>NC_069387.1:3780000-4500000 GCF_027475565.1 Acinonyx jubatus | reverse complement strand
AGAAAGAAGGAGGAAAGGGAAGGGAAGGAAGGAAAGAAGAAAAGAAAGAGAAAGAAAGGAAAGAAAGAAAGAGAAAGAAAAGGGAAGGGAATGAAAGAAAGAAAGAGAAAGAAAAGGGAAGGGAATGAGAGAAAGAAAGAAAGGAAAAGGAAGGGAAGGAAGGAAGGAAGAAGGAAAGAAGGAAAGGAAAAGGAAGGGAAGGAAGGAAGGAAGAGGAAAGGGAAGGGAAGAAAGAAAGAAAGAAGGAGGAAAGGGAAGGGAAGGAAGGAAGGAATAAAAGAAAGAAAAAGAAAAGGGAAGGGAAAGAAAGAAAGAAAGAAAGAAAGAAAGAAAGAAAGAAAGAAAGAAAGAAAGAAAAGGGAAGGGAAAGAAAGAAAAGGGAAGGGAAAGAAAGAAAGAAAGATCTCATTTGGCTACAGAGTAATGAACCACCTTCCTGTAGCTGTGGTAAAGAATGTATACTGTACTCCACATGACAAATATTAATTGTTTGGACAGTAGAGTGGAAATAATATGGAGAAAATTCTGTCATAGAGGGAAGATCTTTTAATAGAACCTCTTCACACCCATCCTCTAAGAAAAACATGGGGTGGCCCTAGTGGAGCAGGACTCACAACTGTGTGCTTTACCACAAATTGAAAACCGAAATCAGGGGCACCTTCCTGGGTGGCTCAGTTGGTTAAGCGTCCAACTTCGGCTCAGGTCATGATCTCGCAGTCCGTGGGTTCAAACCCCACATCGGGCTCTGTGCTGACAGCTCAGAGCCTGGAGCCTGCTTCAGATTCTGGGTCTCCCTCTCTCTTTGCCCCTCCCCTGCTCATGCTCTGTCTCTCTCTCTCTTAAAAATGAATAAACATTAAAAAAAATTATTTTAAAGAAAACTGAAATCTAAGGATTACAAACCTGTTTCTACAATGAGTGAAGAAACAAAATAGAGCGCCATTTCTATCTGAAAGATGGTCCCCGAATTGCACTACCAATATAAAAATGGTTGCTTGCAAAGGCACTCCCACACATCCCCAGTGGGGAGGGTATTTTTCCTTGTCAAGTTGTACAATTACAAATGCTTCAAAATCTTGTGCCCACATTAAGAGAAGAAAGCTTGAGGTCACAAGATAATGACACCTACAAAACTCATTTGATTTGAGAATACTGCTGACGACACGTATCTGTTGAGAACATCACCGGTTTTCTGTGTTTTCTATTTAAAATGATGATGATAAACTGGAATTTGAATGAGGAGGCTGAGTAAGATGACGAAAGACCTGAAAATGTAACGCAAGAGCCAAATAAATGGGGGAAATTTCATCTGAAGAAGCAAAGAAAGAGGAGAGAAATGTTAACTCTTATGGAAGAGCTTCGTATGGAGGAGGGAGTTTTTTTTTAATGTGATTCCAGCTGATAGAGCTAGGTTTCGTGAATAAGAATTATTAAGGGACAGAATTTTCTTAGTCTTGAAGCTATTAGACACCCCCCCACACACACACACACAAAGGTTTCCTGCAAGTGGAAGGGAACACTGATGAAGGATGGAGTTCATCGGCCAGAGAGTGAGGGACGGACACAGAGGTGGAGTTTCAGATTGTTTCCCCTGCTTTAGCTGGAAGGTCCATTTTCGTCTTGTATACTGGGGTTCTGCACAGAATTTTGTTTAAAACGAAGCTCATCTGATTATAAGAAATAGAAGGAAATAAACCCATCCCAAGCCAAGCAACCCTTTCACGCCGCAAGTCGGAAAGTGCCCCCGCTAGACAGGATGGGATCAATGGAAGCAGAAACATGCGGGTGCTGATAAAGCCTGACGGTACCGTTAGTGGCGGTTCTGGTGGTGATGCTGGTGTGTATGGGTGTGTATGTGTGCACTTCTGTGTGTGTTTGCATAACTCTTAGGGAAGATCACACTGGAAATCCGTGGCAGAGTGAGGAAACCATGCAAGCCATTTGATTCCCAGGTCTACTTCCTGGCGCGTGTTTTAATCTGTTTAACCTGTGAAATCTAGAACAAGGTTGAATTAGCAAAATTATATATATAATATACATAGCAAAAATTAACATATATATATATGTAGCAAACATTTATGTGTATATAGTTTCTCCATATAAATTATATATTTAATATTAATAAGTTATCATTCATATTTATAATAAAATGAAATATTATAAATATAGATTAAATATATATATATAAATGAAGCTGAACATTTGAGTATTCACACACATCCACACCCACAATTGCAGTCAATCACATGTACCTGAACAGATATTCTGTTCTTTAGGTATTTTAAGTGCTTTTGTTCCTGTGAACTTTTCTCGAATCATTGTCTACTGGGCCTCAGGAACCTCACAGTCTAGTTCAGTCACTCAGATAGGGTCACACACGGGCCATCGTGAGGACTCGGGCCTCCTGACACGAATATTTTCCAGGGTCATTTCTGTAGCAAAGCCGGATGATGCTGCATTTCCAGCCACGAGGACGGAACAGAACTTTGCCTTGAGAGTGAGTGATGGTTTTAGACGGGGAGCCTATAATTGAAGATCATATTATGGAAATGAAATAAAAATGAGAGATTATTAGATATTTACTCAAGAAGACAAGTGTAGGGAGTCAGATCACATTGACATCGCATTTTGTCTCTGGGATCAAGGATGCAGACTGAGTTTTGTTTCATGAGGTCTAAGGCTAGGTTAGAAGGCGGTAATGCCGTGAATACTTTGCTTCCGATAACATGAAATCCAACAGCTCGTTTTATTCGGACATCCCCCCAGAACAGGTTTATTGGACGCCTACTAAGCATGCGGGGCACAGGACTAAGCACAATAGGACTTAGTACTAAGTGCTCCAGGAGTCTGCTGCTCAAAGCGCGGGCCGTGGACCCGCAGCCTCAGCATCCCTCGGGGCTTGCTAGAGCGATGCAGGAGCTCAGCTCCCACCCCAGACCTAGTAAACCACAACCTGCATTTTAACAAGAGTCTCGGGTAAGAGGAGCCGCTATGGGGAAGCGCCCGCAAGTGGCCTCATTGTCGGAATATTTTCATAGATGAGTTGGAGGGACCAGGTGATCGAATGGGAGGTGAGCCTCCCAAGAAGATTTTAAATGACCAGCTTGTTCTTTGTAGAACACAGCTTGCCTTTGCCCCAGTGACAGCTGAGGGGATTAACAGCACTTTGGTCCCATTAGATCTGTAGCTGTGGGAAGGACATCTGTGCCAAGGGGGGGGGGGGCGGGGGGAGGGCTGGAAGTGGAAGAGTAAAGAAGGAGAGCTCTTCAGTAGTTCATGTAAGACATCCCCGGAAGTAGCTCCTTGGGTCTTGGGGGCAGTGTGACACTGAGGGTCCCTCGTTCTTCAGACAAGGGTGTGAGCAACTGGATTTGTAGTCTGAGAAAACAGGTTACGTGGATTTGTGGCCATAGCATAGATATTATTTTATATTCTGCCTTTTCCCCCCTACTGATCACCTTTTCAAACACTTAAAAGTCTGCTTCCCTTTGTACTCATTTCCCACTCTTTGTTTCGGGGATAACAACATTCCTCTTTTTTTTATTATTAAAAATTTTTTAATGTGTATTTATTGTTGAGAGAGAGGCAGAGTATGAGCTGGGGAGGGGCGGGGCGAGGGGGAGGGAGTCAAAGAATCCGAAGCAAGCTCTAGGCTCCGAGCTCTCAGCACAGAGCTGGACACAGGGCTCAAACTCACGAACCACAAGATCATGACCTGAGCTGAAATCAGACGCATAACCGACGAGTCACCCGGGCGCCCTGGTAATGACATTCCTATTCCCATTTCACACTCTGTGTGTCAGGCGGATGGCTCCCCGAACGTCACAGCATCCCCCCGGCTCCTCCATGGGAGAGGGAGGTTTGAACAGTCATCTTGGCGAGCAGCAGGCGCTTGCTCAGGAGCCGTGTTTGCAGGGGAGATGGCTGATGCCATCGCGGAAATCTGGGCTGAGCCTGGGCACCTGCTAATGACAACATCACTTCTCTCCCAAGCCTTTCTGCCCCAGCTCAGAAGTGAAAATGAGATTTCCCCAAACAGTAACTCATTGCACATTCCCAACTGCTCATCTGTTTTCAAACGTCCAAACTCGTTACTGAAGAGATGGCCGGTGTGCCCGTGCTCTGCCACAAGGTGAATGCCACTACCCCCTGTGTAAAATAAGGGGTTGCCGGAATGACTCCCTATGCACTCTTTCTTTAACCTGAGCCTTTTATTTTGAAATTTTTCTAACCTCCAGGCAAGTAGAAATAAGAGCATCCTGAACACCTGTGTACAATTTGCCTAAATTAACCCACGGTTAACATTGGGATTGTGTGTGTATGGAATCCAAGCCATACATCTTGTAAAATGCCCCACATTCGGGATTTGTGTTTCCTCATGTTTAGATTTCGGTTAAACACTGTTAACAAGAATGCCACCTCAATGACGCTGTGCATTTCCTACTGCATCACGTCAGGAAGCGTGTGATAGCGCTTGGTTAATGTGGTTTTGCCAGCGCTTTCCACTGTAAGGCACCTTTCCCTCTTCCTAGTCAATAAGTAATCCTTGTTGATACTTTCAGAACATGTGAATATCTTGTTTCCCAGTAACCTTTCACCCAGTGGTTTTAGCATTTACTGACAACATTTGATTGACTAAATCATAACATAGAGGAGTGCAAACAGTGACTTTCTGAATCTATAATTCCTTCCACATTTATTTGCTGGCATTTATTGGTAGAGAAGAACTCCCCCACCCTCACCTTTCCTCTTCCTTTCCCTTCCTCCCTCCCTCTCTCTCTCTCTCTCTCTCTCTTTTCTGAATATCATCACAGACTTAAAGATTCTTTTTAAATCCCAGGCATTATTATCCATTATTATAATTTTTTATTCTCAAATTATTCAATGTGTGTCTAATAGTTGCCCTTCAGACTAGCTCCTGGGTCCTTTGACATGTCCCTACTAGTTTGTTTGTTTGTTTCTTTCTTTCTTCATCCTTACTTTCTGGTAAGATGTATTATAGGTTTACATTATAATTTCACTATCAAAGGGCTAGGATCAAACATTGCCCTAAGAAACCCTAGTACTTTTTAGTGGGGAATGGTGTTTAGAAGTGGTCTTTAGTGGAGAACTCCACATGTGCTCCTTGCTAGGGTATCATTGTTTTTAGGCCCTTTCTATAGCACGAACCAGGAAATAGACTTTAAGGAATAACAAGTCCTTCCCAAGTGGATCTATAGATTCAATGCAATCCCAATAAAAATCCCAGCAAGGATTTTCTTTGAAAAGGCAAAAGGTCTAGAGTAGTTGAAACTTGAAGAAAAGAACAGAGTTTAAGGACTTAGGTTACTAGGTTCAAGACATACTATAAAGCTATAATACCGGATGGTAGAAATCAATAAATAGATCAGTGGCACGTATAAAGAGTTTAGAAATAAACCCTCACATATACGGCAATTGATTTTTGACAAACACACAAAGTTAGTTCAACGGGAAAGCAAATCACCTCAACAGATGGTCTGGGGCAGCTGGATAAATGGAGAAAGATGAACTTCAACTCTTACCTCCCATCAGACACAAAAACCAATTTTATTTGGATCATAAACTTAAACACCAAAGCTTACAGTATGAAGCTTCTATAAATAAACATGGAACACCATCTTTATGAAGTTACATTGGGCAAGGACTTCTCAAACCAAAAAGCATAAACCACAATAGAAAAATTGATAAATTGAAAAAAAAATCTTCTGCTTATCAAAGACATGGTTAGAAAATGAAAAGGTAAACCATAGACTGAAAAAAAATTCACAAAATATATATTTGATGAAGGAAATATATCCAGAATATATAAACAATGCCTATAACTCTATAGGAAAGACAAAACCCAATAAAAATTGGTAAAAGACTTCGACAGACATTTCACAAAATAAGACGTAAAAGTGGTAATGTGCACATGGCCAAGTTGTCATCAGTATCAATCATCAGAAAAATGCAAATTAAAACCAAATTGACAGACTTCCACTTTCTGCTTAGGAAATAGAGATGTAATCTGGCAAAAAGCAGGTAACTGTGTCATAGTCTATTTGGGCTGCTATAACAGCATACCACAGACTGGGCTGCTTATAAACAACAAACATCTATTTCTCACAGTTCCAGAGTCTGGAAAGTTCAAGATCAAGGTGCCAATATGGTCACACTCCTGTGAGAGCCCCTTTTCTGGTCCATAGCTGTTATCTTCATCCTCACTTGGTAGAAAGAGTGAGGGAGCTCACTGGGGTCTCTTTTATCAGGACATTAATCCCATACATGAGGGCCCCATGACTTAAACACCTCCCAAAGGCCCCACTTACTAGTGCCTAACAATGGGAGTTAGCATTTCAACATGAATGGGGGGGGGGGGCGGGCATGAAAATTCAGGCCGTAGTCACCTCCAAGGAGAGATGATTATAGACTCTTCCTCAAACCTCCGTGGGTGGTCATGAGAAAGAGCAGGCAGAGTGAGATATGGAGAAAGCCTATCTAATGGTGTAGACTTGGAGAAGCCACTGTAGGAAAAACACAAATCCTTTGGTCTGTTGCGCCCACAGAACAAAAGCTCTGTGCTGATAGGAAAGGGCAGGAATGTGTGCTGGGCCCAGATCCTTGGAAGCCCTCCTAAGAGAGGCAGGGTCATTGAGCAAACCCCATCCCTGAGGCCCATGTAAGATCAAAGCTGAACCAGAACAACAGAGAACCCTTCCCTGTGCCCCTCACTACCAAGCTAGCAAGGAACAAGCAACAGGTCTACTGCTGGGGAGGGTCACAGATGTGGAGAGGGGCCTTCTCCAAGGTACAGATGCAGAGGGAAGAAGTACAGCTTAGGGTGGAGCACATATTGGAAAACCCTCTGACAAACTAGCCTTGCTATGCGAGGCAGTAATGCAAGTGCAGGGTCAGTGCCTGTGAGTAACTGCCGCCATAAATTTTGTACCTCGCGTGGCTCACCCTGGTCCCAGTCCTGTATGGAAAATACCTCCCAACTCACTCTATAAATCCTATAAGAAAAGACAACCACAGACTAATATCCCTCAGGAATGTGGATGCAAGAATCTTCAAATACTAGCATAGCAAATCAAATCTGAATATATATATATATATATATATATATATATCTGAACATATATATCTGAATATATATATATGTGTATATATATACACACTACATCATGTATATATATATATATGTACATGTGTGTATATATATATACACATGTACATATATATACACTACATCATGACCAAGTAGAATTCACCCTAAGAATGCAAGATGTTCAACATTTGAGAATTGATCAATTTAATTTATCGTATCAACAGACTAAAGAAGAAAAACCATCGAATCATCTCAATAGATGCAGAAAAAGCCTTTGATAAAATTAAGCATTTCTTCATAATAAAAAAAACTCTTAGCAAACTAGTTATAGAAGGGAACTTCTTCAACCTAATAAATGCCATCTACATTAACATTATATTTCATAGTGAAAAACTGAATGCTTTCCTTTGAGATGATGAACAAAGTAAGGATGTCTGCTGTCACTCTTCTTATTCAACATTGTATTAGAAGTCTTAAGCAGTGCCATAGTTCAAGAAAAGAAACAAAAACATACAGATTACAAAGGAAGAAATAAAACAATATTCACAAATGACATGATTTCTATACTAAAAATTCCAAAGACTCTATATGAAAACCAGTAAATGAGTTTAGTAAAATTGCAAGATACAAGGCCAACATACAAAATCAATTACATTTCTCTATATTAGCAATGAACAATTAGAAATCAAAATTAAAAGTACCATTTACAATAGCAACAAAATTTTTTAAAAAACTACTTAGACATAAAACTAATTATGTGTGAAATATGTTTGCTGATTACTATAAAACATTAATCAAAGAACTCAAGGAATGCCTAAATAAATGTAGATGTATACCATGTTCATGGATTGGAAGACTGCATTATAGTAAAGACACAGATTTTTCCCATACTGACCTATAGAATCAACAACATTCCTACTAAAATCCTAGCAGGAATTTTTTAAAAAAGAGGTTTGATGAGCCATTTTTAATGCATATGGAATGTTAAGAAGTTAGAATTGCCAAACCAAATTTGAAAATGAAGAACAAAATTGGAAGACTCACTGTACTTGATTTCAAAGGTTACTATACAGCTACAGTCATCAAAGGAACATGGCTTTAGAGAAAAGAGACATACAGGGCTAATGGGATTGAGCCCAGAAATTGACCCATACACGGTTGATGGATTTTCAGCAAAGGAGTAAACACAATTCAATGGAGAATTGACAGTCTTTTTAACAAATGCCACTGGAAAAATTGGATATCCATGCGCAACAAAATGATTCCTACATTACACCACATATAAAAAATTAGCTCAGAATTAATCAGAGACCTAAATGTAAAACATAAAACTATAAAACTCCAGAAGAAAACATAGGAAAGAATTTCTTATGAGTTTGGGTTAGGCAAAAATTCCAAGATACAATGCCAAAATCATGATCCAATGGGAAAAAAAAAAAAAAGCTAAGTTGGACGTTAGTAAGATTGAGACCTTCTGATCTTCAAGATCACTCACAAAAGAATTAAGCAGACTAGGAAAAATATTTGTAAATCATATTTATGCAAAAGAATTTGGATTTGGTATTTATAAAAGAAATCTCAGATATTAAAAAGATGTGCAACACTAAAACAATGCCACTCTTTTTGCTAAATTTAGTTTTTGTTTTGGATTATCTAGTTATGTTTCATAAGATACTGTTATTTATGTTAACAGGTGATAGGTTTACTATTGGCATTTTCATTTTTTTAACTTTTTAATATTTATTTTTGAGGGAGAGAGAGAGACACAGCATGAGCGAGGATGGGGCAGAGAGAGAGGGAGACACAGAATCCAAAGCAGGCTCCAGGCTCCAAGCTGTCAGCACAGAGCACAACGTGGGGCTCGAACTCATGAACTGTGAGATCATGACCTGAGATGAAGTCGGACGCCTCACCGACTGAGCCACCCAGATGCCCCTACTATTGACATTTTTAAATGGATTAATACATATTTTAAAAATTTCCCTGTTCTAATGTTATGATACATACTGATAAATATATCTCACATAAACAAAAGCTCTTTGGCCTTCCATTTAGAGTGTGAATGTGTCCTGAGACCAAAAAGGTTGAGATTTGCTGTTATAGACAGTAGATATTATGGGAGTTCAGAGCCAGCATTTTCTAAAATTGTTGCAACCAAGTGTTCTGTGGGGAAAGGCCCTTTGGTTCAAGATCCAAAGAGTTGGCTCTAGCTCTCTAATTGTCCTTAAACAACGATTCGTCACTATTGTTATTTATTAGATTCATAGGCAGTACCACTTCTCCAGCAGGTGCTTTAGAAGCACTTTATTCTAGAATGATGTGAAGTAAAAGGAAGACATATCCTCCCAGATGAGTCAGAAATGCGGGGATGCTCTGCTTCTGACGATAGTGCTGAGTGTCTTCCTATTGTGCCCACCTGTTCAGGTGCTACCTTGAGACTTTTTCTGGCGCCGTATGTGTCCATGGATCTGCAGTCTAGGAAGGACAAGAAACCTTTTTCTGTGTTCTTTCAACTATCAGTCACAGTGGATAGTTCTTTGCCACATGTTAGAATAGGCATCCGGCTCCTTTGTTGTCTCTTCCTCCGTTCTAATTGTTGATTAAAGCTCTGCATTTACTTGATTCTTTCATTGTCAGCTTTCCCCACTGCCCTAACCTTTTTTTTTTTTTTTAATGATTTTTGCTTTATTATTTTTATAAGTATATTTTTTAATGTTTTATTTATTTTTGAGTGAGAGAGTGCAAGCAGGGGAGGGGCAGAGAGAGGGAGACACAGAATCCGAAGCAGACTCCAGGCTCTACACTGACAGCAGCAAGCCTGATGCGGGGCTCGAACTCACAAACTGTGAGTTCATGACCTGAGCCAAAGTCGGACGCTCAACTGACTGAGCCACCCAGGCCCCTGCCCTAACCTTTTCTAATACTCCTCCACTGAGTGTAGTCTGAAGAGAATTACATGTAAATGAGGATAAATCCATCCAGAAATGGATTTTCTTCAGAAATATTGGTAAGGGAGGGGAGTAGGTGCGAGAAGAAGTTAAATGTCAGTAATAAATATGTTTCAGTTTTCAACAAAGGAAGTGCTTCAGAGATGCCCTGCTTTGCCACTTCAAAATTACAGGACAGGTTAATTGTCCCATTTGGAAGAAGAACACACTGGGCTTTTAAAACTAAATTTTACATAATGAAGAAAATCTGAGTTTTGGGGGACAGTCATTTATTCACTTAAATATTCATTGAATGCCTGTGGGTGTGAAGGACAGTCTTGACGTCTGGAGATTAAAAATGGAGTAGGACAGTCATGATTCTTGCCCTCAGAGCTCATCTCTCCAAGCAGCGTCTGTCAGAATACACTATGAACTCGTCTCCTGTTGAGAATGGATCCTTCGTATCCATTCTCCAATTCTCACATTGAGTGTTAGGTTAGGTGTCTAAGAACTGTTAGATCAGAGGAGCTGTACCTTTATCACTTTAAAAGGTATTATAATACCTGAAAAATATTGCCAGCTGTCATCTATAGTGATTGCACCAATTTGTATTCTTTTTAAAAAAAAATTTTAACGTTTTATTTATTTTTGAGACAGGGAGAGACAGAGCATGAACGGGGGAGGGTCAGAGAGAGGGAGACACAGAATCTGAAACAGGCTCCAGGCTCTGAGCTGTCAGCACAGAGCCCGACACGGGGCTCGAACTCACGGACCGCGAGATCATGACCTGAGCCGAAGTCGGCTGCTTAACCGACTGAGCCACCCAGGCGCCCCATGTATTCTTAATAGCATTACAGGAGAATGGAAGTTAAGGTCCACTGAGTCTAGACCACCTGCCAGGTGAGCTGAGCTGCTCTAAAGACAGGTGAAGGGCTGGTGGCGGGACATTGAGATGACCCACTGCCACAAGAGGGGCAACCAGGGTGCTGTGAGGACATCCCCAATGGCCCCATGTCCAGTCTTGGGGGCTGTCTGAAGATTCCCAGACATCAAAGCTCACACTTAATAGGAAAGTTGAAGGATGAACAGGAATTACTCATTTCCAGCAGAAAATGAGGTCACAGTTTACTCTTAGAGATGGTGTGGTCTTGTTCTGTCTCTAATGTTCCTTTCTGCACTAGGGGCTTCTGTGTCTGAAGCTGCCCACGAGAAGAGAAGCAGGGAGAAGTCCTGGGGACATTCTTCATAAACTTTAAGGTACATTACTTGTTGCATCATGAGCAAAGATAATATGCAACTTTAAAACTGTTTATTTGAATAAGTAACTGGGTCACGTAATTCAAAATAGAAGAGGTGTGCACAAAGGCACACGGTGAAAACTATTCCTTCCACCCTATCCCCTCATCACTCAGCTTTCCCTCTGGAGAAAACCAAACTTACACATTTCATGTGCTTCCTTCCAGAGATATTTCATGCATAAAACAAGCAAATTATATACATACATACATACATATATATAATGCTATATGTAAATATGTAGTATGATTTCTCTCTCTATAATTTTATATTAGATACAATTTTTCCTCCTCTTTTTCCATAAATGTTAAAGAACTATAGCTCTCCCTCATTCTTTCACATTCCATTTTAAGATGTATCATAATTAATTAAATCAGTCCCCTATTGATGGTCATTTGAGTTGTTTTCAATCTTTTGCTATTAAAAACATGCCTCTGCATGTGTGTGTCTGTAAGATAAATTCCTAGGAGTGGAGTCGCTGGATCAAAGAATCTATACATTTATCATTTTGAAAAAAAACTGCCAAATTTCCCCCCATTGAGTTTACATCGATTTACACTCTCAATAGGAATATACGAGAAGGCAGCCTGAGTAGAGCTTTGAGGATTGGAATTGGAAGAAATGATTACACAACAGTAGCAGCCCCTTGACTTTCTGATACGTGTGATACCGTGGGGGTCGACAGTTCCCACGTGGCCGGACCTGAGAGGTACCTGCTGGGTTGGGTTTAATATGGCTGCTACGGCCAGCCACCGAATTTTCACCTGAGCGCCAACACTGAGCGCCATTATGTACAAGGACAAATGTTATCACGAGAACCAGGGAACAAAGAACAAATACAATGTGAGTTTTATAGTAAAGTTATGTTTTATGTTATTATACCAAAGGTCTAAGGCTCATTAACTGTGGGAGTTTAGAATCATTCCCATTAATAATATGCATTCTCGTTGACTATCAGCCCCAGGTGACTATAAAAAGTCAGTCCTTTCTAAGCCTCTCCCCTGAATATTCCTGGGCTTCCTCAGGGGTGTGTACCTGAGCTAACAAAACATTCCTGACCATCGTTCACCACTTGGCTTGCCCAGAGAAGGCTCTGTGGCCCCCAGTTCATATAATTCACAGGGGGCTTTGCTGCTCCAAGGATGGAATGATGCTCCATTCGTGTCATGGTGGGTGCTGTCCCTTCCGCCCAGAAGTCTGTATATTGGAAATCTGTGACAGTGACACATTGCCCCCAAGTCTGTCCCCGTAAGTGAAACACTCCTCCTGGGTTTCTACTCTACTAGGGGTCAGGAAGCCAGGTAACTTACCTTAAAGCATGACTATGAAGCCTGTTTCAAGGCAGTCTTTTTCTGGCGGGAGAGCGCCGAGGCCTCTCTCATGCCTGACTTGACACACTATCTGAAACCCCATACCCTCTTATTCTCTGATCCGGTCAGGCCTACACGCCGTGGCACAATCTCTTTACCCTCGTGGTTCCATCTCCTAGAATCTGTTCTCCCCTCCGATCATTAGACACACCTGGATCTCAAAAGTAGACAGGTTCAAATACTGTTCCCAGAGGCTTCTTGGTCCCTCTGTAAAACAGGGGACGCAAACAGTTACACACACACAAATAGAATTTTGTCCAGCTTCCTTCACCAGGATTTACCAATCCCAAGGCTCAACCACGACATCTGATTGCATAAATAACCAAGATTAATAGTGAATCAAGAGTGGATTTAGGAATGGAAGAAGAGAGAACACGGATGAGCTGTTTCTATAAGAGGAATTAGCAACTAATATATTTCTGTGGCACTTTAGTTGTACCTTCTAAAACATATTTAATGGAGGGGCGCCTGGGGGACTCAGTCGGTTAAGCGTCCAACTCTTAATTTCAGGTCAGGTCATGATCTCAAGGCCGTGAGCTCATGCCCCACATCAAGCTATGCACTGAGCATGGAGCCTGCTTAAGTTTCTCTCCCTCTCCTTCTGCCCTTTCCCCGCTCTTGCGTGTGCACACCCTTGTGCCCACGTGTACACTCTCTCTCCCTCTCTCTCTCCTTCAAAAAAGTAAACATAAAAAAATAAAACATATTTAATTGCTTTAAAGGAGCAAATAGAATGGCCCCGGTACTTGTGCACGATGGATCACCAGCCTGTCCAATGGTAGATACGCATGGTTAACTCCAAATTATTATTATTGTCCCCAGGCAAGTTGTGGATTCAGGCCATCTTTTCCCTGACCCTGAGCACATTTCAGGTTTGTACAGCAATTCACAGGTGTGCTCAGGATAAATGAGGGGATTCTTCCCCAGGAGAAAGGATGATGTGAATTAGGGCCAAGAGCATTCCGAGACCTCATTGTTAGGGACTGAAGTTTACCAGCAGAAATAGAAATTATCATGTATTAGGCCAACCACACTCTTGTTTAGCTACTTTGATCTCTTCTTTCCGCTAACTTTTTGCCCTTTGACCAGTAAAACATCAAAGGCCAATTTTAAGGCTTAAGACTTAGGGGAGAGGGGACAGGTCAAGGTCAAGAAGGCCATTCTTTCTGGCTTGGCCTTAGGTCCTTGAATCAAAGACACCAAAGGAGCCATTGTGCCTTAGCAGGGTTAGAAATTCCATTTAGGAGTTTAGGGCTCATGCTTGGGTTAGTCATGATAAACCCTGCCTTTTCCCAAAGTGTCCCCTGTGCATGTATCTCCCTTGAGACGGTAGTGGGTCCCAGGCAAACCTTCTCATCTCAACTCAGTTCTTCCAGACTCTTCCTCAAAGGAAGATAACTTAGAGGGCAAATTTGTAAGTAGACGGTGTATCAAATAGTCATAGGGTCATAAACGAGAAAGAGCTGGAGCTTTGGAGGCAGACAAATGGGTTCAAACCCCAACTCTGACAGTCACTAGCTGGAATGAAGAAGAGGTTCTAGAATCAGGAATAAGAATCAAGAATTTCCTTCTCCAATTCTCCATCCATTAAATGGGAATAATAGTTTCTGTCTCATGAGGTTGTTGTCAAGGTTAAAATGAGATAAGGTGTGTAAATTCCTGGCAGAGCACGCGGCACAAAGTACTCAGTATATGGTTGTATTATTCCTAAGAGCACAAGGAAAATATTTGGTATTATCTGTGTTGATGGCAATTTGTGTTCCTGAGACTCCTCATTTCTGCGAGTTAAACACATTCTGTCAACTCAATGTGGACAACAAAGGCGAAAGAAATGTAGATAAAATGAAATCTTCTTACAACCTGCAGCCAAATACTTGAGGCAAGCAGAATGTGACATTTCTCTGGGAACTCTCAACTGTCTTGCTGTTAATGCTTTGCTAGAGAAAAAAAAAAACAAAAACAAAAAACAAACAAACAAAAAAGCAAACAACAACCTTAACTTGACAATCGCCAGGCCTCCAGAGTCCTGTAAGTCTTCTTTAATGTATGAAAATCCTTTTGGAAACTTCCTTTGTCTCCCCCTCCTCCTCAGCCACTTCTCAAAATCCCAGAGCAGCTCATTCTGTCCAGGGTCCTGTCCCTGCACTTCAAAAAAACCATCTTTTTTTGCACAGAAAAGATCTCAAGAATTCTTTCTTGACTGTTCGCTGCCAGACCTCACATCAAATGACATCAAACTCTACCTCCCTTGTCTCTGGTAGATCTTCCTTCCATGCCTTCTCTATGCCCTTGGCTTGGTTCAAGCCTGTCTATTTGTTACCTGGGTGAAGGTAATTGCTTCCAATTTGGCGTCCCTGACTTAAAGTCTCAGCTTCCTCTAATGCCAGAGTTTTTCTGACTTAAAAGTGCATTTGATGGGGCACCTGGGTGGCTTAGTCAGTTGAGCGTCTGACTCCGGCTCAGGTCATGATCTCACAGTCCATGAGTTCAAGCCCCGTGTCAGGCTTTGTGGTGACAGCTCAGAGCCTGGAGCCTACTTCGGATTCTGTGTCTCCCCCTCTCTCTGCCCCTCCTCCACGAGCACTCTATCTCTCCCTCTCCCTCTCTCTCTCTCTCTCTCAAAAATAAATAGACATTACCAAAAAATAATTTTTTTTAAAAAAGTGCATTTGAACGACCTGAGTGCTCATTAAATCACCCTGGGTGGGGAGTGGAAGAGCAGAGAATTTGCATTTCCAAGTTCCCAGGAGATGCTGATGCTGGTTGGCTGGTCTAGAGACCACACCTTGAAAGGCACTGGTTCTCAATGTTGGGTGCCTATGGAAATCATCACCTGGAGAGATTTAAAAAATATTCTTGCCCAGATCCTACCAGCTCAGCAGCTGATTTAAGCAGTCTGGAGTGTGCCTTCAGGTGCTGGAGTTTCTTAAAAGTTTGCCAAGTGGGTGTAACATGTAGCCCAGGTTAAAAACCACTGCATCAGAGCAAACTCCCTAAAAATTCTTCCCCAAACCTTAAATACCTTGTGCTTCACATTAGTAATCCCTAAATGGACCATGTCTTAATCCCACCTCTATTTTCCCTCAGCCCTTCACTTAAAGTCACTCCAGCTAATTTTTCCCTGAATTCACCTGCACCGGCAAACTCATAGATGCTCTTACTTTTTATATTCCAAACACCTGGCCATATTTCCATCCTAGCGTGGGTTATGATTGTTTGGTTTCTTAGCCAGAGAAGGAACTGTGTCTTGTTCCTCTCTGTGTCATAGAGCATGGAGAGTATTAGAGGTTTAATAAATGTTTGCTAAATGCATAGCCCTTTATGCAGCTGTTATATTGCTCACGAAACACCTGAATGAGGTGAAAAGAGTGTGGTGCAAAGAGCCCTGGACCAGGAACTAAAGGGCTGGGTTGTCGCCGTAGATGGCTGCCTTGTGACGGGGCATTTCTGTGGGGTGTGTGCATGGACTTCTCCTGACAACCCTGCAGGGTGGGTATCATTGCCCTATTTCCAAGACTGAACAATTGGAGCATTAAATAATTTCCCCAGTCAACTTCCACCAAATCTCTTTTACACAGTCTCTCTGTCACTTGTCACTTCCTGCTTAACAAATGATCTCTTGGCTTTTGGGACTAATATGTACTGGTTCCTTTCTCAGTCTCCTTTCACAGAATTCTCTGACTCAGAGCCAGCTTGTCTTGTCATAGCTACTCTTCCTGAGAGAATTGTGTAAGCTGTGGCCTCTTCCTCCCCATGATGACCTTCAATCTGTATTTGCAGTCCAGACAGTTTTCCATCCAGGGCTCCAGACTGCACACCCAACTGTTCACTAGGTATCTCCACTTGAATGTTCTAGAAGCGCATGAAAGTCAACATTTCCAAAGCTAAGCTCATTACCTTCCCTCTTCGGTGTTCTCTAGCTCTGTTACTGGCTCTACTGCTTGGCCAGAGGCTGGGACAGATCCTGATTCCACCCTTTTACTCCCACCTCTCAACTAAGCAGCTACAAGATAGGATGAGTTTATTCCTTACCACTCTTGTCCATACTAGTCATATCCTGTTCTCTAATATGACCTCTACATGAGGGGCAAAGCTTTTTGCTGAAATGCAAGTCATTTTTTGGCCCTAAAATTCTTTTCTCGTGGGTTGGGGAAAAAAACTCAGTAGCAGACATTGGAATTCCTCTTAGAGCCGAATCTGTCTTGGTTTAAGAAAAATACTTTGAAGTTTCAGACAGCATGTAAGAACCTGTGGGCATGAATTTTAGGAGACAGAAGAGGGGAAACAGACACGCATTCACTGTGATTGGGTTTCCCTCGAGCAAAGATTTTTGATGGATTGTTTAATATTCTCTTCTTGCATCAGCTTCGGATATGTTGATTAACAAAGCAGAAGAGCTTTGTGAACACGAAAGCAACAGGACTGCTTCTAAATATGCTCTGTCAAGCCTTAACTACAAATCTTAATATAGCCTTCATATCTTTAAGACATCCAAGAGCCCTTGCCCATAAATGGCCTATGCAGGGGGAAGAAACCCAAGCCAATTGTCCTGAGGACAATGAAAGTAGTAACAAGATTGAAAAGAGAGAGAAATGGTCAAGGTTTAGCCGAGCCCTGTGTGCCAGGAATGATCTATTGTTTCTCCTTCCTTAGTGGCTGCACTAAGACATCGAGTGAGAACATGGTTTAACCATAGGCAAAAAGCATTTTCTGGAACACAGTTTTATACCAGGTTCTATTTTCGGGTCTGGGGATACCAAAACAGCTATGATGTGGCCACTCCACTGTCCTCCGTGAGCCACACACAAATAAGGAAAGTAGAAATAACAATTCACTCCATAAGAAAAAATACCATCAAATTTTTTAAATGCTATTAAAATTGACCAATTATTATATCATCCCGGTGTATGCCAGAGTCTTTGTTTGGAAAGACCTATTCCATCACCAACAAACCTCTTGGAAGGAAAACAGATAAGTATATTTATAAAGGCTGTATATTTACAAGGTAGGTGAGTAATTCCTCTTCTCGAAGCATCTTCCTATCTGGACATTAAGAATTGGTGTCTCAGGGCACCTGGGTGGCTCAGTCGGTTGAGTGTCAGACTCTTGATTTCGGCTCAGGTCATGATCTCATGGTTCCCCTGGGATCAAGCCCCATGTTGGGCTCTGTGCTGACAGCACAGAGCCTGCTTGGGATTCTCTCTCTCCTCTCTCTGTCCTTCCCCTGCTGATGCATGTGCACGCTGTCTCTCTCCCAAAGTAAAAACATTAAAAAAAGAATTGGTGTCTCAGTTTGAGACATTGGCATTTTCAATTCGACCAATGTTTTTTGAGAACATACCATGTAAAATTTTCTGCAAGGGATATAAACATTACTAGGGCTCAGCACTTGTCCTCAAGGGCTTATAGTTTGTGTGTGTGTGTGTGTGTGTGATATGGGACAAAAAATTACCAGAAAAGCTACCATAGATTGTGTACTTCCTGTATGTCAGGCACTACTCAAAGTTATTTTTAACCTCACCGAATCCTTTCAGCAACCATGTAAAGTAGGTATCAGTCTTGCTTCATGGTTAAGTGACTTTCCCAGGGTCACAAAGCTAGTAAGAAAAAGATCACGGGAGAATTTCAAACAAAGTGACACAGGGGCTCAAAGGAGGAAATAACATATTTGAATAACAAGATACCAAATCTTAGATTCGTCACAGAGGGTGTTTTTGGCAAGGCCTTGACATCTGGGCAAAATTTTGAAAGGCAAAGATTGTAGGTGTGGGAAGTATTCTTGGGAGAGAGAAGAGGAGCAAGAGCCCAGGGTGTTCATGGAACAGCACAGTGCATTTTTGGCTGCCATGTTGGGATGTGTACATAGAGAAGACTGGAAAGATGGAGCCTTTTCCAGAAGGCCATTTTTTTCAGTGACAGCTGAGTTTTTGCAGTGTAGGGGGTATTAACAGCAGAGAAGCAGGATTTGTGGTGTGCTCAGAGCTGTGCTTTAGGAAGATGACTCTGTCAGGATTAATATTGGAGAACAGAAGCACAGGAAGCAGTGAGACCCATTAGGGCCACAAGAATTTCATGCAAGTAATGAAAGTCTTAACTAGGGCAGCAACACTGGGAGCGAACAGCATCGCGTCTTTTAAGATGAGCTTCATGCGGGTTAGTTTGTTTCAGGATTCCTAAGGAAGAAATTGTGCCTATTTTTGCCAAGTAAACCTGTACTATTAATACTTGGATTGGAAATATGGTCCCACTGGGGCGCCTGAGTGGCTCAGTCAGTTAAGCATTGACTTCGGCTCGGCTCATGATCTCATAGTTCGTGATCTCATGGTTCATGAGTTTGAGCCCTGGGTTGGGCTCTGTGCTGACAGCTGGGAGCCTGGAGCCTGCTTCGGATTCTGTGTCTCCCTCTCTCTCTGCCCCTCCCCCACTCATGCTCTGTCTCTGTCTCTCAAAAATAAACATTGAAAAAAATTTTTTAGTTAAAAAGATAAAAATATTTAAAAGAAAAGAAAATATGGTCCTACTAATCATCTAAAAATTGTATATGTCAATAGTTTCTAGCTGCTCCTGTAGCTGTATGCTGATGCTTAAAGTGATACATGCTGATGCTCTTTGGGGGGCAGAAGTAGTGAGTGGGAGACAGGGGAGCCAGACAGACAAGTTCAGGTGCTAGCTCTGGTCCTGCTGGCTGTGCAGCTTCGGAAAGATGGATCAGTCTACGGTTCCTCTCTTGTAATGGGATTAATAATACCACCACCTCAGTATTTATTTCATATGGCATTGCCTGTTCAATTTCCACCTCTCCTGCAAGACCCGTTTCTTTAATCCCATAACTACCTTATAAGGTAGACACATAGAAGTGTCCAATAATTGTCTGGTTTTGTCATTATTCTGCATTACTATTATTTTAGTATTAAGGTGGATAGGGGTCAAAACTGTTTGTGTTAACTAGCCTTATAAAAGGCTAAACATGGTTCCCATTATTTAAACTGTGATTTAAAAGTAGTGTTTGGGGAGGATATTTCAAACACGGAGATTGGCAGTGCAAAATACAAGCTTCCCAGGAGCAAATGTCTCCCAATGAAAGAAGCCAAGATTATATGGGGTTAGAACCTTTGATCGCAGACTATCTAGAAAGTGCTTAGAGATATGGATTACCAGATGAAGAGAACAGAGGTGGTGGAGGGGAGGCTGTTGAAAGGGAATGGGGTGAAATGCTCGTTTCAAGAAGGATGAAGGATGAACATACGCCCGGTACATAGCGCAGTGCCATGCATATCAAAGGGTTCAATACGTGTGCGGTGAATCAGTGGTGATTTACCTTCAGGGTAGTGGAGACGCGTGGTTTGGAGAATTTGGCAAGGCACCCGGCCCACAGTGGGCACAAAATACATTTAAATCAAAGGAAAGAAAGAATTAGGATGTTTAGTTCCCTTACACAGAAGAGAAGCTTACTGATGTAGAATCGAGAAGGGAATTTTACGAAACTTAGAGAATTTTGCAAAACAAACCTCTGGCTGGTTATCCACTGAGGTAAAGAATTTGTGGGATCTAAGGGCAAGGAAAGAGACCCCTTCCCTTCCCAGCCTAAAAGTAACCATACTTTACTCGGGCTCATGTGGGCTGAATGTTTTCCCACCTCGGGGCTGACCTAAAACCTTGAATTGCTTCTTGGGGCTTCAACATTTCCCGATGCCTTTATGAGATCGATGCCCTGCTTGGGGCTCCTGTGGGTCTCAGCAGAGATGAGGAAGTGAGGGTCAGAGAGCAGAGCTGACTCGCAATTGTTTATTCCCCTTCCAGAACTCTGCAGCCCCTGGCTTCATAGCTGTCCTTTCTCTCTGCGCTGAGCCCCTTATCCTCAGGGACCCTTGATGATCAGCTCTGTCAGAAGCTCATCGATGTGCTACACAGAATGGCTCAGGCAGAAAAAGATGGCCATTCTTTAAAGCCAAAGTGGATCAGAAAAAGGGTCAATGGAGGGTTAAGAAAAGCCTTTTTGCCCCCGAGTGCCCAGTCTGAGGGCTCTGCCACATGGCCTGTGTTCACAGTCGAGGTCATGAACAACCATGAAAGAGCATTGCACACACACATGATGTGATATATTGTCAAAGAACTGCTCTGATTGACCGTGGATAGTGAATACACGTGGCTGGCAGCCTGCAGGGAAACCAGAAAGGACTTTATCTGTAAGGGAAATGAGAATAACACAAAAGCTTCTTTCTGGCTAAGGGTATTTTAACACTTGCTGGTGCAAATATCGGCTGTTGTGGTTGAGGCCCTGTCATTTTTTGGACACTTTAACTCTTCCAGATGCCACCTTTGAAGGACTCGATGGAAAGCGTTCTGTCAACCTGATTCCTCAAACAGGCATATTTTTCAAGCTGTCCAGAGGATAAGGGCTGATTCTGAGAACCCCGATTTGAGAGGGCGCATCTAACCCCAACCACCACCTTGCTGCCGCAGCAAATGTTAATGCTTCTATCTCACAGAGTAACGAGAGTGAATTTCCTATTTCCTTGCATGCCGGCATACCCAACTCGTTTTCAACGTTTATCAACGTGTTCTCCATTTCCTACCCTCTTTGTTCTTAGGTCAGTGGTATTCAGCTTCTGTTCCACTGGGCCACTGATCGCTCCACCTCCCCAAGGATCCCCTTCTCTTTGTTCTTTCCCTGTGCACAAGCTCTTGCCCCTCAATCTATGGCTACAAGCAAGACTTCCAAGTTTACTCAATCAAAACCCCCCTGGACCCTGGGCCTTGCTTTAGTTGCTTTTCTATCATTCTCTGACTTTATTGACTTGAACAGGCTGTTCAAGAGAGAAATTTAGTGCATTTGTTCTTGACGCATTTAGTCATCCATTAGTCCTTGGTTGAGGGCCTCCCGCGTTCCAGGAATTGGGCAAAGTGCAGGGAACATGAAGATGAATGAGACAGTCCCAACCTTCTGGGAGCTCACAGTCTGGTGGAGCAGACCAGTAAATTCGCAACCACACACAGGGTGGTAAGTGCAACACCAGAGACACTCACAGGTTCTCTGGGGGGTGCATATCACCCTTCAAGACACGGTAGAAAAGCTCCTTCCCCTGTGAACGTTTTCTACAAGACTGATGTTCCCATATCACCTTGCGTGTACTATCATGATGTCGCTTATCTCTACCCAGCTTACTCCTCTGCTAAGTTGTGAGTTTCCTAAGAGCAGGGATTGTGCCCTATTTACCCCAGGACGTTTATCCCAAAGCTCAGCCTTTAGGAGGTAGAAGCTGTTAGTAAATCTGATTGAACGACACTGAGTGGATTTTAGGAGGAACACAGTATCTTTGGGGCCAACTTTCGAACTTTGATGGCGTGACAAGATACAAGTCAGAGGGGCCTCGTGGAGGAGGGCGGAGCTGCAGGCAGAAAGCGCCAGCACCCACGTGCACATTCAATCCATCCTGTCTTTCCTGTCGCCTGCAGCCTCTCCTAGCTACCACTTTTTTGTTCAAACCTAGGAGGAGGGGTGAGTTTGGGGTTCATCATGGAGGCATTTCCCTTTCAAAACTGGAGGCGTTTGGCTGCTTGTGCACGAAAACTGCACTTTCTGCCACGATGTAGCCAAACTCCTCCTCCAGCCATGGGCAAGGGAAGTTTTAGACCTCCCAGTCTAGAAAATGAGGAGGGAGGGGAGTACTTGAATCAGGACAGCAACCAAGTAAAATCTGTGGGGCCCCCACCTTTCCATCCTGGAGGAGATGTTGGGCAGAATTCATCTGGCCAAACCTTGTTCTTGGGAGCAGGTAAGGTTTTATTATCCTTATTTTACTGAAGATGTAACTGAACCCAAGGTTAAGAGGTTACGTGATTTGCCTAGCAGCTAGTAAAATCTCACACCTTCTGACTTGTAAGGCAAGACTCTCTTCTCAAACTCTCTAAAGCTACTTGAACAGTAAAGTAAAAAGAACAGCTTGAGATTTCTCCGGGGTGTGAGTCAACTCCCCATGTATTTCACAGCCACGTAAATGCCTTGCTTCTTCTGGGCTCCAGATTTGTCAGAAGTCAGACACAGACATAGCAGGTGGTTAGGGTTAAGGGAAGGGGGATAGGAAACCCACCCCTCCCCCCTGCCGGGGTAAAGCAACTTCCTGCCTCCCCATCCCCTTCTCTAGGAAGGGGGCTCTGGCCCCCATGACATCCTTTTCTGAAAGCTCAATAGCTTGTAACTTTGCTAAATACTCGCTAATTCTGTGTATTTCTTTCTGTTACGTGCTCCAGGGCAAACTCATTAGGAGCTTATTAGCCAGGACTGTTGGAGATGAGCTGGTGCTGGTTAAGGAAGATGAATTTGTGGAGCTTACATCGATGCTGGAAGTACCCTCATGCAGGCCAGCAAGAACTTGATAAATGCTACAGCACAATTGGCAAATGTCAGCAATCAGAGGCAATAAACCCATTACTGGATTTCAATAATTGAGTCAAAAAAGGTCACACGTCAGTCAGGGACGGGATGGGCAGAGGGAGGGTGTAGGAGTCAAAGAGTAATCTCATCAGGAATCCAATAGATTTGCCAGGTTCTGGAGAGGAAACAAAGTGAAGTCGAAGTCAGGAGTGAAGGGCAACTGTGGATATGTTGAAGGGAACCTGGTAAATGTTAAAGAAGTATGTATTAATTCCTGGTAGCTTCTGTATGACCGTGGATTCCTTACTTGTAGGATAGAAATGATACGTTTGGATTCACTGAGAAAGATGTGAAGAATGCTTTCCACCCGCCAAGCTCTGAATTGTTTCTTACGTTGCCCATCTTACTTGATTTCCTGCAATAACTCTAGGAGATAGTTAAGGCAGTTCATTCTGGAGCGGCTTGGTGTGTCACTTGGGGGCAGGAAAAAAATGGGCTTCTAGGGAACCGTGCAGTCCTTGAAGGCCACTTCCAGTCTTCAGTTTCGATGCTACGAATTTAGATCCATGAACCAATGGGATGAGAGGACTTCGTCTCAGGCTCAACCAGACTCCACATAGTTTAATAAGGAGAAGCTCGTAGTCAGAGGCCACCACCCTCTTTATCAACACCGGCACCTTCCATTTATCTGCAGAGATCATTCCTTCCTTTACCCTGATTGGTAGCTTTGGAAAACCTCAGAGGCAGAACTTGTGAGGCTAAAGCATGTTTAAAAAATCTTATTAAATTTACATCTAGTGTCGTTGGTGTGTGTGCGTGTTTGTGTGTATGGTCTGTTTCAGGTTTGCTTGCCAAGTAGCAGAATTTCCATGTCATCCTACAGATCAATAGACTTTTTTTTTTTAACGTTTATTTTATTTTTTTGAGACAGAGACAGAGCATGAACGGAGGAGGGTGAGAGAGAGAGGGAGACACAGAACTTGAAACAGGCTCCAGGCTCTGAGCTGTCAGCACGGAGCCCGATGCAGGGCTCGAACTCACAAACTGCGAGATCATGACCCGAGCCGAAGTCGGACGCTTAACTGACTGAGCCACCCAGGCGCCCCTCAACAGACTCTTGAAGGCAGCCTATCACACAAAGTAACTACTGCAGAGAAGACTTACACATGTGGTAAGTGGCCCTGAGCCACAGGATGTGCTGGATAATAACGCACGATAGATGTCCTGTCTGTGTGTTTTCTCCTAAACAAGAGAAGGCACAGCGTGTGGCAAGTGGTCCAGAGATGTATTTACTCTTGCAAATGTATGTTCTTAAGAATCTTTCCTTCCAGGGACACCTGGCTGGCTCAGTCGGAAGAGCATGAACTCTTGATCTCGGGGTTGTGGGTTTGACCCCCACGTTGGGTGCAGAGATTACTTAAAATATTTAAAAATATTTTTAAAAACCCATTGTTACATGAAGAAGAAAGGGGGGGGGCTTTCTTTAACTGGATAAAGGGTATAAAAATCATCAGCCTCGGCTGAGAAATACTAGAAGCATTTCCTTTAAAATCAGGAGAAAAACAAGAGTGATTATTACTATCACTTCTGTCAACACGATACTGGGGGTCCTAGACAGCGCCCTTAGACAAAAAGAAAAAACAAAGAAGACCAGCATACTGTTCGGCCCTTCCTTTAACATGCAAATATCTTCCCACCTAAGCTGTTTGCTTCTCTTCAAGAGAAGAGAATTGCCTTCCTCCTGTAGGGTGTGATCAGTAAATATTTGTTAAATGAATTAACAGATGAAGAATGCAAGCTCCATGCAGGCAAGGGTTTTGTCTATTTTGTTCATTGCTGTTGCCTCAGCACTTTGAAAAGTGTATATAGGAGCAGGCCCAGCTACCTAATTGCAAAATGAAAACATGGGGTCTCCTTGTTCAGAAAACTCTTGAGACTTTGAAAATAGTGACAGTGGAGCCTGGAACCCAGCGTGAGGCCCTTCTGAGCGGAGTTGCCCTCAGCAGATATGCAGACGACACGCCCATGGAGCCCGCCCAGCGAAGAAATGACCAGGCACTCAAAACTAATTGCTGAATGAATGAATGAATGAATGAATGAATCATCTCAGTCTCTGGCACTGGGTACAAATGAAGCTGAGAGAGCGAAATGCCTTGTTCAGTTTCTCAGTCTGTGCCCCACGGTGGCCAAATCCACCTGGAAGTCAGGGCAGAGGATTCTGTGGGTACAGCCCAGGAGGTCACCCTGTGGGGCACAGAGCAGGGTACCAAGGAACGGTGTGTGAGTATAGGGCGGGGCCAGGCAGGAACATCAGCGTAATACTGGTCTCTTGACTTGTTTCTCTGTGAGACTGTAAGTACCCTGAGGGCAGTGCAATTGTGTGGTATCCTCAGAATCTAGTCCCAGGGCAGATGGATATACACAGGAGGTCTTACATCGTCAGTGAATGAGGAAAGAGATTCATGTAGAGAAGATGTAGTCAAAGTCACGCTAGCTGAAGGGATAGAAGCTTAGTGAGTTTGTGGAACAAATGGGGAACTTTCCACAGAAATGCTGGAAACAAATCCCAGTCTGTTCCAAGGTCAGTCAAGTATTCTGAGCCTGCTCTGCCATCCTGCTTCAATTTAAAAAAAATTTTTTAATGTTTATTTTTGAGAGAGAGAGGGACAGACAGACCGAGTGCAAGTTGGGGAGGGGCAGAGAGAGAGGGAGACACAGAATCTGAAGCAGGCTCCAGGCTCCGAGCTGTCAGCACAGAGGCCGACGACGTGGGGCTCGAACTCACAGACCGCAAGATCATGACCTGAGCCGAAGTGGGAAGCTCAACCGACTGGGCCACCCGGGCGCCCCTTTCCTGCTTCAATCTAATGTGGTGCTGCCATTGGCGTATGGGGGTGGCAAAGTGGACGGTTCAGCTGTCTAACTTCTATTACCTCTATCCCAAATTTCCTTTCTTACAGTCTCTGTCTCTCTCTTCTCCTCCTCCCCTCCCTTTGTCCTCCTGCCATTGATGTAATTGGGGGAGGGGGGATGGAGTTGGGGGCAGTGAAGAGACTGGGATGGAACTGACCACCAGGGATTGAGAAAATGATTCCAGGTAGAATCTATTAAGGCAGGAATACAGGACTCACAGGGTTTATTCTCTGAATCTCTTCATCTCTCTCTCCTACTCCAAGCCTCAAGGGTCTCCCAGGTCTTACATAGATGGTCATGGTGGTGACAAAGCGTCTAATGCTATTGCTTGGTGGTGTTAGTAGGAAAAAAAAAAAAGATCTTTTCTTACCTTGAACTGCTCTGCTCCTCTCGAAATCAGAGGATAACAGTTTTAACTCACTGATTTTTTTTTTCCTTTTGCCTTGACCTCCAGGATGCCCCAAGCTAAATGCAATGCCCGAATTAGAATCTCATAGAAACTATGATGTTTATCGTATATACTTTTGCCTCTTCACTCTAAAATTTTGTTTTTTCTATTTCAACTTTTGTAGCTTTATGCCAAGCACGTAAAGAAATTATGCCTTTTATTATTCTATCTGGACTGTGGTAGAGATAGATCCTCAGCCGAATGGGCTTAACTCAGATGTGCATGTGTCGGTTTCCAGGTCTCAGCCACATGGAAAAAGATGAGTGTAACCATGTGCATTAGCCAACTCAGGCTGTCACGACAGAAGGGCACAGACAGCAGACACTTATTGTCTCCCGCTTCTGGAGGCTGGGAGCCCAAGGTCAAGGTGTTGGCCCGGCGTTTCTTCTGAGGCCACTCTCCTGGGCTTGCGGATTTGCACCTTTCGGTATATCTCACTTGGTCTTTCCTCTGGGAGCACATCGGTGGTGGCTCTTCCTCTCCTGAGTTGGACACCAGTCCTAGAGAATCAGGGGCCCCTTCGGGACCTTACTGAACCTCTTAATTTCTCTCTTCAAACGGTCTGTGTCTAAAAAATAGTCACGTTGAGGGTTTGGGCGTCAGCATGTAAATTTTGGGGGTGGGGAGACACAATCCAGAATGGACTGCCAGGTCTAATTGTGTTCTTAGGAAATAATCAAAAGGGCCAAGAAATAGGAAGCTGTCCAGAGGTCATGAGTTTGCTTTCTGCATGGCTAGGAATTAAGAGTGGGCATCAAAGGCACCTGTCCACACTTGACTTTGGGGTTGCCAGGCTCCCCGAATACCTGCAGGGAGAGAGGGCTCTCTGGCCTCAGCGCATGTCCTCGTCTCTGGATCTTCTGGGCTTGTACTTCCTTCTGACAGACCACATGCTTCCTTCTGCTGTGCCTGGTTCTCTTGCCCCGCAAGCAGACACAGACCTTTGCCATCAGACGGAATTGCCTTAAGAACAGTGCTTAGCGTTGGTTTGGTGGTTCATGTCCCAGGTTCAGACCCTGGAAAGGGGAACAAGCCCAGCCTGAGAGATGCGGGCCTCGGTTTCCAGCTGCAGTCCAGCCACTGGTTGGCCAGGGAGCCCTGAAGTTGTCCCATAATCTCTCTGGCCTTGGTTTCCTCATCGGCAGAAAGGGTTTGATGAGCTTTCTTCCTTCTCGGATGGGCTCTGATCCTATTAACTGTATCTCTATCCCAACCCCAGCATCTGAACTCCATTGCTCACCTGAAAATGGAGTTCAATGCTAGTATTTGCTTCACAGGGCTGTGTTACAAGGAAGGGTGCCCATGTCAGCAAAGCGCTTAGAACAGTGGGGGGCACAGGTAAGCTGTCACTTACTGCTGCCATTCTCATCATCACCTTTGTTAGGGTACCTGTGCCTGGTAGGCAGGAGGCATCTGTCCACTGACTGAGACTGGAACAGAGTTCCAGAGTGGCAGTGCTGGTCCCTCGTCAGGCTATGCTCATGGTCATCATTTTTTTTTTTTCTAACAACGGTTGGTCCTGCTGGAATGACCCAAGCTAACTGTTGGACTCCTGGCTTCAGTGCTTGTTAACTCTACAAGCCTGGGCTGATTATCCACCTTTCCCACCATAAGGAGCTTTCTATGTGCGTGGCGCATTCCTCGAGCTCTCAGCTCGGCGTCTTGATTGTTTTGCTTTCCTCCTCCCTGTCTGCTGGCTCAGTCCTGTTGCACATGCACTGAGCATCCGAATATTCACAACACTTCTGCCTCATGCTTCATCTGCAGCACAGCACTCCATGACTAGAAGTGGGCACCCTGTCTCTTTACACACAGCACTTCCAATACGCGACGTATGGGGTCCCCTATCAGCCAGTCTCCCGTTCCCTGAGGGCACCAGCTCGGTGTCCTACACTTTAACTCAGTCCTGGCACTGGCCGTGTACCTGGAGACAGGATCATATCCCACGGGTTAAGACCTCAGTCCCACAAGACCACTTCCTACCCCCGTTTAGACACCAGTCGTAAATCCACGTTGTCACCTGGGACTCTGACCCACCGGCTGCAAATCGGGGCTCCAACAACCCCCCTCGGGTGTGATAATTTGCTAGAACTTTTCGTAAAACTCAGGAAAACACTTTACTTACTAGATTAGCAGTTCATCATAAAAGGATATAACTCAGGAACTGCCAGATGGTAGAGATGCACAGGGCAGGGCATGGAGGAGGAGGCCTTGCACAAAAAGTACAATGCGTCAAACAGGAGACTGGCTGTCAGCCTCTGTGACCATTTCAAGTGACCTCAAGGAGAAATACAAAACCAGAAGAGCCAGAAAACCAATTAAGCAGATGCACGCAAGCAGTATTTTTAAATGATCAAACATGACAGAAACATAACATGCTAAGATGACCTAAGAATCTGTCTTACATCTATGCGGAAATTAGTACACCTTAATGTTTACAACCTTAGCAAATTATACCCTGTGTCACACAAGTATTTGGAGAGCTCCTTTCCCCTTTTGTATATAATCCCCTGTAGCTAACAAGCTTTGAAGCAATTCTTGAAAAACTGTCTCCCAGGCTCCAGTCCTCAGTAAGACAATGAAGAAGTGTTTACCAACTGACTCCGAGCTTGGTTTTCTCTCAGTTGACAAGGCATACCCTCTGTGGGCATACCACCCTCCCCATACCTCTACCTGCTCACCAACCTGGAAGCTCTCTGAAACCCTCCAGTTGGATTTTTTTTTATGAAAGCTTCATTACAGGGATGTGGTTGGACCACTGGCCTTTGGTAGTTAATCTCCAGCCCTGCTCCCCTTGCTGGACTTTGGGAAACGGGGCTGGATGTCCCAACCAACCCATTTCTGGTTCCCCTGGTGACCAGCCCCCATCCAAAGGGTCTTTCCAAATGCCACCACATTAACATAAACCCCAGTGTGGTGGAAAGGGGCCTTTTATGAATAAAATGAGGTACATCTTTCACCTTTATTCATCTTCCCACTTAGGAAATTCCAAGGGTTTTAGGAGCCCTGTGTCAGGAATGGGGACAAAGACCAAATAAATATTTCTTCCTATAGATCAATCATTCCTATGATATCGTAATGACTGAAAAGAAAAAAAAAATGAAAAGCAAAAACAACAACCCAGCTTTACAGCTGAAAAGCTGAAAGCTCTTCAGCTTTCAGAAGACTGTCTCGGGAAGACCCTGTTCTGAGTATGTTGTGGCTTTTGGTTCCCTCTGCTGGTCCCATTGACAGACAGGAGTGTGTTTCAGTCCTCAGAGTTACTCAAAATCAACATGCAAGGCTGATCAGAGGGACAAGTGATAAAAATTATCATCTTCAACATCAAAGATGAGTTAGAAATAACACACAGACATAAGTGTGCATTTAATTGGCAAACACTGCTACTCAAGTATATGCTGAGGCAGGAAGCCTTGAGTGTGAACAACCAGGATGTGGTAACTGCGTCTGGATTCTAAGCCAATGGAGAGGGTGAATTAGTTAGATGGGCTGTAAGTTACATGGATCGAAGGCTTGTTGAGAGAGAAGCATAGGGTTACAGTCTAGTTCATGGTGCCTGCTATGTAATATATATATTTGCTAGGTAGATTTCTTGTTAGCCATCACATTTATGGGTCTCTATGGTAGACACAAAATTGAAGCCCATAATGGCAAGGAGAATCCTTATGGTCTAAATTGAGGAAAGGTTCTAAATTAAATCCTGTAAACGAACGAGAAGGTTAGGACCGGTGCCTCTGAACTCATCACCGAAATGGCAATTCAGGGGTACAGTTCTGGGATGTCCTGTGCTCTCAGCATATCCTAGGGGTGTTTAAGGGAGTAATTAGAGGTGACAGGTCATTAAAAGGAAAGGCACAGAGGTGGGAAGGTCAAATCACAATCTAGTCTGATTATGTACCACTCAGAAATATGAACACAGAGCTGTCCAGGCTAGTTTGGCCAAATTTTCCCATCTTTGTTATGTCACCTCTTCGGTAGAACTCATTTTAGTTTCAAAAAATGGCTATTGTCACCTTTAAATCATACAGTGTTTTAAAAGATTAAATACTCGTCTCAAACTCAGATACAGCTATTTCCATTATTTAAGTATCCTTTTATTATATTCCCATGTGAATGCTTTTACTATAATTATAAAGCATATATCATTTAGTTTGTTTCTACTTAACGTTGCATTACAAGCACATCGTTGTGTATCTATAGTCTTCATGTATCTCATTAAAATGGCTGTGGAATGTTCCCTGAAGCTGCTATGCTTCATCAATTGTCAGTTGGTGGGCATTTTGTATTGAAAGTTTTTTTCTCTCGCTGTGACTGCCTTAGCACAAAGTATCTTTATATGTATAGCCCTTTTCTGCATTTGAATTATTGACTTGGGAATAAATTCCCAAGATTGGGGTTAGTTACTCAAAGGCATAGCATTTTGCCAGCTTGTGGTGGATCTGTCCCTCTCACTGGCTACTGTGTGCACTACAAACTCCCTCAGGAAATCTGACCCTCAGACTGGTTTCTCTCCCTACTGATCACCAACATGCACTTTGGGCTTTAATGGGATGGTTTCCCCAACTGATCCCAGTCTTTCACACCATGTTCAATGTCCGGAAACTTATTCCTGCTTCTACGTCTTTGATCTCACTCTTCCTACCCACCCTTCCCAAACCCTGTCCTCCTTCCCACTGCTGAGAAAGCAGCCTTCCTCCTTGTCCTACTACTGTGCTCCTCCTGAAACTCGTATTTTATATCCTGCTTTTATCATGCAAACTAGCATGGCATTGTTTCCTAATAATTCCACATGACCTGGCTTTATTCTCCTTAGTTTAACATTTTCAGTGATTTGGCGAGCAAAGGCTGTGGGTTGTATATTTCTATGCCCTGACTGTTTCCACCAGAAATATCAGGCCCACTTTTCAAACTCAATAAATACGTGTTGATCCTCAGTAAGTAGTTTTTACTTATCAGCTATTTCTTCCAATGGTCCTTTGAGCTATTCTTTCAAAATCTTGTAGTAGGCTTTTTTTTTTTTTAAGTACTGGTGGTTGGTAGGAAGGAGTAAGACTTCGAGGGTGTAGCTTACTTGCACTGAAGAGGATGAAATGCACAGAAGCCCATAATAAAAACAGAAAAATGTCAAGGAACATATAAATAGAAGAAAATTTAATTCAAACGTTGCATACAATGTTGGTGAATATTAGCAGTTACTGATTGTACAAATCGCGTTATGTCTCACCCAAAAACCCAGTTGGTTTAAAATCCTCACCATATGTTTAGCTCAATTCTGGGGTCAGCGGTTTAGGCTGACGGTTTGCTGGCCCTGCGGGGGCTCAGTTACAAGGCTGGAGGTCGGCTGGCTGTTGGCCAGGGCGAGTCAGTCCTCGTGTGTCTCCAGTATGTTCTCACGTCCTAGAGAAAAAGCGAGAGTGAGAGAGCAAGCCAGTGCATCAGCACTGTCCACGTGAGGACCTCTCTGAGCTGTGGAGTTTGGCCAAATGTGGACGGAAGTACGTCAGAGGAGGTGGAGACAGACCCTGAGGTGTGGGGAAGCCTGCTCATGTCTGACGGTGGTCCAGGCAGTTACTAGTTCAGAGTCTCACGGGCCAGCTACTCTTGGTGTGGAGGGAATTGAGAAGCAGGAACGACGGGTCAACAGTCAGACTGGAAAGGTATCAGCAGTGGGGAGAGGAGTGCCCCGGGTGGCTACCTCCTTGACCAGGGGAACAGGCAGATGTGCGAGAGCCAAGGAGTGCTGGTGGTTGTGGGGGGGGGGGGGGTAGGGGGACAGTGGCAGCCAGGGAGCCAGGAGAGGGCCTCAGTGTCTTAGTCTCTGGGGAAGGCAAGCATCAGTCTGCTGTGGCTGTGGTTTCAAGTGAAGGCAGAAAGGCAGGTAGGTTCTGACAGACACATCTGGGTCCCCCTTCTGGGATCACAAAGTTTTTTCTCCCACACGCCCTCTCCCCCTTCAACCACCCAGCTTCTCTCCTATCTGAACATGGACTGGAGACAAGGAATGACTCCGTTGTTTTAAGCACAGCGTGATGACTGATCTTTGGAAATCAAATCAGAGTCAAATCTGATCATTGGGGAACAGAGAAACTCATTTAAGTCATGAGCTTTGTTGGGCATTCCCATCACTTTCCGTAGGGAGAGGAAGCATTACTGGTTCAGAGGCCGGCGAGGGGACAAGGCTTCTTAGGAAGGACTTATGACAGAGCTTAAAGTGAGGATGGGGTCCTGGGATGGCTTCTTCTCACCCCATATGAGGTTTCACAAGCAATGCTATGTGTTTGGTTCCCATAACAACCTGGGCTTCTGTTCAGTGTCCCCACCATAGGAGGCTTGATGCTCACTTGAGACATTGCACTCTGTGGTTTAGCTTCCGGAGCATCGCTCAGAACTGGATGATCCCGTGGATGGTCATGGTGTCTGGAATCAAACCATAGAGACTTTCTGCTGAGGCTTGAAGCTTGTCAAACAAGCTTCCGGAAACCCAGACTGAGGTGCAAATGTCCTGGAGAGTAAAACCCCTCAACTCATCACCTGCAGGGGGGCCTTGAATAGCCAAGCCAGGAGGTAATGGGGCATAAACCTACCTGGGAGGAGGCAGAAGGGCTAAGTTCCACTCAAGATGAACCAGATCAGCTTAACAAACTTGTCCAGGGATGCCTCCAATTCCAAATACTGCCAGAATTATTTTCTGCTAGAGTCTTATTTTTTTTTTCTTCTAGAGTCTTAGAATAAGAACAGTAAGCCCGGTTGTTGCAATCTCTAGCATACTGAAGCTCACATGCTAGGCTTAGATGTGTCGTGCCAAGACATCCCCCTTCTTTTCTTTGCTAATTGTGGACTTTATTCATGATTTTCTTTCAACTTTGTTTAAAAATATAAGCTTCATGGGGGCACCTGGGTGGCTCAGTCAGTTGGGCGGCCGACTTCGGCTCAGGTCATGGTCTCGCGGTCCATGAGTTCGAGCCCCGCGTCGGGCTCTGTGCTGACAGCTCAGAGCCTGGAGCCTGTTTCGGATTCTGTGTCTCCCTCTCTCTGACCCTCCCCCATTCATGCTCTGTCTCTCTCTCTCTATCTCAAAAATAAATACATGTTAAAAAAAAAATTAAAAAAAAAATATAAGCTCCATGCAGTACGAATTGTGCAGAGTTTATTGACATTGTAACCCTGGCACGGAGTAGACACTCAATAAATAGGCGAGCAAGGTACATGAACTGTGGTGTTTTTCAATCCATAACACCTCCAAGGGAACAAGTTCCACCAATTGGCTACCTGCCGTGTAAAGCAACCCTCCCTTTGCTTTGTTCTTTAAAAAGAAATCAGTATTTCAGGTTCAAAAGAATAGGTGATCAGATTGTAAGTGTTTTTCAACTTCTCCCTTTCCTGTTCTGTTTGTTCAAAGCAGTGAAACTATTTTATCAAATGCAAGTTTACTTGGCACTTTAATATGTAAAACATACATAAACCAGGCTGCCGGAGCTCATAGTGGGGCCAGTCCTCCTCCCTGTTTAGTCCATAAGGCAGCTCAGAAGGTATCAGAATCTCAGTGCCCCAGACCTCCCAACTCCAGCACTAGCTGTATGATGTGTATTTCACACATACCTGTAAGTGTCTAGGGTCCAGAGTACACATTCTCCATCCTTCACCCATTTCAGAATTTTACCCTCATCTCTGTTAGGAAATGCTTCTTTTTTATCTAAGACCTTTTTGTTTTTTTTTTAATGCTTCGTCTCTATTTAGGAGAGAGATTTATAGGACTCCAAAGTGACCTGAAATTCAGTTAACTTCGTTTCAAAATCTTTTCCATTAGAGTCAAATCCAACTTAAAAAAAAAAAAAAACATGAAAAGATATGATTCATAGTTGTATTATCTGACTGCTTATTTAACTGACATGACCAAGTTTCTGGAATGGGTAGAAATTGACTATTTTTTAAAATCACCTTTCACTTCTGAACACTTAAAAAAAATACCAATTATTTATTTATTTATTTATTTATAAAAAAATTTTTTTAAGTTTATTTTTTTATTTTCAAGAGAGAGGGAGAGAGCACAAACAGAGGAGGGGCAGAGAGAGAGAGAGAGAGAGAGAGAGTGAGAATCCCAAGCAGGATCCACGCTGTCAGCACAGAGCCCGACGAAGTGTGAGATCATGACCTGAGCCGAAATAAAGAGTCAGACGCTTAACTGACTGAGCCACCCAGGAGCCTCCCTCCCACCAAATACAGTTATTTTTTTAGAGCAGTTTTAGGGTCACAATAAAGTTGAACAGAAAGTACAGAGAGTCCCCATATATGCCCTGCCCTGACACATACATAATCTTCTCTCCTATCAACCAACATCCCCACCAGAGTGGGATATTTATTACAAGTGATGAGCCTGCACTGACTCATCACCATCACCCAGTGTCCACAGTTTACATTAGCGTCACTCTTGATGTTGGACATTCTGTGGGCTTGGACAGGTATGACACATATCCTCTGTGCCCCACCTCTTCATCACTTTCTTTCTCTTCCCTGGCACCCTCTGATCTTTTTATGGTCTTTACAAAAGTTTTGCCTTTTCCAGGATGTCATGTAATTGGAATCACACAGTACGTAGGCTTTTCATATGGATTTCTTCCACTTAGTAATATGCATTTAAAGTTCCCCCATGTCGTTTTAGGCTTGATAGCTCATTTCTTTTTAGTGATAAATAACATTCCGTTGTCTGGATGTACCGTAGTTTATTACTTATCCATCCACCCTCTAAAGGACTTCGTGGATGCTTCCAAGTTTTGGCAATCATGAATAAAGCTGCTCTAAATATCTGTGCAGGATTTTGTGTGGACATAGGTTTTCAGTTCATTTAGGAAAATATCAAGGAGCATGGTTGATGGATGGATGGTACGATACGGATGTTTAGTTTTCTAAGAAACTGCCGAGCTCTCTTCCAAAGTGGCTGCACCATTTTGCATTCCCACCTGCGATGAATGAGAGGTCCTATTACTCTAAATCCTCACCAGCAACTGCTGTTGCCAGTGTTTTGGATTTTCCTTGCTCTAATATATGTATAGTGGCATCTCATTGTTACCTTAATTTGCAGTTTCTGAATAACATCACGTTGAACATCTTTTCATATGCTTAGTTGCCACCTGTATTTCTTCTTTTGTGAGGTGGCTGTTCAGGTCTTTTGACCACGTTTTAATTGATCTGTTTGTTTTCTTTTTGAGTTTTAAGGGTATATTTTGGGTAATAGTCCTTTTATCAGATATGTTTTTGCAAATCTTTTCTCACAGTCTGTGACTTGTCTTTTCATTCTCTTGACATTGTCTTTTGCAGAGCGGATATTTTTAAATTTTAATATTGGCTCTGCTCGTTGTCAAAAATTAGCTGGCTATATTTGTATGGGTCTATTTCTGGCTTATTTATCCGTCTATTCTACTCCATTGATTTATGTGTCTATTTTTCCATCAGTACCACACTGCCTTCATTGCTGTAGCTCTACAGTGAGTCTTGCAGTCAGGTAGTGTCAGTCTTCCAACTTTGTTCTTTTTAAATAACATCTTAGCTGTCCTGGGTCTTTTGTCTCCCTATATAAGCTGAGTCAATTTGTAATATTCACAAATAAATTGATTGTACTTTGATTGGTGTTGCATTGAATCTATAGATCAAGTTGGGAATAACTGGTATCTTGACAATACTGTCTTCTTATCCATGAACATGGAATACATCTCCATATATTTAGTTCTTCTTGGATTTTATTTGTCTTGGAAACTTTCTTCTCCTAAGATTGTCAACCAGGAAAATCCACATCTCTAAGTTGGGAAGGTGTTTGCCTCACTTTGACTTTACTTCTTGTGCTTTTCTTTCAGCACCTACAGGTTACTGTAGTATCTAAGAGGAGGAGTCAGCAGGTAGTAAGGACTAACGAGTTTCTCATGTAAGGGAGGGAAGAAGCAATGGTGGACGCTACCAGGAAGTTGCTGTTTGTTGTTGATTCTGAACCTCTCTTCCTCACCCAGTTAGCAAGGACTTTGGAAGCAAACATATCTGAACTCAAATTCCAGTTCTCTTATTTACTAGCTTGCCTGTGGCAAGTTATCCTCTCTAAGCTTCAGGTTTGTTCATCTGGAAAACAGAGAAAATGTCTATTTTTCAGGATTTCTGGGAAGGTTAAATAAGGTTGTATATATAAATGACTCATACATAGTGGGTACCCAGTAAACAGCATGCATTCTCTGTGCTCCCTCCTCCCCCTCCTCTGAGTAACCAAGAGGCATGGGACTTTTCCCGGCATTCCTCTGGTGCTCCTTCTCTGAGCTTAGTGGGAGAAAGGGGTGTTATCATTCCAGAGTCAACCATCCGTAGGTGTGGGGCAACCTTGCGGGGGCCTCCATGCATTGAGGTGCAGAGTATAACCCACTCAAAGCTTCGCCTTAGAACTTTAGTTTAAAATTCTTGTACTCTCCTCCCCCACCCCATCACCAGGAGCTAACAAGTCCTCGCAATACTTTTATCTCTCTCTGTCATCTAGGTTCTGTGAAATAATCTCATGTTATTAGAATGTCCCTTATAGGATGTCTCTTCTGGTACAAAGGTCCTTATTTATACATTCTCAGAGAATCTATTCTTCCCCATTCATATTTAACTAACTATATGCCGAAAGATTCCTTGCTCCTACCTTTTCATCTTCCCCCACCTTGAAGACTTTTTCTTTAGTTCATGTATCATTTGACTAGTTTTGTTTCTCATGTAGTTTTTTTTAGATGGGATCCAGAGGTGGTATTCTCTCAGTCTGAGTCTCTCACTAAGCAGCTTTCTTTTATCCTGATAGGAAACAGTAGCTTGGCTGCTCGGAGAGTACCTGGGTGACAGCCTCTTTCTCAAAAGTCTGTAGACGCTCTTACTGTCTACCTCAATGTGCCCACTCATCACTGGGGATCTTGTCAAGATGCAGATTCTAATGCAGTAGGACTGGAGTGAGCCTGAGCTTCTGCATTTCTAGGAAGCTCCCAGCTGATGTAACTGCTGCCACTCAGCAGACTACAATTTCGGTAGCAATGTTCCAGCTTACCGTGTAGCAGACAAGTCCGAGGCAAGTCGGATTCCCCTCTTTATGGGTAACTTGTTTTCTTCCCAGGAAGTTTGCAAATTTCCCTCTTGATCATTATAATTCAAGAACTTTGTTAGGATATGCCCATAAATGCGTCTTTTCTCATCAATCTAGACAGGATCCAGTGAGCCCTTTATTTATTTATTTGTTAATTGTTTACTTATTTTTGAGAGACAGAGAGACAACATGAGTGGGGGAGGGGCAAAGAGAGAGGGGAGACACAGAATCCCAAGAAGGCTCCAGGCTCTGAGCTGTCAGCACAGAGCCCGACGCGGGGCTTGAACTCATGAACCGCGAGATCATGACCTGAGCCGAAGTCGGACGCTTACCCAACTGACCCACCCAGGCGCCCCCAGTGAGACCTTTAAATTGCAGACTCAAATGTTTCTTCAACTCATAGACATTTTTCTCCCTACGATTGCAGTCAATCCTCATTATTCGTGGATTCTGTGTCTGTGAATTTTCCTAAATGCTACAATGTATAGCTCATCCCAAAATCAATACTTGCGGAGCTTTTGTGGTCGTTCACAGACAGGTTCATAGTGGCCAAAAACTGTCACCTGACGCGCATGTTTCCAACTGAGGTCAAACAAGGCTACGCTCTGCCTTCTTGATTTGGCTCTCACATGGTAGACTTTTGGCTTTTTTGTTGTTGTTAGTGTTGCTTTTTGTTGGTGATTTCTGTTTAAAATGATCGCCAGGCATAATGCTGAAGTGCTGTCTCATGTTCCTGAGTGTAAGAGCACTCTGGGCGGTTTTATAGAGGAAATACCTGTGTTAAAGTTTCATTTAGGCATGACCCGTGATGCTGTTGGTCATGAGTCCAAGGCTAGGGATTCAACAATATATGTAAAATGAGGTTTCCTCAAACAGAATCACACACGAAACAGGGTTATATATTGATTAATTGAGGAGAACGATGTGACCAGAAGCTGGCAAGAAACTAACCGTGTATTTCCTTCAGGAACAACGGTTCAGTATTTGCTTAATCTGCAGCAACTTTATCACACATAAATATCGCACATAATGAGAATCGATGGTATTTTTTTTTTTTAAATTTGTGCTTTCTCTATTTCTGGGATATAATACCATTTGATCATGATGTTTTATTGTTTGACATATTGCTGGATTTGATTAGCTAGAATTCTGTCGAGGATTTTTGTATCCAGGTTCATGAGGGATATTATCTTGAAAAGGTTTTTGTTGGTGTTATATCTTTGTCTGGCTTTGTTATCAGGATAGTAAGTGGCTCATAAAACAAACATTGTTACCTACAAATTTAATTTCATTGATAAATATAAGACTGGTTACATTATCTGTTTCTTGTTGAGTGAGGTCAGAGTGGCTGATACAAGTTTTCCCAAAATATAATTTTCTCTTGAAAAGCTCAATTTTTATCCTTGGCAACAAACATCGTTAGTTTTGAGAATTAGTTAGGCAGTGAGAAAATGCCTGCCACATGTCTATGTTTGAATAATCACAGTTTGTCATTTGTTCTTTGAAGTAAAAATAATGCTCAGTGGAAAGATGACTTTTTCAGTGTGCAATTCAAACCCCTGTACAAGTGCTTTCCGTGGAAACAACCATTGCGCTGTGGGACGCAGCAGGGAGCGCTTCCCATTTTGTCACACAAAATACTAAAAAGATGCGAATGCTAGAGTTGACAGGGTTGAGACATAATCTATAATCTTATCAAGGACAATCTCAGATGAAACTGGCAGTCCTGAGCTGTTATCCAGTGTCGAAAATACGCGTTATGTGTTTGTCTGGTCTTCTAGTTGCTTAAGGGCGAATGTGGTGCCTGTTATTCTCTCATAATAGGTTGTTTTTCCTCTTCATCAAAAATTAAGTCTCCTGGGTTTATCCAGCCAGGATAAATCCCTCGGATTTTGTTTTCCTGTACTTTGACATATTTCTTACACTTGGCCTCAACAGTGGATGACCATCTCGTTCTTTAACCCACATACTAGATTTTAAAATTCATGGGGTGCCAGGGTGGCTCAGTCGGCTGAGCGTCTGACTTTAGATTTCAGCTCAGGTCGTGACGTCACGGTTGGTGAGTTCGAGCCCCGTGTTTGGCTCTGTGCCGACAGTGCAAAGTCTGCTTGGTATTCTCTTTCCCTCTGCCTCTTCCTTACTCATTCTCTCTCGCTCTCTCTAGCTCTCTCTCTCTCTCAAAAAAAAAAAAAATTAAAAGGAATAAAATAAAATTCCAAACATGTTTTTGGGTAGAGCCCCTGGCCATCTTCTTGTGCTCCCCTTCGATATCCGTAGGTACCCCATTACCTTTTACTGCAGGTGTCCATCTGTCTCCCCCATGTCTGCTTCATCGGGCACGTTCCACACATTTCCCCAGCTCCCCCTCTCCCTGGCTGCTGGGTTCCTCAGATGTGCTTGCCTTTTGTTCTGTCAGCTCATTGGGCTTCACATCCTGTTGCTAGAAGCCACGTAAAAGCAGGAATACTGGCATCATTTCCCACTAGATCAGGATCTTTTCTATCGAGGTGTAATTGGCAAGTAAAATTGGATATATTTAAATTGGGTGATTTGATATGAATTGTGAAATAATCACCGTGATCAAGCTAATTAATGTATCACCTCAATAGTTACTCTTTTTTTTGGTGGGGGTGAGAACACAGGATCTACCCTCTTAGCAAATTTTAGGATGAATGTATTCATCTTGTGCAATGGAACTTTGTGTCCTTTGACCAACATCTCCCTATACCCCAGCCCTAGCCCCTGGCAGTCACCAGTCTACTCTCTGCTTCTATGAGTTCAACGAGTTTAGATTCCACACATGAGTGAGATCATGCAGGGCTTGTTTTTGGCTTATTTCTCTTATCATACTGTCTTCTGGATTCATCCGTGTTGTCCCAAATGGCAGAATCACCTTCTTTTTTAAGGCTGAAGATCAGTGATAGATTTTTTTTTTCTGGACAGTACCATACATGTCTTAACCCTTTGGGAAAATGAAGACTTCTGGAGGATTGGGGTCAGAAGTAATAATTCCCTTTTTGTGTGTACGGAGGGAATGCGGCTCTGAGGCTCTGAGTACTAAAGCCCCTGCCTAGCATTCCTCAAGAGACCAGAGGCAGAAATCCACATGGACATCTATATTGTCACGGTGATTATCAACCATCTGATGAACACTCACCCAGCGCTAGGCATGGGGGAATGTTTTACATGTATGAAAGTTTCTTGTGAGGCTAAGTTGTCTGGTTATTAACACATATTTGCCCTGTAACATGGGTATCATGATTCTCCCCACATCTACGTGAAGACACTGGGGTCTTTCCCTGAGATGACACGGCAGGAAGTGGCGACATTGGCATTTGGATTCCGGGGCTTTGAAATCTTGACTGCATTTCTCTTGGACAAGAATGAGAGTGGTTTCGTTTCTCTGCTGCCCGTCAAAACTTTGCTCAGTGGGTGGCTTCCTCATTTAGAAAAATCCTTTATATTCTCTCAGTGTATTAGGTCAAGGGTACCACCTCCTCATGTCCCATACATCCTTCCCAGAACAATAGCCCAGCTATTATTATTATTTTTAATTACTTTCCTATTTAATGATTAAAGAGACTGGTGGGTTGGGTGATATTATCAGGTGATGGATTCTGTGCTCGCTTTTGCTCAACCTTCCCCACCCCTTGCCCTTTACGTTAGCTGATTCACAGGCTGTCTCTTTATTACCATGAAACCTGGGGGAAGAACAATCCTATTTCTGGTTTCCATTAGCATTTCTATTTTGAAGACCTTTTGAGTGATGGGTGTGGCATCTTAGGGATTCAGGGGTCCCTGCCAAAGGAGTTTCTGAGCATAGTGCTTAACCCTCAAACCACTTTTTAAAAAGGTTGGAATGGAGCCTATGGGAGAAGGTCTGGAAAAGGAGCGATTTACATCAGGTACCCAGCTAGGCGCTCAGTGCAGGAGGAGGAGGTCTTTCTGGTATGGAGGGATCAAGCCAGGATGCACTCCAGAGCCCAGATCAGTAGCTCTTAACCAGGAGCCATCCTTCTGACCATCTGGGGAACTCCTAGGCTCCACCTCTACAGAAAATTCTGAGGGGTCCTGGTATGTGTATTTTGAAAAAGCTCCCCTGGGGGTTCGGAGGGATACCCTTTGGGCAAGATGGCCCACCAGCCACAGGTGCCCAGAAAAAGCAGACCTTGGGGTCTATGGTCATTTACTGCTGATGTCAGAGGTCCAGAGTTTATTAAATAACTCCCGTAAAGTGCTCAGCATCGTGCCTGGTGCTGACTGAATAGCAAAGTTTTGGTCAAAGTGACCCTCTCTTCCATAAGAGTAACATGCATTCATTTGCTTAAACACGAAAATGAAAATTTGGAAATTTAGCTTCAGTAGATTTGACCAATTGTCTCTTCAGTGTGGTTGTACCCAGTTTTACTTTTGCCAGCTGGGTATAAATGTACAAGTTCCACAGACTCAGTATCAAACATGAACTTTTTACCAGGCTGCTGTGTGTAAAGCAGTATTTCGTTTTGCCCCTAATTGGCATTTGCCCCTAATTGGCATTTTCCTGATCACATGTAAAGTTGATCGACTTTTCCTATTTGATTGGACGTTTTTGTTTCCAGTTCTATGAATGGTTGGCTGATATCCTTTGCCCATTTTTTCCCATATTTTGTATAGTCCTTTTGTATTGATTAGGAATTCTTTATCTTTTATGGCTCTAAGTCCTTGCTAGATATTTGCAATATTTCTCCTGGTTTGTCCCTGTATTTTAAGTTTCTACTATAAAACGGGAGTTTTAAATTCTGATGTGGCCAAATGTGGTCAAATTCACCACCTCAGCTCTAGAACATTTGAAATCCTAGGGCTGGTTCACATAGGGTCTCCAGAGCTCTCCTGACTCTTGTTGTGCACAGGGATTTTAGAATCTCCATCCGTCCTGAGGATCCTGTATCCCCAGCTTTTTCTTTCCCGTTTTCCGAGTTTAATCTCACACCTTTCCCCAAGTTTTCTGTCTTCACTTGCTTTATCGCCCACTTTTCTCCTTTTCCTTCACTTTTTCTGGGGAGGTGGGTAGAAGCCTCCAGTGGGAGTCAGGATAGCCGAGTTGGAGCGTGGGTTCAATCAGGAGCCAGCCATGGGACCTTGGGCAAGCCATCCCTCCCCTGTGAGTTTCAGTTTGTTCTCTCTAAAAATGAGGGAGGGGAGGAGCCGACCCCCGACTTCCCTTCTCATTCCTGCTGTTCTCTCACACCAAGGCTTGCTCACCACGTGGCTTAGCTCTCCACACCGATGCATTTGTCCAAAGAAAGCAATCCTTCCTCCTTCCACACCCCCATCTTCACAGGCACCGCCCCCTCCCCCCATTCAGGCACGTGATAGCCGGACGTGTCATAATCGTCTCGGACTCGACATTTTGAGACTGCTCTCCTCTGCAGAGCAAAGAAAGGAAGCATCAAGGCCCCCCCACCCCAGGCGGCTCACAGTGTGTGAGTTCGAGCCCCACATTGGGCTCTCCGCTGACAGTGCAGAGCCTGCTTCAGAGTCTCCCTCTCTCTCTCTGCCCCTCCCCTGCTTGTAGGCTATCTCTCTCAAAATAAATAAACTTACAAACCAAAAAAAAAAAAAAAAAAAAAGAAGAAGGAAGGAAGCCTTTGGTGGCTATCATTGGGAGATTTAGCTATTTAAACAGGTGAATCTCCTGGCTCCCTTTCACGGGGTCCTGCTTGAAGACACAGAGGTCCTGGGTGCCGTGCTCACTGGGGAGGATTAGCTGAAAACCACTGCCCAGCGCCTACCACCTGCTGACAACGAGGGCCCCGTCTTCAACCTTGCAAATGGCTAGATTGCATTTGCCAACTTGCCCAGCTCTGTTTGCTTTGCTGTTAATGGCCACAGAGACTTAATGAGGCAATAGATGTTCTTCTGGGTAATTACACTCTCGGGTAAAGCATTAGACCAGGTTCACTGAGTTCTCATCCGCCTGGAGAGACAGGCTAATGGGCAACCCTGCTCATTTGAATTTTCTAGGGACTTGGGGGAAAGCCTTCGAAGCGATGTGTGCCCTTCACCGTGTTTATTTTATTTTTTAAAATTTTTAATGTTTATTTATTTTTGAGAGAGAGAGAGAGAGAGAGCGAGCAGGGGAGGGGCAGAGAGAGAGGGAGACACAGAATCTGAAGCAGACTCCAGGTTCCCAGCTGTCAGCACAGAGCCTGACGTGGGGCTCAAACTCACAGACTGAACTGTGAGATCATGACCTGAGCCACCCAGGCACCCTTAGCCCAGCAACTTTTAGCAAAATGTTTCTTTTTCAAGTAAAAGACTTGACTGACCTCCCTTTGCACATCTGTAGACTTTTCCCTCCTTTGAAGATCACAGTACTCTTGCACAAAGCCTGGGTACCCAGGAATCAGACCTTCTTGCACAAGCCCCCACCCGCCCCCGGCCCCAGGGAACTTGAACTTCTCACACAACTGAGCTAATTCTACAGCACTGAGCTAATCCCAGCACTGAGCTAATTCTACAATGGGCATCGAGTCTGCATGTCAGCAAGAAATGTCACAGACCACTGTACTCCCTTAACTGATTAAACCCCTTTCAAAATCTGAACCAGGCAGAAACCTGGGAGTTGTTGGCCTTTGGACAAGAGTCTGCCTTCTCCCCAGATTGCTGGCCTCTGGAATGAATCTCATATTCCTTTCCAATCAAAACTTGTCTCTTGAGTCTTGGCCTTTCAAGCAACAGGCAGCCGAACTTGGGTTGCAATGACACAACTGCTTTTTGGGTCAGCTTCTGCCTCAGCCCAGTCTTGCTTCCTCGATCCCTTACAGGTATATCTCCCCGGAACATTCACCCCAGAAATTGAGATAGTTCCGGTCTCAGTTTTTGCAGGGACATGGACACACATATTCTGTTGTCTCTCTGGGTGTACCATGACCTCTGAGGACAGAGCTCCCATGTCTGCACCTTCTCCATGAAGTGTCTAACACAGGGCACTCCTGCGGTACCCGTGGAAGGAAGGAAGGAAGGAAGGAAGGAAGGAAGGAAGGAAGGGAAGAGGGAGGGGAGAAGGAAGGAGGGAAGGAAGGAAGGGAGAAGGAAGGAAGGGGGGATGGATGGAAGGAAAGAAGGAAGGAAGGAAAGAGGGAGGGGAGAAGGAAGGAAGGAAGGAAGGAAGGAAGGAAGGAAGGAGGAAGGAGGGAAGGAATGAAGGAAGGAGGGAAGGAAGGAAGGAAAGAAGGAAGGAAGGAAAGAGGGAGAGAAGGAAGGAAGGAAGGAAGGGCCACCCAGGTGCTCTTTACACTTTCAACTTTAAAGAAACCCACAAAATTATACAACTTAAATTCTTACTGTATTTCTCGCTGCCACCTCATGTCAGGTTTTCATCCTATCCTATCTCCTCCATTCTTTACTTTCTAGGGCAAGAGTGAAGCCTGTGGGCTCTTATCACAGAAAGGTTTTTAAAGCCCGAAAATAAAGTAAATGTATAGGATTGCACAATCCAGTTGCCTTCATTTCTTATTATGCTGTAACAAATTACTACAAGGTTAGTGGCTTAAAAATAACCCGATGATGTGGGTGCTCGTCCGTCACCCTCCCGTCTTCTCTTCTGCGTGATCTCCTATGTGCCGTCAGGAGATCCTGGCAAAATACCTGGCATTTCAGTTTCCTTATCTGTGAAATACGCTAGCCGCGGGGAATTTGGGAAAGGTCTCTAGGTTTATTCAAACTCTTTGCATCTATGGTCACAACCCTGGGCTCGTGCGATGTCAAAGCCACACGCTAGAGGGAAGCATTGACTAAAATGTGCGGAGAAGCCCTTGGACTCTAGACCCTGTCTTCGAAGTTGAGTTTGCTTAGTCGCAGCAAATATTGGTGATGGAGATCATGGCAGAGTGAACACAGCTTATCAGGTCAGAGCAGTAGGGTTGTTTCACATCATCGTTGGTCTAGACAGGAGCACTCCTTAGCACTCCACAGATGGGGGGGGCAGGTAATGGGTGGGAATCCACCGGCCCATCAACCCCACCCGGGAGGGCACTGAACTTCTCCACCATACTTCGGCCAGGACATAAACTCTTCCTATCCTGCCGTAAGTGGGGATGAGTAACATAATGGGAAGACTGTAAAAAAAAAAAAAAAAAAAAAAAAAAATTCAGCTATTTAAAATAATTAATTGCTGGGGCACCTGGCTGGCTCAGTCGGGGGAACACGCGGCTCTTGATCTCAGGGTCATGAGTTCAAACCCCATGTTGGGTGTAGAGTTTACTTAACATACATACATACATACATGCCAATATTTCATCTTTGTTCACTTCAGGCTGAACTTTTTCAATTCGCTCAAACTCTTTTCCACATGAGCTTCTCGGTGAGTTCTGCCGGGGTTGTGGAAGTAGAACTTGCTAATAGCGGGTCTGACAATCTGAAATCTAGAGAAACATTTTGGGAAGAATTGACAGCTTAGCAATATTGAGCCTTCCAATCCATGGACACAGTATCTCTCTTCATTTACTTAGGTATTCTTAATCCCTCTCATCAACATTCCATGTATTTTGGCGTACAAATCTTGCACATATTTCTAAATTTCCCCTAAATATTTTGCTTCGTAATACAAGAGTAAAGGATACTGCTTAAAAAAAAATCAATTTCTGTTTTTTTATTTTTAGTCTATAAAAATACCACCAATCTCTCAAATACTGACTTTGTATTCTGTGTCCTTCTAAACTCACATATCAGTTCTATTAGTATACAAAATGTTTTTGGAGTTTCCATCATTGAAAATCACGTGATCTGTGCACAGGCGGCATTATCTGTTTCTTGTAGATAGCATATAGATTCTGCTTTTCATCCAGCCTAAATATCTATGCCTTTTAAGTGGAGTGTTTAAACCATGTATATCTAACGTAATTATCGATATACTTGGACTTAAATCCACCATCTTCCTCTTTGTTTTCTATTCGTTTCATCTGTTCTTTGTTCCTTTTTTCTCTTTTTCTGCTTTCTTTTGTATTAACACATTAGTTATATTTAGCGTCATTATTATCTTATTAGCTTACCTTTAACCTTTTTTTTGCAGTTCTTCTGGAATGTAAAATATTACTCTTCTAGGGTCTATACTGAATTCCATGGGGTTTCAACAAAGATTCTTTCTCTACTCTGCTGATCAAAACTCAGACATGTCCTAGCTCTGTGTCATCTTGGAATTGTTTAACTAAGTGCTCCCATCTATATTTGTGTGGCTTTGTGGCGTTTCACATCTCAGTATTTAGTCATACACTCAAGGGGACTCCTAGGCAGATTTTGGGGGCTCGTTTGCTCTATGGCTCCCTGTTTTCTGGTAACCACCGTGCAATATCTAGCTTCCCCAGCCTGCCTGGGCTTTGACTTCAGTCTGGTCCTTTCAACGAGACTGATATGCTCTGCTTGGGTTTCCCTGCCTGTGTTGTGGTCTGGACATTGTCTCCCCTTCAAGTATGACTTTCATTCCAAAGCACCACAAGACTTCAGGATTTTTTACTCTGCTTCTCAGATGCTTCTGACCCTGACCCCAAGCTTCAAACATGCCCTAGACCTCAGAAAATGTCTCTTGGGAAAAAACCCTGCAGTACTTTGGTGTTTTTGTTTTTGTTTTTATTTTTGAGTTTATAATCTGACATGCTAGGCCTGCACTATGCCAGATACTCTCTCTGCTAGTTTGTAAATCCCTGAGTAGAATTCCTTTGTCTGGGTCAAGCCTGACTTTGGCTCATCAAAACTGGGAAATTCCTGCAGGAAAGAAAATAGCTCATGATCATCCATGCATTGAAGAAGGGGAATTTTAGTTTGTCTCATTTCTGTTGTTTCCACAACTTTCCAGTACACTTAAAGTATACTTTTTATAATTTATCTGGGGTTTTCTCCTTGGAAATGTGCAGCGGTAATGCTGTCCTTCATAATAAACTCTGCCTGTCTTATTCTTTATTTCTATTAGCTCTTCATTGTTCTTTTTAAGGAATAGAATTTTATTTTTGTTCTATGGATTCATTCTCACCTTATCCTTCTGAAGAATAACTGTAGTCTTTGTTTTAAAAATTCCATTGTTGGGGGGCACCTGGGTGGCTCAGTCGGTTGAGTGTCTGACTTCGGCTCAGGTCATGATCTCACAGCTTGTGAGTTCGAGCCCTGTGTTGGGCTCTGTGCTGATGGCTCAGAGCCCGGAACCTGCCTCGGATTCTGTGTCTCCCTCTCTCTCTCTCTACCCCTAACCCACTCGCATTCTGTCTCTGTCTCTCTCAAAAACAAATAAACATTTGAAAAAAAATTAAAAACTCCATTGTTGGCTAGTCTCTATGCTTTTTTGTCCCTAAGTTATTTGTCCTCTTTCTTCCTGTCTTTCATGCCATAGGATTTCCCCAAACGACTGGTAATCTGCTCTATAAGGGGTGGTGGGCGGAGCTTTATCCCAGTATAAATTGGGGAACCTCAAAAGTAGTAACAGAAAGAATTTTCTCCGGGTCAGATCCCTTTTGCAGAGAAAGATCTTTTATCCTCCTGGGTGAGGTCACTTTTGGATAATTTAAACAATGAAATCTCCCACAGTGGGAAGGAGGGCGCAGCCTCCGGGAAGGCACTTGAGATCACACATTTTATCTTATTATTATTTTTTAAATATTTATTTATTTTTGGGAGAGTGCAACTGGGAGAGGGGCAGAGAGAGGAGGACAGAGGATCTGCACTGGCAGGCTGATAGCAGCAAGCCCAAAGTGGGGCTCGAACTCATGAACCGCAAGATCATGACCTGAGCTGAAGTTAGACGCTCAACCCACTGAGCCCCCCCGGGTGCCCCGAGACCATGCATTTTAAGCACTCTGCTCACTGCCTGTTCATTAGTTGGCACTCAACTCATTTTCCATGTCCTGGGTATACCCTGATACCAGGAAGACTATTTGGCCTACCGGCACAGAAATAGACTCTTACAAATTAGGGTTTCTATGTGCTAATTGGGTTCTGCCAATTAGAAGCGCTCGCATGGGATTTGGAAGGCAGAAGCTATTGCCTTATGGTTTGGGGGTGTTTTCTGCTGGCAGTTAAGGTACTAGTGACGGCAGGCGGCAGCCTCTGGCTTCGGAGGTGGCCACAGGCAGTCGTGGTGCAGAGGCTACGTGCACGGGACCACCTGGCACCTGTTTCGTGCTGCAAAGACCAACTCGCTGATGGATGGTGACCGCTCTGTTGTCCAGGGCACCATGGCGGCAGTGGGTTCGTGACCACTGGAGATCACCGCTTTGGGGGTGTGTTCTTGAGTTACCGAGGCCACCTCCTGATGGCCTGCTTTCTGACTGGGGACTCTGGACACCTCTGTGGACCATCAGTCATGGGGGCATTCCTGGAGATCATGTGGAGATCCCACTTTCTGGCCCTGCCAGTGATTTTCTGAGCGCCCAGTTCTTTCCATCGTCTCTGCTCAAAATGCACTGGGCAGTTTGTGTTTCCGACACGGAACTTCGCTAGTGTGGCATTTGACCTTGCAGGCGAGGCAGGTCCTGAGGCTGCAGAGACACGGACACTCTCGGGTGTGCATGTGCTCTGGTGTCTGTCCCCGGATTCTCTTCCCTCTGCCTTGGGAAACATTGAAATAAGTCAGGTTTCCTTTCCAGCCTTTAAAATGAACAAAAGTCATATCCGGGGGCACCTGGGTGGCTCAGTTGGTTAAGCGTCCGACTTCGGCTCAGGTCATGATCTAGTGATTCATGAGTTCGAACCCCGCGTCGGGCTCTGTGCTGACAGAGCTTGCTTTATACCACTCTCCACTGCTTACTCCCCAGAGGTACCCCCTTGATGAAGGTCAGTAGGCTTCTGCACCTTCACTGTGCGTTTACACAACATAGGACAGCCTGTGTGCACGTATGGACTCTACCCATACATACAAAGCCCATATTTTGGCATAGAGAGAGGCTGTGTAGACATATTACTCTGAATCTGCTGTTTTCACATCAGCTACCACATTCTTTCCAGGGCTCCCCAGTACGGTTGGAACCATGACTTATTTAAACTGAATTTTATTGACAAGTACGTATTCATTTTTTGGTTACTGTTTTTACGCGCAATGCAGCAAAGAATATCTTTGCCTATCTTTGGACACATGTAGATATTTCTGTGAGATATGTTTTTAGAAGTGGAATTGCTCGATCCGAGGAAAAGAGCGTTTTAAACTTCAACTGATGTCAAATTGCCCTTGAAAGCATCGGTGACAACTTAGCCCTCCCAACAAAGGTCGGAGAGATCTTCGTAATGTACTCAGCCTCCACTTTTTATCCTAAATGTAGTTTATTTATATATACCTTCTGTTTTCCTTAATCACATTTCCTAACTAAGTGTTCTGTCTTTCAAAAACTTTAGCTCTAAGTTACCCGGGCAAGTCTGCGTTATTTTTGTCTCCTGTTTCATTACTGTGCTTTAATCCCGGTTCATTCTTCTTTGTTGTCCTGGCTCTAAGTTTGTATTGTTGTCTTTTTGGTCCCTCCTTTTACTGTTAGTTTTCTTCTTGTGTTTGATTGTCTGGGACTTAGGATTTTTGCCTGTGGTTTTGTTTCATTAAGGAATTTGGCCCGCATGAGTTCTGTTTTACAACGTGTCTCCTTTTACCCTCACGCATGGCTGATCCGATCAGGCAGTGCCAGGGTACCCAACTTCATGTGTGTGGACAGGCCCCAGACTTCTCCAGCCCGGCCACCTCTCTCCAGGATGCCTCGCTACAGAGTGGCCAGCGCCTCGGGGACTCCCCCCAGCCTCATGAGGAAAACCTGAGTCTGGCAAAGCGCTGAGTCTCCAAAGCCAGTAGGGTCTGGACATGGGGGGTGAATGGGGTTTTTCATGCTGTGGGCCTTGTTCTTTCTTGTCTTTGGTGCTGGTAGTCGTGCTTCAGATTGGTCTTTTCCTTCACATGCAAGTATGGGAGTAGAACAGAGTGGAATTTAAGGCCAGGAGCGAGACCTCCCAGCTCAGATTCCTTGGAATAAACGCCTTCTCATATTTAGTCTTTATCAGAGCTCTGCTTTGGACAGCTGGGGACCTGACAAGAGAGCAAAAGGCAAGCTGAAGGCCAAACGCCAGCCCACAGCCTGCACCCACCCCCTCGCCCCCTTAAGGTAGGAGATATATATAAACATTCCTCAGGCACTAGTAGCTGCCTGAGAATGAAAGCAGGGGAAAAACAAGTGAAAACAAGTAGAACAAAAACTTCACTGTAGTTTTAACTCTCTTAATGATTTACAAGAAAAACACAGTAATAGACCTCCAAGAACCTATAGACTCAAATTTCCTGGAGCCCTAACATCACCTTTGCCTCCAAAGGGTAGAAAACCCTCGATAATCAGTCACTCCTCACCATCACCATGCTGCAATTCCTGCCCATGGGTCCTGTCCCCGTGCTATAATGAAAACACCTTTAAAAAAGAAATTAATGTTTATTTATTTTTGAGAGAGAGAGAGAGACAGAATGCACGCAGGGGAGGGGCAGAGAGAGAGGGAGACGCAGAATCCGAAGCAGGCTCCAGGCTCCGAGCCGTCAACACAGAGCCCGACGTGGGGCTCGAACTCACAAACCGTGAGATCATGACCTGAACTGAAATCGAGATTCAGATTCTTAACCAACTGAGCCACCCGGGTGCCCCTGCTGTGATTTTCTTAAATGCTAAGAAACACTGTGTTGACACACACTGTCAACAATGTGTGGTGATAAGATGTTGCCCTATACCCTAAGGGTGTCTTCCATTCCATAGATCTCACCTACCTAGATCTCCCTGGTCATTTCTACCCGTTTCCCAAGTCTACCTAGTGCCAACAGTGATGTTAAAGTATGATGGGGCCAACTGCATTAAACATACTTTATTATTCTTTTAAAGTAATCTCTATATCCAACGTGGAGCTCGAACTCACAACCCCAAGATCAAGAGTTGTCTGCTCCACCGACTGAGCCAGCCAGGTGCCCCAAACATACTTTAAAGTTCTATAAACTGACGCATTAACACCCACAAAATGGGGTGCTCCTAGGTAAACCTTGCCCTTCACCCCCACCCCAAGAATATCTTGAGACTTTAGATAGCTCCAGGCCATATGATCCGATAGTCACAGTGAACACGGGACCACTATCAACAGAACCAGCCAATCCCAAGCCTGCTCACCCAGGTTTGCCCGTTCCTTCCCAGAAGCCACAACAAAGTCTGTCCACGTCTCCGCTCCCAGGGAGTTCCGGCTTCCTCTCGACCAGCCGCAAAGCCCCTCCTGGGTGTCCCGAGTGGCACATTGTTCTCCTCCGGAACCGTGGGTAAGAAATGACCTTCAAACTCTCTCTGGGTCTCGGTCTGGGTCTTTGATTTCTGTGGAATCAGGATTTACGAGTTAAGGGATATTATGAATCTGGTTTCAGTGATTGCTGCCTGACTGCTTTCAAGTTCAGCTTCACAGACCTGAACTCAACGGATGAGATCCCTTTCTTCTCCACGCTCTGACCCGTGATAGATAGTAGGACACATGTATGTTTTTGCCCGTCAGGTGGCTGTGAACTGAGATCTCTCCTACTCTGATTAGCTGTGCCCTGACTGCCAGAGAACATCATTCCTCTGTGTGCACATTTGGCTTAGTGTCCTGTGCACAGCCTCCTTGTCACCTCACTCAAATTTTTTATTTGTCTTTCTCTGGTCAACTTCTAAGAGCTCCCTTAGGTTATAAATATCAGCTCCCTTCCATCCAGTTGATGAATATTTTCCGAATTTATCATTTACCTATTAAACTCTGATGATAGGGAATTTCGCCATGCACAGTTTTAATGTTTGTATTTTCAAATACATCTATTTTTTCTTTCATAGCGTTTGATTCTCTGGTCTATTTAACAAGGTCTTCTCTTGTACAAGATTGTGACTTGGAGTTTCTTGTAAGTATTTTTCCTCTCCTTTTTTATTCTGTATATCATTTATGTGCCTAGAATTTATTTTTATACATGGCGTGAGAGGGGAAATCCAATCCTATTTTATTTGAGTTCGATAGACATTTCTTTTAGCATCATTAAATAATTTAAATAATTAAATAATTTAGCATTAAAGAATTCATTATTCTCCTCTGAATTATATGACTCAATTAATCATATCTTAAATTCTCTTAAATCATCTCTTAAATAAAACCTAATTCTGGATTTTCTATTCTGTTCCACAAGGATTTTTGTGTAACTTTATACCGATACAATTTTTAAAGATAATCCTGGCTTTATAATAAGTTCTGAAGTCCAGTCAAAAAAGTGTCCATCACTGATACTTTCCATGAATTTTCTCTCTGGCATTAAGTTTTTAATCTATACTTGAAAAATTTGTATCTAATTTTTAAAAATTGGACTTTTAGGGGAATTTGAATTTTAATTGTTTGGGCGTATATATATGATTTTATGAGAATTTACATTTTAATAAACTGTCCAAAAATTTTGCATACATTTTCACTTGCACAGATATTATTGTAGGCCTTCAGTGATGTTTGATAGTGTTTTCCCCTGTAGAAGTGCCATCACTCTTGTTAACTTTGTTCCTAAGTATTTTAAAGTTGTAATGATTGGAAACACAGGCAATAGTTTACTCATTTCCATTTTGTGGTATTTGATGCAAATGTTATGTATTTGTCTTGTACCCAATGACAGAAGTCTTCAGTATATTCTAGTAACGTTTCTCCCCTAGAATCTCTGGTGTTTTCTAGTCGTGTGAACGTATCCAGTGTGTCACCAGATCTTTCCTTTTGTGTTATAACTGCATCCCTTATGACAGTTCATCAATTCAAAAGCATGCCTTTTTTCACAGTATAACACCTTTTTTTAAATTAAAAAAAAAATTTTTTTAATGTTTATTTATTTTTAAGATAGAGACAGAGACAGAGCACGAGCACGAGAAGGGCAGAGAGAGAGAAAGGGAGACACAGAATCCGAAGCAGGCTCCAGGCTCTGAGCTGTCAGTGCAGAGCCCGACACAGGGCTCGAACTCATGAACTGTGAGATCATGACCTGAGCCGAAGTCAGACACTTAACTGACTGAGCCACCCAGGCGCCCCAGTATAACACCTTTTTTTTATTATCAGATTTTAGTTAGATGGTTTTAGTATTTTGCAATACAGAAAATCACTCCTGTGTTTTGGTAAATTCACACTTCTTCTTTTAAAATAATTTGATTTATATATACGTTTCTTGTTTGTTGATAGAATTGATATGTAACCTTGTGTAAGTTTAGGGCGAAGAGTATGATCATTTGACGCACATGTATGTTGCAAAGTGATTGCGACCATGAAGTTACTTAATACCTGTACCACTTTGCACAGTTACTTTGGGGGAAGGGGTGAGAACTTTTAAAATTTACTGGCTTAGCAGTTTGCAAGCGTGCAAGACAGTGCAATTAACTAGAGTCAGCATGCTGCTTAGATCCCCAGAAGTTACTCATTCTACAATGGTAAGTTTGTGCCCTTGGTCACCTTCACCCGTTTTCTCCTCCACGTAGCCCTGGCCTGGCAATCACCATCTTACTCTGTTTCTATACATTCGGCATTTTTAAGATTCTGTAGACTATATCAGAAAGTTAAATGGGGAACATTTCAAATATTTATGTATCCTGTCATGAAGAAATAATAACCCTACTGCGTATTAACATGAAAAATACATTTTATGAAGAATAAAAGTATTTTGCAAAACAAAAATCAATTAGGGAGAAGAGTGATATTGTTTGATATTTTTGAAAAACGAATGAGTAGCCTAACAGAAGCCAGCTAGAGTATCAAATCTGCTTCTGCCTTCAGTGTGGTGCAATACCCCACACCATACAGATCTCTGGAAAGCTCCTCACATGGATACATGTGAGGTAATGATAGTGTTGGGGTGCCTGGTGGCTCAGTCGGTTAAGTGTCTGACTTCAGCTCAGGTCATGATCTTGTGGTTCGTGGGTTCGCTCTGTGCTGACAGCTCAGAGCCTGGAGCCTGCTTCGGATTCTGTGTCACACTCCCTCTCTCTCTGCCATCTCTTCCCATCTCCTCTTGTGCTTTGTCTCTCTCTCTCTCAAAAATAAATAAACATTAAAAAAAAAAAACTTGAGAAAAAAAAAAAACACACCTGACTTCACACTCGATGCGGGAAGACTGAAAACTTTCCTCCTGAGATGGGGAGCAAGATAGGATGCCCCTTCCCACCACGCTAGTCAATGTTGTACCGGACGTTCTAGCCAGAGCCATGAGGCAAGAAACAGAAACAAAGGGCATCCAAATTGAAAAGGTTGGGGTAAAACCATTCCCAGTCACAGAGGATGTGACCCCACATACAGCAAATCCTGAAGAGTTCTTAAGGAAACTTGTAAAGCTAATAACCGAATTCAGCAATGTTGCAAAGCGCAAGACCAACACAAACGATCAGTTGTGTTTCTACACGTCACTAGCAAACAATCCAAAAGCTAATTTTTGACAGGTACAGAGTCTTTGTTGGTGGTGACAAAAATGTTTCGCATGTAGTGAGCGGTGGAGGTTGAACAACACCGTGAATCGATTTAATGCCACTGGATTGTACACTTATCTGTGGTCGAAATGGTAAACATTACGTTATGCAGATTTCACCACAACTAAAAAATATTAATCTACAGGGAGATAGCTGGAGATATTATGATAATGTCTACTGATTTTATGGAGCAGAGGTCCACGAACTGTGGCTGGCGGGCACAGCTCACTGCTTGTGTATGTACGGCCCACAAGCTAAAAATGGCTTAGCCATTTTTTAGTGGCTGAAAAATCCAAAAGACAAATAATAATTCCAAGTGCAGGACACTTGAAATTTATGCAAATTCCAACTTTCAGTATTCAGAAGTCAAATGTTCTAGAACCAAAAATTAGCCCAAATTGCTGGATTTGTTTGACTGATTTATTCCTAGTCAGGGCCCTGATGTGGTTACTTCTCCAAGAATGATTCAAGTCCAAGCCACGGATCACCAAATTGACCTCTCTTTTTATGATAAGACTTAACTTTCTACACACTTTAAAAAACACCCATGCCTTTGCCTTCTTCATAGGTTTTAGTATTTTTTCATGAATTGACATGCCTGCCCTTTTGAGGTTCCATTTATCGGTGTTGTGGGATCCATAGTATTTAAATGCCTCTCCTAAGGCTATTAAGCTCTTCTTGTACTTGAGGAATTTGACCGAGCCCTGGAGCACTGACCCTTCACCTGCGTGGCCACTGGTGGATCCATTGTTCCCGTGCTTGGCACACTTCCTGCCGATACACCTCCGCTCTCCTTCCTCCTGGTATGCTTTCAGAACTGCTGGGCTCTCTTTCCTGCTTGCAAAAACAAAGAAGTAACAGTTCAGGTCACTGTATAACCTGCCATGGATATAAAAGAAGAAGAAATAGTCATATACATTCACCGCCCCTCACTTATTAAAATCAGTGACGAATTATACGTATTTTATTTCTCTTCATCCTATTGCACTATTATTATGAACTCACGGCTCTTTCGTAGAATCAACTTCTTCCAAATAACAACGTCAATATTTTTTCACCTTCCAACGGTCGCAAGCGGTCTGGCAGGATTCCCTCCGTGGATGCCTTTGTCTTTCCAGCATCGTTGCTGCCAGCCATGGTAAACCTTGATCTTTGACAACAACACTGTATTCAGTTCTGTCCTGAATTTTCCTGATCCAAGACACAAATAGCCATTCTCCAAGAAGGCAGATTTCTTCCAGGAGGAATCAGAGTCAGGGAGTCAACTCTGGTCATTGGTATTGCCCATGAAAATTGGTGGTAGAAAGAGGTACTACTGAATCCTATTTGCCTCACTTAGGAGAGACAGAACCAGAAACAGGATTTTAAACGTACGAGCTCACCTTACTTTTCCAACTCAATATATTTGTTTCTTAGAGTGTGAGGTATCGTCAGCCACTAATATCTTCTACTATATTGACAGTTACTTTATTAAAGAAGCTGGTTAGGGGCGCCCCGGCTGGCTCAGCAGGGGGAGCGTGTGACTCTTGATCTTGGGGCTGTGAGTTCGAGCCCCAATGTTGGCTGCAGAGATTACTTTAAAAAAATAAATTAATTTTTTTTTTAAAGCATGGTTAAAGGAAATGAACACAAAATGGAAAAATCAGCAGGCAAATCGAAACTTGGGTTTAAAGACTTGAGACTCAGCGCCAAGGGGAATCACAGGCACCAAGTCAAGGCTGTAGTCAGTACTGAAGTCCAGAAAATACCAACAGATGTTTCACAGTTAAACAATGCCTGACACGGCCTATGCAGCAAAGGGGAGTGTGCCAGTAGCTGAGCCGACTGTGTGCAAGTTCAAAGGTCTTGGAAGAATTTCTATACCCAGCAAGGCAGGGATGGAGCAGTTCTAGACAGGGGGCCAAGCAAGATGAGAAGTCGAAGTGAAAGGTCAAGAGAAGTCTGAATGGAGGAGGACAGGACGGGGCAGGGTGAAAAGGCACGTCAGGGCTCTAAATCTGTGCAGGCTGGGCACCAGCGAGGAATTTCATTGTGATCACAATTATGCAATAAAATCTACAAATCCAGGGAATTTGTTTTATTAAAAAGATGGTTTTTTTTTTAATTTTTTTTAACGTTTATTTATTTTTAAGACAGAGAGAGACAGAGCATGAACGGGGGAGGGTCAGAGAGAGGGAGACACAGAATCTGAAACAGGCTCCAGGCTCTGAGCGTTCAGCACAGAGCCCGATGCGGGGCTCGAACTCACGGACCGCGAGATCATGACCTGAGCCGAAGTCGGACGCTTAACCGACTGAGCCACCCAGGTGCCCCTAAAAAGATGTTTTTAATGTTCATTTATATTTGAGAGAGACAGAGCACGAGTGGGGGAGGGGCAGAGAGACAGGGAGACCCAGAATCCGAAGCAGGCTCCAGGCTCCGAGCTGTGAGCACAGAGCCCGACGCGGGGCTTGAACTCACAGACCACGAGACCATGACCTGAGCCTCAGTCAGATCCTTAACCGACTGAGCCACCAAGGCACCTGAATCCAGGGAATTTTAAAATAAATTTTAATCTGTTTCTTCAAAGAGAATACATTTTCATTTAGGAATCTTCAAAATTGCCTACTACAGAATAGACCACAAAAGTCACAGTAAAATCACAAAGATCACAGCAACAGTCATCATTTTGGAGCTTCATACGGCACTTACTCATTGTTTGTGGAATTAAAACTTTATTCACCGTCTTCGCACTTGATATGTTTGCGTAATATAACAGTTTAATCAGAGTGGTGAAAATGGCATTTCATTTTTGTGTATTTTTTTTTTTTTTGCCGCAGAAGCATAATTTTTGTGGAGGTATAATTGACATATAATGTGTTTCCAACGTGCAGCTTGGTGATTTGGTATTCGTATAGACTGTGAAATGGTGACATGGTTAAGTCTAGTTAGCAGACATTTCATGCACATCTTCCCTGTATTAACTGAGGCTGAATATACTTACGGGTAATTTAGTGCTTTTTTTGAGACGGGAGGGGAAGGAGATGTTTTAATGTGCCCGAATTAGGCGTGAGAGGAAAGGGAAAGATTAAAATGAGGCAGAATCCAGAAATTAATCTCACAGCCTTAGTCAGCGTCTTTTAATGAAATCTACTCTAATTATTATGGATAAGACATGATAGACTATTGACAGCCTGATCATTTGCTTAGGAAGTTTTCAGTGAAGTATCACAATACTGTCACTGATGAGTGAGCTAGGAATTTTCATGCTCTGGTGATCAGAGGGTAAACACTGATGGGGCAAAGCCTTTTGAGAAAGTGACTTGGAAATGTCAGAGCAGAGCCATATATATATATATATACACACACACACATATATAATTTTAATACTTAATAATTTTCCATATCATAAAACATGAATAAAAATCATTATACACATATTTGTAAAACTACTATTTAGGTGGTCTGGGTGCTTTCTGTTGCTACACATACAAGGCAGATAATGCCTAGATTTCAATTGTTCTTTTAGTTTATCAATTCAAACTTAGAAACAAAGGTAGGCACAGGGTTAAAGTTTCATTAAATAGTTTAAGAACAAAATTAATCACAGGAGGCTGTATGGCTCAGTCGGTTAAGTGTCTGACTTCAGCTCAGGTCATGATCTCACGGTATGTGAGTTCGAGCCCCGCATCGGGCTCTCTGCTGTCAGAGCAGAGGCCGCCTCATATCCTCTGTTTCCCTCTCTCTGCCCCTCCCCTGCTCATGCGTGTGTGTGCTCTCTCTCTCTCTTGCTCTCTCTCAAATAAGTAAATAAACATTTTAAAAAGAACAAAATTAACCAAAGATTAATCATTCTGAGACCGTGATAGAATAATACAAATGCATTGGGGTTGTCAAATTCAACTCAAAATGGATTAAAGACTTAAATGTAAGACCGTAACTTTAAAACTCTGGGGTAAAACATAGGAGAAAATCTTAATGACATTGACCATGATATCTTGAATAAGACACCAAAAGTACAGGCAATAAGACCAAAAATAAACAAGTGGGGCCACATCAAACCAAAAAGCTTGTGCACAGCAAAGGAAACCATCCACAGAGTGAAAAGGATTCTTTGGATTGGAAGAAAATGTTTGCAAACCCTGTATTTGATAAGAAGTTCATCTCCAAAATATATAAGGAATTCCTACAACTCGTTAGCAAGGAAAACTAATGACCAGTTCAAAAGTGGGCAAGGACTCGAGTAGACATTCCTCCAGAGAAGATCTACAAATGACCAAGAGGTTTATGAACAGATGTTTATGAACATCACTCATCACTCAGGGAAATGCAGACCAAAACCACACTATCACCTCATACCTGTCAGGATGGCTATTGACAAACAATAATGCGTAACAAGTGTTGGAGAAGATGCTGAGAAACTGGAGTTGTCACGAATTGGAGTGTAAATAGTACGGCCATTTTGGAAAATGCTTGGTGGTTTCTCAGAACATTAAACACAGGTTTGTTCTATGACTCAGTAATTCCACGCCTACGTACATACCCAAGAGAATTGTAAACGTATGTCCACACAAAAACTTGTGCAGGAATGTTTACAGAAGCATTATTCATGGTAGGCGAAAAGTGGGAAAAGCCAAATGTTTGTGAACTGAAGAAGGGATAACCCACATGTGGTACACCCATACAAAGGGATGTGATTTAGCCACAACAAGGAAGGAAACACCAAAACACGATACAACATGGATTGGCCTCGAAAACAATGGGCTAAGTGACAGAAAGCAGTCACGAAAGGCCACGTGGTGTATGTACATAAGATTTCCAGGATAGGCAAATCTGTCGAGGCAGAAAGTGTTTGCCGGCAGTTGAAAGGAACAAGGAATGGGGTGTTGTTTCTAGGAGGATGGTGTTTAGTGGAGGACAATGAAAATGCCCTGAAATTGTGTACTGGTAACGACTCCATGAGTAGACTAAAACCTGCTGAAGCGGATGAATTCGAGGGGGTGATTTTATGGTATGTGACTTCTATCTCATTAAAGCTGTTAAAAAATAACAATTACGCTATTGTCTTCCCTCTGCAGATTTCTTTGAATAAAAAGCCAGAAGAGTGGAAAGGGATGAGCTCAGTGAAACTCTGCTCTGTAAAGCTGAATGATGGGTTCTTCATGCCCATGCTGGGATTTGGCACCTCTGCTCCTAATAAGGTAGTCACTGTGGCCTCGGAGACAGAGGGGTGGCGGACGTGGGTCCTTATCAGAACCAGAACTGGGGAAATGCAGGCAGGCCTCATTTTATTTGTTCGTAAGATGCTTCTCTCCAGTTAGGTTATTTAGTGCATGAAGTCAGTGATTTTCAAATTTTCATCAGCATGAAAACACTGAGGTTCTTGTTAAAAATGCAGATTTGGAGGCCGTACCTACAAAGGCTCCAAATGAGTAGATCTGGGATAGGGCTCAAAAATCCACATTTCTAATGAGCTACCGAGTGACTCTGACGCTGCTTGTTCGACAGTCACACGTGGCATACTGCTATATCAAGGGGCAGGGGAGCATGCCATCTGTCAGCCACGCAGGGGTGGGTGAGGCCATTTCTGGTACTCTCACCGGCTGTCCAGCTGTAGCCATTCACCATCTGTTGCAATGAACGAAACCCAGGTGTCATGATCACCACATGTTGGAGACTTGATGGCAAGCTTGCTTGTGATGAAGTTTCTCTGTAACGTCTGCTGTCCACCAACACGCATAGACAATCTAGAGAAATCTTGGCCGCTGAATGTTCTGGAGAGAGTCAAGATTAAAGTTAGAGAGAGTGCTGGTGGTCTGGAGGGGAAATAGTCTGGTAGAGGCCAAGTTGTTAATACTATTCCCTGGGGGCACTTGGAAATTCTCTGTTTGGAACCCTGAACTCCATGCGTGTTTCTCATTTGAACATTTCCAACTTACAAGAGCACATCTTCAGTGGTTCCTAGTGGAGGAGCTTATAATTGTTTAAGGAAAGTTGTAGGATCGACTCCCCAACACGAGAGCCACATGGTGGGTAATGCTGAGGACTTCAGCAAGGGCACTGTCACCAAGGGTTGCTTTTACTTGGACTCTTGGCTCTTAAATCCGGGGTACCAATTAACTAGTCGGGAATTACAGATTAAAAAATATAACCAGGAGACATTTTAAGTGAGGTAGAAGCGGGCGATGGTGAGGGGAAATTATGCAGAAGGTCTAAAGTCCAGCCTGGTGGGCCAGCAGAACAGTAGGCAGCTAAAAATAAAATAACCAAGTTGTGAAAGGGCAAAAGTCACGTGAGGACCAACTTAGCAACCACCACAGCAAAACCAATTATGAGACATTTTGCATAAAAAAAATAGTTGATTTTCTTTTACATTTCTGTTCCTCCTCAAATATCGCTTGAAGCATTCCTCCAAGTTTACATCGGTAAATCATTAATTTATGCTGTGTAAAGTCACACCTTCACTGCATTGACAGATAGCTCTGAGCATTAGACTTCTGGATTGCAACCGGTTTAACAGTCTCTCACAGAGTGAGTTAACTTGGGACCGTCAACCGATAGATTGTGTAAATCCACAGATGATGTAAATCCAGGGGTGGGAGGGTTAAACCCAGTGATGAGCTAGGCCAGCTCATGGGCTCACAAGATCTGATGGTGAGCACCTTTTCCTAATATTCATGGCTTGAAGTCAGCCATGGTGGGAGTATTTACACCATAGATCGTTAAACATCTACCACTGGGTATAAGTCCACATTCAGCTCTGTCACCTCTAACTCTTAGCCCTTAGAAAAACAATAGGTTCTGCTAAATAGCTCCGCTGGTGGGATTGGCCATCTGTTCCTGAATCAAGTAGGTCTTTGTCTTTCTGTGGTCTTCTAGGTTGCTAAGAGTGAGGTGGAAGAGGCTGTCATGAGAGCAATCGATGTAGGCTACCGCCATTTTGACTCCGCTTACTTGTATCTAAATGAAGAAGAGATTGGGAGGGCCATCCGGAAGAAGATCACTGATGGCTCTGTGAAGAGAGAGGACATATTCTACACTTCAAAGGTTCTGTGTATAGTTCCCTACGTATCTGTGAAAAGCTCACTCTTAGCTGAAGAGTTTCTCGGTGAAGTTCTCCTCTTATTGGTTAAATTTTCATTCCCACAGACCTTGCACTGTAAGAAGGTATATGCTGAAGGTGGGGTACATGCTGGCAAGGGATGTGGGTTCCAACTTCTTCGAGCCTTAGGTCTCATATCTCAACCTATGGCATGGTCAATAGACATCCCATGTCTCTTTCCTATGAAGTGGGAAGATAATACCACAGAACTGCTATGAGATTGAAATTAATGTTTGTAAAAGTACTTAGATTTTTTTTTTTAACTTTGGAGCCATTTTCTCCTACTATTTTTCATTTCTACTGATAGTATAGCTGAAACAAATAAAAGAACTTACGGATTTAAGTCAGACTGGAAAGGAATCCAAGAAGAATTTTCTCCAATAGTGTTCATGGAGCTGACTACGACTAACTAGAACCAGATATTTAGATATGAGGCAAAGTGACCCATGAAGAGAGAGTTGAAGTCCATACAAGTGAATTCTAGGCAGGAAGGGAATTTCTTCCTTCTTGCTCCACGGTATGAAGCTCTCTGAATGACTGTGTTAGATGTGGTATCACTATTGCTCTCCTGTCTGTTTATTTCCCTTCCGTAGGGAGGGAGCCTTAGCAATTTTGATGGATTTTCCTTAGATTTTGACTTCCTAAAATAAGCTAACTAAAGTACCCTCCCCCCAAAATTCCTATAGGTCCTACTTTTCTTTGGAACACTTAATACATTCAAAATGCAATTTCCTGAATCACAACTGCTTGAGGTTCTTGTTAAAAATGGAATTTCCCAGGAGCGCCTCGGTGGCTCAGTCAGTTGAGCATCCAGCTCTTGGTTTCGGCTCAGGTCATGAGCTCATGGTAGATGAGTTTGAGTCCCATGTCGGGCTCTGCACTGACAGTGTGGAGCCTGCTTGAGATTCTGTCTCTCCCCCTCTCTACCCCTCCCCTGCTTGTGTGCATTCTCTCTCTCTCAAAACAAATAAACTCGGGGAAAAAAATGCAATTTCCCAGCCAAAATCTCCAGATATTGTGATGTAATATGTTGGAGGTAGAACCCAGGAATGTGTTTCATAATTCCTTTACATTTACAGGGGTTTGAGACCTCCTGTGTTGGGCCATATTTTTCCTTTCCTACATCGTTGTCTTAATTCAGTATGAAACAGAAGCTATGAGGAAAAAGAATTTAGGAGCTAAGCAGGATGGTTCGTCACTTCCCAATGACCACAAGTGTCACTTCCCAACGACTGCAAGTGGGTTTGTAGTTGTTGCTCATTTTCCCTTTCATTAATTTCTTCTAGAGATTCTTTTTTTTTTAAGCTGTATAAAATAGTTTTTATATGGTTCCCCCTTAGGCTAAAACCAGGCAGCAAGCCCCTGGTTACATAGACCATATTAAAATGAAACAATTATATTTTATTGAAGAGGAGTTAAAATTGAGCATTTTTGTTATTGAAGCGTAGTTGACATACAAGGTTCTGTTAGTTCTAGACGCACAACATGGTGGTGTGACGAGTCTGTACATTACACAGCGCTCGCCATGATAAGTGTGGTCACCATACAGCGTCATTGACAACATCTCTCATTTGTCATGACTTCCTTATTTTATGACTAGAAATTTGTACTTCTTGATCCCCTTCACTTAGTTCACCCCTCCCCTTACTCTCCTCCCTTCTGGGAACAACCAGTTTTTCCTTTATATTTATGAATCTGTTTCTGTTTTTTGTTTGTTTGTTCTTTCATTTGCTTGGTTTTTTAGATTTCACATATAAATGAAGTCGTCTGGCATTTTTCTTTCTCTGTCTGATTCATTTCACTTAGCATAATACACTCTAGTCACAAATGGCAAGATTCCATTCTTTTTTATGGCTGAGTAATATTCCACTCTTTATATGTACAAACGTATATATCACACCTTTTTTATCCATTCATCTACCTATAGATATTTGTATTATTTCTGTATCTTGGTTATTATAAATAATGCCGCAATAAATATAGGGGTGCATATGTCTTTTTGAATTAGTGTTTTCATATTCTTTGAGTAAATTCCCAAAAGTGGAGTTATAGTTGTGGATCATATGTATTTCTGCTTTTAATTTTTTGAGGAACCTACCTCCGTACTGGTTTCCACAGTGGCTGCACCAGTTTACATTCCCATCAACAATGCCCCAGGGTTCCCTTTCCTCCACATCCTTGTGAACACTTGTCATTCTAGTCTTTCTGATACTAGCCATTCTGACAGGTGTGAGGTGATACCTCATTGTGGTTTTGATTTGCATTTTCCTGATGATGAGTGATGCTGAGCATCTTTTCATGTGTCTGTTAGCCATCTGTACATCTTATTTGGTAAAATGTCCATTCATGTTCTCTGCCATTTTTAATCAGATTATTTTGTGTTTTCGGTGTTGAGTTGAATAAGTTCTTCGTATAGTTTTTGATAGAAACTCCTTGTCAGATTTATCACTTGCAAATACCTTCTCCCCTTTGTGTAGGTTGCTTTTTTGTTTTGTTGATGGTTTTCTTTGCTGTGAAAAAGCTTCTTATTTTGATGCAGACCAAATAGTTTATCTTTGCTTTTGTTTCTCTTGCCTCAGGAGACCTATCCACAAATATATTGTGAAGGCCAATGTCCAAGAGGTCACTGCCTGTGTCTTCTTTTAGGAGTTTTATGGTTGCAGGTCTCACATTTAGGTCTTTAACCATTGTGAGTTTATTTTTCTGTGTGTATGATGAAAGACAGTGGTCCAGTTTCATTCTTCTAATGTTGCTGTCCAGTTTTCCCAACATCATTCGTCTTTTTCCCATTGCATATTCTTGCCTCCTTTGTTGTAGATTAATTGACCATATACGCATGGATTTGTTTCTGAGCTCTCTATTCTGTTCTGTTGACCTGTGCATCTGTTTTTGTGCCAGTGATGATCGCTTTGATTACCACAGCTTTGTAGTATACCTTGAAGTCTGGGATTATGGTGCCTCCAGTTCTGTTTTTCTTTCTCAAGGTCGCTTTGGCTATTCAGGGTCTTCTCTGGTTCCATACACATTTTAGGATTGTTTGTTCTAGGTATGCAAAAATATATGCTATTTGTATTTTGATAAGGGCCGCGTTCAATCTGCGGACTGCTTTGAGTAGTAGGGACATTTTAACAATATTTGTTCTTCCAGTCCACGAGCATGGGGTAGCTTTCCATTTGTTTGTGCCATCTTTAATTTCTTTCATCAATGTCTTCCAATGTTCAGAACACAAGTCTTTTACCTCCATGGTTACATTTATTCCTAGGGATTCTATTGTTTTTGGTGCAATCGTAAATGGGATTGTTTTCTTAATTTCTTTTCTCACTACTTCCTTATTAGTGTATAGAAATGCAACAGATTTCTGTATATTAATCTTGTATCCTGCCACCGTACAGAATTCTGAATTTATTAGTTCTGATAGTTTTTTGGTGGAGCCTTTATATACTCTCTGTCATCTGTAAATAGTGACAGTTGTGCACTTTATTAATTTCTCCTAAAGATTCTGAAAGAAAGAATCTCATACCTTCCCTTTCAACCGTTGCAGGTGTGGGGAACCTTTTTACGTCCAGAATTGGTTCGAACCAGCTTGGAAATATCGCTGAGTAAACTTCAGTTGAGCTATGTGGATCTTTATCTTATACATATCCCAATACCTTTGAAGGTTAGCGAAAGTTCTTTTACTTTAATCATCAACGTAAAAATTAAGAGCTGAATACAAGAGAGGATATAGTTTGTAAAAATGAGGAAAAAACATACATAATACTTTAAGCTTCCCCCCCCCCCCTTTTTTCTGCCGCAAAAGTCCCATCTCAGCCCCAGAGTGTAAGAGTTCACTGGCTTTCAATATCTTTGCTTCGATCTCGCAAATGCATTGTCTGTATTTTCAAGACCCCACAGTCCTGGGGGCACCTGGGTGGCTCAGTCGGTTAAGCGTCCGACTTCGGCTCAGGTCATGATCTCACGGTTCGGGGTTCAAGCCCTGCGTTTGACTCTGTGCTGACAGCTCAGTGCCTGGAGCCTGTTTCAGATTCTGTGTCTCCCTCTCTCTCTGCCCCTCCCCCACTCGCGCTCTGTTTCCCTCTGTCTCAAAAATAAACATTAAAAAAAAAATTTTTTTTTAATAAAAAAAAAAAAAAAGACCCCATGGTCCTGAATGTCCACCTCATACCCACTCGTGTCTGGGGAGTGTCCCGATATGGAGACCAGCTGAGGTATAGGAAATTTAATGATGAAACTCAACCCTCCAGATGCTCACGAGTCGCTCTACTGTGTGACCACCTCCAGGTGTAAAGCAGGGGTAAGAGCAGCTTATCTCACGAGAATCCAAGGCCAAGGTGCCTGCTGAGCCGTGGCATCACTGTAGCCTCTCTCTAGGATGGGGTCTTGGGTGTCCCAAGTTGTCTGTGACACGATGTTTAGCAGCTAAAACCTTTCTAGGAGGTATACTCCCTCAATGTACTTTCTCTGTCTTCAGCCTAACCTTTCAAGAATGAGAATAGGTTGTTGCATTAGCCTCAAGGTCTGTAGGCTCCCGACAGCTTGGCTGAGGCCAAACACAGCTTTGTACAACCTCTCTTTCTTCCCGGTGTCCCAGCCTGGGGAAGAGCTCTTCCCAAAGGACGAACACGGAGAACTCATTTTCGACACAGTGGATCTCTGTGCCACGTGGGAGGTGAGTACGGCTCTGAATAGCTACGTCTCTGACGTTGGGGGAGAGAGGCTGGACAGGGGATTCAGGAAACGTGGACCTCGTCCAATTCCGCCCCCAGGTAGACTTGGGTGAGTCCCCGGATGTCCCTCTGCCTCCGTTTCACATCTCCCGCATTTCATAGTTCAGCAAGTGCTTACCGAGTGCCTGTGGTGTACTCAGTACTGAGTGTGTTTAAGTGCTCAGGCCGCACTGGTGAACAAACCAAGGTTTCCAGCCCCACGGACTGGCAGGTGCTACAGCAGCGTGGGGGGATGTATGAGAAAATAAAGCTGATGAGGGAGCTGAGAACGCCAGGGCAGGCCTGGCACACAGAGGGACAACAAAAGCAGAGTGGGCAGGGCAGGCCTCGCTGACAAGGTAACACTGGGCAAAGCTTTGCAAGAAGCGAGGGAACCGACTGTGTAGTATCCGGAGGAAGAGCGATACGGGCATAAAGAAGGCCGAGGCCAAGTTTTTAAGGCGGGAGAGAACCTGTCATGTTCAAGAACAGCAACGAGGCACGTGTGACGGGAACAGAGGGAACTTGGTGACCCTCATGGGAAAGGGGGTCGAAGAGAAAACAGGGAGCCACAGTCGGGGGGACAGTCTGGCCCCTTCCTGCCTCCCATGCTGCACAGGCTCCACTTCCTGTGCGCCTGGCCCTCGCTGTGACTTTGCTCGAGTTTTTCTAGGTGTCCGGCCAAAAACCGCACCGGCTCCTTGAGCTGGGTCCTGCGCCCCTTGCCTTCTTATCTTACTCCGTCTTCTTGCCCTTTTTCTCCTATTATTTTATTTTTCATTCTCCTCCTACCCGGTTAATCCCTGTCTCGTTTGTTGACACCCGCAGCTTTCAAGGCTTCCTCTGTCCTGTGTCATATTCTCTCCCATCCCGAGCCCCCTCTCTCGGCACCATCCCTGTTTCCGTGCTTCCCCAGCCAGCTGCAGGGATCACTCCTCACAGCCCCTTCCTCCCCAGGCCATGGAGAAGTGTAAGGATTCAGGGCTGGCCAAGTCCATCGGGGTGTCCAACTTCAACCGCAAGCAGCTGGAGAGGATCCTAGACAAGCCCGGCCTCAAGTACAAGCCCGTGTGCAACCAGGTGAGCCCCGTGGACCCGCCCCTCCCCCCCAACTCCACCCCCTCCTCTTGTGTCATTTCAAGGAGGTCACCAGCGGCACTCCCCTCTCCTGAAGAGAACAGAGTTGCATTGCAAGTTGTTGAAGACAGTCCCCAAGGCCAAGTCACTTTGTAAAAAAACACCCGAGGCTCAAATTGGAGTATAATCTCCTAGGTGTGTAATGGGGGGTGGGTCCTAGAAATGTGCAGCTAACAAAGTCTGGATCTTTCTCATCTCTGGTCAGTAAAGTTGGAGCCCTCCTGTGGAAAAGAAAACAGGTAATTCTTTTGAGTTCTGTGTCATGAGATAACCACTGAGCCCTGATGGTACAAAATCAGCCCCCGACAATGTGAATACATTCACAACATTGAACTTAGAAATGCTCAAAATAGTAAATTTATTTAAAAAATGATAAATTTGGGGCTCCTGGGTGGCTCAGTCAGTTAAGCGTCTGACTTCAGCTCAGGTCACGATCTCGCGGTCCGTGAGTTCAAGCCCCGCGTCGGGCTCTGGGCTGATGGCTCAGAGCCTGGAGCCTGCTTCCAATTCTGTGTCTCCCTCTCTCTCTGCCCCTCCCCTGTTCATGTTCTGTCTCTCTCTGTCTCAAAAATAAATAAAACGTTAGAAAAAAAATTAAAAAAAAATAATAAAAATAAATAAATAAATAAATAATGATAAATTTAGGGGTGCCTGGGTAGCTCAGTTAAATCATCTGACTCTTGATTTTGGCTCAGGTCATGATCTCATGGTTCGTGAGTTCGAGCCCCGCATCGGGCTCTGCACTGACAGTGTGGAGCCTGCTTGGGATTTTCTTTCTCTCTTTCTCTCTCTCAAAATACATAAATAAACTTAAAAAAAAAAAAAAGATAAACCCACTTTAATAAGCCACGCATTGGGGCGCCTGGGTGGCTCAGTCGATTGAGCGTCCGACTTCGGCTCAGGTCATGATCTCGCGGTTCGTGAGTTCGAGCCCCGTGTCAGGCTCTGTGCTGACAGCTCAGAGCCTGGAGCCTGTTTCGGATTCTGTGTCTCCCTCTCTCTCTCTGACCCTCCCCTGTTCATGCTCTGTCTCTCTCTGTCTCAAAAGTAAATAAACGTTAAAAAAAAAAAATTTAAAAAAAAAAGCCACGCATAAACTTCCTGATCTTGGAGAATTATGGAAGAAATTGTGAGCACGGAAGTGAGTGGCCACACTTCTGTCCTCGGGAGGGTCCACATTCACCCCGGCTTTATCTTATCTCCTTCTAAACTTCTTACATGAAGGCTGACAGAGAGTGACAGCCAATCCATGTATTAAATATTAGTGAGGCTTGTTTTTTCTCTTATTTATAGATGAAGAATACAAATAAGAATTCTGAAAAGTTGTATTTTGTGTCCCTTGGGAGGTTTACCTCCACCTTGGGGATCGTCAGTCTAGAGAAAGTAAAGAAACTGGTTTTGCCTGGGGTCATGTTGAAGAATTAAGGAAGAAGCCGTCCGTCGCCCTGGGTTCTACAGAGCAGACGGACCACCGCCAAGCTTAGACTGATTGGCTGGTGGGAAGTTTACGTGGGCCTGAGAAGCTTGAACAGAGGACAGTTCATTGTGATCCAAGGGGTGATCTGAGTGGATGGCAGTTCAGGTCAGGTGGCTTAGTCTTGTTCCCCAAATACAATAAATCACCCTTCCTCCCCTTCCGTGTTCATCCCCGAGACAACCGTGAGGCAGACAGGTCATTTGCACGTGATGGCTGAACCAGCCCCAGGAAGCCAGCACCAGGCCCTTCCTGCACACGGTGCTGGGGAATACAGTTCAAGTGGGGCCGAAGTAGGGCTGCTTGCTTCTCTTCAATCCCTGCTCATTCTTTTTTCTTTTCATTAATTTTTTTAACGTTTATTTAGTTTTGAGACAGGGAGAGGCAGAGCATGAACGGGGGAGGGTCAGAGAGAGGGAGACACAGAATCCGAAACAGGCTCCAGGCTCTGAGCTGTCAGCACAGAGCCCGACGCGGGGCTTGAACTCGTGGACTTCGAGATCATGACCTGAGCCGAAGTCGGACGCTCAACGGACTGAGCCACCCAGGCGCCCCAATCCCTGCTCATTCTTATTGAGTCGCCAGAGTCAGAGCAGAGGCTGTGAGAAAGGCGTGTGGCAAAAAGTGCGTGTGCACACTCGCAGTTTGGGGTCTGGCCCGAAAGGAGCTCGGGAGTTGTTGCTTGTGTCCTTATAATAAGAAGAGCTGAATAAACCAAGAACGAGCAACTGTTTTTAGATCCATCAGAGAGTTGAGGTCACAGAGCCAGCTGCCGGCCAGAAAACTGGAGAGACAGATAGGCTGATACAGAGAATCGCGGTTTGCCAAGAACGAAAAGGCCGCCAGGGTCACTATGGGGCAGGAAGAGGTGGAACAGCAGCTCCGGAGTTGCTGGAGCCTCAGCGTCAAGTCTGAGAGCTAACATCTCCAGGGGGCTCCTCAATGGGCCTGTCCCCAGGCTCTCCTGAGTTTTACCTCCAGAAGCCCTACCAGGTTTTCGCACTGAACACTGGAGAAAAATCCAGTAGCCATCTTGAAAAATAGTCAAGACATTCTGTTTTCTTCAGGCCCCCCCTGCAACGGACACCATTACGCTAGAGCCTGCCCGCCCAGGGTTTTACGTGAGCCTGACCCGTGTCATGGAAGGGGAAATAGCCAAGGCCAGCCCGAGAATCAACAAATTGAGCTGAGCTGGCCCCTAGCCCACCCATCCCGTGGGCGGGGTGACCGTCTTGACCCACATACGTCTGGGTGTCCAGGTCCCCTACACAGAAAGGACGATGACTGTACCCCTGATTATCTTTTACGGCACAGAAGCCCCTCTCACCGGTAGCGTGTGCGGGTCACAACGCTAGTAACAGCTTCTGACTAGTCACAATGAGCAACGTATTTCCGCTCGATGATCAAAGGGCCAGAAGCCCCCGAGCCCTGTACACATGGTACAAGACTGGGCTTGGGGAAGGGAACAGGTGCAGTGACGTAGAGCAGGGCCAGTGTTTGAAGGCTCCACGGGTCAAGCAGAGACATCACAACACACTGTGGTGGGAAAGACGAACGCGCTCTGGTTTCTGAAGCTGAAGACTGACCTCACGGAAAGTCAGTCACACGTGAAGGGTGAGTGGCTGCTTTCCAGGCATGGCAGCTGTGAAGGGAAGAGGTCAGGGTAAGGGACTGAGAACGAAGAACGAAGAAAGGCAGGGGCTGCTTCTCGTTGGACAGAGCGACGCGCAAGGGGGAGCCAAGGCCAGCCCCGTGGTCTCCTGTCCGAGAGACTGAGCGTGTCTGTTGACCTCCTGATCTGACTTGTCTGTCATGAGCACCAAGCCCGTTTCTCAGTACTGCTCTGCTGTCCGTGGGCAGTAATTGGAGGGCAAGTCTCTGTCAGTTCCCCTGGCCCAGCTGTGGGTGACAGTCGTGTGTTCCCCGTGTTGCTGGACCGCCCAGATATGTTTGCTGTCATGCAATACAGCACTTTATGTTCCTGGAATCCAACCCTTCTGCTTGCTTTCTGCAGGTGGAGTGTCACCCTTACCTCAACCAGAGCAAACTGCTGGAGTTCTGCAAGTCCCAGGACATCGTCTTGACTGCGTACGCGGCCTTGGGGTCCAACTCAGGGAAGGAATGGTAATGACCTCTCTGCACTTATTCTAATCACGGACACTGTCCCTTCTGGAGTCATCGCTCAACCTTCTGGGGCAGATGAGCGATAGGCGGCAGAAATAGTCCGTCTTTGCCAACCCTTTCACTAGCCTACTTTGTAGGGACTCGATAAGACAGTGTTAAGTAATAAAATCACTGATTAGAACGTTCACCCAGTTCAAAAGCTTTGGGTTTAGAGAGTGGCAAAGGGAGCCCGGGCCACGATTCGAACACTTGATAGTTGAGGGACGTGAGACAAGTAAGAGCTTCTGTGAGTTTGGGTTTCTTTATCTCTTGAAGAGGAGTATAAAAATGCTCCTCTTAGCACTTGACGAAGCAGATAATTAGTTGAAAGCATTATTGAAATAGCAACTTCTTAGGAAACAGTTGGTTTATTTATTATAATGGAGATTATCGGGTCTTAGTTGGGACAAAAATTTTGTCCTCTTGGCTTATCCAGTCTTTTACCGAATTTCTCAGAAACGTGTAAAAAATGAGCAAATACCTGAGAGTCCCTTTCTGCCTGCCTCTCTCTGGTCCTTCTTCTTTGGATTGGCCAAAAGAAGCAAAAACAGATGTTGAGACAGCCAGAGGGTAATCGGGTGGATTTTCAGAGGATGGAACCCACCCAGCCATCCCATGTAAGATGGACATACAGCCTCGGACACATTGCACCTCTGCCTCCCTTCCAGGCTGAGCAAGAACAACCCAGTTCTCCTGGAGGATCCAGTGCTCAGTGCCATTGCTGCAAGGCACAGGCGAACCCCAGCCCAGGTGGCCCTGCGCTACCAGCTGCAGCGGGGGGTGGTGGCCCTGGCCAAGAGCTTCAATGAGGAGAGAATTCGGGAGAACTTCCAGGTGCACGGGAGGGCTGTGGGCGGCAGGGGACTGATGGAGGCACCTCGTCTCCCTCTGGTCTGGGTCATCGGCGAGGCACCCAAGGTATATTTGGGCCAAGCTCACCTCCTTGCCTACGCTATGCACGCGAGTGCGGTGTCTAACTATCCCCCGCCTCCATCTGCTGCAGGGAGGGAACGAGGAAGTGGGAAAGAAACCCAGAAGGTCAGCTTTGGGTCTCAGTCCTGTTTTTTCGCCCAACAGTATGGCCTTGATTTCTTCAGCTGCAGAATGAAGGAGCTAGATGAGATGGGATTTAGGCTTGAAAGGGTGTAGGATTCCTTTGCTGCGGCCACAGTCACCCACCCAGAGCCCCCGAGGGTGATCTGAGTTCAAACAGCCAAGGGGACACACTCCTGACTCTCGTTTGGAACGAGCCCCCAGGTTCATGACAACCGTCTCGTAAAACCTACGTACATTCCTACGTAAATGTGTGTCTGGGTTGGGGGAGGGAGGAGAAGCGGACAGTAATTGCTGCAGGGAAACTGAGTCCGTCTTCTCACCTTTCTGACAGGTTCTGGATTTCCAGTTGACACCAGAGGACATGGAAAGTCTAGACAGTCTAAACAGGAACATTCGCTATTTTGTAGATCCTTTGTAAGTAGCTCCTTCTACCGTAGACCCTGGGGAGCAGGACAGAGAAGAAATCCAGTTATTCCAATCCACAAAGGGGTTGCCTCTTCTCGGAGGAAAGCGGCTGGGAAACACTGTCTCTTCCAGCCCTTCCGTCCCCCTTTCCCTTGGGACTCTAATGCCCTGTGTCCCGACCCTGCTTGCGTTCCAGAGTCAACCGATGTGATGGCGTCCTTTGCGGGCACCCTCAACTAATGCCTCTCTCCCTCTGCCTTCCTCATCAGTCTACATGAAACCTGGTTAAATCCCACTGTCTGCCTCCATCGTCAGTTTTTCCCTCCCCACGAAGTTATTCCTAGAGGTACTCAAACCTGCTCTTGTCTTTAAAAAAACAAAAATCTTCCTTTGAGCCGACTTCACTCTACATCCCATTTCTCCTTTCACACGGAAACTTCCTGAAGAAGGCTGTCCTCGCTTTCTCTAGCTTCTCTCTTCCCCTGCTCTTCTGAACCCATGCCAACCAGACATCTGCTGTCCACTTTGCCAAAACTCTTCTCGCCCAGGTCAGCCACGACCTCGTCTTGTTTTAGCGGGAGGAACACTCTTTCCTAGAAACACACTCCTGGCTTGCTTTCTGCACAGCCGATCTGGTTTCCCCTCGTCTCCCTGGCCATGTCCCTTGTCGTGTTCTTTGCGGGTTCCTCCCCAGCAGCTCGACCTCTTAACTTTGGGGTGACCAAGGGCGCCATCCTTGGACCCCTTCTCTTTTCTGCCTGCACCCACATCCTCGGTGGTTTAATCTAGTCTCGTGCTTTAAACACCATCTAAATATACACTCCCCCAAATTATACCCGACCCAGACCTGAGCCCTGAACCAAGGTTTGCATATCCCTTTATTCAACGACACTTGGGTGTGTGATAGACATCTCAAAACCTGTCGTGTCTACACTGAGCTCCCAGTGGCAACTGCTCGCAGGTGCCCCCACCACACGCACCACAAACACGCTCACACCGAGGTCTTCCAGCTCAGCTGGCAACTGGCTGCCGTCTGTTCTTCCGGCCTCTGTACCCGACGTCCATGCCCAGCAGCCAGAGTGCGGGGCACCCCTCTTCTTGACATCCGGTAGCCTATTGCACTCAGGGAGAAGGCCACCTTCCTTATAGCACCTGCAAGGGCCAGCAGGACGCTGCCTCCCTGGCCGTCTGCCTCCACGTCCTTCTACTGTGCCCCGCTGACCCCATGCAGCCCGGTGGCCTCCTGGCCGTCCCTCTCATACACCTGTGCCAGGGCCCGTTCTCTCTCTGCCTGCGACACTCTTCCTCCCGCTCCTTCACCACGTTCATGTCCGCACTCAGGGCTCACCTCCGTGACACCTTCTCTGTCACCCTTCCTAAAAACGCAACCCTTTCTCTCTGCTCTGCGTTTTTGTGTTGATAGTCCTCATTAGCATACCATCCAGGTTCTTGATTTACGTTGCTTATTTTCTGTTTACCTCGATTGAAATGCTAGATTCCCAGGGTGGGATTTTTAAAATTCTGTCTCCCTGAGTGATAAACACTGGCTGAATGAATGATATCGTAAAACGATAGAGAGGGAAGGGTAAGGGAGGGTGGAGACCCAGGCAGTCATGCTTAGCGATATCAGCAATTTTAATCAATATCGATAGTGATTTAGCACTTTATGGCTCAAAATTTTATATATATATATATATATATGTATATATATATATATGAGAAGAGGAGTTTACCTACCTTGCTACAATGGAAGTCCCCTGATGAACTGACTTATATCATAATCACTGTATCCATCCCTAGTTCTAATATATAATTTCCCACCAAGTAAAGGCACAGATGAAATATTTCCAAGTGCTTAAAAGAAATGAAACAAGTGATATTCTTATTACCTTCCTCATCATCACCATGAAATATTTGTTAATTTTATATATTAAACCAGACTGGCATTGTTTTCAAAGAAGCAGAATGCGGGGTCCCTGGGTGGCTTAGTCGGCTAAGCGTCCAACTCTTGATTTCGGCTCAGGTCGTGATCTCAAGATTCATGAGTTTGAGCCCCACATCGGGCTCCGTGCTGACAGCATGGAGCCTGCTTGGGATTCTCCCTCTCTCTCTCTGCCCTTCTCCTGCTCGCACTCTCTCTGTCTCCCCCCAAAATAAATAAACTTTTTTTTTTAAAGGGGCAGAATTCTGCCCTCCTGGGAGTTTACAATATCAACACAAATAGCTTAGCTCCTTAAGTTGTAGAATAATACAGTACCTGAAAAAAAAGGCAACATATTGGTTTATTTTTATACGTGTGTTCATGAGCATGGAAGTGTATTTTCTATAGTGTGTTCGTTACAATGTCATGCAATAGTATGCGGTTATTATCAAACCGGTTGGTTTTGTACCTGTCCCAAAAGAAAATTACGTTAATTTTCATCCTGAAGCCAATTTAAAAGAAACGTCTCTTTACCCAGCACAGAAACAGTTCCTTGACTAAGACTCTCCCTTTACCTTTTAGATTTAGCCGTCATCCGGATTTCCCATTTTCTGATGAGTGTTAACAGCAATGTCTGTGCTCCCTCCAGAGTTCTTTGATTTTGTTCGATGATTGGCCAACACCAGGCACTTGGTTTATCCCCTGTTGCTGCCTCGTCAACCACAGTGTGACTCCGCAGGTTAGGAAATGAAAGTCTCTAAACCCAGTCTTTTCCCTCCAAAGTAAATGAAAATACGTTTCAAACAACCTAACCTATCAATGCCCTGACTTTTTAGTCTGTTTTGCTGTTTCCTGTGTCACTGAGGTTAAAATGCTGATATGCACTGAAGTGATCACAAGGAAAATATAAAGCCCTAAAAAAAAAAAAACAAAAAACTAACCATTTAGTTATTTCCAAAGTCTAGCTTTTTACTTGTTCATAAGAATTTTTTTCTCTTTGGCTCTGAGAATTTACTACACTTATACAATTTTATCAGACCTTTAAAGGGATCTAAAACTCAATTCATAGGTAACATAAAAACTGTCATAGTTCCACAAAAAAATTAGTCATAATGCCACAAACAAGGAAAGTGTCAAGCTGAATGAAAAAGGACGACCGAGATCTGAAAATTATCTGATAAAGATTTTAAAGCCACCATTATAAACACTGTTCCAACGAGCAATGACAAACACACTTGGAACTAGTGGAAAGATAGAAAGTTTCAATAAAGAAACAGAAGATATAAAGAATTACAAAATGGAAATTTTAGAGCTGAAAATTACAAGAATCAAAACAAGAAACTCAAAGGATAAACAGAGGGGGCGCCTGGGTGGTCCAGTTGGTTGAGTGTCCAACTCTTCCATTTCAGCTCAGGTCATGATCTCACGGTTTGTGGGCTCAAGCCCTGAGTCAGGCTCTTCGCCGACAGTGGGAAGCCTGCTTGGAATTCTCTCTCCCTCCCTCAAAAATAATTAAATCAACTTTAAGAAAAAGACATTGAGGGACAGAGGAAATAATTAACGTACTGGAAGATAAAACAATATAAATAACCCAACAGGAACAAGAGAGAGAAAGTCAGCTGGAAAAAACAAAACAAAACAACAGCCTTGTGGACCTTGAAGAAGAAAAAAGTTCTAACATAGTGTCTTTGGAGTAGAAGGAATTTGGAGATGTTGGTAAAAGATACGACTTTTAAGTTATGAGGACCTGATGTTCGGCATGGTAATTACAGTTAATGATATTGGACTGTATAATTGATATTTGCTTAAAGACTAGATCGTGAGTGCTTTCACCAAAAAAAAAAAAAAAGGTGACCAGGGGCGCCTGGGTGGCTCAGTCGGTTGAATGTCCGACTTCAGCTCAGGTCATGAGCTCGTGGTCTGAGTTCAAGCTCCGTGTCGGGCTCTGTGCTGACAGAGCCTGGAGCCTGCTTCCGATTCTGTGTTTCCCTCTCTCTCTCTCTCTGTCTCTCTCTCTGCCCCTTCCCTGCTCATGCTCTGTCTCTCTCTCTCTCTCTCTGTCAAAAATAAACATTAAAAAAAAAAGTTAAAAAAAAAAAAAAGTGACCATCGGAGGTGATGGGTGTATTAACTAACCTGATCATGGGAGTCATTTCATAATGTCTATGCTTATCAAATCATCATGTTATGCACTTTAAATACATACAGCTTATTTGTCAATTATACCTTTGTTAAATGGAGGGGGGCGGGAGAAGTGGGGGCAGAAACAGAAGAGGGAGGGGAATAGCTATAAAAGGGAACATGAGGACCCTCGTGGTGATGGGCACGTCCTTTCCTGATTGTGGCAAAGGGTTCGCGAAACACACACGTGAAAAAAATCAGAGACGCGAATCAGTACACATCTGGGGAGGTCCGGATAAGACCAGCGGATTGTGTCAAGGTCCGAACCCTGGCTGTGATGCGGTGCTATGGGTTTTCGGGATGGTAACGTTGGGGGAAACTGAGTAAAGAGTACCTGGAATGTTCTGTATTATTTCTTACAACTTCATGTGAATCTACAATGATCTCAGAATAAAACGTTTGCTTTACAAAATAAGAAACCGGAAAATTGATTCCAGATCCACACCTTCCCTCTCCTTCTGGATTCTTTTCCAATCCCTGGTCAAAAGAACGTGGGTGAGACTCTAGCCTTAGGCCCTGCCACCAGCCTTTTGTAATCCCAAGAATGTGCTGCTCAGAGCACAACCTGGAGGAAGCGGAATTAAAAATAAGAATAATTTATGGGCCACCTGGTGGCTTAGTGGGTTAAACATCCAACTCGATTTCTGCTTGGGTCATGATCTCACAGTTCATGGGTTCAAGTCCAGCATTGGGCTCTGTGCTGACAGTGCAGAACCCCTACCTGGGATTCACTCTCTCTCTCTCTTCCTCTCTCTCTGCCCATCTCCTGCTCATGCCCTTTCTCTCTAAATAAACATTAAAAACAAACAAAAAACCAGGAGTGATTTAGCCCATCCAGTGAAGCCAGTAACCCGATACACATCCCCTCCCCCTGCTCTGAAATTGAACCATGGGGATGTGAAGCCAGTCGTGGGACTTGACATTGCTAGTTACCAAATGGTGGGATAAATGAGAATTTGGGGTGAGGAATTCAAAAGTCCAAATGAACCCCAGGGGAAGAACAATCCTTTCTGGAAACTGTTGTTAAATTCAATTTTTAATTTTCCCCCACATTCAAATGATCAACCATAAATACTTTCCTTTTTAAAAATATATTTTATTTTTTAAAGCTTATTCATTTTTAAGGGGGGTGGGGACAGAGTGAAGGAGAGAACTCCAGGCAAGCCCCCGAACTTGTCAGCGCAGAGCCCGATGTGGGGCTTGAACTCACGAACCACGAGATCATAACCTCACCTGACATCAAGAGTTGGGACACTTAACTGACTGAGCCATCCAGGCGACCCGGACCATAAATACTTTTCTTCAGCAACAGGAACTCTCCGACTTGAGAATATAGAGTTGGGGGGCGGGCACTGTTTTTCCTAAACTTCAGTGTCCAAAAGCTCAAATGCTATCAGTTCATAGACACATTTGTAAGGACTTCAAAATAGAATACTAACTTTCCTCCAGGAGATCTTTATAAATGTCTCGTCCTACTCAAAGTTAGCGAAAGTGTAATTTTTCAAAAAACTTCGCATCTATTGGAGAGTCCAAATTTCAAAAATGGTGTCATTGGTAAAGGGGAGTGAGAAAGAAGGGCCATGATCTATTAAGAGCACGGCACCACACGCTTTCTCCATTTGCACCCACGCGTCTTGGGGGGAGTCTTCAGCTCCAGCTGTCTGCCACGAAGACCACGTTTCAAAGGAAACTGCATTTAGAATCAGAACTTCAAATTTCTGTATCACAAAGTTATCGAATCAAGATTAACAAAAAAACAGTAAAGCATATTCACACCATTGCTTCGAAAAGAATTTGTTACCAAACACAATAAATTAGCGAGAAGAGTTTGGACCATGATTAAATTTCTTTTCAATTTTTTTTTTTATTTCATCTCTGGCTCAGCTTAACATTTTTTCTATTTTGAGGGGTATTTTATGATGTACACAACACATGAGTAAAGAAGTGCATTTACAGAATTATGACATAAATAAGCACACAGGTACTTGGGTGCAAGTTCCAAAACTGTTACTAACAGTGGAGGTTCCAGCAAGAACGTGGACTCCAGGGGCGCCCGGGGGCTCTGTTGACCAAGCCTCCCCACTGGGCTCAGGTCATGATCTCACAGTTGGTGAGTTCGAGCCCCACATCCAGCTCTGCGCTGACGCTGACGGCTCGGAGCCTGGAGCTGCTTCGGATTCTGTGTCTCCCTCCCTCTCTGCCCCTCCCCTGCTCAAACTCTGTCTCTCTCGTTCTCAAAAATAAACATTAAAAAAAAAATTTTTTTTTTTTAAACGATGGACCTCAGTTGAGAGGTCCGTTGGCCCTGCGAGCGCGGCGGGGGAAGGCTGTCCCCTGTCACGGAGGCCGTGGGGAGCACGGAGGACCCCGACGGCAGCCCTACGGGCCGCTGTTCGCTCCAGCAAGGAGCGGGCGGGCCGGGCCTTTCACCAAAGCGGCTGGGCGCTCGCGGACCAGGTGATGGGCGGGGCGCGCCTCAGGGAGAGCTGCCCCGCCCCCCGGCGCCCCCGCCCCCCGGCGCCCCCGCCCCCCGGCGCCCCCGCCCCCCGGCGCCCCCGCCCCCCGGCGCCCCCGCCCCCCGGCGCCCCCGCCCCCCGGCGCCCCCGCCCCCCGGCGCCCCCGCCCCCCGGCGCCCCCGCCCCCCGGCGCCCCCGCCCCCCGGCGCCCCCGCCCCCCGGCGCCCCCGCCCCGCCTTCCCGGCCCGAGGCCCCGGCGCCGGCGCACCTGCCGCCCCGCAGAGCCGGCCCTGCGTCCCCGCGCCGTGCGCGCTCTCCGCAGCGCCACCGGCCGAGGCTGAGTGGGCGTGGACGTCCCGGGCCGGGGTCGGCGGCCTCTCCCGCGACCCCCGAAGAGAGCCTCAAGTCCACAGGCGCGGCAGCGGCGCCCTCTGCTGCCGGAGCCGCGAACGCACCGCCGAGTGGGTCAATGGCGCCCCTGGCGGTCGATCCGGCGCACAGCGCGGAGCCGGGCCGCCAGACCCTCCTCCAAGGCAGGGCAGGTCTGGATGCGGCCTGGGGTCCCACCTAGGGTCAGGCCTGGGGTGCGGCCTAAGGCCCCTCCTGGGGTCCCGGCCTACTCGCCTACATTTATCCGTAGGGACCGCCCCGGTGCTTTCCTGATGTTTCTCGGAGACTCAACGGAGCCTTCCAGCCACCGGAGCTGGTTTGCAGCTGAAGGAGTTCTCATTGCGTGACCACGTCCTTGACCCAGTGATTTAGGACCAGGTGTCCCTCATCTTTGCCACACTTGCTGGTGCTCTTGCTATTTCAAGTGGCTCTCGTAAAACACGACATAAAAATCTGTATTCCTTGTTTCTGTAGAAAACAGAAGTGTCTCCACCAGGCTTGAATTACACTAAGGACTCTGTAAGATGTGGAAATCAGCAGCGGAGGGAGGAAGATGGGATCATCAGTTCAAGTCCGGTAGCTTTAAAGCTTAGGAGTTAAATCTTCAGTATTTACTTGCTGTCTTATCAAAATGTTAAGTGAACAGGTACATGACTGTACATCCAGTATATAATGCATATGCCTTTTAAAAAGCAAATCACAGACCATGTGTGCTGTGGGACAGGTTTTGCGAAGTGTTCGTGCACATGTGTTATATATGTGTATGGATCACGTATTTTATGTAATTTGTTTATCTACATGGGTCATAGACATGGGCATAGATTAGAAGGACCCACTAGAAAGAGGATTCTTCTTAGATATTGCTAGTTTAGGCCATTTTTACTTGTTATAATTGAGCTTTTCTCAGTTTTCTTTACATTCTGAATCCGGTAGAATTACTTCATTAAATAGCAAAATTCGGTAAATATTAGTAGAAAGCACTATTAGCCTATATGGTGAACTTTTCTTACGTTTAACATAAACAGGGAAACATCCTGCCATTCATTCATGAAAATGAACCTTTTTCGTGGAACATAATAACTTGTAGCAGATTTTTAAGACAATGGCCCAAAGCATGGTGCTCGAGTGCCATCCGGTGAGCAGAGAGGACACGAGTCACACACAGCCCTGAGCGAGCCCACTGGACGGACCCCGGACGCTGAGCGCAGGAGGGCAATGACCCACGTGTCCTCTCTGCGTGGGGTTCCCACAGCCGTATTTAAGTAAGAAAAGCCTCTGTGTTGAACTGAGACCCTCTCCCACCTTCACCCAGCTTGTCTCTGCACATGCGAACATAAAGATTTTGCTTTAAAACCATCTGGGGGGATTGAGGGAACAGAGCCACACAGGTGGCGGGAGGCCGGCCCAGGGTCTCAAGCGGGGCTGGGTGACACATGTAGAGACTCGTGCTACGGTCTCAAATCCTGTATTTAAATATTTCCATAATACAACCTTTTTTCCGAGGGTAGAGGCCCGCCACACAGCCTGTCTGGTCAAAATCCTGTCACACTGTGCTCAAGGAGCCGTAGGACTGGGGGGTTCTCCACAGAGAGCGAGCACCGCTCCCAGGGCGGCTCCCTTCCCATCACCCACCGCCGGAACTGTGTGGACCTCTCAGGGAGCGCAGCTCTGTTCCAGGCAGGAATCCGCCCAAGTCAAAGCCGGTCGCCCCCACCTCCCTGGCAGAGCCCTGCCTCGGCTCGGGCCTCATGGACCCGTTGGGCCGGGCAGGGGGGGAAGAGGGAGGCCGTGCTCAGTATTCTATGTTGAAAGGATAGTCCTTGTGGTTTTTAGCTCTGAAAAACAGGAAAACAAATCAAAATGAAATGTTTATTACGTTTAAGAGAAACCTTCTAAAAGACACAGCTGTGTGTTTTCAAGCTCCCAATGTATTCAGTTAGTCTTGGGACTCATTCAGAGGCCCATCCTCCGAGGGGAAAGCCTTATGAGAAGGTTTAATTAACCTAAAATGCATACGATCAACACCTATTCGGAATCGCCTCAACCCGAATACTGTTCCCTCCCCCTGGAACAGAGGTAAAGGAGACGTATTTACGTGGGCAAGGTGCACATTCGGAAATTCCTGTCCAGGTCGAGGATGTCGTTCATGTCCCTTTCTGATAATTCAAAGTCAAACACCTGCACCCAAAACAAAACGTTCACGGTGAAGTCAGTCCAGTGACCATCTCGTTGAGCACATGTCGCCTGCAAAGCGCTGCGCCAGACCTGCCGGGGACACAAGATGCGGAAGAAACACTGCACGCGGCACCTGCAACTTCCCCGGATCATCAGCCTTCCTCCGTGAACTGCGGCTGTGACCCTGTGCCTGACGCTGGCTGCCCTGGGCTGGGTGAGAGCCCCTGCAAAGACAGGACGTGTACTGCAGTCCCCCCCACCCCGAGGGGAATAAGGGACGAGCCGGAATCAAGAGGTGGGAGGTGAGCAAAGAATTTTTCCCGTCGCTCAAAAACAAAACAAAAAACGCAAAAAAAGAACCCCCCCCAAAAATGAAAAACACCAAAAAACCCCTCCAAAACCAAATGAAAGTGAAACACCAGAAACATTCGTGCCCCAGGCCCTCCCAGCTCGGACACTGGGTCCCCGGGACCACTGGCTCTGACAGTAGCCAGAACACAGGGTAATTCTTGTTTCTTTCCTCATAAAGCAGAATTCTAAGCTGCGCCCCTTTGCTCCTAATACCTGTGAGGACTATGACCCCCACTCCTGAAACACGATCTGTTCTCACAGGAGAGCCAGCCCCGGTCCCCAGCTGAGGAGCCGGGAGGGAGGGTGCAGCGACCCCCGGGAGGGGACCGGCCGGGCCCAGCCTCTACCCACAGGAGACCCTCCACCCGGTCTAGCAGAAACCAAGGGCTCGGTGTCAGCAGAGGCTCGGACTGGAGGGCGGCCTTCGGTTCTGGAAGGGCCCCACGAATCCGGGTCTGGGCAGCCGGGCGCAGCGGTCCTGAGACTTGGGGAGCAGGCACCCGGCTCGGGGCCACAGCCCTGCGAGCCTCTGGCCGGCACCCCGGCTGTTCGGGACCTCCTGTTCGCCGGCTCCCGGGCTGGGTTCGTGCCTGTCACACTCTGGGGTTCCTCGTGCTGTGGCCGCAGCTCCACCCGGCCCCTCTGCTGCGTCAAAGCCACACAGGGCCTGCTTGCGCGGTGGTCAGACCCCCAGCTGACTACCGTGTGATCCCAAACCCTCCGAATAAAAGAAGAAAAGAACCCTTTCCTGGATATTCTCACGGATCCGTGTTGGGGTGACAGATTTGGGAATCACGATCACATTCCTCTGGATCTGAAATCGGATCACAATCTGCAGAAAAAAGGTCTCGTATCAGACAAGGGGAATCACAGATTCACACTTTACTGTGCAAAGTCCCAAAGTCAGGACAGCCGGAACTTTTATTACAGGTTCTTCTGTCCCAAAGTCCCTCAGAACCCCAACTGGCATTTTCTGCACAGTTCCTCCAATGTGTGTAATGGCCACGACTGGTCCATGGAAAAGCTCAGAGGACCTGCCAACGCCTTAATGACAGTTCACGGAGACGCCCAGCCCCCAAACACTGGACATGAGAGCAAGGAAGTCTTTTCTGTTCCACTCAGCCGGGGACCCCACATTTGGAGTCCCGCCCACGGGCCTCGCATCCTTAGTGGGTGGGAGCAGGCGCCCCTGTGCTGGTGAACTGGAAGCTTGGGGCCAGAGTGAGCAAACCCTTCCTCCGTCCAGTCCCCGGCTCCGAGAGGAAGCGGGGAGACCCCCCCCCCCCAGCCTGCGGGCAGCCCCTCCTACCTGGGCGGGAGACCTGTTGTACTTCTGTGCGATCCTCTGAATCACGGGGTCATCCAGGAGGGCCACCCCCTCACTAGAGAGAGCAGGACAGGGCAGGGGGTCAGGGGGGACAAGCCTGGGTGCCTCCTGCTTTCAGACACACAATACCTCTTCCAAAACCAAGACCTAGGTTTATTTTTGTCTGATCACAATACTTGCTCCGGGTAGGAAATTCAAATGATGTACAGGAACTCATCACCCGCATCCCACCATCTAGAGAAGACATTTCGGTGGGGACAGCTGGGCACGCTGCTTTTCCATAGACATTTGGTGTTTTCTCGAGAGCCAGGGGGCAACGTGAGAGCGTAGGAGGCAACGCGTTCTCCGCGCTTTGGAGAGGCCTTGGGCGGGTAGGGCTGACTTCTGAGCTCTTACTGCGGGGCCTGGGGCGGGGCCTCTAGCGCTGCCGGTAAATAATTGTCGATATTCAAGATGGTAATTTCAGAACAGTTCAACTCAAATACCAAAACACAAGGGGAAGCTTCGGTGCACAGAACTGGAAGGCTGTGGCCATGGCGCTATCCCTCAGGGGCTGTCCAGCAGAGACAGGCCCTGGTCACCCTGGAGAGCCATTGCTTTGGCCCCTGCCACCCACTGTGGCTCCAGTGCCCCAAGTTCAGCCACAGAACAGGACCCCGCCTTCCAGCAGCTCCCCAGCCGCTATGAAGTTCAAACACATGTGCCCCACTTCCCACAGGAGACACACAGGTCATAAGAGTCAAATGCTTTCAGCCCTTCCTGGGCCCCTAGTCTGTCCAGGTCCTGAGCCAGGGGGCTGTTGGAGAGCCACAAGTTACACGCGGCCCCTGTACTCACGCAGCTCTGACAAGTGGGAGACTGAAAAGAAAATAATGGCAAGACAGTGTAACGAGGGTTATGGACAAAACCTCGATAACGGGAGTCAGGAGGGCTTCCTGGAGGAGGTGATGCTGACTCAAACTGGACATTAGAAATCAGAGTTAGCCAGACTTTAAAAACACAAGATGGTAACAAGATCTCTAGAGGGACGCCTGGTGGCTCAGTCGGTTAAGCGTCCGACCTCGGCTCAGGTCATGATCTCACTGCTCGTGAGTTTGAGCCCCGCATCGGACTCTGTGCGGACAGCTCAGAGCCTGGAGCCTGCTTCCAGTTCTGTCTCCATCTCTCTTTGCTCCTCCCCTGCTCGCTGTCTCTGTCTCTCTCTCAAATATAAAATAAACCATTAAAAATATATATATATAAACAACAAGATCTCTGGGTAAAGAGACCAACCTATGCAAAGGCACAGGCTAGAAACACGGCGCTCTACTCCGGGAGCCCCGCGTGGGTTCAGGTGGTGGGTACACGCTGTTTGCGGGAAGACACGAGGCCAGAATTAGGCCGAGGCCAGACCGGCTGGGGCTCCTAGGCCCTGCCAAGAACCGAAGGATTTTCAAGCAGGAGAGTGACCTGATCAGACTGAGACGGCCCCCTCGGCTTCCGCGCGGACAACGGATTGGAACCGGGCAAATCGGAGCGGACAGGCTGCTCTAATTACCGGAGAGAACTCCCACTTAACTCGGGCCGTGATGGCGAGAACAGAGATCCACAGACAGATCCCGGGTTCTCTGGCAGAATCAGAGTGGATTCTGGGGGATGGGCTGGAAAGGCAGGATTGCCGGGTGTCTGGTCTGGGGGTGCCGAGCGGGTGGGGGCTCGTGAACGGACGCAGGGCGCACAGCACACGGTTCCGGTGCTGAGGAAAGAGGACGCGTGCAGATGGAGGTATCTGTGACCCATCTCGACCGGAAGGCGTAGCAGCGGGCCCGACGTGCTGGTCAAGACCTCAGACCAGGCTGCGGCCCTCCTCTGGCCGCGGGCGCCGGCCCCTCCCCCAGCCCACACGCCCCGCCCACACCTGCCTGTGTTAGGCCCTCTGCTAACTATCCAAATCCTGCAGGAGGGTGCATCTCTCCCCCCCACCCCCACCACGGACACACCCCCACCTGGAACCGCCGAGGGGCCGGTAGGCTGTCACGGTCACATCTCTGGATTGGCAAAAGTTGATCAGATTCTTCTGGGTAAGATACGGGTGGCACTCGACCTAAAAGCAGAAGCACCGCTTACCGAGAAAATTCAAGTCACCGTACATGGGGGAAGGGCACACTCTTAATGTCTCGGCTGTAACCGATGAGCTCCGGGACCGCCTCGGGGCTCAAGCGTCCACACCTAAAGTGAAAGCCACTGAGAACGGGCAAGAGGAACACCCCGTCGCCTGGACACTCGATGGCACCTGCTCCGGGAGGCCCTCCCTCTGACCCTTTACTTTCCGCTCTCGCCCGCGTCACCCTCTGACATCTTCCACATCGTACTTATTGGCTGTTGTCTGTCTCCCGCCGCTTGATGCGAGGTCCACAGAGGCAGGGGTCTGGGCTGACTTTGTTTTGTTCCCAGACACGCCCCCAACATCCAGAATAAGCCGGCCAGAGAACCCTCTGTCAAGCCTCCGCAGGTGCATGGAGGACGCTGGGGAGTCATGTGGGACACACGTGCTCCAGGGGACTCCAGTGGACATTTTGAGAAACTTGAGAGTGGGATTTCTGCCTGCACATTCTGTAAATTCTCACGTACAATTCCAGGTCATCAGTGGGCTGAAAATACTCCTTTAGAGTGAATTAAGAGCTGCAAACAGTGCCCTTGAGGGTCAGGAACGTGCTGGGCACAGCCACCAGAAATAGCAAGGAAAACTCTTCTGAGGGGACGTTGCTGGGGGCTCAGAACCCCAATTAGGAAACAGCCCCTCAGGCCCCTCCCACCCCACAGAGGAGGCAACAGCTCTCCCGCCCCCCCCTTAAAGTGCTGCTCAACAGGAACCCCGACAGAACGGCGGCGTATATCATGCACATGAACATTCTAGGCACGCCAGGGTTTAAAGCAGGGAAGCTAAGGGGCGCCTGGGTGGCTCAGTTGGTTGGGCAGCTCAGGTCATGATCTTGCGGTCTGTGGGTTCGAGCCCCACATCGGGCTCTGTGCTGACAGCCCGGAGCCTGGAGCCTGTTTCAGATTCTGTGTCTCCCTCTCTCTGCCCCTCCCCTGTCCATGCTCTGTCTCTCCCTGTCTCAAAAATAAATAAAACGTTAAATAAATAAATAAATAAATAAATAAATAAATAAATAAAGCAGGGAAGCTAAGGCATGCCTCACGTCGGGACAGGTGCCGCTCTGAGGAAGGCGGCTAGGAGAGCTTCCAGAAGGCAGAGGCTGTTGGGCTTTGGGCTCCAGGCGCCGACCAGCACGCTCCCCTGTGGAAACTCACTGAGCGATGCCCGACCTCTCCTGCACCCACGCTACACCGTGTTTATAAAAAATGGAACGTGATGCTCTATTCTCAATATCCCCAAGCAGAAACTATGCAAGTGGCCGTCGATGCTAGAGTGGGTAACGATAGTGTGGTGTGTGTGCCCAGCGGAATCCCACACAGAAATCAGAACGACGGATGATCGTACAGGAATACAGAGGAATCCAACAGACGCGATGTCGGAAGAAGCCAGACGGGAAAGAGTACGTAATGGGTCACTTTATCTACATAAAGTTCAAGAGCCAGTGTCCGCTGTTAGTAATCGGCACACGGGCTGCCCTTTGTCGGGGGGCGGTCAACAGGAGGAAGCGTGGTGGGGCTTCGGGTGCTGGTCACGCGCTGTTTCTCGATCTGGATGTAGGCACAGAGTGAGGCTCGGTTTACGAGAATTTACTGAGCTCTACTGTCATGGGTGCACTTTTTAAATGTACATGACACCTGAGCAAATGTTTAGGTAAAAGAAGGTACTGCAAAAAGGCCCTTTCTGCAAGCGAAGCCCTCTCCTCACGAGCCAGCTCTCTGCACAAAAGTCCTGGCAGAGTCCGTGAACCTGGGGTCTTTCGGCTGCCCGCCCCCCAGGTGGAGGGACGGGGAGGGGCCCGGGTGCCTTCCCAGGAAGCCGCGAGCAGCGATGTCAGGGAGGGAGGAGGGCGAGACAGGAGTGTCACCACTTCTGCACGGGGAGGACCAAGCTCAGCCCGTGGCCGACCTCCCGAGGACCCCACCTAATCGAACAAGTCTTTCCAGAGGCTCTCCGGCCTCGGCACCCGTTACTTGCCTCACCGCTCCCTAAGTCACCATTTTTGCAGCCACGGGAGAAAAATGCCTACTCTGTGCCCCTGTTTCGCTTCCAGCGTAGCCAGGGGGAACGTGACGGCTGAAAAGCAACTCCATCTGTTAAAGCCTCACCTGGTTCGTCAGTGGCTTGAACCTCAGGTTGGGTTTATTCAAAAGCCTCTCGAGCTGCTGGTGGTTGAAGTTTGACACCCCGATGGCTCTCACCAGCCCCGTGACCACCAGGTCCTCCATGGCCTAAAGACAACAAACAGTCATTCTGCTTCCCCCTCCCCCCACCATCGCCCACGCCCCTCCCTCCTCTGCACACGTCGCTAAACCGGCTCCACCCGGGCTTCTAAATATCCCACCCAATGCCCCACAGGCATTTCTGCCCCCAGGGCCTCTAGTGGCCGGGGACCCTGGGCACGTTGTGTGACCACACTGAGCCTCAGTATCCTCATCTGCAAATTGGGGCCGAGCTTGTTCATGTCACAGGGTTGTTTTAAGGATCCCATCAAGTAACACACACAAAGCATTTAGCGCAGGGCTAGAATGTGGCCAACAGTCAACACTTCAGCTGTTATTTCTCCCCTTCCTCTGAACATGTGTGCCACAGGGTTCGGCAGGGATGCCCGTCGCTCGCTGCTCTTTCTACCTAGCTTATACGCTTCCTAAGGGCAGTGACGTGCCATCATCCTCCTGCTGGCCGTGAACTTCAGGAGGTGTCGGGCTGGCGTGGGGCACCTCGTCAACAGTAGGTCCTGGGTCCTGAGCGGCCACGGGCCGGGGACCAGTCAGCGTGCACCAGCCACTGCCTGGAGGCACCAGCATCGCCCGGAGCCTCACCCGGGCTGCACGCGGCCCGGACCCCAAGCCACAGCTCTCCTGAGGGGTGATGCCGTGGGACAGAAAGCGCTGGGGCCCCTGGACGCTGGTCCTGACAGCCCAGATCCCTCATCTAATCTGTTTTGCCGATTGCCCTGTTTAAGAGAAATGGGGGGAGGGAGAGGGTGGCCTGACTGGTGCGCCTGTCGACTCTGCCTGGTGCTCGAAGGCCTTCTCTCACCCATCTCCCTGGACTCAGCAGGCTCCAGCGGGAGCTCACTGCTTCCCAGGCCTCACACCCGCCCTCCTCCGTCCCATACCGTTTGCGAGATTACACGCGCCAGGTCAGCGGGGCTCCACGGGAACACTGTCCCCTTCCACACCTGCACCCCTCACCCGCGATGCCGCTGCTCGCTACTTTATTCCAGGTCTCTCCCCCCTTTTGACTGGAAACCTGCCACTCGGCCTCCAGCCCCACACAGGCCTGGCTGGGCTGCCGGACCTCCTTCCGAGATGCTCGAGGCCCAGCGGTCCGCAGCCACACGACAGCAGTGGTAGCTACGGCCAGGTAATGGATGGGGGGATTCTTAAATGTTCTTTCTCATACTCTTCCGTATTTCTGTAACGACCAAGTGATACTCTCTCATCAACAAAGAAGTGGACACCGGGGTGCCTGGGTGGCTCAGTCGGTCAAGCGTCCGACTTTGGCTCAGGTCACGATCTCACAGTTCCTGGGTTCGAGCCCCACATCGGGCCCTATGCTGACAGCTCACAGCCCGGAGCCTGCTTCGAGTTCTGTCTCCCTCTCTCTCTGTTCCTCCCCCGCTTGTGTTTTCTCTCTCTCTCAAAAATAAATAAACATTAAAAAAAAAACAAAAACAAAAAGTTGACACAGACTAAAACGGGGGGGGGGGGTGGGGGGTCTGACTTAGTCATCCCTGGAACTGACGTCCTGGGAGAGGAACCAGCCGGAACTAGGGCAGCAGATGGGCGGCCGGGATCAGGTGCTGGTTTCCCGCCCACAGCGCACACGAGTGTGTCGGGGGACAACCGCACCCCGCCCCCCCCACGCACGCACACGACCCGCCGTCACCTCGCCCGAGGCCGGCGGGACGCGCCTCACCTCCCACGTGTCCAGGAAGTCCGTGTCGCTGGGCAGCACCATGCCGTTGCGGTCCAGGGGCAGGTCTTCCTCCCCGGGCTGGGAGGGGCAGAGGCGGGGGTGGACGAAGACCGCGGGGTCCTTGAGGAGGCCTGGGGAGAGCTCCCCGCACCCCCTGCCGGGCCTGACCAGAGGGAAGGTGCTGCCCCTGGGCTCTGCGCCTCCCGGACGGTACCTTGAAGCCCATGGGCCAGTGCATGAGGTAGAGGTCCAGGTAATCCAGCTTCAAGGCCTTGAGACTCTTGGTGCAGGCCGCCTTCACCAAGGACTTCTCATGTCTGGTGCACCAGAGCTATGGGGGGGCGCAGGGGGGAGGAGGAAGCCAGCGTCAACTTCTGCCGCTCAGTCCCCCAAGTCCGGGAGCAGGAAGACGGACGGCATCCGGGACCAGACGGCAACGAATACGGCGGGGGCAGCGACATCACCCTCAGATGGTTCCGGAACTCTCTCGGGAAGGGGTCTCCAAAAGCGGGCTCCTTCTGCCTGACTCCCACTACAGGGAGACAGGGCCACTGTGAAACATTTGGGAGGGGGCAGTCTGGTTATTTGGATCCACTAGGACCAGAAGAAACAACCAGAACCAGACCAAAGTAAACGGCTATAAGCAGAGAGGAGGAGAACTCTGGAGAACTTGTACGTTGCTTCCCACCTACGTCTCCTCCATGTTCAAGGGCCTCTGTTCTCAGGGCCGCCTAATCATGCAGGTTAAATTAGGGAAGTTAACACCCACTGCCTTGTATTGATTTAGAGATTTCCAGCCACACCCCCTGTGAAGTAGAAAATTTGCCATTTTCTCCCTCCCGTTACGTCCCCCTGTTACACTATTTAGTTCTAACTGTGACGGAAGCTAATCCAAAGACTCCGTCACAGCAAGAGAAAAACCAAAAATAAGTAAGTACGAGAAAGAGAATTAAAAGATATAAAAACAGACTCTCACCATAGTGTATTGATGACAAAAGAGAAGAAAAAAATAACCCTAAAAATTATCACTAACAATGGTACTCTCGAAACAGCGAGTATAAAAAATTGTATTTCTGTGACTTTTCCGAATTGCGGGAAGAGTGAACACACTTCCCCTGTGGACTCAGAGGGCACCAGGAGCAGCGGGCCCCGGGTGACGGGGCTGACCGAGCCATCCCGTCACCCACCTCGCCTCGCCTCGCCCTCACCAGCCCTCTGCCCTCGCTCCACAGGCACTGATGACTTACAGAAATCATCCGGAAGTGGAACAGAAGGGCAAATCTACAGAAACCACACTGAGTCCTGCAATTGTGGAAATTAGTCCCGGAAACTCCTCAGGAGATGATCGAATCTGGACCCCCGTTTTATACACGGTGGAGCTGTGTCATCCAGGGACTCTCCTGGTCCCTCGGGGTTTGTGACAGGAGGTGGGGCCATGACAGATGGCCGGGCCATGAGAGACAGCAGGAATGACAACCCGTGGCTCCTGGCCTCAGAGTCCTAACAATCTGCTTCAAAGTCCAAGGCAGGGGAGTTCCGGAACTCTCCCGCGGTCTAGACCTGCCCCTACCGGGCCCTGAGCACCTGTCTCCCTCCTGAGCCGGCTCCCGCGGTCCAAGTCCGGGCTGTGAGTGTCCTCTGCCTCCCGCTCCAATGCCTGCTCCCTCCGGCTGCTGCAGTCACCCAGCTCTGACACAAGTCTGGCTTGTCCGGAACCCGAGCTCCCTGCTGAGAACCCGCGCCGTTGTGCGGTGTGTGCGAAGAGTAAGCCCCTTGAAAGGCGTGACTTCGTCACCTGGCCTGTCCCTGCTGCAGCCGCACTTCTCATGACTGACGTTTTCCGATCCAGGAACACCGAGCTCCTTCCAGGCCCCCGTCCCCCCGGTGCTGTCCCGTGCCTCGGGCCCCTGCCCATGCTGTCCCCTCTGCTTGTCATACTGTCCCCGACACCTGCACCTGCACTGCATCCAGTGCGTGCACGAAGCCTCACGAGTGTCCCGTATGCACTGGTCATCAGCTCCTGTGGGACCAGAAGACCCTCCCCACGCTCGGCTACCCTGCTGACCAGCCCGCGTGGGCTGCACCCTGCTCACCCTGCACGCGGAGTCCTACCTTACTGACGACAAACAGGTCCTGCCGGGTCACCACGCCCTCCTTGATCTTGCACTGGATCCCGGCTCCGACCTCACTCTCGTTGTGGTACAAGTAAGCGCAGTCAAAGTGCCGGAACCCCGCGTCTATCGCCACTTTCACTGCCTCCGCCACCTCGCCCGGAGCTGCCTGCAAAACGAACGTGACATAGGCGGTCCGCCCACATCAGGCCATCCCAATCTCAGCGCTGGAAAATGTAGAGTCAAACAACACATGAGCGAGGAAGCGCTAAAATTGGGGAAGGTCAGGGGCAGAAAGGATTTAGATGCAACCTAAGTTCCAACACCTTTCCTTACCTGGGGGAAACCCTATAGGTATTTTAGGGCCTGCAAAGAACCGAGCGAGATGCCGCGCTTCCCGAACGAGCAAAGGAATAAATAAATAAACGCGGATGAATCGGGATAGACACTGAGACGCAAGAAGGCGTAGACTCACCCTCTACCCGAGGAGACCAGGGGGCCAAGTGTGAAGGTAAGCGGGTGTCCGCTCATACGAAGTCAACCTGGCACACGTGGGGCACCTCCCCAAGCCCCGAGGGGCACTACGGATTCCCTCAAGAAGGTGAAGTTCAGAAGACGCTCGCGGTGAGCTGGGTGGCTCAAGCGAGCAAAGGGACGGGACGCGGGGGCAGAGGCCTGGGGAGGACTCGGGACACAAGGCACGAGCATCCCCAAGGGCTCTGCAGCCCACACGGCACCCCCTCGCGTGAGCCTCACTAACCCCAGGCGCCGGGCCAGAAGAATGGTCCGCCTCTGACAAGCAGCACATTCTGGGGGGCCAGAAGCTAAGGAAGCGACCACCTGAAGTTAGACAACGATCCACCCAGGACTTAGAAGGAAAGGGAATCTGGAGACAAGGACGCACATCAAGTAAAGATACGACACAGAAGATCAGCAGAGCCGGAGGTTAGTTCTTTGAAAGACCTTAATAAGGTGGACAATCTTCTCACAAGACTGGAAACCCGAAAACCGGTCATACAGATACAACAGAGACCCCAAATCTCAGGAAATGCTACCAGTAACTCTCAGCCGACAAATGGGAAAAATGAAAAGAATGAGGGAAATCCCTAGAAAACCTTGCTCAAGAAGTAAAAGCTGACTTCTCCTATAATTATTTCTAAAATGAAGCAATTAAACACACAGAGTTCTGCAAAAATTTCAAGGATGTAATCGTCCCAATTTAACACAAAATCTTTCAGAGAAGAGAAAAAGAGAGAATACTCCCAACCCCTTCTACCAAACCGGCATAACCCTGGAGTCAAAAGCAGACAAAAATATTCAAAGGAAAGGCCTGCGTTCATCTCACCCATGAATAAGAGTTGCAAAAATCCTAAGTAAAATGACATCAGAATGGATGCGACAATGTATATGAAAAACTAACATACCACACCCACAGAGCTTATCTTAGAGAGCCAAGGGTGGCTTGATATTAGAAAATCCATAATAATTCACCACATTAACAGATTAAAAAAGAAATCACATCGGGGTGCTTGGGTGGCTCCGGTTGGTAGAGCATTCAACTCTGGAGCTCATCTAAGGTCATGATCCCAAGGTCGTGGGATCGAGCCCTGTGTTGGGTTCTGCACCGAATGTGGAGCCTGCTTGGGATCCTCTCTCTCTCTCCCTCTGTCTTCCTCCCCCGCATGTGTGCTCTCTCTCTAAAATTAAAAAAATAATAATAAAAAAATAAAAAATAAATCATGTCAGTCAATGTTGGATAAAATTCAACACCCATTTGTGATTTAAACTCTCAGTCAACTTGGAAAAAATGAAGCTCTTTAACCTGGTAAAGAATGTCCACATTTAAAACAACAATAAATATAATTTAAAAAAAAAAAAAAAACAAGAACAAAAGCAAGCCAAAGAACAAATGGGCAAACATCATCCTAAATGTCCAAGTATCAGAAACAGTCCCTTAAAGTCAGGAACAGAACAAGAATGGTCACTGTAGTGGAGGTCCTAGCCATCCAGAAGCAACTCAGAAAAAACAATTTGGGACTTAAGGATCAGAAAAAAAGAAATGAAAGTATCATTATTTGCAGATGATACGATCATTTATGTAGAAAGCCCAAACGAATTCATAGGCAAATTAAAAGAACTCACAAGACAATTTGGCAAAGTGGCTGAAAATGTGATGAATATACCAAAGAAGGCTTTTTTCTTTTTTTTAAAGAAGGCTCCACACCCAACAGAGGGCTTGAACTCCCGACCCCAAGATCAAAAGTCGCATGCTCCAGCGACTGGGCCAGCCAGGCACTCGGAGATGATTATTTTTCAATGCATCAACAGCAAACAAGCTGAAGACATAATTTCAGGGAAGTTTCATTTCCAATAGTATCGTGGACGGTCCAGGATCAGGAATGATTCCATCAAATGAAGTGTATGCTTCGTACAGGGCAAGCTGTATATACAACCAGATGAAGAGAGAGAGACGCCTTCAATCCAGGACAATTCATTAACACAGAAATACACTGGGCTTGTAGAAAGCCAGAATTAGTATCATCAAGTTGCCAATTCTCCCAGACTGATCTACAGATTTAATGTGATTCCGCAGGCCCAGAATGGGCTCTGTCCCCACCTCTGGGACCTGGGCTGCCCTGTGTTTTCTGTGGCAGAGATATGAGCTCCAAGCCTAGGCTCCAGGATGCCCCTTGCTCTCTGGTGCCTGGGCCATCACCACGAAAATACCCCAGATTCTCCTGCTTGAGGTCGAGACTTGCGTTGAGCCACGAGCAGCCCAACAGTCCCAAGTGAGAGTGGCCAAACCCCAGACACTGAGCGAGCGGCCCGGATGCATAGAGCCCAGCTGACCACCCAACAGGCAGCAGTGATGATGCACATGCTGCCGTAAACAGATGGAGCTTCTGTGATTGGTTGTGGGTGCATCGCTTCCGGAGCAACCGACAGCTGATAGTTGATCTGTGACGGTACACTGCTGGAAATAACTAAATCCAAGCAAGACTTTGTGTGGATCCAGAAGGGGTCACTAAGACTGGTCCGTGCACCTGAAGCCCAACAGCCACAAAAAGGAACCTTTGGGCCTCTGAAACGGCTTCTGCAGGTTTCCCTTCGCCATGTGCAAGGCAGTATGCCTGGACTCCCACCCCCAGCAGAAGACAGTGCATAAGAGCAGGACTGGAGGCAGGCAAGAAAGTGCGAGCATGTAACCCCCTGAGCCCCCTGAGCAGCTCCCGAAAGCACATCCAGGGCCACATGCTGAGAACCACAGTGAGTAGAGTTGCTTCCTTGGTCTTTAAGAGTTGGTAAGTACATAGAAGAAACGATTTAAATACTGTTTTGATGAGCAGGGGTTGATGATTCCAATGCCTACTCATCTGGTAGCTTCTTAAGTGACTTCTCAAATGAACATCTTTATTGAAGACAAAGTGTACAGAAACAAAAGAAACAAGGAAGGCCTGGTTAGCGCCTGACTGAAATCACGGATAGGAGTCACAGCGGCCAAAGTGCAGCAAGTCCCCGAGTGCCCCGCCTGGTTCTCACTGGGCGCTGCACGCTTTCCCTCTGAAACCCCACTGGCGGTGGGGGCACCTCCTTGTCTGTCCTGCGAATGGCAAGTCCCGCCAGCCTCTGGGGAGGCGCCACCAGCCCGACCACCAGCCACGACTCCAGCCAGACCCCAGCCCTCCGGCCCTGACCCTGCCCCGACCACCGGCTGCTCCCAGCCACGACCACCAGCCCCGACCCCAGCCAGACCCCAGCCCTCCGGCCCAGACACTGCCCCGACCACCTGCTGCTCCCAGCCACGACCACCAGTCCCGACCCCAGCCCTCCGGCCCTGACCCAGCCTCACCACCGTCCCCTCGGGGCTCCCGCGAACTTTTACTTCCAAACGCCCCAGGCACCGCCAGCATTTCCGGAGAACCTCCCCCTTCAAACAGGGGCGGTGGCGCCGAGGCAGGCAGCCCTGGGGGGGGTCCCCTCCGCGTCCCGGAGCGCCGCGGACGGGAAAGGCCCTCCCTCCCCCAGGTCGTGAGGCCACCTCACCTTCCAGGTGCCCAGGCCCAGAGCCGGGATCTTCTCCATGGTTGCCAGCACTGCCGCCGCCGCCGCCGCCGCACGACTCCGGGGGCGCCACTCCGCCTCTAGCTCTGCGACTGGGGACGGCGGGTGGGTGGGCGTGCGGGCGGGCGCTCCGATTGGCCGCAGCGCCAAGCGGGGGGCGGTGCCGGCGGGAGGCAGCTCTGATTGGCTGGCGGCTCCAGGGTGCCGTTAGCTGGAGACGCCCCTCGGGCCAGGGGACACACCCACAAGTCTGGAAGCGGGAGAAGCGGCCGTGTCTGTGCGCCAGCGCCGGACTTTTCGGCTCTGTTCGCGCCGTCCCAGCTCGGCTCCGATCTTACAGCCACAGGTCCTGGGAGCACAGCGTCAGGAGGGGCGAGATGCCGGACTGGTGGGCTGGTGTTTCGAGGGTCCCAGGGTCGGCAGGGCCAGGCCATCCCCAGGACGGACGGCACAGGTCTGGAGCTCTGTGTCCACCGCTCTGGGCGCCTGGCACCAGGGAAACCCCTAACACCCACCCTCACGGGGAGGGGGCTCCATAATAGAGAGGGAAGACCTTCCTCCTCTGCAGCCTGATGTGCTTGCGGCAGGAATCCCAAGGGTCCCACAGGCTTCTAGGAGTTGCCGGCCTCGGTTCTCCATCGACGACAACTAGGCTGAATCCAGTAAATGTCTACTCCCCGTGGCCCCTAGGGACTGAAGACCTGGGTAATGCAGAATGTGGCGGGGCACTGGACTGCGCCTGCCTCCGAGGACCAAGGACCCTCCCTCCCTGCCGGAGCCTCAGGTGGAAGTGGGCGGAGTCCCTGCCCTGGAGGGGCTGAGTAGGTTCCTGGGTGAACTGGGCACCCGGTACAGTGGTCGGGACTGGGGGAAATGGAGCATAGGTCCCACGCATTCCCCTCTGCAGCCCCTAGTTCCTAACCCCTTTGTCGCCTGGGGCCTGGGAACCCCACTGCCTTGGGGACCCCAAAGGTGTGTTAATCTCTAGTTTCCCGCCTGGGGCTGCAGTTCTGGTTCCCACCACCAGGCGGTGATCACTGCTCTACCAAGCACCTGGCCCAGGGAAGGGACACCCCCTTGCCTCTGACCCAACGTGGACCTTTTATTGAGCTTCTCTGAAGCGGGAGGGAGCTCCCAGGCCCTCTCACTGGCTCCTTCGGCTCCTGCCTCACGCAGAGTGAGTGCTGTAAGGACCCACATGGTCCCTGCCCTCCAGGAGCTCACGGCCCAAGGTGGGGGATGGACAAAAGCATGCAAGAGATCAAGTGCTCTGCGGAAGTGAAGCAGGGTGCTTGAGGGCCAGCCAGGAGCCCCTAAGCAGGATCTAAAAGGCCTCCAGGTGGCATTCATGCTATGACCAGAAAGACAAGAGAAGCTGGCCCTGTACAAGTCTGGGAACAGTGTGCTGGGGGAAGGGAAGCTCACAAGTGCAGAGACCCAGAGGCAGAAGCCACTGCTGCTGGAGAGAGCTGGGGAGGGGGGGAGGGGGGGAGGGAGGAGAGCAGGGCCAGACGTGGGCCTGGCAGGATATACTGCTTGTCTATGTGTGAGACACGTTACCCTGACTAGTGCTCCCAAAAGCAAACACTATCCCAGAGTCTGTGATTAGGACCCCCGCTTAGCCCAGCTGAAGCCTGTGCCTCAAGGTCTCCCAGGAGCCTGGGCTGTGGTTTCAGCTGAGGCTGGGTTGGGGCAGGGTCCCCTTCTGAGCTCATTCACAAGTTACCGGCAAGATTCTCCCTGCCCCTCTCCCCTGCTCACACTCTCTCTAAAGTAAAAAAACAAACAAACAAACAAAAACTTCAGTAATATTTTGTAAAAGATTTTCACCTCCGTGGTTCAGTTCATTTCTAAGTACTTTATTCTTTTTGATGCTATTATAAATGGAGTTATGTTTCAATTTCCTTTTCAGATCATTGTTTATATGGAAATATGCCTGATTTTTGAGTGTTAATTGTGTATCCTGCAACTTGGCTGAATCCTGTTTTAGTTTTGACAGTTTTCTGGTGGATTTTTCTACTTAAATGATGTCATCTATGAACACAGATCATTTTACTTCTTCCTTTCTAGTTTAGACGCCTCCTACTTTCTTTCATTGTCTCACTGCTTTGCCTAGGACTTAAGATACTAGATTGAACAGAAATAGCAAGAGTGGGCGACCTTGCCTTGTTCCTGACCTGACCGCGGAGGATGACATTAGACACGAGCTTTTCATAAGAGGCCTTTATTACGTTGATCTTTATGATGGAAGAGGTTGAACCTTGTCACGTGCTATTCCTGCCTCGGCTGGGACAAGCACGGAGCTTCCTCCCACGCTCTATCCACACACACTGCACATTTTTGCGGACGAGCTCTCCTACGTTTGGCTTCGTTTGCTGTGCTCAGACCTGCGCAGCATCCGTATGGGGGCCTCTGGGCTGAACTGACACTTTGTCGTACTCTAGTTTGCATCACCACCCCACTGCCTCAACTCACTGTAGCTGAACAAAAAGTCTGAATATCTGGTGTTGTATGTCCTCCAACTATGTTCTTCCAGGTTGTTCTGGTTCTGGGCCCTTTGTATTTCTGCATAAATTATGAAGTTAGCTATGGGTTTCCGAAAAGAAATACCTGCTGAGGTATTTTATGGGGACTGTATTTGTATCGAATCCACAAATCAAACCGGGAGCACTGACACTTTACCATTGTCCCGGGGAAAAGACACCACAACTTACAAAGGAAGAAACGATAAACTGGGAACGAATTTTTCTAACTCATATCCCAGGCAAAGAGCCTACACCCCCTATAAATAGAGGTCCTAGAAACTGATAAGAAAAAGAACAGCCACAGAATATAAAAATGGGCAAAATACATTAAAACACACTTCACAAAAAAGAAATATAAAGAGCCTCAAACACATGATATATACTCAGTCTCGGTCATGACAAAATTACTAAATCCAAAAGAAGCTGTGTACAAACAGGGACTTTTATTCATTGTTGACAAGAATGCACGGTGCCTTTGGATGGAGGCAGTCTGGCCACACGTATCAAAATTACGAATGTAAGTCCACTTTGGTTCAACAATCCCAGTTCAGGGACTTTATCCCACGGAAACACCTCCACACTTTGACATCTGCACATGGTCCTGCACTGCGGCCTTCTGCATACCAGCAAAAGATTGGAAACAAGCCACTTTCCTTCATCAGAGGTCCGTGAGATAAATGATGACCACCCACCAGATGCAACACAACGCAGGCAGGGCAGGCGAGGAAGAAACTGTGAGGCGTGAAGCTTCTTATCTACTGGTTTGCCGAGATCTCTCCCTGGTCCTAACTGCCCACAGGGCCAACCCCTCGTTCTTCTGTCCCTCCCACTCTGAGCTGGATTTTTGAGCACCTGGATACATGGCTTCAATGCCAGGGTCAGCGTGGCCACTGGTGGTTAAAGCCCAGGGATCCGAGCCCCGTTTGCACACTGGCCAGAAGGGGACCCTAGCCGGTCTCTTGGAAGACATTTCCCAGCTCCCTTGGTGAACTCTGAGGTTACCAGAGGGAAGACGAGTCATAGGAAGCTCTTGGTCTCACAGGATCAAGACCAACTTCGTGTAGGAACCTAAGGATGGGATTTCCTCACAAGCCCATTTTGAAGATGGCCACACCGAGGACCTCTGAAGGGAACGCTCACAGGGGCGTTCAGACCAGTAAGCTCACCAGCCCTCCAGCCCCACCCAGATTCGTCTCGAGCTGCTGGACAAGGACGTGTGTACAACCTGCCAATCCCGGCAGCTGCTCCCGGAAGGGCGTGGACTCTTGTCTGTGACCCACGTGCCCTCGCTGGAGCCCCACTCCCGCCAGCTCCGTGCAAGCAGGGACGGTGCTTTTCCTGTGCTTTCTTCCCAAGCCTCTAGAATAGTGCCTGGTACACAGTAGGCCCTCACACGGGCGTTGAATCCGTGTGATCCTCCCAATTCCCGCAGGCTGCTGTTACTTTCCAGATGTGGAAACCTGAGATGCAAAGTCATCTTGGGTTAGCTGACCGACTCATTCATTCGTTCATTCATTCATTCATTCATGCATTCATTCATGCATCCAGCACCTATGTGCCGCTCCCTTTAACGTGCAGGCATCTGGAATATAAATGTGAACCCTAGACACTCTCCCTGCCCTCGAGCTCACAGCTGAACAGGGGGGACTGTATCCACCCCACAGCCAGTAAGGGGGGCTGCAAAGCCACAGCCACGTCCAGCACAAGATCTTGCCCGGCTCTGGAGTCAGAAGCCGCTCTGGCACCAGCCTTGGAGCTCCAGGATCAGAGACCCCTCCGGCTCCCACACATGGACCAGCTCGGGGGTTATAGCCAGCTGCGGCTCTGGAGCCAGACCGAGAGCCGGGGTCAGCGCTCGCACCAATTCTGCTACCGGGGCCAGGGTCAGAGTGTCACGACGAGAGCCAGCTCCAGCACCAGCTCCAGCACCAGCCCCGGTCCCGGGTCCCGCGCCAGTCCCCAAGCCAGAGCCAGGCATTGCCAGCGTGGCGCTGACTCCCATGCTGAGCCCACCCCGGCGTCTCCCCGGCATCCGCTCCTGAGCAACAACTGGGGCCGCTTCTGGCACTAGAGCTGTCTCGGGAAAACAGTGTTTGTTTCTAAGTGTTCTTTCTCTTTTTCCCGTACGTTAAAGTTGATTACATTTTATGTTTAAAATGCACACACAGTGGAAATTTAACTTTTAATCCTTTTAAATTGTACAATTCAGTGGCATTAAGTAAATCCAATATGCTGTGCGACCATCACCACTATCTATTTCTAGAATGTTCTCATCACGCTAAACAGAAACCCTGTATACGTTACCGCAGACATCGGACTCTGCCGGGCCCCCCAGGCCCGCTTCCAGCTCTGGGGGATTCCAGAAGCTCTTTTCAGGAGCCAGGGATACTTGGCTTTTTCTGTGGGTGCAGGGTGGGAAACACTGGCACCACCAAGGGTCCTGGTGCCCACACCGCTTGCCCCCCTGACCACCACTAATGTCCTTTCCGTTTCTGTGCATTTCCTTCTCCCGGCCTGCAGCCACGGCTGACCCTTCCTCTGTCCCTTCCCCTGCCCATCTCCTACCAACACTGAAGGCCCTGACGATGCCAACCTGCTCTACACCATGAACCCTCCCTGCCGACTGGGCCTCTGTCCTAAAGAATCAGACTTGCACCAAGAGGGCAAAGGTCAGGCATGCAGCCAGCTCAACCCACCCCCTACAGGAAGCAGACGAGACTCAAAATTGCTGAGGGTACCTTCTCACTGGCCCCTAGCGCTGGCCGCATTCCACCAGGGGCTAGTCAAGCAGCTCCGTACTTATGGACTGAGCCCCCCAGACAAACCTGCCAGCCCAGGCCACTCCCAGGGCCCAGACACTCCCCCAAAGCCCATCTGTGACCAGACACGATGCCTGCCCTTCAACAGGCTGGCCCGGCCTCCCCTGTCCACTCACAGCCCTCTGTGTCTTCTGTGCTCTCGGACCCAGAAGACTAGCTGACACCTGCCAAGGAGTGTGACCACGCACGCTGCCTTCCATACACCTCCCCACCCTTGGTGAGCGCAGGTCACAGCCACGACTCGCCGCCCGGCCACGCGCTCGCCTGCTCTTGTAGAGCCCAGGATCAGGGGTGGTCCCCACTCCCAGGCCTCTAAGTCAGCAGCTGGTGGCCCACATGTTCAGCGTGCACTGGGTCACCTCCTCCAATTCCGGACAGGAGGCCACGGGGTTACCACTGGCCAGCAAGTGACATTTCTGCCTCGTCCGCTGCCCCACCAGCTCTTATCCTTCCCGGTCCCCCCTTCCTGGCACCGGTGTTTCCCTCTGCACCCACAGAAGAGCCAAGTGCCCTCGGCTCCGGAACAGAGCGTCAGGAATCCCCTGGAGCAGGAGGTGGGCCTGGGCACCCCCTCCCCCCCCCCGGCAGAGTCTGGCCATCCGCTGCTCTTGGTGTCCCCACCATTCCGGGACCCACAATCCTGTCATCCCCAAGTCTTCGGGGCACAGGTCAGCCTCCATCAGCCCCTCTTCCTCTTCAGCTTGACCACAACCACCAGCCCGCGTGGGGACATCAGCGACACGTGCAAGGGCATTCTGGTGAGCGGGCTGGGCCGAGCAAGCCCCAGTCCCCCTCAGACTACTCCCGAGCGGCTATTCTGAAAAGTAGCAAAACTCTGGGCTCTCTAGGCTTCATGCCCATCCCCGGGAGGAGGCAGACAGCCACCGTCCCCGCTGCACGGAGGGGGTCAGGGGGCACGCCTCACCTGGAGCCCCGGCCAGCTCCGAAACCGAGTGAGGAGTCAGAGCCAGGCCAGATACGGAGCTTGAGCCAGCCCGGGCTGAAGGCAGACTCACAGCCCCGACTCTGCATCTGTTACCAAGTTCGAGCCTGTGCCAGCCACGCCTGCTGCACCTGCCCCGGCACCTGCTCTCGCACCACCACCACGAGCAGAGCCAGCTCTAACACCAACTCCAGTCAGACGCCGCTTATCCCCTCTCCTGCGCCAGTTCCAGCACTGGTCGTACCTCCAGAGCTAGAAGCAGCTCCAAATAGACTGCAGGTCAGGACTGGCCATCGCCAGGTTCAGAGAAAGACTCCGGTCCAGCGCCAGCTCTGGAGCTATGATCTGCTGCCACGCCAATTACAGAGACGCAGCCGCTGTGAGCTCCACGGCCAGCCCTGGCTCCAGCCCCGGCTCCCACCCGCACCAGCCCCAAACCCCGAGCCGGCTCCGACGGACGCCTACTGCAGAGGTGGGGCGAGCAGAAAACGCACAGTCAGGGTCACTAACGCGCCACATCCGACCCCAGCTCCAGAAAGAGAAGCAGATCTGGCACCACCTCTGGGGCCAGCGCAGGAGACCCGGCTGGCAGCTGCTCCAGAAACAGAGCCTCTCCATCCCTAGTCTGCGGCCGCATCCTGTTCTTTTCTAACTTGCGCCCCCTTTTGCCATCTACTCCACGGTCACCTGTATGTTCATAAAACGTATGTTCGCGAACATAAAATTCATGTTAAATAGTTGACATTGAAGACATTTTAACTTGTCCAAGTCAATGCCACTCATTACATTCACTATGCGTCACACCCATCACTGTTGGTTCTAGAACATGTTTATCAGCCCAAACAGAAACACCGTCCCTACTAAGCAGTGGCTCCCCACTCCCCACCCCCGCACACCACACCCACCCAGGAGTTTTGCACCCGTGTTATCACACAACATGTGGCCTTTCCCGAAGGGTCGCTTTCACTTAGCACGTTCCACACTTCGTCCACGTCGTGGCCTCTGTCAGTGGCCCATTCTCTTTCGGGCGGAGTAATATTGCACCGTTTATCCACTCATCTCACCGCGACCTGGGTTTCCACCTTCCAGACGTGGTGGAGAGTACTGACTGCTACGAATACTTACATACAGGTATTTGTGTAAACACCTGCCTACAATTCTTTTGGTATAGACCTCAGAGTGGAATTGCTGGGTGCTGGCTCAAACGACAATGCTACGCTCCACTTCCCGAGGAACTGCTCCCAGACTTGTACCTGTCACAGTGTCCCCAGGAACAACTGAAAATTTCTCAGCATCTTCCCCGACGGTCGTGCTTTCCTGTTTTTAAATCGTAGCCATTCTAGTGGGCGTGGCATGGCATCTCATTGTGGGGTTTTTTTTTTAATAATTTTATTTATTTTTGAGACAGAGAGAGACAGAGCATGAGCAGGGGAGGGGCAGAGAGAGAGGGAGACACAGGATCCGAAACAGGCTCCAGGCTCTGAGCCGTCAGCACAGAGCCCGATGCGGGGCTCGAACTCACGTGACTGTGAGATCATGACCTGAGCTGAAGTCGGACACTCAACCGACTGAGCCACCCAGGCGCCCCCCCCCTTTTTTTTTTTCATCTCATTGTGGTTTTAATTGGCGTTTCCCTAACCTCTAAAGATCTGATCATGTTTTCATGTGCTTATCGGTCATTCGTGTATCATCTGTGGCAAAATGTGTATTCAAGTCCTTCACTCGTCTTCACTGGACCATGTTTTGTTGTTGAAGTGTAAGGATTCTTTGTATGTTCTGGACACATGACCCTTATCATATTTACATATGCAAATATTTTCTCCCAGTCTGGGGTTGTCTTTTCAATCTCGAGGGTCCTTTCATGCAAAAAAAAAAAAGTATTTAATTTTGATGAAGCCCAATTTATCTGTTTTGTTGTTGTTGCCTTTGCCTTTGCTGTCACATGTAAGATGACACAGCCAGATGGTCATAAAGACTCATCCCCATGTTTTCTTCTAATAGTGTTATTTTGATTCATTGTGGGTTAATTTTTGTACACGGTGTTGGGTAAAGCTCCAGCTACACTCTTTGACATGTGGATATTTGGTTTCACAGTACCATCTGGTGAAACGATGGTTTTTTTTCTCTCCTTTAATGATCCTAGTACCCATCTTGAAAATCAACTGACCGTACATGTATGGGTTTATTTCTCGGGTCTCAATTCTCTCTCATTGACCTTGTTGTCGATCTTCTCTGCTAGACTCTGCTCAACATGCTTACTGGTCTAATCATTTTTCCTCCTTTATGACTTTCTACACAGAAGCGCACGGCATTTCTGAATAAAGATGCTTTTACTTTCCTTTTCACTGTTGGTATCTTTTCTTTCTTTGTCTTGCCTCATTGCTCTGGCCTAATTTCCATTACCATGTTGAAATAAAGTGGTAAAAGCAGGTATCCTTGTCTTGTTCCCAGTCTTAGAAAGAAAGCTTTTGGTCTTTCCCACTGAATATGAGGGTACAGTTGAGTTTCTCATAAGCAACTGTTATCACGCTGAGAAAGTCATCTTCTGTTTTTATTTTATTGACCGGTCTTCATACTGAAGTCTTGCACATCGTCACTCACTTTCTTTATGTCGGTTCAGATTGTGCTCCATCATTCTGTTGATATGGTATTTTATGTTAACTTTCTTCAACAACCCCTGCACTTCCTGAAATAAATGACACTTGATCATGATGTATATTTCTTTCACTATAATGCTTAGTTCTGTTTGCACATCGTACAGTGAGTTAAGCGTTCCTTCTGCTTATATTATTTTTTGTAGGTGTTCGAGAAGGACTGAGGTCACACCTTCTTGAATATTTGGGAGAACGCCCCAGAGAAGTCAGCCGGTTCTCTGCTTTTCTTTTTTGGGAAGGTTCTGCTAACCGATTCCACCTCTTCACTTATTCTAGCCTTATTTAGACTTTCCATTTCTTTCTCAGTCCGTCTGGGTAGTATGTGGGCTTCTACAACGCACTTGTCCATTTCATCTAGCTTAACCAATTAGCAGGCATAGACTGTTTATAGTACTCTTAGAATCCTTTTGTAGAATGTAGAGTCATTAATAATGTCCCACTGTCTCTTCTGACTCCTGCTTTTTGAGTCTTGTCTCTTTTTATTACGCTAGCTAAATATCTGTCACTTGCATAAATCTTTACAAGAAAGAACTTCTCCTTTTTCTCAAATGCTCATCTGTTCTCCATTCCGCTTAGTTCAGCTCTAACCCTTATTATTTTCTTCCTTCTGCTAACTGTAGGGTTACTTTTCTTTTCCTAGTTCAGCAAGGTCATCTTGGAAACGGCCCCTGGCCCGGGCCGGGCACAGAGCTGGCTCCCTAGGGTCTGGGGTGTCAGGTAGGTGATCAGTTACAGACTGCAGCTGACGAGGCCACAAAGCATTTTCTGCCCCGACTGCCAGCCCACGCCACCCTCCCGTCTACTTTGACCCTGAAATTCTCCTGCTGCAGAGAAGACACACATGGAAGAAACCGGCAGTGACAGGCTGACCTGACTGCCCACAGACGGACTACTCACAGCCCTCGTGCCTTCAGCGTCCTCGGATCCAGAGGGTTTGCCAAGGCTGCCGTGGTCAAGGAGCCGGGCCACCACCTGTCAGTGTTCCCTGTGCGCTTCCCCCGGTCTTCCCGGGGGTGTGCTGCCACACCACCCCCAGCACGTGTGACCACTGCAAAGCCAGCCCTCCGTTCACCACAAGGGCCCCAGGGAGGATCCCAGGCCCAGCGGCAGCTCCAAGCCCTGTGACCGTGACAGGTACAGCCACACATCAGAGTGTGGGTTTTGCCACCGTGTTCAGGGAGCACTTACCAGCTCCTCCAGCTCTGAAGTGGACCAAAGCAAGAGGACCTTCATCCTGCAGTCCTCTGAAGGCCAAGGACAGCATGCCCACCCCCGCTTCCCCATGCCAGTGCTCCCTAATCTGCACCCACAAAAAAGAGCCAAGGACCCCAGTTCCTGGAGCCCCCCAAAGCTGCCTGCTAGCGTGGGTGACTGAAGAGTCTGGGGCTTCCCAGGTCGTGGGAGTCGGTCTCCGCACGTCCCCAATGAGTCGGCGGGAGCCGCGCCCTCCCGGCTGCAGCACCTTGGCCATCTGGGTGGCACAGTGCTGCCTTGGCCCCTGACTTCGTGGGGACAGACCTATCCTGAATGGCTCCTTTGACAGGGAGCCAGCTCTGGCCCCGGCAGGTGGCAGACCTGGTCCCGCAGGAGGCAGACAACTGCCCGGCCCTCACTGTGCACATGAGGACACGGAAGCAGGTCTCCTCAGCCCTGGCTGCTTCCTAGGGATCCATGCTTTGGCGTGCTCGAGAACGTGCCCACTAGGCTCCCTCCAACGCCAGGATGCCGTGGCTCTGATAAGGTGGCCAGGATTGTGTCACCTGCCCGCCCGAACCTGCAGTGTCCCTGACTCTGTCTGGCATTCAGAGCCCCGGGATCTGGCCCCGTGTGTACCCCTAACACCGTGCTCCAGCCTCTCTGGAGCCCTCCTTACCCACGAGGTCCTTGCTCCCACGGAACCCCCTGCCTGTACTGCCCCTCTCCAGGACCCCCATTCACGACAGACTCATGGCCAAGGCTGGGCTCAGAGGCCACCTCCTTAGGCTCCCGTGCACGGCACACCTGTGAGATCAGACGTCATAGCCCTGTGGCAGGCAAGCTTATGCGGTGACTCCTTAGAGCCTCAGTTCTGCGGGGCTTGGTCCCTCGAGTGACCTTGGGCACTGGTACCAGCGCTCATCTAAAACGGGGTGAAGGCACTGAGTGCCCAGGAAGGGCCCCCTAATAACAGTGACTACCCCCAACACTGGCCCTCTGTCACTGTGGGCCCCTCCTGGCTCCCCCATCCCCTCTTATAGCAGGGGGGATGGGCTGGACCTGTGTCCCCTGGGCCTGCCCGGAACACAAAGAAAAGAAGGTAGAGGAAGAGGGGGAAGGGGTGGACTGACCTCCCTGCCGGGACTCAGCTTTTCCTGACCCGGCCACGGAGCAAGCTGACCTTGGGGCGGACTCTGGGGGCCAGCACAGCAGGGAAGGCAGTATTCCACGACGCCTGTGACCCCGGGTCTCCGGCCTACCTGGCTGGAGCGGGGTGGCCTGGGGGTCGTGGGGTCTCACGGCGGCAGCCACCAGGGACGCGCGGTACCCGTCGGGCCTGCAGCCGTTGGTGCTCCTGATGCGCGTGCGCGCGGCAAGGCGGGCTCTCGTGCACGTGCTGTCTGCGGACAGGGGGCTGGGCCGCCCGGCGGGGTCCGCTCCAGTCTGCAGGCGGGAAGGAGGCCCTGTGCATCCCACAGTGCACCCCACCAAACCCGCCGAGGCGCTGGGAGCCCAGGCCGCACCCACGGGGGGGCTTGGGAGGGGCGACGCAGGTCTGTGTCCAGCGCTCAGGAGCCAACCGGGAAACTGAGGCCAGGAGAGGCAGGGACTGGCCCGGGGCACACTAAGTGGACAGAGTTTAGAGAAGCAGGGGAGGGGTGGGGGGGTTCAGGCCACCCAGGCCAGGGCTCAACCCTCTTGCGGGGTTTTGTTTGGAAACGGAAGCCCCTAAGACTGGGGGGACGTCTGCACACCTCCCCCATGTGGGGCCCTTTCCTCTGCGCATCCCCAGGGGAGCCTGCCTTCTGCCTATTTTGTGTGCCTGGCCCGTACAGGGCACTGCTGGAGTAGACGAGAAACAGCATTACCGGGGGTGGGGGGGGGGGGGTGTGGGAAGGGGACAGTGAGTTGGCTGATGTAATTAAAAACATTTTGGATGTTGTGAGATTATTTTTATAACACACGGTAACTTTTTAATCTTCAAACATCGTTCATAAATTGAAGCAATGTGGAGAGATATTTTTTATCTTTTAAAATTTATTAAGAAAATGTTTTTAGGGGCGCCTGGGTGGCTTGGTCGGTTGAGTGGCGGACTTCGGCTCAGGTCATGATCTCGCGGTCCATGAGTTCGAGCCCTACGTCGGGCTCTGTGCTGACAGCTCAGAGCCTGGAGCCTGTTTCGGATTCTGTGTCTCCCTCTCTCTCTGCCCCTCCCCTGTTCATGCTCTGTCTCTCTCTGTCTCAAAAATAAATAAACGTTAAAAAAAAAATGTTTTTAATGTTTATTTTTGAGAGAGAAAGAGAGACAGAGCGGGAGAAGGGGAGGGGCAGAGTGAGAGGGGGACACAGACTCCCAAGCAGGCTCCAGGCACACAGCCCTACAGGGGGCTTGAGCTCTTGACCTGTGAGATCATGACCTGGGTAGAAGTCAGAGGCTAACGGACTGAGCCACCCAGGCGCCCCGAAAGAGGGATTTTTACATTGAAGCATAGTTAACTTACAGCGTGATAACTAGTTTCAGGGGTACGACATGACTCAACAGTCCTGCACATCCCTCAGTGTTCACCATGAAGCACAGTCATTATCTGTCACCAAACGTTCTCACAATATTATCATGTATTTTATGACTGGAAGTTTGTATTTAAGAAGAGCCAATAACATGGGGTTAACATGTACTTTTTAAAAAAAATTTTTTTTAACGTGTATTTATTTTTGAGAGAGAGAGAGAGACAGAGCATGAACGGGGGAGGGTCAGAGAGAGAGGGAGACACAGAATCTGAAACAGGCTCCAGCCTCTGAGCCATCAACACAGAGCCCGACGTGGGGCTTGAACTCATGGACCGTGAGATCATGACCTGAACCGAAGTCGGCCACTCAACCGACTGAGCCACCCAGGCGCTCCTAACATGTACTTTTTAACAGACAGCATTTCAGAAATAATCGCTTTACTGTTATTTACAGATAAGTATAGAGAAAAAAATTCACAAATTGTAAATCAAGTAGAGGACTATTTAGAATGTGCTTTGCCCGAGCTTGGGAATGTTTGGTGACTTTGTGGAGATGGATTTATTTATTTCAGAAACAGACGTGTATGGTAAAAGTTTCCTATTAATTGAGAATATTCCCCCCAATATGCACGGTTCCAATCTTGGAGACCCGCCTGGGGGCTTCAGTTTGGTTCTCCTGCCCTCTAGTGGCCATTCGTCAAAATGCAGACAAAGCTGTAGAGAGGTGAAAGGTTTGCAACTCTTAGAGGACAACCCGGGTGGGTGGTGAATTGTACTCCAAATTTTGAAGATGCGAGGAACCTGAGATATTTCCTCGTTCACTCTCCTCACTTTAATTCTGCAACATCACCACTGTGTCTCCATCACAAAGTCCCTTGAGATTCCTGATACAAAACTCAATTCTGGCATCTCTTGACTATTTGACTTAGCACCTTTATCCAAAGCTACAGAAATTTCCCATAAAAATTTTTATGTATTCACTATAATCTTAGACCTTATAAGTACCACACAAAGGGTGTTTTGCAAATAAACAAAGGAAACACTTGTAAATGTACTTGCTCTGTTTCTTACTATAAGTCATTTGTATACTGTATTTTTTTTTTTTATTCCTCGTCACTACACCACATCTTGTGAAGTATACACGTATTTTTTCAGATTCCATGGGAATAAAATGACACTCAGGGAGGCTGACAGAACTTAGTAAATAGTACATCCTGGGCCTGAGAGTCTGACTTCAGGGTCTGCGCCATAACTTTCCTCCTTTTTAAAAAGTTTTTTAAGTTTACTCACTTATTTTGAGAGAGAGAGAGAGAGTGCGAGCAGGGTAGTGGCAGAGAGAGGGAGAGAGAGAATCCCAAGCAGGCTCTGCACTTTCAGAGCTGAGCCCAACGCAGGCTCGAACTCATGAACCGTGAGATCATGACCTGAGCCAAAATCAAGCATCAGATGCTTAACTGACTGAGCCCCTCAGGTGCCCCTCTTCCTTCTTAAAAAAATCCAGTTAATTAGTTTTTAGCTGATTTTAAATTATTTACGAGAATGAATTGGTAATGTGTTTCAATGTTTTAACCTGCTCACTTGGGAAAGCAACATTTATGTGTCGTATTTTTTCCTACGCCGATGTAAGTCAGTCTCAAAGACCTAGACTCCTCTATAAAGTTTAAGACCCGGCTCCATGATTTTTGAGAAGTGTAGATTTTAGAAAGACTTAGGATAGAGGTTTTTCATTTTTTAACTTTAACTTCTTTAATTTTTTTAAGAATTTAAGGTGAAAGTAGTGTTTAGCATCCTTTTCATGGTAGATGAACCAAAGCTAGTTGGCCAAGATCAAGTGCACCCTGGGAAAGAGTTTCAGTGTACAGATTGAATGTGATTTCAGACAAGAATGATTATTAACGCGGCTTAGTCAGCTGAGCATCAGACTTTGGCTCAGGTCATGATCTCACAGCTTGTGGGTTGGAGCCCCACATTGGGCTCTGTGCTGACAGCTCAGAGCCTGGAGCCTGCTTCGGATTCTCTGTCTCCCTCTCTCTCTGTGCCTCCCCTGCTCATGCTCTGTCTCAAAAATAAATAAAACCTTAAAAAAAAAGAATGATTATTAACTTCAAAAAGGCTTTCGTTGCTATGAAACTTCAGAGTAAACTTTCTTAGAGTCCCTTTTCAAAAATAACTCCATTAAAAAAAATCCCTTGGACATTCGTCAGACAGACAGTTTCAGGTCAAATAATTTCTGATTAAGCTACTAGTCATCTAAAGACAGGTCACCCAGCCACTAATGACTTTTCCTCCCTTGAATTTCTACATCTGGTTCATGCTACTCATACGGCCACTGAACAACCCAACCCGTAAAACCCAAAGAAAAAGAATTATCCTGTCAGGTTAAGCACACAAAACCCATACATGACAGACAAGGTTAGCTGCTCATATACTAACAGAGCTGTGTCTAGAAACGTGCGACTCTTCTCGGGATCAAAGTCAGTGGAGTGAAATCTCAGGGAGGCGTATCAGAGACCTGGCCATAAATGGGAAAGCTCAAGTCTGGCCAGTTATACTTCATCCTGTGTGAAGAGAGTATTACAACAGTCATGTAACTGTTTTCATGTGAATTTAATAATTATCTACATGAAATACTTAAAACCCAATTATTCTAAGTTCGAATTCAAGCAATTCTCACCCGATCCCTAAGAGATGGGTATCCTTGTTAACCACACTTTTGTAATGAGTAAACTGAGGCACATACACATTCAGTCACTTTCAGGATTTCAATCTAGTAAGTGATGGAGCAGGATTCATTCCTGGCTTCGAAGGCCAGGACACGCCAACACCCTGCTATCCTGCCTCACGTGACGGTCTTAGTTGTGATGGCTGATTTTATGTGTCAACCTGACTGGTCCACAGGGTGCCCGTATATTTGGCCAAACATTGTTCTGAGCGTTTCTATAAGGGCGTTTCTCCATAAGATTAACATTTTAGTTCACAAAGCAGATTACCCTCCCTGATGAGGACAGGCGTCATCCAAAGCCGGAACAGAACAAAAGGCTGACTCTCCCTTGAGTAAGAAGGGGTTCCTCTTGCCTGATTGCCTCCGAGCTGGGCCATCAGTCTTCTCCTGCCTTTGGACTTGGACTCAGACCTGAATTACAACAATGGCTCTCCCGGGTGTCCAGGTTGCTGCTCATTGACGATGTCAGGACTTCTCAGCCTCCATAAGTGTGTGAGCCAATTCCCTACAATAGATACATATATCCTGTTTATATATTATTATTTATTATGTAGTAATATATATATTTGTTATACCTAGATGTGTATACATATTTCCACATATTTATATATATAAATATATAATTTGTAATATGATTTACCTATCTATATTGTTTCTCTGGAGAACCCAGACTAATAGATTTTTGTTCTGGGAATGGGGAGATATATATATGTGTGTGTGTATATATATACATATATGTATATGTATTATTTATACATTAAATTATATAAATATTAAATATATAAATATTAAGCTAATATTTATATATTAAATATATATATATTTATTTATAACCCTGATGTGCTGTAAGCTTCCCAAGAATGGGGAAATACGTGCTATTTTCCCACTGTATACCCAGCACCTGTTATAATTCCTGCTGCAGGATAGGCTTCCCAAATTAAGCATGTGTTCACCGGACAGAAGTGCTAGGTCAAAGAATACAGACATAAAATACACAATTCCTGCCTTCAGGGGCCTCACACTTCTTAGGATGACAAAATCCACATGGACAAAATCTAATTAACTGGCTGGCTTCTATATTAATCCCAAATGGGTATAGACCAGATAATGGTTTCAAAATATACGAATCCCAAGTTGATAGAACTGAAAAGGGAAACACATCCGCACTGGTAGTTGGAGATCTCAATACGCTGCTCGGCAATTTACAGAGTAAGCACGCAGAAAATCAGTAAGGCTCAAGACGTGAACAACCCTACCCACCTGCGGGACACAGCACTGCACCCAAACAAAGCAGGATGCACACGGTTTACAGGAGCACGTGTGACATCGGCCAGGAGACACCATATTCTGACTAAAAATGAGCGTGGACATCTCGGAATGGATTGAAATCCTACAGGATGTGCATTCCTCCCGGCCGGAAGCCTCTCCTCTCAGGTTCAGGTGCAGAGGACTCAGAGGGAGCAGGCTGCATTCAGGGGGTTGCGAGGACAGTGTCAGAGGGCGGTGGGGAGAAGGGAGGGTGTGAGCGAGGGGAACCGGGAGTAACGACGGGGACTCGGCTCGTCGCGGTGACTCCGCGGGGCCGGACGGCCGGGCCACTCCGGCCTGCTTTCCCGGGCCGTGGCCGGGGTCACTGGAGGGACGACGATTCCGCTTACCCACAGTAAAAGTAAAAACTACCGGCCCCCCGCGCTCCTCTCTTCCGGCCACGGGAACGCCCGCTGCCCCTCCTCTGCCGCCAGCCCCGCCCCTTTACGCACCCGCCCGGCAGACGAATCTGCGGCCGCAGAACCGCCGGCGCGGGCGCGCCGCCTCCCGAGGGGCGGAAGTCGATCGCACGCAGAGCCGTAAAGCGCGCTCCCTTCCGGTTAACGACAGCCGCCGCTACCTTCCCAGCCGGCCTTCCTCCGGTGAGCGCCCGTGCGGGACCCTCGGAATTGCCGTGTTTTCCCAGCTCGGGGCTGTTCGTGTCGCCGCCCCCTGCGCCTAGGATCATGTTCAAGAAATTTGACGAGAAAGAAAATGTGTCGAACTGCATCCAGTTGAAAACCTCCGTTATTAAGGGCATTAAGAACCAGTTGATAGAGCAATTTCCAGGTATTGAACCATGGCTTAATCAGATCTTGCCTAAGAAAGATCCGGTCAAAATAGTGCGATGCCACGAACACATAGAGATCCTTACGGTAAACGGAGAGTTACTGTTCTTTAGACAAAGAGAAGGCCCTTTTTATCCAACCCTGAGGCTACTGCACAAATACCCTTTCATCCTGCCGCACCAGCAGGTCGATAAAGGAGCCATCAAGTTTGTACTCAGTGGAGCCAATATCATGTGTCCAGGCTTAACCTCTCCGGGAGCTAAGCTCTACCCGGCCGCGGTAGATACGGTTGTGGCAATCATGGCCGAGGGGAAGCAGCATGCGCTGTGTGTCGGGGTCATGAAGATGTCCGCAGAGGATATTGAGAAAGTCAACAAAGGCATCGGCATCGAGAACATCCATTACCTAAACGACGGGCTGTGGCACATGAAGACCTACAAATGAGCTGATCGGAAGGAGCGCACTCGGACTGGCTATGGACGTTGTGCTGTGTCTGTGTCTGTGTGTGACGGCACGAAGATGGTGCCTCTGTGGTTCTGCCTAAGTTCAACAGATGGTTATGCTACGGGAAACAGAAACTAAACGGAAGTAAAGATTTGGAACGAGTACATCTGCCTGTATGCGTGTCTTTGTGAGTGAGTGTGTAGGAGTGGGTGTCTGTGTGTGTCTGCAGAGGGGCGGTTAGTTTCGATTTGCTGCCTTACCTGCCCAAGCGGGTGTGGGTCCAAACACAGGTGGAATATCTGTGGTAGAAAAATAGATTTCAAAGTGAAGAGACCCAAAGTGGTGAGGGAAGAGCTTGGAGAAAGAAAAGGACTGGAGAGGGGCCTCCGCAACTGTCAGCAGTAGCATTTAAAGGATAAGCAGAGGGGCGCCTGGGTGGCCGAGTGGGTTAAGCGACTTCGGCTCAGGTTATGATCTGCAGTTGGTGGGTTCAAGTCCTGCATCCGGCTCTGTGCTGACAGCTCAGAGCCTGGAGCCCGTTTCGGATTCTGAGTCTCCCTCTCTCTCTGCTCCTCCTCTGCTTAAGCCCGCGTGCTCTCTCTCTCTCTCTCAAAAATAATAATAGTAATAATAATAATAAAGGATAAGCAGACACTCCAGTAAAAAAGTGTACGGCAGGTGTTGGTGAGCGTCTGCCCAACAAGCATCACTCCCTCCCTCCTTGTGGCAGAACTCTGTCCATCCCTTTTCCACATGAAAATCCTGATTAGTCCAGGCTCATCACAGCGGTCTATTTCCCAATGAGACCGGGTCATTTATGGGTGGGCATGGGACCAAAGGCCAAATAGGATCTAACTATTTAGAAATCCTTAGGAAAATGGGGATCTTTTCTCCCACGGTTTTGATTCATTATATAGGTGGTGGATGTGGCCTGTGTTAGGAGGGGCTGTTTAAAGATTTCTGGAAAAGGTTTTCAGGCTCTCAAAGAAAGATGCATGGGGAGAAACAGTCTCCCTGCTTTGGGTGGATGTAGGCATGTGTGGGTTTGTTCTTGTCACGCACATGCATGTGCATGCACACACACACAAAACCTTGATAAGCATGAAGTCTGATCACGCAAAAACTGAACAGGAAGCAACGGTGCCTTTGATGATTTATGAGCTGATGATGAACCATGGAGACTCCATATATTGGAGCCCCCTATTAAGGGATGTGGCAGTTATGTGAGATAACACATTTTCCTTATAAACTACTTCATTTTGAGTTGAGTTTTCTAAATTTAAAGCCAATATATCTCAATTTTTATAGAACGGCCTCACAGACCCCCAACTGAAAAATTGCCAATAAAATCGGTCAGCTGGAGGCTCATTGGTGATGTCCCTGTGATCGGTTTCAGGATAATTCATACGAATTGCAGTAGATTTGGGTGAATGGAAAGTGAAAAGGTAAAATGTGGAAATTTAGACTCCATGTTATTCCTTACGGAATTTCGGTTGTGAGTGAAAAGATACTGGATAAAACTACAAGAAAATTACAGTCAAGATTCTGTGTTTTGGAGTTCAATTATTTTGCTGTTATTTTTATTTTTGTTGCAGGTTGTTAATGGGATAGTTAATATGTTTATATGTTGGGAAAGATTCGCTAAAGGTGGAAATGCTTGATGGGGATCTAATCAGTGCAATAGAAAAGCAGGAAGGAATGGCTTCAAATGGAGACAAGGATGTCCTCAAATCTGTGCGTTTGGATTATCTCTTCACTACAGGGTTGTCCTGTAACAACCGTTAAACTCTCCTCATTAGACCATTATTTTTTCTTAAAATATTAGGGCTTTTGCCTCTTAATTCTCTGCCCCAACCAACACCACCAACTCTGGCCATAGGTGGACACCCATGGAGGACCTGTAAACTCATGGTAATATTCTGGAGCATCGGTGACTGACGAACACTGAGGGAGGCACTCAAGGTAAGCAGCCCATAGTTCTCTTACAATATCCCCACCAACTGTCTCCACCAAAAGTTGAAAGAGGGCCCCTGGATCTATTCTAAGCCTTCTTTCAGTTTTCATTCATGCACATGCATCCTGTCTCCCGTTATTGGATACTAATCCTTATACCGATACCAAGCCTACTAAACAACTCAAAATGGGAAGCCTGCATACACATTGGAAAGAAGGGAGGGGCCAGAGCTCTATGAACTTCCTGGAATTTCACATAAAATTTGGTGTGTATATTCAGAGGTAGATCTATTGGTTAAAGCGTTCTCTACATTCATATGTTTGAGGTGATCTATGAGCCGAAAGGTTATTATGAACAATTAAAGTAGAAGAGGTTCATCTCTACTTACTCTTGGCTAATACCAATGCCTAATTCGATGGTGAGGATACTGGCTAATGAAATACAAATAATGGTCACATCTTGCCTCAAGAATCGGCCTACTCAGTGCTACTTAACCCCAAATAGTTCAACAGACATTATTGGGTACATACTCTGGGGCTAGACGCTGGGTTTAGGAGTAAGATGCAGATATGTAAGTATTTTTATATTTACTTGTTATACTTATTCGTTTTTCATATTTATATTTGTTATGTTTATTCTTATATCCTGTTTTCTGGGAGTGTAGTCTCGTTAGGAAAGCAAACATGTAGAAATATAATTTACTTTCACATATTTGTGTGTGTGTATACACCTATATATAGTAAATATATGAATTACCTATTAGAATACCGTGTAAATGAATGAGGGAGAGTTGTCTTTGCCTAGAAAATCAAAGAAGACTTCTTAACTAGGGGCTGTCTGAGTGGGAAAAAAAACAAAAAAACAAAAACAGGGGCTCCTGGGTGGCTCAGTCAGTTGAGCGTCCGACTTCAGCTCAGGTCATGATCTCACAGTTGACAAGTTCGAGCCCCGCGTCGGGCGCTGTGCTGACAGCTTGGAGCCTAGAGCCTGCTTCAGATTCTGTGTCTCTCTCCCTCTGCCCCTCCCCTGCTCATGCTCTGTCTCTGTCTCAAAAATAAAATAAACATGAGCATGAACAAGGGAGGGTCAGAGAGAGGGAGACACAGAATCCGAAGCAGGCTCCAGGCTCTGAGCTGTCAGCACAGAGTCCGACGCGGGGCTAGAACTCACGGACCGCGAGATCATGACCTGAGCTGAAGTCAGACACTCAATAGACTGAGCCACCCAGACGCCCCTACACATAAATTTCTAATAGGACATTAATGGGACCACCCCACAGACATACAGGTCATAAGTCCAGGCAATGCCAGGACTTTTATACAGATTTGTGAGTCATTAGTATGTAGATGGAGTAAATCCTGTGAGCCATAAAATGAGGAGGCTGAAGAAGGAATGGGCGGGAGCATCAACACTCGTGTGACTGCAGGAGTATCTATCCACTTAGAAAACGAAGAGTGGGTGGGACTCTTAATCCGATGACCAACCGTCTAATTCCTGGGAAGAGTAGAGCGGCCTCCTTCAGCTCTGGAGGACTGAGCGTACCCGTAGAATCGGTGCTCTGTAGGGTCTGAAAAAGTCTTCCGGAATTTCGAGCGAGACTCATTGGGACAGAAGGAGGCCCGTCCCTACCCAAGTGGCTGATGCCCGCTGGTAGCAGAAAAGGGAGATGGGCGTTTCCCACCAGAAACGGCCAATCCCACTAGACTCGGACGCTTCATGTTCCTAATTCTGGCCACCCACTTGCAAATCTATGTCATTCTTAAGATCTAAAGAAAGAATTGTGTTGGGGGCGGGGGGGGGGGGCAGCCACCACGGCGCTGAGGACGTGGCAGGACCGCAGGGCTCTGACCACTGGGTCATTTTCAGGGCCGTGTAGGCAGACACTGGCCGTGACGGAGGGGATGGTGTCTTCCTCCGGAGAAGGAGCGGCCCTGCCTCTGCGGACCGCGCCGGCAAGCTAGAATCCTCCCCCTGCAGCATGACCCCCGGTCCAGACGACAGTCCAGATGCCCGAGGCTGAACACTCCGCTCGCGGGCTTTTGGCTTCTGTAACCTTGTTTGCCCCTGTGCCCACCAACTGCCCGGAACGCCACTGATAAGGGCGCCCTCCCCTTTTCCTTTTGCGCCCCAGCGCCCTGCCATCCCAGCCATAAAAGGAGGCCGCTGCCAGGGGTCAGGCGGGACTCAGCCTTTGGAGGTGACTCCGCGGCGCCGGCACCGGGGCTGATTCCCCGAGTGGGGGTGGCGTGGCTCTTCCCCGGCGCCGAATGTTTGCCGCAGCACCGCCTGCATTCATGCTGATGACATGTGAAGTGGGGTTCGTGAGCAAATGGCCAAGAAAAGAATGCTTGAGACGTCTGTGGTTTAAAAAGGTGATTTTTAAAATTATTTTATTTATTATTATTTTTTAAATTTAATGTAATTTATTGTCAAATTGGTTTCCATACAACGCCCAGTGCTCATCCCAATCGGGGCCCTCCTCCATGCCCGTCACCCACTTTCCCTTCCCCCCCCATCCACCCTTTTTGTTCTCAGTATTTTAAGAGTCTCTTGTGGTTTGCCTTCCTCCCTCTCTGTAACTTTTTTTTTCCCCCTTCTCCTCCCCCCTGGTCTTCTGTTAAGTTTCTCAGGATCCACATAAGAGTGAAAACATATGGTATCTGTCTTTCTCTGCCTGACTTATTTCACTTAGCACAGTACCCTCCAGTTCCATCCACGTTGCTGCAAATGGCCGTATAACATTCTTTCTCATTGCCAAGTGGTATTCCATTGTATATATAAACCACGACTTCTTTGTCCATTTATCAATTGATGGACAATTAGGCTCTTTCCATAATTTGGCTATTGTTGAAAGTGCTGCTATAAGTATTGGGGTACAAGTGCCCCTGTGCATCAGTACTCCTGGATCCCTTGGGTAAATTCCTAGCAGTGCTATTGCTGGGTCATAGGGTAGATCTATCTTTAAATTTTTGAGGAACCTCCACGCTGTTTTCCAGAGCGGCCGCACCAGTTTGCATTCCCACCGACAGTGCAAGAGGGTTCCCGTTTCTCCACATCCTGTTTCTCCGCTACAGGCAGCATCTGTAGTTTCCTGATTTGTTCATCTTAGCCACCCTGACTGGCGTGAGGTGGTATCTCAGTGTGGTTTTGATTTGTATTTCCCTGATGAGGAGCGGCGTTGAGCATCTGCGAAAAGGCGGTTTTATTACAGCCTGGGGACAGGACCCTGGGCAGGGAGAGCTGCACAGGGGTTGTGGGGGGTGACTGATTACATAGATATACTTTCGAGGATGTGGAGGGAGGGAGGTGTAGATACCGTAAGTCTCCAAGGAGTTTCTGGATGCTGAAGATTTAGCTATCATCCAGATAAGGTTGCTTTTAGTTTGTACGGAAGTGTGAACGTGAAGGCATTAAAGCAGCATAAACGTCTAGGGGCGTGTTACACGCCGCAGGTCCCTGCCACCTGTCACTGGGCTGCAGGAGGGAGGGGAATTTGATTTAAACTACGTTTCTCTTGCCTTTGCTTCCCTCATCAATGACACACGTTAGCTTGTTAGTTTGCAGGCAGGAGAGAACCTGAGACCCTGCACATTTTCTGACCGTCCTGGTGATGAGGTCGGGATGCTGACTGAGACGTGGCTTCTGGAAGAGACAAAGCGAGGACCCCACAGGCTGGGCATCGGAAGGCATTAGCGGGCATTGGAAGATCTCAGGACGCCGTGCAATGCAGGCCCTTGTCCTACTGGTGGGTGAGAAGCGGGAGGCAGGGGACGCCCCTCCTCTAGCTGTTCAGGAAGTTTAGAGGCTAAGCAGCAAGAGGTAGGATTGGGACCAGCCTCTCAAAGGGTACCTGGGTTGTCATTCATTCTCTCCCGAATGAGAGAAGAGAGGGATGGGGTCACTACCGAGGGCGGGCCAGGACTCAACCTGACGGGTGATATGGTCTTGACTGCTGAGTCAAGGGGTCTCCAATGCTGAATTAAATGCTGTCTCTAAGGTTCTGGAGAGAAAAGTTTGTTTATCGAGCTGAATGGGCAGCCTCTGGAAACCAAAAGTAAATGACGCAAAACCTTACTTCCTGGCGAGACGCTACAGTTTGCTGAGGCCCTAACACCTCCCTCCCTTGCTTCTCCTGCCTCTGCTGCTTTAGGAGCAAAGCCGGATGATTTAGCCCCTGATGTACATACAGGTGTGGGGGGCACCTGGGTGGCTCAGCCGGTTAAGCATCCGACGACTCCTGATTTCGGCTCAGGTCGATGAGAGGCCATAGGGCAAGCTGAGGGCCCAGCACAAGCCAAGCAGAGTCTGCTTGGGATTCTGTGTCTCCCTCTTTCTCTGCCCCTCCCCTGCTTGTGCTCAGTCTCTCTGTCTCTCTCTCAAAAATAAACATTAAAAAAGCTACAACAGGCAAAAGGACAGACACTTGAATCAATGGAACTGACAAGAGTCCAGAAACAGACCTGCACTGTCAACTGTTTTTTTTTTGTTTGTTTTTTGTTTTTTTTTTTTTACAAAGTTGCAGGGGTAGTAGAGTTGAGGAAAAACAGTCTTTGCAATAAATGGTACTGGGAATGCAGAAACACTGGACTTCAGGTTATACCTTGCAATGTATCAGGAGGTAACTCAAAATGGATTATAGACCTAAAGGTAAAGTGTATTGAATTTCTAGAAGTAAACATAGGAGAAAACCCTTTTGACCTTGAGACCAACAATTTCATAGACTTAACAGCAAAAGTGCTACCCTTCAATGAAAAGATAGAATTAATTGAAATTAAGAATTTCTGAGTTTTGGAAGACCGTTAAGAAAATGAAAAGACCAATATACTAAAAGAAAATAATAGCAAAACATGTGTTTAATAATAACTAGCCTTCAGAACATAACAAACTCTCCAAATTCAATGGCGAAAAAGCAGAAGCATTAAAAAACCGGACAAAAGATTTGAACAGACCCTTTACTAAATAGGATATACACACTTTAACCATGAGAGACATTCACATCAAACCACAGTGATATCTGCAAAACACTGCATATCTGCTAGAATGAGGGACAACAACAAAAGACTGACCATGTCAAGTGGTGGGGAAAATGCTGAGTCATAGGAATCCAGCCATTGCTGGTGGGAAAGCAGGTGGTATAGTCACTTTGCAAAGGAAATGTTTACGTGGGTTTATTTGTAACCTTCTCAAGTCAGAAACACAGGAAGGAACGTTCCTACCATTGCTGGCTCTCAATCTGCGTTTTACTAGGAATCTTTTAATGGGAAACCATACCAATAATGGCCAGTAAGGATTCTGAACATTACAGATGGAGGTTTTCAAATTTCGCGGATTAGCGATAATGTACACGTTGGCACTTTTTTCTTTTACTTCTATGCACTTTCTCATTTAAAAAAAAAAATCAAAGTCTACGTTAACTGTGGCGCCCCAGTGCCTTCATTTCATCCTCACGTGATAAACTCCAGGAAAACTTTAAAACATTTACAAAGAACATGATTGCAATTCTGGCATGCTCTTTCAGCAGGGCTAAATTCAGGATATAATTATTTTCTTTAAAAATTCAGTTGGCTCAACATATTTTCAAAAGAGGAAATTCCAAGGCTTTGAAAAGCACATCTGTGTTACAGAGAAAACATTTTCTAAGCAGGAAAAGTCTTTCTGACTATGCAAAATATCAGATTTTCAATCACATGTTTTGGGGTTATTTCTATCCAAAGAGTTTTTTTTTTTCCTTTTGGTCAGAGTGACTTAGAAATGTGGGCAAGCAAGTCATGGTAATAATGTCAGAAGCTTAGCCAAGCAAGCGTGAATACTATATTAAATGATTTTCTTAGGGCAAAATAGAGGCTTTTTAAAGTAAGCTGTATGTTTCCGGTGTGTTGAGAAGTGGGTGCCTGAAGGCAACCGTGTCTTTCAAAAGCATGAAAACATTCAGATCCTCCGTGGGCTCAGTGTGTGCGCGCATGCGCGCGCGCACACACACACACACACACACACACACACACACACCCCCGGCCATTGGTAATAATGTCTGTCTTCCTTTGAGGTCAAATGTCAGTTGATTCTCTTAAGTTTGTATTTATCTCCCTAACTCCTTAAAAATCTACACCTGGGTGGCTCAGTCGGTTAAGCCTCCACCTTCAGCTCAGGTCATGATCTCACGGTTCGTGGGTTCAAGCTCCGCGTGGAGCTCTGTGCTGACAGCTCGGAGCCTGGAGGCTGCTTCGGATTCTGTGTCTCCCTCTCTCTCTGCCCCCTTCCCTACTTGCGCTCTGTCTCTCTCACTCAAAAATAAATAAATATTTTAAAAAATCTATAAGAAGGTCAAGTAGAATGAAAAGGTTAGATGGAAATTCTCCCTTTCACAGCAACATGGGTGAACCTGGCCCTCCGTTATGCCCAGGGATGTTAGACAGAGAAAGGCAGATACTGGAGGGGTTTCACTTATATGTGGAATCTGAAAAAGACAGATTTACTGATACAGAAAGCAGATTGCTGCTTGCCAGGGGCTGGGGATGAAGGAAATAGGGAGATTGGGAGTCCAAGGGAACCCACTTTCAGTTATAAGATGAGTAAGTTCTGAGGATCTCATGCACAGGTGACTCTAATGACACAGGAGTATATATTGTGCTTGAAATTTGTGAAGAGAGCAGATGTTAAGCATTTGCAGAAAAAAAGGTTAATTATGTGAGGTGATGGGTATGTTAGCTCGACTGTGGCTCTTGTTTCAATCGTCACGGTGTATACCTTTGCTATGTGATCATTTTATTTATCAACTATACCTCAGTAGAGCTGGAAAAGAGGAATAGTGAGTGAGATGAAAACCTGATGTGGACAGTCTATCGTTGAAACTTTGGAGTGTGACGCTTCCCCCTGCTGGTCACTGGTGTTCATTACATTTCCCCGCCCTTTATGGAAGGACATGTGGCCCACAGGCCGATCCCATGGGTGGCCCTTGTGTTCCCTGATAGGGGGGCCAAGAGATATTCCCAATCCCCTAGTCTGTGTGTCCTGTTCCTTGTCCACTCCTCAGAAGGGACCAGAACCCAGAGCTGTGACATCACAGCTGGGCCTACGCAGCACAACTCTGTAACTCTGCAATAGCCAGTTTTGAAAAAGTGCTGATCATCGTTTTTGCTAAGAAAAATGTACTTACACTTGTGCCTTGTTGCAAGATGCTGGAGATGATCTCCCTTCATTGAGAGAAAGAGAATACTGAACCACGGGAAGGTGAACAAACTCCGTCCCAGGTTTGGATACCCTGAGCTGCGGAACCTTCTGGAACCATCGGGTTAGCTGGTGATTAGCTCTTCAAAGCTGCTACCACCATTCTCAAGCCTTCCTTTCCTGCTGCTCCTTCTCCAAAACCTATACAGCCTCTCCTCTGCAGCTCCCCTCTCTCCCCCAATACCCCTAAAAACATCCAGAATTTATGAGGAACCCCTCTGTGATAGAGTCAGCACCTTTTTGGTGATGACAGACTTGAGGCCCAGAGTGGCTGAGCTAACCACCCAAGGTCACAGCACCTTCGAGTGGTGCCGATGCGATTATTTCCAGAATCGGAGTGCTAGCCTCTGCAAGACATCGCAGGATCGCCTCTACTGATCCGACTTGTTATTTCACTCGTTAACTCACCCCCAGAGATGTGCGAGAACTTCCATTAGATTCTCATTGCTTACTGGAAAAAAAAAAAAGTCCTAAAGTCTTAGTTTTCAATATGCTTATCTGGAAAAGCTGACCTGCTCCAGTCCCCCCAGCCTCCCTTCCTCCCTCTTTCTCTGCACTTTGTGTGGACGCTTTGGAGTCTGTTTCATTCAAGTTAGTCTTTTATCTTGAGTTTGCTATTCCCTCCTGGCCTAATTACATTGTTACTTGTCTTCAAAAATTCAGTGAAAGTCCTACCCATTTTCTATTAGATCCTCTTGCATGATTTCATGCACCCAAAATAAAATCTCCTGAAATCTTGGTAGAACAGAATGTCTGTGTATCTCATTGTATCACATCGGCCTCAAGGAATCAAATAAAAGCCGCATTGATTGTTATCTAGTTGGAAAACCTCAGTGCTGGGTATGATCAGGTTAGCAAACCAGCTAGAACCGGGTCCTTGTGCTCAGCAAATTTATACACACGAAGGAAGAAGACAGATATATATATATATATATATATATATATATTTGACCACGAAGCCCGGACGGCGTAAAGGTGCATCTTTTGGGCAGAAGTGGAATGTCAGAATGGAACAGGTGGATTAAAACCACACAGGGGTGAACTTGGAGATCCCAGTCACTGAGTTCACTGAAGGCAAGAGCTCACCTGTTCTGCTCCCACCGAGGGAGTGGTTATTGTGCGTTATTGTGAAGGCGCTTCAGGAGGGACAGGGATAGAAAACTCCAGGTGCCAAACGGGGGCGGAGCCACGGAGGGCTGGGGCCCTGCGGGCCGGGAGGGAGAGGAACAGGGAAGAGGGGGGACAAAGTGATGGCTAGGAGTTATCCACACATGGCTGTGCACGCGGGAGTGTGTGCGTGTGTGTGCACGCACATGTGTGCGCCCGAGGGCCACACGTGCTTTAGCAGCAAATATCTGAGAGTGACACAGGACAGCTCCCTCCAGAATCCCCAAATAATTGGTGATTCAGTAGGAATAATAAAGTCTGTTCTCTGACCTCATCTCTCCCAGAAAGAACTACTCAGTGGAGACATTCTTTGCTCCGTCACCTGAGGGGTTGAGGGTGTCCCCTAGTATCTGAACCGTGTCTTTTTACCCCATTCTATACTGAGCACTGGAAAGAGCACCACCCATATGACTAGGGAACAATTTGTTTGCGTGTTCTTTTCCTTTAAAAAAATTTTTTTTAATGTTTATTTATTTTCGAGTGCGAGAGAGACTGAGGGGCACAGAGAGAGAGGGAGAGCTCTGAGCTGTCAGCCCAGAGCCCATTGTGGGGCTCGAACTCACAAACTGTGAGATCACGACCTGCTCCAAAGTCGGGCGCTCAACTCACTGAGCCACCCAGGTGCCCCTCTTTTTCTTTTTTTAAAGGCAATGTGAACTACAAAAGTCTAGATCCTTCTAGCATTAGGAACACGAGGGATTTAGAACATGTGATTGAGTTCAGGTGAAATAAAATTAGTGCAGAAATATGACTGTGAAAAACAATAGCAGAGAGAATACCATATGATGTGCAGTGTTTACCCCATAAAACTCTAGTTCAGGGACTATGATACATATGTTCATATATTTTAATACCTAAAAATTAAGAAATATATGACATAAAATGTTCACAGAAGCTACAACATAAAATTATGGTAGAATGGGTGTGTAGTATCGTTTATTCCCTTAGAATATTTCAAAATCTGAATTTAATAATGCATTAAATTATTAATCATAAAACAATTTTATAAAATTGTTTAATATACAATTTTAATACACAATGCAACAATCCAATAATGGAGAAGTCCCTAGCCCTTCTTATAGCTTTTAAAAATTATCATCCTTCATTTTACATCTATAGGCAGATCTGTAAATAAGAAGTAACTATTTAAAAAAATTTTTTAACATTTATTGATTTTTGAGAGACAGAGTGTGAGTGGGGGAGGGGCAGAGAGAGAGAGGGAGACACCGAATCCGAAACAGGCTCCAGGCTCTGAGCTGTCAGCACAGAGCCTAATGTGGGGCCTGAACTCGTGAACTTGGAGATCATGACCTGAGACCAAGTCGGATGCTTAACCGACTGAGCCGCCCAGGCGCCCCCCAAATTAGCTATTTTAAACATTAGAAAATACAATTTTAAGTACTTCATGTTGGATACTTCTTGCCTAGTGAGTTATGCAGGAAAGGACCCTTGCTCCCCCCACACAACATACTACACAAACTGAGTCTTTCCATTTAAAACAAGTCTTTTGAGGGGCGCCTGGGTGGCTCAGTCGGTTAAGAGCCCAACTTCGGCTCATGTCATGATCTTGTGGTCCGTGGGTTCAAGACCCACTTTGGGCTCTGTGATGACAGCTCAGAGCCTGGAGCCTGCTTCCGATTCTGTTCTCTCTCTCTCTGCCCCTCCCCAAACAAGCTCTGTCTCTCCCTCTCAAAAATAAATAAATAAACATTAAAAAAAAAAACACCTTTCGAGCAAGGTAATCACAATAGTACACGAAAGACAAATTGCTCCTTTGGGGGGAGGAGAGGATGGAATTAGGAAAGAAAATGTAATCAACAGATTTAGATAATGAGTTGGAAGAAATCATCAAAAGCCTTATGTTGGTAATGAAAATTTCAAAACTCACCTGAAGTCATTGGCTTAATTTATGCATTCATTTATTCTTACATTAATTCATTTAATAACTATTAATTAACATCCACTATGAAATGGAAATTAAAACACTTAGGCAAGTCTTCTTGGTTGCAATTAACAAGGCCCCACTGCTCTAGTAGGAGCAAAACACTGAGGGGCCGTTTTAAAGGTCTGAGGCATCTAAAGGAAGGCACGGGTGGGCAGGGGGTGCTGGTTGTCACCGGGGACCATACCTGCACATCTGTCTTGACCCAAGGTGACAAGATTCTCTCCCTCTCTTGTCTGTTTTGTTGTGTTCTCTCCTAGTGAACCAACCTGCTCTGATTTTGGTGTGCAGGATCAAAAGTACCAGACCATTCCCCTGAACAGGCATGGGTACTGGCCCACACCCATGGACAGTGACTGGCATCTGAAATCAAAATCCAAATTCCAGGAAGAATGGATATAGTTGGCCCTGCTCTGCTCTCATTACACCTCAGACTCATCAATTACAGTTAGGAGCAGAGTCATGCAGTGTAAACACTGCCCCAGGATCCTAGCCCCAAAGATGAGTCGTGGGTAGTTCTCAGAACAAGAAATGAGGTGGAGCCCAGGGGCCATAAGACCTTAGAAACCTGAGGTTTCGGGTGCTATCACCAATACCCTCCTTTATGAGCTTCATGCAGAACCCACAGATTATGTTATGTAGCCAGAAAGATGCCTTTTCAATTTTATTCTTTCTTTCTTCTTATTATTTATTTTGAGAGAGAGCACGAGCATGAGCAGGGGAGGGGCAGAGAGAGAGGGAGAGAGAGAGAATCCCAAGCAGGTTCCATGCTGTCAGCACAGAGCCTGACATGGGGCTCGATCCCACAAATTGTGAGGTCATGGCCTGAGCCGAGATCAAGAGTTGGGCACCTAACCCACTCAGCCACCCGGGTGCCCCCAGAAAGATGGCCTTCAAAAGTCAATATACTGCCCTATATTATAATGTAGAGGAAAAGAAAAGGAAGGCAATTTAAGATGAAATGGTATGCTTTGACCACTTAAATACCTTGCAAGTATGAAGACATAAGCAGGTACTGCGACCCTTATACAATACACACAAAATTACCGTGAGTGTGGTAGTTACAGACACAGTTCAAATGCAGGCGAGTTACAGTGAATCCTCAACTCAGATGCTGCAACTAACAGCGTTCCCTGGGATGTATTTTTCTGAAGTGTGGAGAGTTTGGGGTCCATTTCTGAAGCAAACTACATCTTCTCTTGATTTGCACATTAATTGAATTTCTATAAAATTGAGTGTGTGTTGGAACGATGCGGAAATGTGTGTGTGTGTGTGTGTGTGTTATTTAAACTTGGATAGGCTCAGAAAAACAGAGTTTTCACTTGTATGAGCGTCCAGCAGCACCCCAGAAATCTGGGTAGGACGAAGAAGGCTGAAGAAGGTTCTGTGTGGTGCCCGAGGCTCCCTGTGCACTGTGGGACGTCCAGACCCTCTGGCCGAGTCTGCTAAATGCCAGTCGCACCGCAACAGTTGTGACAACCCAAAGCTTCTCCGTGAATCCCAGACGATAGCTCACATTAGAGGTCATGGGCTTAGGAATGTATTTCTTGAAAGAGTTCAGATGTACAATTCCATTGCTCATCTGCTCAACTTTAGTTCTCAAAGTCCGCACTCTTTTCACAGTGACCAACGCATGCGTGAAATCCACTGGCAATGTTCAGCCATCGCTGTGTTTGGCCTGTTATCGCTCTGCCCAAACCCAAGCAATTCTTCTTCGGACCTCCTCTTTTTAGGGGTGGTGCTCCTCAGATCTCCTTCTCATTCCGCATCCTCCTTGGAGAGTCTGTCCACCCCCAGACCTTCTGGAATGAACTCCAGGCTGATGGTTCTAGTATTTATACCTTTGGTGCAGAGCTCTCCTTAGAAATTCAGAACAAGGGTGCCTGGGGGGCTCAGTCGGTTAAGCATCCGACTTTGGTCGTGATCTCACGGCTCCTGAGTTCGAGCCCCGAGTGCTGACAGCTTGGAGACTGGAGCCTGCTTTGGATTCTGTGCTCCCACTCTCCCTGTCCCTTCCCCACTCATGCACTCTCTCTCTCTCAAAAATAAATACACATTAAAAAAGAAATTCAGAACATGTTCTACTCTCAGCTGAACTGGCCCTCGGACAGTCCCACGGGGAAACCAAATGCGACATGGACAAAACCAACCTTACGATTCCCTACCACCCTTCCTCTCCCCAATGCTGACTGGTGACCTTACTGTGGTTTCATGCGGCCCATAGCAGATGCCTGTAACTAAGATGCTACTTGCTGCACGGGGGGTAGATGGTCACGTTACAGCACAGTTATCTTTGATTTTCTCATTCCTCTCAGTGATTTTCTGGGTTATTTAGATGTTAAGACTAGTAGAGACCCAGGCCCGGAGTATAGATGATACTACGGTCTTCTGGGTACAGCAGAATGTGTATGCACACGGTTTTAGGAAAAGCTGAGTTTCCCTGTGGTGTTCAGAGCCCATGGGGGTGGGGGGGGGCAGGTGGTGCCTCTTACCCAAGGGGGACCTGCAGGGAAAGCCTTGACATTCCCCCCCTTCTCCCCATGATGGATGAACAGGCACCTGGAGGGTCAACCTTGGGTCGGCCCTGCTCCTCGAGCTGATCAGTACAGACCGTGCTTCCCAGCATCCTCTTATCCCTGTGACTAAGTGTAAGCCTCCGGACGGGGCAGAGATATCTGCACATCTGGCCACCCCGATGAGTCAGAGCTCACTGCTGGGGACTTTCTTGTCTCTCCCAACATGGGGCGCGGGCATGGCTGTGACCTGGAGTCCAGACCGCCACGCAGAACGAGCCTGTGGAGCAGAGATGCCTACCCCAGGTTCCCAAGACCTGGCCGTGGAAAAACAGTTACGGTTTTGTTTTCACAAACTTCTACGAAATTTACCATTTCTCTACGTATGACTCAGAAAAAGCCCACGACACCATTAACAGTATCTCGGTCCCTGTTACCAATGGCAACCACGGAGAGTTTTAAACTTTATCACAGTAATTAGCGACATCTGACAGTGAGCGCATTGTCTATGCGCCTCGCTGCTCGGATGATGGTGCTAATAGGTCTTCCTCTGGACTGACTTTTTGAATGTCTAATTAAGGGCACACAAATATTACCGTATGCATACCGTGCTCCAGCGGCCATAACAAAATAGCACAGACTTGGGGGCCTAGCCAACGGACATTTAGTTTCTCAGTTCAGGACGCGCGAAGTCCCAGATCAGGGTCCTAGCTCATTTGGTTTTTGGTGAGGCCTCCCTTCCCGGCTCACAGATGGTTGCCTTCTTGCTTCTGTGTTCAGGCAGCCTTTCCTTGGTGAGTGCACACGCAGAGAGAGAGAAAGAGAGAGAGAGAGGAAAAGAGAGGGGGAGTGAGAGAGCAGAGAAAGCGAGCCAGGGCTTTGGTGTTTCCTTTTGTAAGGGCACTAATACTATGAGATGGGTCTCCACCCTTATGACCCCATTTGACCTTAATTATTTCTTTCTTTTTTTTTTTTTAAGTGTATTTATGTTGAGAGAGAGACAGAGAGACAGCATCAGCAGGGGAGGGGCAGAGAGAGAGGGAGGGAGAGAATCCCAAGCAGGCTCCGTGCTGTCAGCGCAGAGCCCGACACAGGGCTCAGTCTCACGAACCATGAGATTATGACCTGAGCCAAAATCAAGAGTCGGATGCTTAATCGACTGAGCCACCTGGGAGCCCCCCTCCCCCCTTAATGACTTCTTTCCTCAAAATGCAGTCACACTGAAGGTTAAGGCTTCAACGTATGAATTTCGTTGGTCGGGGGCAGGGGGTGTGGGTTGTGTGCAGATCATAACATTTAGCCCATAACACTACACTGCAATTTCACAACATGTTTTGTTTTTGCGGCTTATAATTTGATAACTGTATTCATATATCGTGTCCTTTTTAGTCTTCCGTATTTCATGATTCACACTTAAAATAATTTTTGAGGAGCCTATAGTTCTTGTCACGCTGACGCAACGGAAGACTGTATAAAACAAAGTAAGGACCCTGTCTAGAGCACGATTGTAAAATACGACAGGAAGAACGTTAGTCTCTCAGTGACTCCATGGATCCAAAGGCACCATGCCCCCTGCCTTTGGGTTTAATTTCTCTGTTCTTTCTGCATAGAACACACTCCCTGACTTTGGGGGGTAAACTCTTACCCCTCCTTCTGCGTTAATTGCAGACTTTCCTATCCCAAGCCTGAGCTGATTGCCCCCCACCCGCCTCGCCCCAGGCACCACTGCTCGGCAGCTCTGGACATTTGTACAGTCGTTGTCTGTTCACATGTTTGGATAATCCATGAAAACTTGTTTTCACCTATGGCATACTGGGTTCTCAATTAATATTGATTGAATAGGTAAATAGTCAAACAAATGGATTCCATAATAGGATAATGAGATTCCCAGAAGGGAAGCAGACCTGAGTATCGACTGCCCCTCGCGCCCCCCCCGCCCATGCTAGGCAAACTAACTATGGAGGAATAGTGTTGTTTAAGGGAAATAAACTGATGATTTTAACTCAGAAGAAAACAGGGTGGGTGTGAGAAGTAAGGGAGAGGAATCATTTTCAGAAATACCAAATAAAAGCTGCACTGTCTAATTAACAGGTTGTAAAAACCTATTGGAAATATGTACCAACCGCCCTCCCCCAAATGGAGTCCTGAACCCTTAGACACTTCACTTCCTGGTTCTTCTTCCCCTTTCTGTTTTTAGGGCTTATTTTCACAGGCTTTGCAATGAGTAGGCGCCAAAGAACAAAAGGAGGAGGGACTGAAAGTCTCTGCCTCCCTCCAGGGAAGGTACGGTTGTTCCAATCAGACTACTGTTTGCCTTACATGGGCACAGGCGACATCCAGGTGAGGCTGTAAGCTCTGTAGTACCAGCCAATGAGGAGCCAGGGGAGGGACTTGTGTGCTAGGAGCCAATGAAGAATCAGAGGAGGGGTTTGTGTGTTAGGAGCCAATGAGGAAGCAGGGGAAGGACTTGCGTGCTAGGAGATAAATTGTCTGCTGTAACTGCCCGAAGTGTGCCTGTCCCTTAGACACCCGCTCTTGCAAGAATGTTGATTAAAGCCTCCCTTCACCATGCTCCAAGTCTCCATGTCCCTCCTTTGATTGGGTTGGTGGGCTTATTTGTTACAGTGGGTGATAGAAAACAGAGGGTTAACTGTAATGTGGTAGGCATTTGAAAAATACCGTGTCTAATCCTGGTTCTTCGTTAACTCATTGTGAAAAATTAGTCAAATCACTTATACTACAGTCAGTTTACTCAAGGGTAAAATGTGGCAGACTCACCAACATCTCAGGGTTATTATAAAATTTAAGTCAAACGACATAAGTATTTAGACGTTGTAAAGAGATCTTCCTAAATAGTACAAAGTCTAACACACACTTATTACTTTAATCCATATCAATCAATAATATAACAAGTCCAGGGAACCTGGATGGCTCACTCAATAAAGCATTTAAGCCTCTGACTTTGGATCAGGTCATGATCTCACAGTTCATGAGTTTGAGTCCTGGTTTGGGCTTTGTGCTGACAGCTCAGAGCCTGGAGCCTGCTTTGGATTTTGTGTCTCCCTTTCTCTTGTCCCTCCCCTGCTGGTGCTCTGTCTCTCTCTCTCTCAAAAATAAATAAACATTAAAAAATTAAATAATATACCAAGTCTAAAGGGTACCTGAATAACTTGGAGATCAATATTCATGTAACACCTAAGGTATTATTAGATCTTTTCTTGGAATTCCTGTGCTCAGAAAGCCAGTCTCATGTTTGTTCTGTGTGGTGACAATCAATACACGTTTTCCCCATTCCTACAATGCATTGGGAATCAACTGAGAGACAGACAAACAAATCAGGCAGATGGGGATTCAAATATTTATTACCGCAGAAGCTGTGAGCAAACATGGCTTAGTTGTGTGGCAACAGCATTCTTACTAATACTATGACAAACCCACAAAATTTACTGCCAACTGTTGAAATTAAGGCTTTGGAACTTCTTAGCTCAAGTTACGTCCTTGTGTGCACCTTGATTTCATTATCTGTAAATAGAAAGAAATGTAATACCAACCTACACATAGCTTGTAGTTTTGTGTGTGTGTGTGTGTGTGTGTGTGTGTGTGTATGAACCACATCAAATGTGAATATATTACAGGTACTTCTAAATGGTGTAAACATTTTGTTAATTGAACACCAAAACAGAAATAATAAATAGTAATACTTCTGAGATGATAGATTTTGTAACTCAAGAGATGGAGGGGTACTGGCTATAGGGCATTTTTTTGCACTAGGCTCTCTCTCAGTGTATACTTACTGTGACAAATTTATAGTTCCAGAATTTGAAACTTGAATACTTTCAGGAGCATAAGCATCCAACTTTGGCTCAGGTCGTGATCTCAAGGTCCGGGAGTTCCAGCCCCGCGTCGGGCTCTGTGCTGACAGCTCGGAGCCTGGAGCCTGCTTCGGATTCTGTGTCTCCCTATCTCTCTGTCCCTTCCCCACTCACACTCTGTCTCTGTCTCTGTCTCTCAAAATAAAAATAAACATTAGAAAAATAAACTTGAATATTTTTATGTGTATTTGCTCATTTATCTTCAATGTTTTAGTCAATCATACATTTGAGTGTCTTTTTTTCTAGTTCTATCATTTTATCATATTGTATAAAGATAATTCACTTAGATTGACTTCAGTTTGTTTTTTCAAAATATGACCTAAATTCATTTGCTGAGCTAGAAAATCTTTTATTGTTCTTGTAAGTACTCTCTTCCTACATCATTCATTTCCTCTTCTTTCGTATTTATTCTGAGCTCTAGATTACTGACTAGTTAGGTAAAGTCTGACTTCAGACTTCCCTTGTTCTTCCCCTGGTCCAAAACCAAAAAAGTTTCAACCTGTAGTCAGTGAGTTTAGAAAGAGGGAAATTCAGAAAGCAAATGAGTGAGTGAGAAGTTCAGTGTCTCTCTGGTACCTGGTGCTTTCTAGAGAATCATGAATATAAAAGGTGCTTTGTCTTCCTACATACCCCAACCCCTTCGGCTCTTGAATGAGAAAAGGTGACAGAATGACCTTAAACCCTGATTCTCAAGCACTGAATAAACCAAACTCCAGCAGCAGGTGTCATGAGTGTACAATATTCACAATCAAAGACACAGAAATTGTGGTGAACAATTTGCAAATCCACCAAAAAGAGAAGCAGTTGCGTACTTTTTATAGAGAAAGTATATAGTTTATAAACATTCGACACCTACAGAGGCTTGTAGCTTCCATAAATAAACTGTTGCTTGAATTATAGAATAATCTTGTGAGGGCAGTGAGCCTAAATGATGCTCTAAACCCAGCACTCCTCACCACCAACTTCCACAATGAGGCCTCTGCTGAAATCCAGCCTAGGAAAGTAGAGTGACACATCCTTACTCACGGATCTGTGGCCCTCCGATCCAGGGCAAACTCCAACACAGAACATCATAATTTGGCCAAGATTGTTCTCAAATAGCCCAAATCCATAGGATTCTGAAGTCTCGCTTTGGTTATTGACACTGGAGAGGGTTCTTCTTTCTGGATTCAGTGTTGTCATTCCAGGCAGGGATTGCTTTCAAAGCCCAAACTGAGATTCTTGTGGTCAACTGGCATATTTTTATTTATACATGTGTGTGTTTGCACATGAATAGCTATAGAAGTAAGAAAGTCTACTAATCTTTTAATTTTTTTAAATGTTTATTTATTTTTGAGAGAGAGAGAGAGACAGAGTGAGCGGAGAAGGCGCAGAGAGAGAAGGAGACACAGAATCCGAAGCAGACTGCAGGCTCTGAGCCATCAGCACAGAGCCTGATGCAGGGCTTGAACTCACAGACCGTGAGACCATGACCTGAGCCAAAGTTGGACGCCTAACCGGCGGAGCCACCCAGGCACCCCGAAAGTCTACTAGTCTTGAGAAGGAATGACTCTCCTAGGAAGACTTTCATCATGCACATTAGGGCAAGTAAAACATAACTCCCAGAGCAGTTATTACATAAGACAAACATTAAGCAGAATTTGTCACAATTAGGTATTTTATTTCTCCTCTCTCTTCATTCTGATCATATCAGTGCAGTTTATTTGTGAATTTCCTTGAAGTATTTTTTTTCTCCATTTGTGAAAACCAAGGCTATTTTACTCAGAAGAATCTTCCAAAAATTTTCTTGGGTGGTGGCCCCAAAAGGTAAAACCACAGGGAACCTCAGAATGTGACCTGGGGAGTAGGGTCTTTGCAGACGTCATCAAGAGGGCAAAGCTGTGTGGACACACAGGCAGAGATTGGACTGTGGCATCCACAAGCCAAGGAATTACATGGATTGTTGAGTCCCTGGAAACTGAATGGGTGGCATGGACCAGACCCTGCCTCCAGAGGGAACCGACTCTGCTAACACCTTGATTTTGGACTTCTGGCTCCTTAAAGAAAAAATTTATGTCATTGTAAGCCACATTTGTGGTAATTTGTTACAACAGCTGTTGCTACTAGAGTAGCTAATCATAAAATTCAAAACACGATTTTATTTAGGTCATTCCCTATCGACTTTCATGAAGATCACTAAAAAGAGAAATTGTCATTAAAAAAAAAAAAAGACAACAATTTCCTGTCCTTGGATCTTGTTTTTGCATTTTTGAAATTTATGTTCTGTATTTTTAAAATTTGTTTTGTTTCAAGCACATCTAGGTTAGTTAGGGTTGATAGCTTATCATCATATAAATTATGAGTTGGAAAGGGGTCCTTGGGTGGCTCAGTTCATTGAGCGTCCGACTTTGGCTCAGGTCATGATCTCACGGTTTGTGGGTTTGAGCCCTGTGTTGGGCTCTGTGCTGACACCTTGGAGCCTGGAGCCTGCTTTGGAGTCTGTGTCTCTCTCTCTGTCTCTGCCCCTCCCCCACTCAGACTCTGTGTCTCTCTCTCTTTCAAAAATAAATATACATTAAAAAATTAAATTATGAGTTGGAAAAAGTAACTAATAAAAGATCCTTGAATAGTGAAGAAGGGTCACTTGAACTTGGCCTTCTTGGCAATAAAGTATAAAGCTATTACATTCCTTTTGAGAACCTGTAATGTAATTTTGATGATCTCAACATGTAGGCAGCCATCTGGAAAGAAGAACTTCGGGGGTGTCTGGTGGAAAAAGCCACCAGAAATGGAAGAATTCGCTGTCATAATCAACATCTTCATTATCATCAAACCTTATTACTGAGGTCATATCACTGAAGTAGGTTCTAGAGAGTCTGATAGAAGGTTCTGTCCTCAGGATGGACACATCTCAGAGAACGAGAGATAAATAAATTTGACTTGTCTGAATCTTGCATGAGACTTGTTTGCAGGCGTCCCAGTGGAAGGCAGGACCCACGGAACTTAATCATCGCACGTGGATGGACTGCGAATAAATTGAGGGAAATGCAAGTCAATCACACGTGTCCAAACCTGAGTCGCTGAGAGAGAACGGTATGGCCAATGTTGTCGCTGAGACAGAGGATTCTGGAGGATTCCGCGGCCAGTGCCTACGGGGGTGGAATGTGCTCTTTGGTAGACGCGCTGAGTGGAGGGAATAATGAGAAGCTATAATCTGCCTTCAGCTGCAGATTTGTGTGTGAATCTGAAGACGGGTGTTAGAAATTGAGGTACACTTGGAGCATCGTCAAGGCTCACGTACTATTCCTCTGCTTTTAAAGAAACAGGTCTCCAAGGCTTACCTACCACGACAGTCTTGTTTGGGCCGACTTACTCTCTAGTTCCCTCTTTTTAATAAAAGCACCTAGATTTTTGTTTGAGGATTTCCCAGCCCCTCGAATCAGTTTGTTTCAGAAGCAGCTAGACGCCCCTGCGGGTTTGGGCTCAGGCCTGAGGTCATCAGTTCAATCCTGCCCTGCCTCCAGCCCAGATCAGATGGATTGTTTTAGGGATCTGGGCAATTATTCCCAATAGGCCCGTTAGAACGATGCCTAGGACTTTATTTGATGATTGGGGCAGCCGGCTTGGAAACGGGGCATGAAGATTGTTACCAAAAGGGAGGTCAGACACAAAAGGGGGGCAGATCCAGGAGCGCTGCAGGGGCCAAGCGATGGCGGGCCCCAAGGACGCCGCCTCCAAGCTAAAATCCCTCTCACCTCTTAGGTGTGTCCAGAACTTTCCTTTTTAGCTTTACCAATTCAATTTGCGACTAGCAGCTTTTATTGTTACATTGTCACGTTTGCTAATATAATTGATTCTCGAGCCTGAATTTACAGATTGCACAAGATATTCCACCCGTGCGTCAGCACCGTACATTTCTAACTCTAGGCTAGGACAGGCTTGGTAATTTCATCTGAGACCCGCACACTGTCAGGGACCTCTAACATCATGGAGTTCAATCCCTCATTTCATAAATGAGAGACAGAGGCCACGAAGCATAATTGAAATTGTCCGAGCTAATAGATGCAGATAACGGTGTGGCTAAGGTGGAAACTCAGTTCTCTTTGGCAGCAAAAGCACTTCTTCCAGAACAGAGCATTTTTCGTGCTGTTTTCCTGGGACTGAGACACCCCCGGGGCAAGGTGCCGAGCTGAGAGGGCTGTGCAGGGGTGAGGGCAGAGGGCAGCAGAAGTATTCAGGGAGCGAGTCCCGAAGGGAAGCGAATAAATGCTAGGTCCTCAGAAAGCTTCCACCACCTCCTAGAACAAGGGCAGACCCAGAATGAAAGGAGACAGACGTGAGTTCACAGCCCTACCGCCTTAGCCGGTTTGCTGATTGTGTGTTCGCTTTGTCTCCGTCGGCCTGGGGGTCAGAGGCTGAACACAACCAGGCATGTAGACATCGGGGAGTCCAGCGAAGAGACACTTACACGATCGGGGTTAAGTTCAAGAGGGATCGGGGTCAGGAACCCACCCCTGCCTCAGACCGGAGGGCAGGTGGAAGGGGGAGAAAGGCATTTCAGACCAAGAGAAGACCGTAGCATCGGTGTGTGGCAGGAAGCAAGGGGAAGGGAGACTCAGTTTCACGACATTCACGTGGCTGGGTCGTGGAGCCGCAGAGCAGTGAGTGACACTGGACAGGAGTCCGTTCCCCGGAGGAGACAAAGCACCCAGAATCCAGGCACCGGAGCCCGCGGTGTCCTGTGACAGGACGTGTCCTGAAAGGGACGTGTGAGCCCTTTCTCCAGGAAAAGACCGAGTGTCCAGGTCTAATCAGGAGAGTGACTTTGCAACGGAGAAAATCGTTTTCGGAGGCGCCTGGGTGGCTCAGTCGGTTTCAGCTCAGGTCATGACCTCAGGGTTGGGAGTTGGAGCCCCGCATCCGGATCTGTGCAGACAGCTGGGAGCCTGCTTGGGATTCCTTCTCTCTCCCCCTCTCTCTGCCCCTCCCCTGCTCACGCTGTCTCTGTCTCAAAAATAAACTTAAAAAACAAAAAAAGAGAAGAAAATCATTTTCAAGGCAACCGACCTTTAAAACCCTTAAAGACCATAGGCCGAACAGCATTCAAAGTCCAGGCTTTTGGCTTTGGTCTTAGTGGCTTTTAACATAGCACAAGGCATTTTTAGGTTTAGAAAAGTGGAGTGCATAAGTGAACACAATTCCTGTAAACAACATTTATTCATCCATGGTTCTGCAGAAACAAAAGATTGCCCTCGGAAAAAGTTTTTATTACAGCAGAAGCTGTAATATCTTTTTTTACAAAGAGAAAGCTAGACCACTGGAGTATTTAAACATTCCATTCTCGATAGAACGAAGTCTCATTTAGTCCAATAACATCATGGTTTTTTTTCTTATTAAATACATATAGTTGTCAAGTTATATCACAGGTTCTCTTAGTGTGCTTTGAGGAAAACTAACAGGTGTCTGTATTTTCCAGTTTGCTGTGGATCCTTTAAACGTGCCATCTCCCACCCACTGCAATTTTCTTTATAATTGAACAGATTTGTGGGGCGCCCGGGTGGTTCAGTCGGTTGAGCGTCTGACTTTGGCTCAGGTCATGATCTCACGGTTTGTGAGTTCAAGCCCTTGCTGTCAGTGCTGAGCCCGCTTTAGATCCTCCCCACCCCCCCCCCCGCCCCTCTCTGCCCCTCCCCTGCTCACACATGTGCGCTCTCTCACTCACTCTCTCTCTCTCTCTCTCTCAAAAATAAACATTAAAAATCTTTTTAAAAAAGTATTTGCTGGATACACCTTTTCATAGTTAGCTACTTGTGCCCTATGTGTGGGCTCTCTGGCCTCCTTAAAATAATATTTCCATAGTATCAGTGGTTAACCAATTACTTGGCAAACGTCAGACATACTCACAAATGGTCAGCTTGCTCTGAAAGGACCATGTTCTCTCACATTTCTTAGTGGTACCTGGACAGAACATGTTATTTCCCATTAGCTAAACTCCCGCCAGCCAGTTTCCAGAGTTCTTACCTTCTCGAAAGTAGCTCGAGTTCCAACACACTTATGAATTCCATTCGATTATTTAGCCACACACCCCGGGACGAGTTCTCTGAATACTTTTAATGCTCCCTTATCGCCACGCACCTGAAACTCAGCATGTAGGGCAGGCTGAGCTCATTGTTCAGAGTATGTCTCAAAAAAGTTGGGCAAGTCGGTGCTCTCCCTTAGACGGAACGGAATGCTCTGTTTTATTAAAAGTTTGCCAGATTTATGGAGGTCCATACCTACATACAAGGTATGCTACTCACCCGTGAAACTGACACACTGTAGGCCCACGGCTCCTGAACATTTCACCCGCAGAGAACTCTCTCGGGGCTTCTCTGTCTCCACTTCGGGTAGCTGTTATCTTTTGTCCCCACAGCTCAGGCCAGGGAAGCCGGGGACTGAGGCCCAGAGCAGCTCCCGCAGCGTTCTCTTCTTTCATTTCTGCCTTTCTCGGCGTGTGTCTGAGATTCATCTGTGTGGCGTGGGCCCATATCAGCTGCTCCTTCTTCGCTGACTAGCGAGCCTTCAAAGGCACGGTACGATGCCATCGTTCGTCCATTTGCCAGTAGATGGGTCACTGGGCTGTTTTCAGTTCAGGGTTATATATACAAGTCCTGCGAGATACGAGTTGTTTTCCCCCAGAAGTATGTTTTTATTTCTTCAGGGTAAACACCTATGTGTGGAATTTCTGGGCCATAATTTTAAATTCCCAGCAGTAGCGTTTGAGTTATCCAGTGGCTGTATATCCTCAGCAACATTTGATATCATTGGTCTTTTCATTTCGGACATTATATTGGTTATAAAGTGATACGTGATGGTGGTTTTAATTTGCGTGTTTCTGATCACCGAGGACATTGAGCATCGTTTCATATATTCATTGGCTATTCTATTTCACATATTTATTTGCTCATTGCTTTTTTTTTTTAAGTGTATTTATTTATTGGGGCGCCTGGGTGGCTCAGTCAGTTAAGCATCTGACTTTGGCTCAGGCCATGATCTAGAGGGTCCCACGTCGGGCTGTGTGCCGACAGCTTGGAGCCTGGAGCCTGCTTGGGATTCCGTGTCTCCTTCTCTCTCTGCCCCTCCCCTGCTCATGCTCTGTCTCTCTCTCTCTCTCTCTCTCTCTCTGAAAAATAAATAAATATTAAACAATTAAAAAAATGAAAAAGATTTTTTAAAAGTTTATTTATTTATTTTGAGAGGGAGAGAGAACATACATGATCAGGGGAAGTGTAGAGAGAGGGAGGGAGAAGCCCAAGCAGGCTCCGAACTGTCAGTGCAGAGCCCAGTTCGGGGCTTGAACTTGTGAAGCGTGGGGTCATGACCTGAGCTGAAATCAAGGGTCGGACACTTAACTGACTGAGCCCCCCAGGCGCCCTGTTTGCCCACTTCTTGGCTCATTTGTCTTCTTCCTATTGTGAGAGTTACTGGCATATTCTACATAAATAATCACATGTATATCTCACCATGTGTGTACTACCCTTCTGACTCTGAGCTGAGTAGCTTGACTCCAGAGACTTGCTTGGGAGGACAAGGGAAGGGGGATGGGTGGAATATCGGCGCGAAGACTTTCTGGGGCTGTCAGTACAGCAACTGAGGCAAGAGGTTCCGTGGCGCATTCCACGACTACAGTGGAGGAGGGGGAGAGGCTGAGGGGCGTCGCTGTGGGGTGGGTGATGTGCAGGGGGCAGGAGAAGGGGGAGTCCAGAGGATGGGGAGAGCTGGGCAGAGCGTGTCGGCCACTGTCTGTCTCGGCCACGCCACCAGCAGCAAGAGTGACCTCGCGCATGGCAGTGAGACCGCACACTCAGGGGCCAGAGGTCAGCACTGAGGCTGGGGACTCTGAAGAGTGCCTGGCGGGTCCGTGGGATGGGTTAGAACTCACTCACTGCCTGCAGAGCCACGGGGCCCGTCCACACCGGCGCCCTTTCCGGTTTCCCCTGAGGCTCATCTGAACACGCCTGGCTCGTTGTGATGGTTGTGGTGGCTAGTTACCGACAAGGGTGTGAGTTTCCAGGAAGTAAAGGTAAGTCACCAGTCAGGATTTACCTACCTGATACTGGCCCGGAGGCCCGCGGTCAAGGAAGCGGCTGATGCGGAAAAGTGGTTTGAGACAGCGCTGGACATTCACACTTGCAGCTAGAAATGTCAATTGCCGCTTGAGGTAAAACATTTGTTTTCCAGAGTAAATGTTACAGCCTCCGCCTTTTGGGACCGTGTGCCATTCAAGTACACGCCTACAGGACAGCGATACATCTTGGAAACTGCTTTCACTCCTAACCCATATTTGTGTTAAAGTGCAAAGCCGTTTAGTCCTCCAGTTCGTTGTAATCGTCAACACAGAGGGCACATAAGAACATTTCCTTCATTATATAAAAATAAAACAAAACCAAGTACTTTTCTCTGCGTTAGCTTCCTTTTGAATACTAATGCACGAGAGCCCGGATTAAATTAATCTCAGCTGTCACAGTCACACTTGGCAAATGAATCATAAAATAGTTTCCTCTTCAGATGACAGGTTGTCCTTGACAGCAAATTAAAATCTTAATAAGGGTTTCTAAAATACACATGCATACATACATGCATAAGCTTCCTTATTGGAGCTCAGTGTCAAAATACAAATTATTGGGCTTTGTATTTCAGAAACGGTGAGCTTTTAAGAACATCTTTCAGACCTTTTTATCTGGTGGCTTCACATCCTCTCTACGCTTGAGTACCACTTACTTACCTTCACCATAATTGTTCTGGAAATCTTAGAAGAGGCGTTGGATAATGTTCTATTTTTTAGAATTATATAAAAATCATTTGCTAACTCTTTACTGAAATGGTACACATATTATGGTATATTTCTCTACCTCCTACCTTTCCTTGATAACAGTGGCTTCTCGGGGCTCTGACGGAACAGAGAGAGAGGTCAGAGAACAAAGGTCACAGTCCAGGGACAGAGGCTCACCAAGAGACTGTGACTTAATCACGAGCGAGTGAGTACTTCTGCTCTCTCATGCCCTGCCAGCACGTATTATAACAGTAGCTTGTAATGGGGATAGCTGAGGGACTCAGACTCTAAGGAGGAATTCTTGGGGAAGCCCCAAAGACGTCACGGGAGACGGTACTGGAAAACTCTGAAGTCTTTGGCACGTATAGCTACAACAAACATAAATGCAGCCTGGATCTCACATAAAAGGTCTCTTTACCTCAGTTCCTAATACTCAGTAGGTCATATCTTTCCATTAAAAAAAAAAATCACAAGCATGCTCAAAGGTGAGAAAACGTGCAGTCTGGAAAGACAACAGAAGCATCAGATGATGTCATCACTTCGATCTGACACGGACTTCGGAATTCTTTACAGTAACTGTGATTAACATGTCAGGGCCCTGGTGGAGAAAGTGACAACGTGCAGTAAGAGACAGTTCAGGAAAAGCTGGGAGGTAGAAACTGTTTGATGGGCTCCTCAGTGGAGTAGACATGGCTGGAGAGAGAATCACTAAGCTTGAAAATATGCCAAGGGGAAACGTCCCGAACTAAGATGCAAAGAGAATGAAAGAATGGGGGGAAAAATAGAAGGAAGGAGGGAAGGAGGCAAGGGAGAGTGAAAGATGTCTGATATCTGAACTTTATAACATCTGTGGTAATTGGGGATGGGGTGAGAAGTACAGGACGAGGGTCCAGTCGAGATCACATAGTCTTGGAATGTGTATCCCATGATCAGCTGCCTGAGTAGTTTAAGCGGATGTAGTTTCAGCCCAGCTCGGAGAGGCATGTTGTAACTGGAATTTACGTAAGACACTTTTTCCTGGCCCTGTGACATCATCCGTTCGTTCCTGATCTCGATCCTGTCCTTTCTGGATCTGGGAGGTAACATTAAGTGCTAGCAAACGTTACGTGCTGTATGGTTCAGACTCCTCAGTTTCCTGGCACTTGTGTCCAGACTGTGAGCCTCCACGAGTCAGCTAGCCTGGCAATGTTCTGGCGATCGTGATGGTCTCTTAATACTGTCTGCGTATCTGGGACAATTAAGAGCAAATTGTAAACGATTCGCAGGCCAATTGTTCTCCATTTGAGTATTCCAGTATTTTTACAGGTTTTTAAAATAAAATCTCACTTAAGTACGTACTTTCTGTATGGGAAATGTGGAATGATTTCAAGATTGCTGTGTTTTTAATAGCCAGCATTGTACTGTTTGCAAGCTCATGTTTGATTTGCGAAAGCTTAATGCCTGCGTTAATTTTCTGAAATACTTCCCTACAAAATCGCATCGGATACTTGATGATTAGGTTTTCCCTGGAGGTTCACTAATGTGGCTTCATGACGACTGAATTTTTAAATGGGATGTTTCGCAGCTATTTCTTGAGGTTATATTGTCTTTATTCTGTTTGGGTGATCCAAAGTCAACAGACTCGTAACTAAAATTTTGGAGGTTCACTAATGTGGCTTCATGACGACTGAATTTTTAAATGGGATGTTTCGCAGCTATTTCTTGAGGTTATATTGTCTTTATTCTGTTTGGGTGATCCAAAGTCAACAGACTCGTAACTAAAATTTTGGATCAAAGTCGGTTTGGTTTAGTCTGAAACACCGCAATGTTACACGGCCTTTGCTGAGAGGCTGAGTGGGTTTGAGGTCATGGGCTTTGGAATAAGTTTCTTGGGGTGGGATCCTGTCCCTAGGCTTAGAGGATGTGTGCCTTTGAGGAAGTAACTTAATCTCTACATTCCGATATATTTTTATATGTAAAACTGAGATAATACTGGTTCCTATCTTACCTCGTTCTCAGGGGACTAACGGAGTTTATACGCACACATCATTCGGAAGATGGCTAACGTAAACACTCAGTGACCGCTCCCCGTTACTTTAAAACTGCCTTTGGGGGCGCCTGGGTGGCTCAGTCGGTGAGCGTCCGACTTCAGCTCAGGTCACAATCTCACAGTCCGTGAGTTTGAGCCCCGCATCAGGCTCTGTGCTGATGGCTCAGAGCCTGGAGCCTGCTTCCGATTCTGTGTCTCCCTCTCTCTCTGCCCCTCCCCCGTTCATGCTCTGTCTCTCTCTGTCTCAAAAATAAATAAATGTTAAAAAATTTAAAAAAAGAAAACTGCCTTTGGCTATAAAAATTATCCTGTCTTGGGGCTCCAGGTACATGTTGCGAAAGCCAGCTGTTCTATTTGGTAAAATCATTTGTTAGAAGATGCACAAGTATGTGTAGTCCTGAAAGACACAGCAAGGTTTGACTAACTGGTGTTTTACCTGCTACCCACAGATGCAGAGTCAGATCCCTATGTGCAAGGCTCCCTTCCCTAATTGTCAGAAGTGTATTTTGAGAAGTCCGTGTCTTCCGCAGAGTCCTCTCCTCTCCCAGGTTGACTCATAAACATGGCATTTGTTTGTGAAGCCCAGTGATTCCTACATCCCTCCTCTGTAGGTCTGGAATGTGGTGCCTCAGAACCTGTGGTTTTAACAAGCACCATAGTTATTTTAAGGACTAGCTCAGTTGGAGAAATGTTGGTTTAAAACTCTACATGCTAGTTGATTTCGGTCTCCCATGATAGTTGGAAACATGTACTTTTGAAAAAAAAAAATTTAGTGTTTATTTTTGAGAGAGAGAGAGAGAGCAAGCTGGGGAGGGACGGAGAGAGAGGGCGACAGAGAATCCTAAGCAGGCTCCATGCTGTCAGTACAAAGCCCGACAAGGGGGCTCAAACACACAAACAATGAGAACATGACCTGAGCTGAAGTCAGACGGTCAACTGACTGAGCTGCCCAAGCACCCTGGAAACAAGTACTTTTCATATAGACTAGAAACCATGTTAGAAAAATTAATCTCTGAGATTATTGAGAATTTTTTGTGTTTTGTGCTATATTGATATGGTTCAGTTGGACTTTCAATTGTTAGAACAATCCGTTATTTTTCATAATGGGGATGGGGGAGGCAGAATAATGCTCCCCCACCCCAAAGATATCCACATCTAGATCTCCAGAATCTGCTAATATGTTATGTTACGTGGCGAGGGGGAGTTAAGGTTGCCGATGAAAATAAGATTGCTAATCAGTTGACCTTAAAATAAGGAGATTCTCCTAGATTCTCCCCATGGGCCCAGTGTAACTACAAGGGTCCTTGAAAGTAGACGAAGGAGACAAAGGGAAGGGAGGTGTCCGATTTGAAGATGTCTTTGAAGACAGAGGAAGGGCCGTGAGCCATGGAATGCAGGCAGCTTCTAGAAGCTGGAGAAGGCATGCATTCTTCTTAATATCTCCAGCAAGGAGCACAGCCCTGTTGACCTGATTTTAGCTCAGGGAGAACTACTTGGGAATTTTGACTTTCCAAACCGTAAGATAATAAATTTGGACAAAACCTACTGGACCTTCACTTTGGTCCTGAATTTCTACATACAGCACCAAAGACACGATCCAGTAAAGAAAAAAAAAAATGATGTGACATCCACCCCCCTGCCCCCCACCCTCTGCCACCTCCCCACGCGTGTACCACTTGATGAATGAGACATAAACCTGGCTATTTTAAATCTTTCAGGTTAGGAGTTATTTGTTACCGTAGCGTATGAATAACTTCATCTCTTCTGACTAGTAGAAGCCAGAAGAATCAACCTGCAGTGTGTCGTGTGGAATCTCTCAGAACCAGATTTGAGACCGAAGCTCTTTCTGGGAGCTCACTTAGTAGATGCTGACCCTGGAAACACTGGTCAACGAAGTGGATTCTAGAATTAAGACGGCACTGGAGGGAGGGGATGTTATTCGCTTGAAGCTATTTTATTGGAAGATGAAAGGCAAGAATGGACTGTCCTTTTGAAGGACACAACTGCTTGCAGCTGATAAGCACTTCCGTTACGTTCCTGTTTTGGCGGGACGACGTACGACAGACGAACCTCAACAACTGTAGCAACAAATTCAAAAATGAACGTGAATTTTGCACAGCACATTCTGGTGAAAACATCGCTCCTACTATGAGTAGTTGTACAGGATTTAATGTGCATACACATCATGTGGGAACCTTGTTAAACGAAGATTCTGATTCAGTGGATCTCAGGTAGGGAATAAGATTGTGCATTCCGCAAAAGCCCTGTATGGCGCCGATCCAGGGACCACACTTTGACAAGCAAGATGTAGACCGCACCTGTAAATAGAATACTTTTATTTTGTTGGAATGTATAATTTCAATTTTAGCAAATAATGATACATCCAGGCAGGTAATAACTATAGTTGTAGTTTCTGAAAATATGATGAATTCACCAGCTAAATTAAAATCCTTTGTCTGCTACCCATTCTCAACATTGGCGTAATCTCATAATGTATCATTTCCGTTTGGCTCAGAAAGGATTCCTCGCTGAAAACTATTATCACAGATGAAAGAGAGAGGAGAGAGAGCGAGCGCAATAATGTCAACATATAAATGAAGAAGAAAAGCATATTCCTAAAATAATTCAGGTTATTTCTTTCTTCTTTTGCTTTGTTGGATGGAAGAAAATATGACAGTTTACATTTATCAAAGACGATTTACAGTGAGGATTTGGAATGTTGCAGTATATTACTAACCATTTGTTCTTTAGCATGAAATAAGATGCTCCATGGAGGAAATGCGTACTCAATGGCAATAGTAATGTTCATGCCAGGCTAAAACCCAAAGCCAAATGTTAAAACAATTTAGAAAACAAAACTCCTAGCCATTATCTCTGTATTTTTTTTTTTTTTTTTTTTTTTGGTGACTGGTGCACCAACCTTTCTAGACTCAAATATCTGTTTTAAAAGTAAAAGCAATCTTCTTAAAGTCAAACTACACATCCATTTATTATTTGAATGCTTCCTAGCAAATGTCTGTTATAGAGTTATTTGAATAAAACTGTTGGTTAAATACCAATTCTATTGTTATCCTTATTTACGGAATGGAGAATTGAAAAATCATGTAAAACCACATTGGGAAGACTGCAATAAGGTATACTAGATATTGAACTTAAGTTTTGCCTGCTTTATTGGAGTTTAATTTTAGAAATATGTATTTGGATCATGAGTTCTTTTCTAATCCTACCAAATCGAGAGATGTGACTCAGATAAACATTAACATGTTACTCCCATTGAAAAATTGTGAATCAGTAATTTTTAATGTTCCATGACTGCCTACTGCAAAATGTTTTTGTGCATTAAATGTCAAATGACTAACACACAAAACCAAAAAACCTTGTATGTATTTAAGAAACTAACAGGCATTTAAAAAAAAATAAACTTTTAGTTTTGGAGTTTTTTGTGTACTATTAATTGTTGATGTTAACTCTCACTGTTGATTTAACCTCGATCCCCTGGCTGAGCAGAGCTTTTCAGACTCGCTTTGTCCACCTTTGTATACTGTCCTCTTTGGAAGGGGACTCACCAGGCTCAGCCCACACCTAAAAAGTGGGAGTTAGGGGGACACCTGGGTGGCTCAGTTGGTTAAGCGTCCGACTCTTGATCTCGGCTCAGGTCATGATCTCACAGTTTGTGGGTTGGAGCCCTGCGTCAGGCTCTGCGCTGATGGCCCAAGCCTGCTTAGGATTCTGTCTCTCCCTCTCTCTGCCCCTACCCCGCTTGTGCTCTATCTCAAAATAAATAAACTTAAAAAAAAAAGTGGCAGTTAGAGTCTGACTCTGAGTGCAGAAATCTACATAAAGGATGAGAGATACTCTTGCATGGAAATTTGTTCTTTCTCATTTATTTGTTTATTCGTTCGATTATTTATTTCTGTTGGCAGGGACTCACGGATGTTTATTTTTATATTTTGGATTACGATCCAATAGGAATTCAGTTCGTTGCTCAAATTGTTCCAGCTGTGGCCATTGGGAACTCTCCTAGAAGTCTCCCGTGTTCTTTCAACCCCCCTTGCCTTGTGGGGTTACGGCTGTTGACAGTGTTGCTTGCTGAGTTCCTCTTACTCTTTGGTGCTACAAACATGCCCCGGGCTCATCTTGTGTATTTCCTGAACCGCTCCTGGAATTGGCCATTTCTTTGAAGAGCCTGGTTCCTTTTGCTGGAGTGCAGATCTGGGGCTGGGTGTGCACGTTGTCATTGGTGGGAGTGATTGCTTCTTGGTCCTCTTAGTTGCCAGGAGCATAGGAATATATGAGTGTATTCTATCTCACGTATATGCATAGATCTATAATATTCTTGTGTGCAGACATGTGTATCTATATCGAGCTGAATACGAGTTTATAGTTCTGTCTGCAACTCAGTTTATCACATGCATCCTTTCGAGGCTTCTCCAATGCTTACCTGTAACTTCTCACTCCTGAAGCGAGAACCTGGTTCACACCATCTATCATCTGTTTACTTAATTGCTGAGTTCCAGTATACGTGCATTGTGGTTTTCCCGGTGGGAAAGTATACATGCGTAGCTTTGTCAACTAGACTATAGGACTTACGTACGGTTTCTTTTGACTCTAGTCTTACGGACTACACCCACCTCAAAAGTTACTTAGGTCAGCACTTCTTTCCTCCTCATTCAGTGAGATGTTTTCATACGTGTGTAATTCGGTTAGACTTTCGTCACACTCTGCATTCCATGTTGGGCTCCTGATACCTCCTGACTGATTTAAGTTTGCATACATTAAAGCTTATTCTTTGCCCTAGAAAGTTTTCTATGGGTTTGGACAAAAGCATAAAGTCATGTGTCCACCACTGTAGTGTCCAGAATAGTTTCACCGCCCTGAAAATCCCTTGTGCTTTATCTCTGGGCCGTGACCTTCACAAGTGTTCCTCCTGTAGAATAGTTCTCCTCACCCCCGGCCCCCATCCCCTTTCCCTCTTTCTCTGTAGAGTTCCCCATCTATTTCCTCGATGCCCTCACCTCCTGACTATGTTTTTGTGTTATCCCTTTGGGTGAGACATAACTGTTAGATGGGCTGGAGTGGAAGAAAGACCTCCCCCAGCTGAGGTAAGGCGAACCAAGTCTTCTCTCCTGAAGGGTAGGTCTTTGGTACAGAGAAAGTTCTGGCTTCACCTGGATTACTCTTCCTCTCTCCTTGCCAGAGTCACAGTGCTATTTTTCCAGGGTCTTTACCATGAGAACCTTTTGGGTTACCTTGAGGCTTGGCCAGGAAAGTGGGAGCCCCCACCCTTAGGACTGTGACCTCTTACTATTCCACACCATCTCTCAGCAGTTTGTAGAAATTATAATTTAAGTGGAATCCTCTGTTTATGGCTCCAGAAGCTTCTGGTCCATGTGAGCAGAGGCTGTGGCCCTCCAGATTCTCCAGTCTCCAGATTTCAAAATGGCAGGTTGCCCTGCAGCCTTGGTTCTCTGATGGGTCCAAGAAAAGTCACTTGCTTGCGGTTTGTCTAGCTTCTTCTGTGTTGTAAAAATGGGAGTGATAGCTTCTCAGCTCTTTACCCGTTGAAGATGAAATGGGTAGCCCGGCATTAGTTTCTTGAGTAAGTTTTCTCCAAAACTTCTCATTTACCTTGAAAAGAACACAACTTTACATGGGATAATGGCCAAGCAGCAAACGCCTACAGGAACATTCTCAAACAATGGAGACAGTCAACCGTTTTTTACATGACTCATGGTTAAAAGACCTTGTGATGTTGATCCAGTCAAACAGAAACTCATGGAGGAAGTGTTGAAACATTACGGCTGTTCTCAAATATTTGAAGGGCTGCCCTGTGACCGCACAGTCAGCTGGGTTGTGTGATAAATGGATTAAAATTATGTGTCAAACAGACTACCAAAAAAGAATGCATTTCTTTTCCAAGTTTATTTAGAATGTCAAAGGTCAAGCACACACACCTAATTTTCCTGCTCTGGTTAATGCATCGTGTCAGACTGTGTGCAGTCTTCTGAATTACCTACCACTGTTAGGGTTTCTTTGTTGACTATCTTAGGGCTGCTCAGCGCTAGGAACACACACAGTGGAGATTTCACTGATAAACTGCCAATGCTCTCTGTGTCTTCTCTGCCTCAAAGTTCGCCCTGTTTTCTGAAGCCAACATTTCCTTTTTGGGTCTCTTGCTTTATGGTCCTAGATTACCTGTGCAAGCACTTTGGGGTTGATGTCAGATGCAGTGAAAGTCACAATCACGTACAAATGGTTGAGATCGTCCGTTGCGAAGGTTCTGTCAGGGCCTGAGGACCTCATCAACAGGAGGGAGCACAAACGTCAGAAAGTGATGTTAAATGCCACTTAAGAGGAAACTGGGGAGATTAAGAGTGTTTTCTCCTGATTCACACGTCCCCCATTCACCAGCCTTGAGCTTGTCTACTAGGATCCGCACTCCATAGCCCACTGGACATAGGTCTCTGTGTTTGTGTCATTTGGCTGTCGCTCATCTCACCTGGGTTTCAAGAGACAATGGTCATAGCAGGTGTCATGCCTGCATAGGCACAAACAGCTGAACATTGCCTATGTTTTTTCTCAGCAAGCGTCAAACACCCCCCGTTTCTGCAGAGTCTTGAACTTGGGGTTCTGGGACTCTGTCATGACAGTCTCATTCAGCTCCTGGAGGGTATTTTTTTTAAATATAATTTATCGCCAAGTTAGCTAACATACAGTGTATACAGTGTGCTCTTGTTTTCAGGGGTAGATTCCTATGATTCAGCGCTTAATATAACACCCAGTGCTCATCCCAATAAGTGTCCTCCTCAATGCCCATCACCCATTTCCCCTCTCCCTCCACCCTCCCATCAACCCTCTGTTTGTTCTCTATATTTAAGAATCTCTTATGGGTTTGCCGCCCTCTCTGAAATTATTTTTTCCCCATTTCCTTCCCCCACAGTCTTCTGTTACTTTTCTCAAGTTCCACATATGAGTGAAAACATATGATAACTGTCTTTCTCTGACTGACTTATTTCACTTAGCATAATACCCTTCCTGGAGGGTACTTTGAAAAGAAAAGGACCTATTTGCAAAAGAAACGTAAAAGGCTGATATGAGAGTTTATGTATTGTTGATGGTCATAAACTTGTATGACAGTAACAAAAAACATAGACCCAAACCCTCATATTGGGAAATGAAATGGCTCCAAGACACTACTGACTAGTGTCTGTCCAAGCGACTCCAACTGACTACTTAACGCTTGAAAACTGATTAAGTCTAACCACAGACATCTTTTCTAACAATATTTATATTAACCCTTTAAACTGCCTTCATACATACCCATTCTTTTAAGGATTCACAGGACTCTTGAGTAAGATTAACACTGCCTTGGCCTTCTCAACGATAGTCACTTATGTTTCATTGTTTATCGCTTGAAACCTACGGGTATGATTCTTCTATCATCAGATAGCTTGACTAACATATCCCCGTATCAGTCAGAGTTGGCTTTATATCAGATTTCAAGTGGTCCATGAAAATACGGAGCCAACTCTTCATCGACTTGTTAAGAGGAACCAAGTCTCAGACTATAGTCTTTCACGGAGACATCTTTGGAGACCGTTCTTTGTACACGGCATTCATATCACATTTTTTTTCCAAACAAGGTTAAATAGCGAACATGGGTTTGTTGGTCTTTGTTATTCTCCAATTTCCCTCCTATTTTGTCACGTATTTTCCCTCCTCTTAAGGTGACTTATAGGACATTGTAAATATTTGGTCATTCTTTAATCACCCAAGTGGACGTTCCATATGCTTCAGACCGGATGTCAAGTTTATGAAACACTGTTTTGATTATATTCATACAAATTGTTTTATATTTATTATGATATCTTAAATTTCCAATTTATTTGCATTCAATATCAAGATTTTTGTGGAATATCAAGATTCACTATGTTCTCTTATTCTCTTGAGGGTGTTAATTGTACTTTTTGAATGTTTTCTACTTTACAAAATTGTTTTCTCTTCAAAAATTTTTTTGCTCCTTGCTTTCTCCTAGGAAGTTTTCTTGAAATATCTGTTAATGTTTAACTATCTGCCGATGTTTAAAAGTGGATCCCTAAAAAGCTAATTAAAAGCTCTGTGTTCACAGCGGAGTCAGCGTGTGGTTGGATATGGATCCATTCATTCTCTTGCTGGAGGCAAAGATACAAAAAATTGTAGACTTTAAAATTTTTCCCCTGAGACCAAATTTTGTCCCTATCTTCTGCCTGAGGGCAGATCAACTTTTGATCGTAGGAGTTGAGCAGGGGGAAGAGAAAGATCATGCAGTTGAGGTCATGATCTTTAACTTAATTCCTTAGTTTTACATTCAGGCCTATGTATGTCCATACATGGTATCTGCTGGGGTGCCGAGTCCCCCTGGAGGGGAGAGGCAGAGCCACCAGGCTCAGAAGGGGAAGGGATCCTGCATCCCTCATCGCTCTGTGCTCACACCATCAGTCACCCTGGTTTTGAGTCCCCTCTTCTCCACCTGTATGTAGTACCGTATACTTCTGATTCCTGATCTTTCTCAAGCTCTTTGGTGAAAAATCCACTCAGGATTCAGCTTCTCTGTTCCACGAAGTCCATTTCCACTCTCTGCTTTCTTTCCTTCAAAGATTTGTGAACATCTCTCGTCCACAGCTGCCTCTCCTTCATTCACTTTCTCTGGGAGTTTATGCTTTTCTGTCATTTTAGTAGGACTTCCAGAAGGAGCAGACATACACGAGCATGTATTTAATCTACTACTTTTGGGGCGGCTGGGTGGCTCAGTCGGTTGGACATCCATCTTTGGCTCAGGTCGTGATCTTGTGGTTTGTGGGTTCAGGCCCTGTGTCAGGCTCTGTGCTGACAGCTCAGAGCCTGGAGCCTGCTTCGGATTCTGTGTCCCCCTCTCTCTGACCCTCCCCCACTTGCATTCTGTCTCTCTGTCTCTCAAAAATAAATAAACATTAAAAAATAAAATCTACTACGTTTAACTAGAATTCCTACAATGTGCTTGCTAGAAATGTTTTGAAACTTATTTCTAAACCATATGACAGCTGGAATGCATTACTGAACAGAGCAGGGCCTTCCAATTTACGACTTTATCATTTATGCATAAGTAATGGAAACCTGAAGGAGACTAAGCATATGGTCCCCGAGGTAGAGATTGGGATTTCTCTTTGGGTGGATCCTCTCGTTGCTCTTGGAGGAAATGATGTGTAATTTCACATGTGTGCTACAATTTCTGTATAAATTCATGTGGGATTGAGGTCTGTACTGCATCATCTTTGTTATTTCAATGGATTAGCCTAAAAGCGGTTTCTTTATTTTGAGCGTGCTTCCATTTGGAAAATGAAGACTGGATACATAAACAAGGCAGTAGTCCCGCACAACTGGAGCATTTTGAACCCAATTTTGGAGTTAGACGCCTTAATGATGAAAAATTAGGCCTTTGCTCTTAGACATTTGCAAGTCCTTTGACAGGTAGAAGAATGTGCCCACATTGTCTCTGCTCGATGCTCTCTGAAGGAATTTCATGGTGAATTTCTTAGCCTGGGTTGGCTAAGAACATCTCCAGTGTTACTTCTTCAAGGGGTTATTTAAGAATGAATAAAATATAACTTTGGGAAAGTGGAATATGTTTTTTGTAGTTTCTGGCAGACAGAGCGTCTTTGAGCATCTTTGAGTGTAGACATTTTGCTTGTCAATGAACCTCCTGCAGGACAGAAGGCAGAGGGTGAGAAGGACATCAGCCCATCTTCCCCCTTCTTCACATTGGAATCCAGCCTGGGGAAGCACTGTTAGGTGGGCTGGACAAATAGTCACAGAGGGCTTGATGTTACTGGGAAGAAGGGGATTGAAACCCACGCCCACAGGCAGAATTACCCAGAACTGCAACGACGTACAGACCCCTTGTACAGACCCCGCCAGAATCTTGGAAGAAGCTCAATCAGTGCTTCCCCAGGGCAAGGTGTTTTATAAAATTTGTGAACATAGAAGGCCACTGCCTCTTTCCACTCCGACGTCCCTCCCTGCTCTGTTCCTGTGGGTGGAGAGCTTGAGGATATGGCTACAGGGAAGGTGAGTCAGGGATTCATTTAGTTTGGGTTTAATGAGAAGTATTTATGTAATTCAACCATTTTTTAACATTTGCGCGTGGAAATGGCTGCCAGAAATGTCTTTCTCAAGGACGCGAAACCCATTCCTTTAAAATGTAATCGTCAGGAGGGGTAGGGCCCGTCTCCCGGTCTCGGTGGGGAGAGCCCCCCAACCTTGATAATCGCCAGGGAGCAGACACAATGGGCTTAATCGCGTTTGCACTGACCAACCCGTGTGACTTTTCACTTCTGTGACCCCACTAAGCCCAGTTCGCCCTTTTCTGCCCCCTCAGTCTCCCTCTAAAATGCCTGGTGACCTCTATACTAGTCAAAGTGATGTGGGAAACCAAGGCAGAAGGAAATGGCAGATAAAATTAAATTTCCTTATAATCTGCAGCCCGTTGACAAATTAACTTGAGGCTGGCAGAGTAAAACATTTCTCCAGGAACCCCCTACTGTCTAAATGTTAATGCTTTGCTAGAGGGAAAAACAACCCTAGCGTGACAATAGCTAGGCCTCCAGCATCCTGGGAGTCTTCTTTAGCCTATGAAAATCTCCCTGGAAACTTCCTCTTGACTTTACCTCCCCCAGCTCCATAGTGTATAATCAGTTTTTCCTCACGGTCCCAGGGCAGCTCTTCCTTCCCATGGGCCCTGACCTTGTTGCTTCAGTAAAATCACCATTTTTTGCACCAAAGCTGTCTTCAAGAATCCTTCCTTGGCTGTCCTCTCTGAACCGTCCCCCCTCCCCCACCATTCCAAAACCCCTATCAGAAGGGGAGTCCAGTCTACACCAGACCTCCTTCCCTACTGCGGTGGTGAATTGTCCTTGCCACCCTGGTGCCTGGCTTTGTGTATTTAAGTCCCAAACTCTGCAGTCAGGCATCGATGGTGTCTTCACAGCGTCGCATGGTCCCCGACGGTGTCAGCCTGCTCAGGCTGCCATAATAAAGATACCACAGACCCGGGGGCTTAAGCAACAGGAGTTGATGTCCCCCAGGTGTGGGGGCTGGGATTCCTTCTCTGGGTGTGGGACAGCTGCCTTCTCCCTGTCTTCCCACCTGCGGCCACCTCTGTCGTGTCTCTTCTTAGGAGGGCACTGATCCCACCTGCGGGCTCCGCCCTCATGGGCGAATCACCTCCCCAAGACCCCGCCTCCACATACCCTCCCTTTGGGACTCAGACTTCAACATACAAGTTCTGGAGAGACGCGTGCACACGGCAGCTCAGACCGAGCGGCGTGCACAGAAAATGTCCCATAAAAGCAAATGTCCCGGTGACACTGTGTGAATCCAAGAGCCATCTGATTCCGTGATGTAATCTCAGTGGGACACGTGGTTTGCCGTTTGCTCTTGTGGATGCCAGAAAAGGTTGGGCTCTTTGTTTTTTCCAGAGTTCTCGAATGTTACATGTGAGGGTTGAAGTGTTGTTAATGCAGAATACTTACGGTCTGTCGCTGCACAAGAATTCTTGAGATGCTCTGAAGTCCTACGGCTGAGGTGAGCTTGGCAAAGACGCCCTTAAATTTGACGAGAATCCTAAAAATGTCCACAAACCTTCAACAATGAATTGTGAAGGTGACGTGAGCTTCTCAAAACCGACGATAACAAAAACTCAAATTCTGGCCAGCGTGGCTGCAGAAAAAAACAGAACTGTTTTTTATAATGTAATGTAATTTATAATATAATATATAATATAATAATATATAACATAATAATATAATCTGACATAATAGTATAATGTAATTTTATAATATAATATAATTTATACTACAAATTATATAACTTATAATCTACACATTGTGTTAGAAAAGCGTTGCCATATGAAGAGGTGGTCAACGAGAATATAGTCAAAAATCAAAAATGCACGCTAAAGCATTATAGAGGTATGTTGGCAGCTAATTAATAAAAAACCTTCTTTTCCCCCTAGATGTGATGTTTGTGGCATTTACTAGTTTTTTTAAAACTTGTATGTTACGGAGATGCTTATTTTCATTTCGAACAAATATTCAGCTTTCATACATATTTTTACTGTTACACTGTTACACTGTATTCTTTTTCTTAAAAAATTGTTTTTGTAATGTTTTTATTTATTTTTGAAGGAGAGAGAGACAGAGCATGAGCGGGGGAGGGGCAGAGAGCGAGGGAGACACAGAATCCGAAGCAGCTCTAGGCTCTAAGCTGTCACCACATAGCCCGATGTGGGGATTGAACTCATGAACTATGAGATCATGACCTGAGCTGAAGTCGGATGCTTAACCAACCGACTGAGCCACCCAGGCACCCTTGTTTTGTTCTGTTTTTTTTTTTAAAGACTATTTTCCGGAGCGGTTTTAGGTTGGCAACAAAATTAAGAGGAAAATACAGAGATTTCCCATATACCCCCGCCCCCCACTCGCATAGGCTCCCTACTATCGACATCCTTCAGCACAATGGTCCTTCTTCATTTTTTTCTAACAGAGGATAAACCTACACGCACACTTTTTTTTTAATTTATAAAGAAAAATCTAAAGTTGCTCCAAAGCCTCAGTAATGAACGAGGCACATGTGTATTGTCTCCGTTCCCTTTTCTTCTCTGGAAATTTCTCAGCCCAAACCATCCTTTGCAAGAAGCAGAAGCCAAGACCTTCTCTTCCTATTCGGGTGTGTACTTGTACAACGAATTTGTTTTATCTCCTGCTTCCTGTAGGTGGAGCTAAGTCCTCAAACATATGTTTACACGTCTTGGAAATTCCCCGGGAAGGAAATCCTTGAAAGATGTCAATGCCTGAGGCTCAAGGCCCTTGATTCTTCTTACTCTAAGGGGCGCTCCCAAGTGCAGGATTTGGTGCTAAAGAAAAACCCATTGTGGAGACGCAAAGTCCCTACTGACTCTGCTTCCTAGTCCTTGCAGGGAGCCTGTTGTAAGTGGCAATTCATAGCGATGTTGCTGCATTTGGTATTTTGTCTAAGGTCACGTCTGACTTCTTTTGTGTTTTGTGAAAAACTAAACTGTTACACTGCCCATTATCCATTGTCCTTTTTCACGGGTGTTTCCTGTGTGCTGGACTTGTCCCTTGCTCTGAATGACTGAATGACCACATGTCACCAGTTATAATGAGCTCTCACTCTTGCTCTCGGCCATTTCACAAACACTGCTTATCTGTGGACAGAGGGATGCCCTTTATTACTTCCCCATATGGTTTTTAAGGGATGGGAGACCACAGCGCGACAGGCCAACAGGAAACCCTAAAAAAGAAACAGGAAAAAAAAGAGAATGTTTTAAAGAATCTGATTGTGTCCATACTGAGCTGCTGATAGCACTGTACTTGTTTACCGATTCCAAAACCAGGAAGAGACATTTCATACTTTAAATAGAAAAGAAAAAGCCAAATAATATTTCAAGGACTTTAGATCCCGCTGTTAATGTAGAAAATATTATTAAATAAATTTTCTCGTGTCTCAGATGCTTTTTAATTTACCCAATGGGGTATCGAGTGCAGTTTACTTCTTGAAGTAAGAAAAAAAGGACTCTTCAAAAAGTTTTGATGTGTTTCTATTCTTTCCTCTTAGTTCCCAGTTTTGAAGCCAGTACGAATCACAGGCAGAATACAAACAAACCCATGATTTTAACCATAACCTGAAATATTGTCTTCAACTTAAGACATCGGAATTCTTCTGAGGTTTAGGAAGAAACAAATTCTGGCAGCAAAGTAAATTTTATACTCCACGTTTCGAAGCTGCATATTAGAAATTTGAACAGTCTTGTGTGCATTTGACTTCTCTAAAGCTGTGGTGTTTTCAATAATCAACTATTATTGGATTTTTGGATTAGTATGTGGATTTGCATATTGGGTTAATTTCATTAATATGTGAGTTTTAAATTTATGTGCCAAGTACTTCTCAAAATGCTGGAATAGTCAACTTCACGTATCTGTTAGCATTCAGAGGTGTAATTTACTATTAGTTTTTTGGGTTTGAGGGATTAAAGAAGAATTAATACTAAAGAGATAAATGACAAAATTTGTGGCTCTCAAAACAACATCCAGGATTCTTCTGTTTTTAAAATGCAATTAAATTTTCTCAAAGTTACACTTCCTATTATACAAACTATCCCTTGTTTTGATTTATTAAGTAGACAGTAAAGCCATATCCTTTTTACACGTTTTTCTTAAGACTCCATTAGAACAAATGGCTTTCCGGTCTGTGCCCCATTTCAGGTCAGCTAACAATTTTATATTGATTTGCGAAAGGGACTCCATTACAAAAACCTTTTGTAATTATCTAAATTCCATGTGTTTAGGAAGCTTTTGAGACATCCTGGGATAAGCCAATTTCCGTCATGTTGAAAGAGAATTGTGTGGTGGGTACAATGCTTGTCTATTTACTCAGACTTGTACATGAGTAAGTGTATGATTTAATAATTAAAAAATAAAGAAAAATAATTTTAACCTTGAGTTGTACTGTTGTTTCCTACACACACACACACACACACACACACACGTACACACACACAGAGCAAACCACTAGCTACTATGTTCTCCTGAGAATGCTAGCAACTCACAATCTTGAGGATAGAACTAAGAAACCAGAGATGATATTCTATGTGAGGTGGCAATTTCAATAGATTTTATATACTACAAAGTTTAGAGAGAGATTCTTAACATGTAAGCATTAGACTGGATTCTGAAACATCGAAAGCATGCGAATTGACAAAGATTTACAAAGATCATTGAAGGTGTTACGTTTGCATAGGTATTGAGAGTACGTTTACATTTTTGAATTTTTATTTCACTTTTTAAAATGTTTATTTATGTATTTTGAGAGAGAGAGCAAGAGAGAGAGGGAGGGGCAGAGAGAGAGGGAGAGAGAATCCCAAGCGGGCTCTGCATGGTCAACTTGGAGCCCAATGCAGGGCTTGAACTCACGAACCGTGAGATTATGACCTGAGCCGAAATCAAGAGTCAGACACTCAACTGACTGAGCCACCCAGGCGCCCCTCCATTTACACTTTGAAATGGATACCAGGGGCTAGCAGGTGGGGGAATGAGGAGATATTGGTCAAGGTGTACCAACTTGCAGTTATAAGACCAGTTAAGTCTGGTCTAATGTACATCTAATGGGATCTAACGTACATCGTGGTGATTATGGTTAGCGATGCTGTATCGTATTCTTGGAAGTTCCCGAGAGAGTAAATCTTAACTGTTCTCATCACTAAAAGAAATGGCGATCACGTGACCTGATGAGGTGGTAGCTAATTCTAAGGTGGTGATCATTCTGCAACACACAAGTTTATCAAATCAGCAGGTGGCACCCTTACACTTACACAATGCTGTGTATCAGTTGTATCTCAATAAAGCTGGAAGAAGGGGATCATTTCTTAAGAAAAGGAAAAGAAACACTGAATTTGAAGATACCGTCTAACGGGGTAGGTGGTTTCAAACCGACCGTGCTCAAATCTGTTATTTCCAGTTCTCTCCTTGCTTAGGGCTGGCTCTCTGGCCGCAAAGGGAACTTGAGTTAGGGCAATGGGTTTCCAGGGTCCTCCGGGCTGTGGCCTTATTTAATAAGGCATGGCTTCTGCAGTCGCTAGTTGGATTTGATTATGTCCCTTCCTGACATTTTCATTCAACTGATTGCCGAGGCCTAATATGTTAAGCAAGATGAGGTCTGGGGCCAGGATGATTTTCCTTTGAAAGCATCAGACCAGATTTAAATATTTGGTCTTCCACCTACCTACCCTGTCTCTATCTAAGCCAATTAAATATTTTCCCATGACATGTATGAAAGCCCCCCCAAAACAATCTAGAAAGGCATGCCTTCAAACCTGCTGACTCGACCATGGATCGAGACACGGAAGGTGTAGATATGATTGGGCTGTTCTGACATGAAGTGTCTTTTATTCAGGAAGCGTGGGGGGTAGCCCTGGAAAGGCAACCGCCTTGAGCATAGGGGCCTTTTAATGGATCTCTATTCCTGCCCCATCCATTAGTCCCACGGCCACCCTTGCACTTCATCTACTGTCCCGCTGGTAGAAGGGGAATGGATGGGAACGAAGGAAGAGATAAGGCAGATCGTGGCGAGTCACGGTGCAGGCCATCTGAATTGCACAACCTCACCGAGGCCGATCATGTTCTCCAGGCATATGAAAACATTGGTTTGCGTTTCCTGAGTGCTCGCTACCTCCCCTGGGCTGTGATTAGATCACAGGCTGTCATAGATTTGAAAGGAGTTCAAGCAAGCGAGGCTGGCATTCCAGCAGAAAGCCCCTGAATCATTTGTCAAAAGTCAGCCCCGCACGTGAACGATGTCAGCAGCTCTCTGGGAGCTAAACTGAATGTAGATTCGATTTTAAAACACGCCATGGGGTCTTGGTGCCGTCCCGTTTATTGGCAAAGCCAGGGTTTAGCTGCCTGGTCCCTTCCAGGTATTATGAGGTGACTATATACCATTTGTGGAGTTTGGAATCCCTCACGCGCTCCCTTCACAGAGGGATTTTGGAATGAAAAGATGTCCTCCTGCTTATCACCTTCAGTGTGTGCACCTGTGATCCACCCAGACCCGAGACTCTTCTAGAGAAGGATCTGCAGGCCAGCCTTACTGGAAGGGCGATGAAGGGATACGGCTAGATTTTTCAATATTAGAACCATAAAAAGTCACCAAAACAATGTTATCTTTTTGTTTACTACAAAAGGGACAAGTGTTCCATGAATTAGGACATCTTTGTCATTTTTTTTTCCTTTTTGAGGGAGAGAGTATGAGCGAGGGAGGTGCAGAGAGAGCATCCAGAGCAGGCTCCATGCTGACAGCACAGATCCCGACGTGGGGCTCAAACTCACAAACGGTGAGATCATGACCTGAGCCGAAGTCAGGTGTTCAACCGACTGAGCCACCCAGGCGCCCCTAATCAGAACATCTTCAAATGCACCTCTAGGTTGTTGAAAGACACAAAACTTCGGGGACCTTTAAGTGGTGAATAATGGAAGATTCCTTACTTTATTCCTTTGATAATTCTGCCTAAAGTGCACTCATATTTCCCCCGAGAAGGCATTGTCTTTGTTCTTTGTTCATTAACAGATGTTTATTCATCGTAAGTTGGAGTTAAATGATCCGTTCTGCCGTGCCGCTCGCTGCCTCCCGTCCCCTGGCACAGTGAAGCCTGCATATGCACCACCCCTCACGGGGGCTATTTTGGGGAAGGTCCCTTACCACGTCTGGGAAGGAACAGTTGGGTGGCTGTAGCCATGGAAGCTGCTATCGCTTCCTGGAGGGAGTCTGGAGGTGGGGAAGGGACTGCATTATAAATACTATGTAGTTAGAGTGCACACGCCCCACCTACTTATGTCAACGAGTTCAATCTAGACGTCTTATTTTAAAACCGTATGCATCAGTCCCTCTTTGGAGAAACTCGTGGAAGCGTATGAATAAAAACTCACTACTTTAATTATTGTTAGACTAAGGCCAGCTCTTGTGGCATTTACACAGACTTTGTGTGGAGATCAGAAAACATTTAGACAGCTTTTGGGGGCCACGTGGGGAAAAGGAAATGGACCCTTAAAATCTGAAAGCTCGCGCAGGTTCTGGAACTACCAGCAGATGGCACAAGCACCTATTTTATAGTCAGCAGGAAGCCTTTCATTAGCAGGAAATAACCTAAAATGGAATTTTTCTCTTTGCTTATTAATTCTTCATGCACTGAAAACATAAAGACTTTACTGGCACTAGCATCTAAAACTAAAACGTAGAAGTTGTAATACTTGTGTTAGGGTCATGACAGGACCATCCTATACGACGTCTGACTTTTTGAGTAAAGGAGACCTTGGCTCTCTGGTCCAATTCCTGTATTTAATAGCCAAGGAGACTGAGGTCCTTAACCTTGAATTAAGGACACCAGCTGGGGAGCTGATGAGAATCCCGGTCACATCGCGGAGTCCAGCCTTCCCTGACTCTGCAGTGCCTCCTCTCATCCGAATGCCGTTTTCGCCGCATAATGACAATTTGGGGGTGGTAAAGCCTCATCGAAGCCAACAGATGCCTTTCAGCTGGTGTTTATCTGAGGAGGTTTTTCGGTTTTCCCGCAAGGGATCCATCTTCCCAGAGCGATGGCATCGTCCGGGAGAACGGGATCTCCTTCTGTCTCCTTCTCTACCGTTTTCTTACAGCCTCTGTTCTCAGCCGGGAACGGGCGATACCGTTTTGCCAAACGCTGTCTTCCCAGCCTCTGGCTGTTTCTGCATTGGAAGGAAAGGGATTTTCCAACACATGTGGTTGATTCTAGGAAGACGTTTCCGATAGAGTCAACGAATGCCATACTAACAGGAACGATGGAGGCGAGCTCACTGCAGTTGTGGTTACGAAATGCCAATGGGATGTACACACCACCCTTCAAAAGAGGAGGCTGATGTGAAGTTGTGTGATGACATCGTAGAAGAAAAGGGCGATGAGGGCTTGTGTTCGGAAAGAACGCGATGTGCCCCAAAGAGTCACCTCACCTGCCCATGACAAGGACAGAAAATTGATATGGCAGTCGTGGACTTTTCAAAGACGGGACATTTATCTTGTAAATTACACGCCTTCTTTGTGTTCATGTTGCCAAATGGCTTGAAAACGGTCTGAAGGCTCCTAAATGATTTATGCCATAAGTAACCTATTACGGGCTTTTGCCGAAAAGCTGAGGAAAGAGAACTTTTTCTGGAAGACCAAGATTTTCCACAAGATTGTTTCCTTTCCTCAACAGGTAATTCTTTCCCTCGGCCATCGAAAATGGGGACAGTAGTCTAAGAACGGAATAACGGTCAGTGTGTTGTAATTAGAGAACACAAGTTCAACAGAACTGCCGTCCGGTTAGAAAAAAAAAGATGAGTTACTTTACAGAATTCTTCAAGTGTTAGGTTAAAAGGTGGTTTCCTTTTGAAAGTGTCTGGAAATCAAATGGCCTAGGTTATTACACATTTAACTAAGTTTGAATTCGACAAAGACTATCCATTGGGATATGTATTACAGAAGCGAGCTGCCGGCTCAAATAACTTATTTTTCATTACCACTACCAGGAAGCAAAATGACCACGCAATTTTCGGCATATGCTACCTTTGCACGGAAGGACCTTTAGCAAGTAACTGAATGTCCGGGTCTTGGCTTGCTCATAAAAGTAAATGGCCTAATCAGATGTTCCTCTGGAACCTTCTGAGATTTACCATTTGGTGATTTTACCACCTTATCCCAAATAAAGAAGCAAGAAAAGGAAACTTCTGATTGTACTGTGAAATTTCTGTCTGAATAACTGGGAATATTTGGTAAAAGAAATCTTATTTGTAATACCTATTTGTTTTTTTTGTTTTTTTTTATTTCTTTTTTTTTTTTGAGAGAGAGAGGGAGAGAGACAGAGTGTGAGCAGGGGAGGGGCAGAGACGGAGGGAGGCACAGAATCTGAAGCAGCATCCAGGCTCCCAGCTGTCAGCGCAGAGCCTGACGCAGGGTTTGAAGCCACGAACTGTGAGATCATGACCTGAGCCGAAGTCAGACACTTAATCGACTGAGCCACCCAGGCACCCCTGAAATACCTATTTGAATTGGAAATAATCCCTTAGAGAACATGACTTCTCTGATGCTTACTTCATTAGAAAACATCCTGTGGCTCAGTCGGTTAAGCGTCTGACTTCGGCTCAGGTCATGATCTTGAAGTTTGTGAGTTCAAGCTCTGAATCAGGCTGTCAGCACAGAGCCTGTTTGGGATCCTCTGTCACCCGCTCTCTCTGCCCCTCTGCTGCTTGTGCTCTCTCTCTCTCTCTCAAAAATAAACATTAAAAAAAATATCCTGGCAAAATATTCTCTGGGGAGCAATCCTACATTGTTTAAATATTTTTTTTTCTAAAGTTTACTTATTTTGAGAGACAGTGAGAGAGACCAAGAGACAGCAGGAGTGGGGGAGAGGGAGGGAGAGAGAGAGTGAGAGAGGGAGAGAGGGAATCCCAAGCAGGCTCCACACTGTCAGCACAGAGTCTGACATGGGGTTCGAACTCATGAACTGTGAGATCATGACCTGAGCTAAAACCAAGAGTCAAATGCTTAACCAACTGAGCCCCCCAGATGCCCCTCCTATGTTGTTTAAAAGGTGTAACCATTTATCTTTCTGTCCACATGTAAGTCATTTTGCTTATCACGGGTTTTCCTTTGGTTGTTTAACTTAGGTTTTTTCCTTTAAAAAAGGAACAGAGGGTCAGCTGGGTGGCTTAGTCGGTTAAGTGACTGATTTCGGCTCAGGTCATGATCTCATGGTCCGTGGGTTCGAGCCCCACATCAGGCTCTGTGCCGACAGCTCAGTCTGGAGCCTGCCTCAGATTCTGTGTCTCCCTCTCTCTCTGCCCCTCCCCCGCTCATGCTCTGTCTCTCTCTCTCTCTTTCAAAAATAAACATCAAAAAATTAAAAAAAAAAAAAGGAACAGAAACTTAAACAAGTAGAAAATCTACTGATGACTTTCATTAGACGAACCAAGGAAATAATTCGAACCTAGTAATAACCATGGCAAAATATTGCTTACTAATTATGATGCTAATTAGTACCTTCTTTTTCATGTAGCGTCTTTCCCTTGCTAAAAAGCTGCCAAATTTTCAAATTTATGGATTGCGCCATACAAAGACGTGCGAAGCCTTGTTGTGTGAACCGACTTCGGCTTTAGGTCCCCACTTAAAACAGAAGGAATAGAGCCGAATGGGACGGTGGATCTTTCCTGGGTCTAAAGGTGTCGTCTGTCCACGTGCCCCCGCCTGGGCACGGAGGACCAAGGATGACCCCAGGCTGAATCAACCAGCGGGCCTGGTCCCCAAGGCCTCATGCAAAGTACACTGGATCTGATACGTTTCAAAAACACAGATTTATGCTTTTCTTTTGGATTCTTAGACCGGAAATACCTGGCAAATACCCGTGTTACACGCCGGCCCCCCTCCTGCCAGCTCTGGAGCAGCCAGCCACAGTCCAGCCCGTTAGTGGCACTCTGGTGGCAAACAGGGATTCTGAAGAGCTCCTCCTCCATTCGGGTCAGCTGTGACGATGGGTCTTAGGAAACTCTCGTTTTCCCAGCATTTTGTTTCTCATCGTGGGTAGGAAGTGTGAGCTGGGCAGCCGTGCCTCCTGCTAATTGTAACAAGCACAAAGGCCGAGGGAGCAGAAGCGGTGAGAACAGCAGAGTCAGCTCCGATGGGGGAGACACCTGGCTTCCGCCTTCTGCTGAAGCCTGTCTCCGGTGCAGGTGAGAACAGCTCACCCCTCGGGAGGGTCTGGGCTTTGGATGGGGGGGGTGGGGGGCGGGCAGGTGCGTCCCTCTAAGGATTTACTCTTTGGTCCCACATAATTTGCGCTGTCTTTGTGCATGTTCGTGGCAATACAGACACACAAACGAACTGGAGACAAAACCCCTAGCTTTTGTTAATTTTGCAGTTCGGTTATTGAAGGGTTTTACTATGGAGACCGTAGCAATTCACAGACACTTCCTATTACTTCGCATAGAAATAAATGAAGGCCTCCCGGTGGGAACAAATAAATGCTCTTCATTCTGAGCTTGCCAGGGCAAGGGATCTGGCCATGGTTGTCGCTGGCTTTGGGGAGGGACTTGAGGCGGGGCGGGGGGATCCAAGGCTTCGTTGTGGACACAGGGGAGGGCTTTGGGGGCACCCTGACAGAGGTTGTGGGCACTGGGAACCGGCGGGGGGTGCTGAGTTGAAGCGGGGCATCCACGGGAGTGGTCAGGGGAGCATCTCTGACTTTCTGCATCTGGTTCTGAGTTATGAGGGAGGCCAGAGGGCAAAAATGGGGGGAAGCTGGGAGTTACTTGTCAGGCCCTGGCCCTTCGGGCTACCTGCTGCCGAGGTCGTGGGTCAGAGTTCTGTGTCATAGATGGTCTGGCTGTGTCCTTTTCCATACGGTCTCTCAGGATAAGGACGTGCCAGTGGTAGTTTCACAATCCCTACTGACGAGAGACTTCAAGGGATAATTTTATGGCCGGGGAGTCTAGGGGACTCGTTATGGAGCAAACTCCCTGACTTCACTTGGATAATGGGTTTATTTGGGCACACTGGGTACAGTGAATTTATTTATTTCTTTATTTATTTCTTAAATAGAACGTTCCTACTCGGCGTAAAACTCTGCTAACGAAGCACGCTAGCCAAATAATTTGCTTGGCGGGTCCTAGGAAAGTCCCTGGGACAATGATGAATAAGAATAAGGGTGTAGGGACAGGAAGATTGGAGAGAGAAGGGCCGATGAACTTCTGAGTCACTTGAACAGAATCAAATACTAACTATGGAAATTAACCATTACTCAAACTAATTGATTTATAAGATGAGTAGCCCTCTCAGAATCAAAATAATGATATTAAATGGCAGAGTAAGTGCATTCGGGGTTATTGAAAGGAAGGAAAATCTCTGCAGTGACTGAAGTTAATGGCTTGTTCCTGCCCGGCTGTCAACGTCCTCCATTCGGAATATATATATTTTCTCTCTTCCCTCGTCCGTGGATTATTAATATCCGTTTGACTATTGGATTAATTCACACATCGCAATAAAACAAAATTATGAGGTGAATATTACTCCCATATTTTGAATACTCCCCAAAGTGCCTTTTGGGTGATTAGAGCGATTTTTCATTTAGAACGTGAAGATGCTGATTTTTAAAACGAAAAGTTTCTCATACACACAGCACCTAAACGCATATTATCATTTCACATTTTCATAGAGAAGTCCATCTGAGGCTTCCAAAGCCCATGGTTCACTTAAGCTTGTTTTCTATCCAGCCACGTGGCTGGCCCCGAAGACACAGATACGGGGCAGCTCCCTACTGGAGATTTGGCCCAACTTGTAACCAATAAGTGGGGTGCCACCCTTTCGCGGAAGCTCCCAGAAGACACGAGACGCTCACATCCGAGAGTAAAGAGTAAAGAGAGTAAAGAGTCTTTACTGCTCTTGGGGCAGCAGGAAGCTTGAACACTGTGTTTGCTGGGCTACTATCACGTGGCCCCAGAGGCAGGATGTGGTCAGCTGGAGGCATGCTCGTGCCGTGGGTGAGTTTGCAGCAGGAAAGCCCCAAGGTTGGAGAGCCCGATCAGTTATCGTGGGCAGAAAGTGTGCCTTCCCTTTGCTGTGGAAATAGACAGTGTATCCTCTATGCGGTCTGCTATTCAAATACCCTGAAAAGACACAGAAACCCTCTGCCTGAAAGATGTACCCAAAGCCAAGAGACCCATGGAGAATGACCTCTGAAAATATGGCGAATTTTCCCATGAGCATAGCACTTCATTGGCCGCCGTGAGGAGTCTGGCCAAGAGAGGAAGGAGCCATATCTGTTCAATTCGCCCTCTATGAGATTTAATTTAGGCTTCTACCAAAAAGACCCCAAGCATCAGCATGATGGGTGGCAGGCAGCATGGAAGGGCCATCTCGACGGTCAGCCCATCGCTGAGTGGCTTTTGCTATACGAGGCACAGCACTGCCAGGTTGGAGATGGAAAACATGGCCCAGGTTGTGTTCAAGGCTCCAGTGGTGTGACTGGACCGGGAGAGCCACACTGCGTTTTCATGCAACGTCAGCTATGTTGAGACACAAGTGATGAGCTGAGAGGAGGTCCAGGTTAGGTGTGGTCAACCTGCGAGGAGCAACGGGGGCAAATATCCCATGCCAAGTGGCCTCCGTCACCAAGAGACAGACAGCTGAGCCCCTGGCGACAACCCGAGAGTCAGCAGAGAGATAAGAAGGTGCATCGACAGGAATTTTGGCCAGAGCTCTGAGGACGGCCTTGAGTTCTGCCCACGGAGCACAGTGACCACATCCATCGTCACTTCTGTTCAGCTGGAGCTGAGCCTGAGCAGACACCGCAGCTCAGAGAACATACCATCCGGAGTCAAGATGGGCACGTGGTCAGTGAACAGGGCCTGTAGGGAAACCTCTCTGGGTTGAGGGCCCCACACGTCAGCAGCTTTGCTTAGTGGGGCAGAGTGGGGGATAAAACTCGCCCCAGCTGTCCAAGGCACAGTGACTGCTTTTTCATATAAAGCTGAGATGCGGCTAGAGCCAGGGTATGGGTGTTCTAGAACAGACCATTGCACAGGATTTGTTTTCCTGTGTCTGGCGTATCGCACTCAGCACAAGGTCTTCAAGGCTCGCCCATGTGGCAGCTGTCAACAAGTCCTTCTTCTTTAAGACTAATATTCCTGAAATAGATTTTTAAATAGAAGATATTCATGGCTATTTCCATTTCAGGTTGAGTTTCTCGTATCTTTTCACCCAGACGAGACTTTGAATGTTATTCACGGTCTTTCTTGGGATGAAAGCGATGTCTTCCTTGGGCGATTTAAGAACTCTCGAGAAAGTGCATCAGATGGGAATTAAAATCTCTAAAATCCGAATCAGACCACAGCTACAGTGTGCTCGTGAGAAGAGATTTGATTCTGCTGACCAGCACTAAAGTCTGACCTTTGTCTGCATAAAACAGAAGTCGACTTCGGCACCACGAAAATGTTTATTCATGGATCAGCAGGGCGAGTGAGACCTTGATCCCGGAGGAAGGTCTTGCCCACAGACACTCAGACTTTTATGCCAGTCAACGTCGCTGCGGGTGCTGGAGAACAGTAATGGGTGTAAATCTGCAACTCAGGGCATTTCAGGCTCCGCATATCCAGCTTTACTGCCTTTGTTCACTTGACCTCTTAATCAAATTTTTTTCCACCCGCTTGCCAATATCACCTTGTTCTGACATAAGTTGTGTTTCAGCCGGCTTACGCCTCACTAACAAATGAGGTGAAATCCATCTGAGGAGGAATCCGAGGCAGGCTGAATCGAGAGAGCTTGCCTCTGGAGCAGCAAATTAGGTGTGGAACAAGAAATACAGCTCCGGAGTGCCAGTTTCCAGTCATTTCCTTTAGCTGGGAGCCAGCCTCCTTCAATGAATCAATCAACATTTACTTATCTGTCCCCTGCAGCAGTTTTGCAGATCGTTTTCAAAAAATCATTGAACCACTCACAGTTTATCCACTCTGCAAAATAGACACGGCTCTTCTCATACCTACCACATCGCTCCCCTCTCAGCCAACTGACTATAGCTCTGATTTCAGTAGGCAGAAAATATATACCCCTGCCCAGGGAAATTACTCTTACCACCTAACTGCCTCTTATATTTAAATGTCCGTGAGACCCTCTCAAAAAAGAGAGTGGAAAGGCTGAAAAGCATAGGGTTCCTCCAACTGACACATATTTGTCTTATAAATAACGTGCCCTCGAGAATGGCCACCACGGCTTCCTCCTGAGGCGTGACCTTCGCTACCTCCAGCTCCAGTGAAATCAGGGGAGATGATGACCCTTGTCTTCTATCCCAGCGCCTCAAATGCATATGCGGTCCCCAGAGGAGCTTCCTTCTGGACACCCTGATCTCGCAATCAGAGACGGGGTGGGGGGCTCCCTCCGCCTACAGCTGGGCAGTGCTGGGGGTCATGACGTTGGTGCTTCTGCAGACTGTGCCCTGGGGGAAGGTTCCTAACAGACTTCGCTTTGCTTGCTTGGAAGATGAAAATAATATTTCCTCCCTCACAGGGAGGAAGTCCTTTTCACTTTGCTTTTATGTTGTTTACACCTGCATGAGGGACGACATCGGATCTATTGCCTTGTGAATTGGGCCAACGAAATCGGAAGTGAGAGACAGCACACGCCTTTGACTAAATGATGGAAATCCACCTTTGTGGTTACAGACTGACCTGAACACTGTAGCTGCCAGCAACAGTTAGATTCTTTTGGTTAGTTATGGTATTTATGATAGTTAGAGGGAAAAATTTTCTATCTATCTATCTATCTATCTATCCATCATCTATTCCCCCCCCCCCCCCCCCCCCTTAGCTTCTGGATCCTGGGAGCAAGAACGAGTAATCTCTGACTTTCAGTGTCCTTAGGAACAATTAGGAATAATATGGTAAAATAGTGATACAACATTGATCAATGGCCTGGAACATCCTGGAATAATTCTTAACAGATGTAACCCTTCCCTGTTGGCTACCGTTAAATAAGTATGTTAAACATCTGAAATTGACTTTGCTTTATATTTGATGAATTCTTGCTACTTTCAATAAATGGAGAAACCCCCATGGATGGCGACAACACATGACGTGTTATGCATAGCCCCTTCGGCTACAATAAAGCCATGTATGAGATTCTAACACGCACACCTGTCTTTGTGAGCAGGTGCAGCGGCAGACTTGTGGCCTGCTCTCCACCATCAGGCCTTCCATCCACCCATGTGGTCTTCTGTCCAGACCAGCCCACTGCATGGATTGTCACCTGTCACCCAGGGCAGGTGACAGAGTCTCCTGCTGCAATATTTCTGCGAAACAGAGTCACGGTGGCGTAAAACAAAGAGCACCTCTTCCTTCCTGGTGAGATCACAGGTCAGACGCAACTCACCCGGCTAAGCTGACTGCCAGAGTGTGGGCTAGAGGTGCCGGGATGCCAGCTGGTTTCCAGCCTAACCCATGTGTCTCCTCATCCTCTGAGGACCACTGACTACTTGGAACGTCGTCTTTTCGCAGCAGTTTCTGTGAATGCAAGGTAGCCGGCTAGACATGCATGTGAGCTTAAAGATGTTCGTGTGTTCCGTTCCATTGCTAAACAGTCTGCGTGACTAAACCCAACACCAACATGGCAGGTATGTATATATTTCAATTCTGCACCGTCTGCAAGGGGAGGTGGGGAAACGTGATGGGTAATTGTAACAGTGGTCCGTCCATCGTGAAGGGACATTCCTGTATGTTGACAGTCCTTCAGGAAAGAGAGGTAGAGAAACCAGGGTTGTCTTTGTTCAGCTTGGCTGTCAGGTCAAAGGCTTGGAACCCGGAAGGAATGGCGTCTTGACAACCTACCAAGTGCGGCTTTGCAAAATATCAATGAATGCCAATTCCATTAAATGTGCGGGGAAATCTGATCCAGTATGCTAAAATGTGAACATTTGTGAGCGGTTCAATGAGATTGTATTCTGTAATCACTTCTCAAGACTCAGAATGATTTTGGTAGAGGAGAATATGGAGCAGTTTTTATTTTAAAAACTTTTTTGGCAAGGACAATATACCAAAAGGAACTTTCAATATATTTGCATATAATAAAATGTAGGAAGTAGATTAACCTTGAAATACAGAAATAATCTTAATACAGAAAGAATACACTAGATTCTCAAATGCTTTGAAAATAGGTTATGTTCTCCATTTCTTTATATTCTGCATATTTTAAATCAGAAATGTCAAGTTTGGTTGAATCTTTCAATTCCTGCTAAAAATAAAAAGTGCCAAACCAATCTGTAGAATTCAGAAGTAAATCGTATGACTACTTTATTCATGCTTAAATATTTCTCAGAAAATGAGCTATCTCCATGAGTATTCATATCTTCCCCTTCTTAAATTTTTTTTTTTAACATTTATTTTTGAGACAGAGAGAGACAGAGCATGAACAGGGAAGGGGCAGAGAGAGAGAGGGAGACACAGAATCTGAAACAGGCTCCAGGCTCCGGGCTGTCAGCACAGAGCCCGACGGGGGGCTCGGACTCACGGACCGCGAGATCATGACCTGAACCGAAATCAAGAGTCAGATGCTTAACCAACTGAGCCACTCAGGGAACCCTGTTGTTTTAACAAACTATAGATCCGTTCTTAGGTACAAGCTAAAATGCCTCTTGGTTCAGATACCAATTTTCACCTAGTAGCTTGTATAATAAAAGGCAGCTGTTCAAAAATATGGTTATGTTGACAATAAGATATGTTATTTATTGAATACAAGCAACAGTTCAATAATTCAAGTCTTATATTTATTTTCTCAGAGTAACTTGCTGTCAGTAAAAGGCAGATTTACGCAAACACATTTAACAAACAATAGTGGATTTTAACATCTTTAACTCATTTTGGAAGAAGGACTGTATGTAATTCAAGGAAAATAATTTTAATATGAAATACTTCCCTTAACAACCTATACACGCTCGTCTGAGTATGTTTGACATTTTCACGTCCTTTTACATAAATATTAGGAACCGTTAAGTAGTATTTGGAAAGGCTTTAATTTTCTTACAGGCTTTGGCTTAAAGGAAATGAAAATTCAGAGGATCTGTGTTTTTGGCAGGGAGCAGAGGAACGTGAGGCAGTGTAGGGCGTGGAGGGAAGGGACCGTTTAATAAAAGACACTAAGATGTCTTCTTTTGGGAAGACAAGTGGCCGCAACTTTAGTCCTTCCTCAAAAAAAGTTCCATGTGGAAAATATGCAATTTCACAAAAATAATTAATAGGTAATCAAACCTAGGAAATTGATTCTTATTTTTCAAGAGCAGAAAAGTATCTTGGCTATTCAAGTACATGGGACGATTCCTTAGGTGTGTTTTCCCCTTAATGCCCAATGTTTTATTTTTATTTTTATTTTTTTTAATGTTTATTTATTTCTGAGACACAGAGAGACAGAGCATGAGCAGGGGAGGGCCAGAGAGAGAGGGAGACACAGAATCAGAAGCAGGCTCCAGGGTCCCAGCTGTCAGCACAGAGCCCGACGCGGGGTTCGAACTCACAAACCGTGAGATCATGACCTGAGCCAAAGTCGGTCACTCAACCGACTGAGCCACCCAGGCGCCTCAATGCCCAACATTTTAATCTTTAGAACTTACTGGTGCTAGAAGTCTACTTTCTTGGTAACTGAACAAACTATTTAGTCTAGAAATGTGAATGATATGTTATCAGAACACACTAGTGATATGATTAGCTTATTTTTTAAGCAGTTCTTTTTTTTAAAGTTTATTTTTATTTATTTTGAGCAAGATACAGAGAACAAGCAGAGGAGGGGCAGAGAGAGAGAGAGAGGGAGACACAGAATCCCAAGCAGGCACCAGACTCTGAGCTTTCAGCGCAGGGCCCTATGCGGGGCTTGAACTCACGAACTGTGACATCATGACCTGAGCCGAAATCAAGAGTCTGAAGCTTAACCGACTGAGCCACCTAGGTGCCCCAATATGATTAGCTAATTGATGATATAACAATTTAATAATATAATAACGTAATGATGTAACAGTTTCTCAAATGTGGCATGTTGAACACTGTTCTAAATGTTTTTGTGCATTAATTAAGAGACTGCTGTATATAGTGATGCTGTGCCCCACTGCCCCACTCCCCCTCGCCTCCCAGGGCAGGGGGCTCGTTCACACGACTGTTAGGAGTATGGGTGTTGACTGATCACGGCTGGGTCTGTCTCCAGAGCTGCCTGAGGCCCAAGAAAGCAGCCTTTGTCTCTAGCGGAGACATGTCTGAAGGGTCATGTACCACCCCAGGTCCAGAGGTCCCCATACACTAGTATTCATGTTGTTTGATTCTGATACTTATGCTGCATTTACATTTGTATTGTTCGATAACAATCTGTGTCTACGTATTTATGCCGCTTAATTCTGTAGCAATGAATCAATGTAATGAAAAATCAGTCCAGAAGAAAACTTAACCCCCGAAGCCTTACGGTCACAGAAAGTTTTCTTCATGTTTTTATTGTAGTGAAATAACATGGTGATCAAGAAAACATTTCCAGGTGTAAAAACATTTATGCTAGTATAGAATTCTGTGGGAGAGACAGAGTGGAATGTATATTCAAGGAGAAAGAACAATGACGTAAAACAGCCAACCCAAATTTGAGTTTGTTTGGGTTTGCTTTTCAGTGCCCGGTCGAAACTACAAAATCGTCATGGTATTTATATTTCATTAGGTAAAATTTAAAAACAGGCACCTCAGTTTGAGTTGACTAATTTTGAAAACTCCAGTATTTGCTGACACTCTTTACAACGATTTCAACTTACGACAAAACCTTTTCAATTTCATTAACATTGTGTGTGGTGATACATGGTTTTCCAAAATTCTTTTAGGTGTTAAGCAGGCAAAAGTGTTCACTAAACTAGGTGACCCAAATTGTCTTTCCATGATAGAATCAGTCATGTTTTCCCCTTCCTCTCTCCCTTCCTTCCTTCCTTCCTCCCCTCCTCCTTCCTTCCTTTCCTCCCTCCCTCTTTTTCTTTCTTTCCCTTTCTTTCTTTCTTTCTTTCTTTCTTTCTTTCTTTCTTTCTTTCTTTTCTCCTTCCTTCCTTCCTTCCTTCCTTCCTTCCTTCCTTCCTTCTTTTTCTTTTCACAAAAAATTTAGCCTAACACAGTCTTCTGTAGTGATCTCCCATCCATGGTGGAAGAGGAAGCATCACTAGGAAACCAAAGCTGGAGGTCATAAGGGATGGTGAAACCATCAAGAGAAGCACAGCCAATTCAGTCAACAGGTCATTTCTTAGGAATGCTGCCTGCCTTCGTGAAGGTTTTGAAGTTTTCACATGTGAGAAAGTTCTGCATCAGCCTTCTGCTCATTTTTGTCTGTCTTGACAAAACCTATTGAAAGAATCTAATGAGATCCACCTAATTAATTGAACAATGACCATGTGGTAGACCTGTTGTAATAGTTTCTTTTTTTTTTTTAAATAAAGCTTATTTATGTTACGTAGAGAGAGACGGAGAGAGAGATAGAATAAGGAGGAGAGGGGCAGAGAGAGAGGGAGAGAGAATCCCAAGCAGGCTCCATGTTCCGAGCTGTCATTGCAGAGCCTGATGGGGGGCTTGAACTCATGAAATGTGAGATCATGAGCTGAGCCAGAATCAGAGTCGGATGCTTAAAGACTGAGCCCCCCATGTGCCCATGTTGTAATAGTTTTTTTTTAGGGCTGACACTAATGAAATACCACAAACTTGGTGGCTTAAAACAAAAATTTATTTCCTCGCAGTTGTAGGGGCTGGAGGTCTGACGTCAAGGTGTTAGCAGGGCCTCTCTCTCCCTGGATTCTCTGGAGGGGCCCAGTTCTCTCCTTGCCTCTTTGAGCCTCTGGTGGTGCCTGTTATCCGTGGTCCTGTCACTGCAGGCTCTGCCTCGGTCTTCATATCCTTCTCTCTGTGTGTCCTTTCTCTGTTTTTCATAAGGATATTTTCATTGAATTTAGAGCCCACCCTAATGCAGCATGAACTATCTCAATTTTTTTTTCATGACTACATCCTCAAAGACCCTATTTCCAAATAAGGTAATATTCTGAGGTTTTGGGGGGGACCTGCATGGGGGGGCCCTATTAGACCCACTGGGATTATATGCATGTGCAATGTAATCACATCATCCCCACCAACTCAACACAACTCAAAACACAAACAAGAAAAACAAAAAAAGATGAAGAAGAAAAGAGCCATTTGAGAAAAGTGTTTTTCCCCTCTTGTAAGGATAAGGCAAATGTAGGTAAACTGACAGCTCGGAATGCCAAAGCGGAGACCAGGTCCTTGTTATGCTGGGCTACAAATGTCCTCTCTGCTCACAAACCCTGTGGTCTGTGGGCGGCCGCCCTCCCTCTTCCCCTAGACCTCGTCCTCATCAGGACCAGGGACAGTGCCTCGCAAGCCTCAGACTCCCATTTCCTTGGTGTTGGTCTCAAGAAAAGACGGAAGGATTTTGTAAGTTTCCTGCCTTCTTCCCCCACCATTTGATGACTTACTTTCCAGCAGATGGAAACCCCCCACCCGGTGGATAAATCTGTAGGCGGTGGCACAGCGTAAGCCTTCAGGCCCTAACGGTGTGATGCCCAATGAAAACAGACAAACTGGCGTCCAGTGTCCTCACCACCGATCTGCTCGGAAAAACATACTTCAGCGGGTTGTTTTAGGAATCATACCCCTTTTTTTTTCATATTTGAAGAACACATTTGTATTCTCCTAATGTGTTCTCCTTAATTATTGTGTGATTATTTTCAGGATGAAAAAAACTCACGGGGCGTCTGGGGGGGCTCTGTCAGTTGAGCATCCGACTTCCGCTCAGGTCATGATCTCACGGTTTGTGAGTTCAAGCCCCATATCAGGCTCTGTGCTGACAGCTCAGAGCCGGAGGCCTGCTTCGGATTCTGTGCCTCCCTCTCTCTGCCTCTCCCCTGCCCACACTCTGTCTCTCTCTCTGTCTCAACATTAAATTAACATTAAAAAAATTAAAAAAAACCCCTCATGATTCTTCATACATTTTTATATTTCTTTAAGATGAAATAGTTTAATTGCCTCTGACATTTCAGTTGAGATCTTTATAATATTAGCGTGACTGAGAGGAAACCATATTCCCTGAGTAGATCTTTAATGATGGAGAGAAATAATAGATTTCTTCCCACAAAATGAGAGGTCACTGTAAGCAAGGCATGATGGAGTGGAATTCTACTCAGGAATAAAGAGAGAGGGTGGAGAGGAAAGGAAAGAGAGATATATTGCATTGTTTTGCAGGGGGTCTAGCGGTTGAAGTGTCCACGCAGCCATTCTGTGGTCGTGTCCACGCAGCCATTCTGTGGTCCAGCTGCAAGAATGTGTGGTGCCTCGAAGAAGCATCACTGTGGGTGAGAGAGGGCTGTTCCCTTCCGTCTCCAGAAATCTATCCATGCTAACAGAGGGGCTGTCACAGATCGCTAAATTATCAGGACTGTAGAATTCCGTCGATTAATGGTCATTTTGCCACCAAACACTTAAAACATTATCACTAGTGTATTCACAGAACTTGTGGATTCCCTACTTTCAAACGACGACGTGTCTGTCCGTCCCGGCGCTGTGATTTTAGGAAGACCAAATGCTGAAAGCCAAACAGACATTATGCTACTTTTCCCTCTTCTCTTCCAGCTGGGATCATCGCCGGAGTCTGATTCACACGTCAGCACCTGAATCGGCAGCTTCATCCTGTCAGGAGAGAATTGCAACAAGAATTGTATTCCGAACGATAGGCAAAGCCATGATTCATACTTAATTCTTATAATGAAGTTTGTAGACTGAGAGCTAGTCAATCTAAGCATTACGGGACAAAGGGAAAGGCAACTAGGATCTGACACCTATGTGGAACTAACGACTTCGGTCTTCGAGCGAGAGACATCATCCTTCCTGTGGGAGAGAAGAGAGGGCCTCCCGCTTACCCAAGCTCATGTAGAAATACATGGCACTAGCATTTAGAGCAAACCCTTGGCCATAAGAGAGGCTAAGATGACTAATATGAAAGCATGGATGAAATGAAGAGCAGATAAAGCATGAAGAAGATTAATAAATTACTAATGACAAAAATTATTCTATTTACTCCTGAACTGTCCTACCAAAGTAAAAACAAAATTCAATCCTAGATGTCTCAGAAAATTCAGAAAGTAGGACCTTATGTAACATCGGGTGATGGTTCACTATACACCAGGTAATGTGTGCTCTGGGATTATTAAAGAGCTTCTACTTAACTTTTTTTAATATTTATTTATTTGAGAGAGAGAGAGAGCAAGGGAGGGGCAGAGAGAGAGACACACGCACACAGAATCCAAAGCAGGCTCCGGGCTCCCACCTGTCAGCACAGAGCCCGACACTGGGCTCGAACCCACGGACTGGGAGATCATGATCTGAGCCAAAGTCGGATGCTCAACCGACCGAGCCACCCAGGTGCCCCAAGGAGCTTCTATTTAGAATGAAGAACACGGGACAGTGTATCCCCTGTGATCAGGAGGTCCTTATTTCATGCCAGATTTGAATATGTTATTTAATCTGGGAAGGTCACAAAGCATGAATTCTCTTCACTTTTTCTGTTACAAAGTGCAAATCTGACCTTGCCTTAAAAGGAAAGCTGATGCCTTCAGCAAGGCCTTGAAAACATAGTTGGGAGTTTTGTCACAGTTACTCAAAATTGCTAAAGTAAAGATTCCTTTCTATATAAGATTTTCCATTTTTTCTAGCAAAAATGAATTACAGCTCTAACATTTCACAAAAAGTTAATTATACTAGCAGATGCGACTACAAGACCCAGGGCCATGAGTAACCCACAGGCCATGCAGTTGGATACATGAAACACAGGAGATGATGTTGTTGTTGTTCCTTTTCTTTTGAAATGATCAGAATTGGTGATAAATTACCAACATACTGAATAATGGATCAGGATGATTTTTTTTTAAAAAAAGGAATCCTAAGTTGGTCCAAGTTTTCAAAATAGCACATTGTTTAAGTGAAAGCAAGCATCCTGGAAATACTTATCGTAACGTAACTTTTCACCATGACTGGCAAATGTTAACCAAAGGAAATTTCAGTGAACGCTTATCCTTGCAAAGTGCCTTAAAGTCATAACATGACTTTAGGAAAGATGCTTCTCTTGTAGGATGGCATAAGAGGGATCTGAGGAAACATCAGAGTCCCCATCGAAGAAATCAGTTTCTGCTCAGAGCTACAAAGCTACTGGTGGCCTGGAGAAATTCACGTGGACTCACACGTACAAGAGTAAGGTCATTATTGTTCAGTTGGAGTTGATGAGACATCTCTCTGCCCAAGAGGGAGGTCGAGTTATACATCGTAGCCTCGGCTTTTATTTCATAGCGTCCCCGGCCAGTCATCACACGACATGCCATGAGGCTGTGTGACCATCTCGTGGTCTGGAGCGCGTTAGGACCTCTTCTTGAGAGCCTGCATACTGCTCTACTCTAGCGGCCCTCACAGGAGTTGGGATTTGTTGTAGAAGCTACATCTATAGAAACATACAAAACACCACAACTGTTCTCACCGCCAGAGAGATAATATCAACACCCACACTATGCTCATTGGCGAAATAAAAATACAAAACCGACATTGGTGCGAAAGAGTGTATCTGTCCTGCCTTGACTCCCTCTGTGAGGGTTGCCTTGATCTTTCTTCCCTGCCCATCTACACCTTCTCCATGGGCAATTCCCTAACTGCCCTTGTCTGAGAAGCCCTCAGTTTCTAGCCCCGGTTCCATGCCACCCAATTCATACCTTGTTACACAGATTATTTTTACTCAGTAACTTAGCACTGGATAAGGAACTGTTTTATTCTTCAGCTTTTTTTTCTTGAATATCCTGCTTGTCTCCCCCAGTCGTGTTATAAAGATGGAGTTCAGACCCAGCACTAAGCTGCCTGGAATCCAGTCCCGGCATCCTTCCCTTCCAGGTACCCGTGACCTCGGGGAACATGATGTAAACCTATTGGTTCCTTCATTTTTCTTCATGCAAAATAAGAATGATGATAAATAGTACAGGCTCACGGATTCTTGTGAGAAGTAAATAATAAATATATCCTGCCTGCGTAAGATAGTTTCTGATACTTGTGTTAGATAATGTTACCCATTAACATACCACCGCTTTATTTTATTGCCATTTTTATCCTCAGCATCAGAGACCTCCATACTGCACCTTTTAAATCATGCCTCGCATGGGATTGGCCAAGCAATGACTACTCCATGAATTTTGGTAATTGAATGGTAAGAGTAGAAGCACAAAGAACATCCATAGTCCAGTGGGTCATGTCTGCACGACTAGCGATCAAACTGCTGACCTGAGTAGGTCTACCCAGCCAGAGAGCAAGCCTGCGGGATGCTGAGGAAGTTGCTGGAGAGGCAGAAACTCCTAACACATCAAAAAATGGCATGGCTTGTGATGCAAAGCTCGTGTGCAGTTCATGATGATACGAAGTGGAAGCAGACCTGGAAATAAGTCGCAGGGAAATAAGCAGACCCGGAAATAAGTCGCAGGGAGAACATCGAGGTGGCCACCGTGGGGAAAAGGTCCAGTTGCTAGCCCCGCTTTTTGCATAGGGAAATTCTACAACATCTGCTTTGAAACTCAAAGGGTGGCTTTAATAATAGGGAAGAGTAAAATACACGAGAGGCATTCGTTGGGGGTGGAATCTAATAGAACCGTTCAAATCATGACGGGAGAAAACGTTGACTTATGGAGAGTAGTTCATGAGGTACAGTCAAGAGAAAAGACAGGAGTCGGATCCAAGTTTTGTGAAGCAGGAGGATGAGAGAAGGGAGGACGAAGGGGGAGGAAGAGAAGGCATGGAGGGGAGGAACGTGCTTTCTCCTAGGCTGAGGTTTAAAGAAAACGACTTGTGACCGAAGAGTTTAATCTAAACTTTGTGCAGAGCGCAGCGTGTGAATGGGCTCGCTGTCACCGACAGGGAAGAGGTAAGAATGTGGAGGCAACCTAAACGTCCTTTCCAGAGAACATCCGCTCTTTAGTGAAGAACAGAGTGGAAGACTGTGATGCTACATGTAGCTTAGAAACACCATAGACGTATTTCTTTGTTCCAGAAAACCAAGTAAAATGGATTACTTGGAAATGGATGTAGGAGGTAGGGCATCTTAGGACAGTCAGGGCAGAGGCAAGCATGATAAAGGCAAATCAAAACCTGTGTGTGTGTGTGTGTGTGTGTGTACGCACATATTTTTATTTTAACTCAAAATCCTACTAAAAATAAATAAATAATTGCATATCCTGTATATGAATCTCCAAACCTGTCTTAGTTCATAAAAAAAAAAAACTGCAAAATACACCACACATTTGTTCCATGGGAGAATTTTCATGGAAAACACAGAGTACTTTTGGAATAAGTTGTATATATTTACAACATTTTGAAAGCATAATTGTTTATTCAAATGAGAGTCATTGTTTATTCAAATGAGACACATGAGACCCTCTTCAAATAAAGAGATCTTTAGTCTGACTTAGTTACACACACAGGCCAGGACGACTGTATTAAGATCTTATGAGGAGGCAATTTAGGTTTTAAAGTGGTGAGGGGTGCCTCGGTGGCTCACTCGGTTAAGCGTCCAACTTCCGCTGAGGCCACGCATAATCTCACGGTTCGTGGGTTTGAGCCCTGCATCAGGCTCTGTGCTGACAGCTCAGAGCCTGGAGCCTGCTTTGGATTCTGTATCTCCCTCTCTTTCTGCCCCTTCCCTGCTCATGCTCCATCTCTCTTTGTCTCTCAAAAAATAAATAAATATTAAAAAATTTTTTTAAGTAGTGAGATACACTGGCTTTTTTGGAAACTCGAACTCAAAACACAATGTAAGCAATCAAAACCCCAAGAAGCGTATGGGAAATGTCAACATTGACTCTTTATTCTGATTGAATTGATATGGGGGATGTCTGTATCCATATATCAGGATGACTGATATATTAATAAATAGACAATCATTTTTATACTTGGGTAGTATGGAATAGTATTTATTATATGTAAGGATATGTACTGGTGATATACATTTATTCATTAATGCTTGTAATACCCTTTCCACATAGATATTCTCCTCTCCAATTCACAGATCAGGGCCTTACACCCATTCTGTAACAAAGTAAGTGTCCTCACGAACCAAATCAAAAGCCTAAGTACTGTGTTTTTTCTCAGTGTTTGACAGAAAACAGATTTCGTGATGCAATTCCAAACCTCTCTTATATGTGTGGCTCATACTACCTAGCACACTTGGGCTACAGGTTAAATAAGGACAGGATAAAGTAAAACTTCCATGCAAAGAAAATTAGCAAACACACAAACAGCTGCATGCGTGCGTGTTTCCATCAATTTCTGAGATCTCTCCACCTCGTGCTATCAGCTGGACTTCATTGTAAATGCCACCCGGCCAAATGCACCCCTGTCTGCTTAGCCAGGAGATATTTTGTGGGTAATTAAATTGACGGAGTTTAAGATTGTAGGATGACAATAGCGGTGAGTAGCATTTTCTGGATGGAAGGGTCACAGATACATTGGAAAAAAGTGGAGGAGAATAAAGCAAATATTGAAGGATGTTACAGTTGGGGACTAGACCGGCCAACATGGCAAAAGGGAAAAAGGCAGCAGGGAAATATGGGAGAGAGAAGGAAGAACTCTCGGACACAGGCACTCACTTTCCTACAAAGGCTTACCTTGTTTGACACCGACCAGATATAAATGGATGGGTTTTGTGTAGATGCTGTTCATAGAGAAGGATGGAGACACATTTGCTCTGGAAAATATTTTGTGCTGACGAGATGCTCTAGAAAGATGATGTGGAGGTAGGGAAGAAGATCTATGATGTGCAAGAGCTTGGATGGAGAGACGGAGACAGAGGTGGGTGTGTGTCACAGAGAATTTGATTTGAGAGTCCTGGTCACCCTCTTTATAAGTAGAAGCTTCTTTGTCTTTGTATAAGTAGCTTCTGCTTTGTATAAGTAGAAGCAGAGAGTTCCGTCCAACTCTTCCCTTCCTCGCCAAAGCTGCTGGGACTCACGGGTTTGAGGATGCCCTGCCCTCCACCCACAGCACGGTTTCTTATTTGGCACACAACGCACCTGCACACACATCTTGCACACACATCCTGCAGACGTTCGTGCCCAGAATGGGCCCTCGTCTACCGCGGCTCCCGGTACTTGGCCATGATCCAGGGGCACCTTTGACTCGCCCACCGCGTCCTTGGCAGAAACGGAGCAGAGGAAGGAAGTTCAAGATGTTACGGCCACACAAAACGGTGTTCCAAACTGCCCGCATGCCAGGAAAAAAGTGTTGTTTAGAACAAAAAGTGATTTTGGTTTTTTGACTCTGATTACCAGGACAAAGGTCATGATCCCTACGCTGAAGGTGGCTTGTTAGAAGAGTTTCTAGTTTTGAGTTTACAGTTTTACATGACCACCTCTCTCATAAATTACTTTAAAAAGCGAAGAAAGAGAAATGTTCACTTTCTGTAGACAGGTCAGAAGAATGAGTGCGGGGGGAAGAAGAGTCGAAAAGCTGGCATTGGAAGAACGGCAGGCAGTAGAACATATATAAAAACACATAAATAAAAACATAAAAATATATAACAGGCTTCGCTTCCTGGGGAAGAAAGTTCATCAGCCAAAGACTCTGGGGATGACGGAGACACTTCAGGTAAAGGGCTGAAGGGTAAATAAGTTGGCAGTTGTTCTGTGGGTGAACTGATTCATGACACCCAATTTTAGTAAAATTATGCAGTATGCGATAGCTTCATGTTTGGGTTTGTGGGGGAACTATAAGAAAGCTGCCACATCTTATGTTCCGGTTTACTTGTTACAGAGAAGAGGGTGCCGACCCCTTGTTAGGGAGTTAGGTAATTCAGCTGTAAAATACACGGAGTTCGCCACCTGGGTGGTTCAGTCGATTGAGCCTCTGACTCTTGATTTTGGCTCAAGTCATGATCAGGGTCGTAGGATTGAGCCCTGCATGGGGCTCTGTGATGTGCGTGGAGCCTGCTTGAGATCCTCACTCACTCTCTCTCTCTTTCTCTCCCTCTGTCCCTCTCCCCCCCACTCTCTGTCTCTTTCTAAAATTAAAAAAAAAATGGACTCAGATGGCCATGAGCATCTCTATGGTCTATATTGGATTCTCCATGCTGTGTAGGGACGGATGTGTGTGCACACGTGTGTGTGCACATGTGCGTGTGCGTGTGATATTGAAGAAGAGGAAATCCCAGAAAATTAAAGGACTCAGAGACTCACAGCGTGTATTAAAATTTAAAACCATGAACTTGAACTATGGGTATCAAATCCTTCATTTAATAATCCATTCATTTACATAAATAGCTTTTAGGTACAACGTTGGGTGGTCGGGGACACAGAACTTAGTAAAATGGTCTTCATCCTGGGTGTTATTCTACAAAGGAATGGAGACTTAGAAGCATCAAAGGCAATTTCTTAAGTAAAGAGTGTATTTACAATCGATGGCTGAAAGAATTCTTAAATTTGGCACTAATACTGTGAACACGTTACATGAGGTAAAACTTCATAATACGGTCATAATATTTACAAGAGTGGCCAAAAGAGAGAAAGAACCCCACAAATAAAGTAGTTATTTTACGTACATGAATAGGACATAATTCCATCTGGACTTCTTATCCACGAGCGATAAAACGCCATTCAAAGATACCGCACACACTCACACATAATGCACGGTTTTCCCGATGATGCCACGGTTCTCACACGCTGGGCTGGTCAGGACGTGGCCTCCCGGGCTCTCACCTTCACAGAGAGCGAGTGAAGACGTGGCAACGAATGGAAGCTTCGCAAAGGTCCAGATAGAGGTGGGGGAAGCACACAAAGTGGGGAAGCTGGGAGTTCTGGCAAGTGTTCCCACCCTGCCAGAGGGGGCGGAGACGAAGGTGGCTGCTGGAGCCCAGAGAAGGGCTGATACTGAAGGAGGGGGTCACGAGACAAGAGTTGCGCCCTCCAGATTGTGGAGACGGGAGGTGAGAGGTTTCCAGCGGTGAAGGGTCCCCCCCGCCCCTTCTTCCCCTGGTTCCTAGATCTGCTCACTTCAGGTGGGAGGGAGGTGGCACCAGGCGTCCCCCCCCCCCTTCCTGGGACAGCGTGTGTACCTCTCGCTTGAGGGATAGACCTTGACAATGAAGACGTCGTCTCCCGGCTGGTGACGCGGCCAGGACTTCAGGGCTTTCCGCCAGGTCATGATGCCAAGGGATGGGGCAAGCGCTGAGACCACTGAATTCACGTGGGTTCCTCCTTTGAGTGGGTTGGGAGATTCTGCTGATTGGGAGCGGTGTCAGCCGGCGGGGCTCCCTCCTCTGTGGCCTGGGAGCTGCCCATGTCCCCCCCTCCAGGGGCTAGCGAGCACGTCCTCTGGAAGGGCCTGGGTGCCAAGAAAGAGCGTAGAGGCCCACAGGCACTTTTTCAGGCTTCTTCTTGAGGCTGCTGTCCCGCAGGCAAAAGCAGATCCAATGGCCAAGCCCAGAGCCTGTGGGAGGAAGAAAGCAAGGGGCCCGGGTGTAGGGAGATTCAGAAAACTAAGGCTCTCAGTGCGACCAGCCATAGGTGTGCTGGCCTCAGAAATAAGGCCGGAGATATTCCTTGTTTTAATCTTCTCTGAATGAGTTTATTGAACATAGTTACCACCTATTGTCTCAACACTGGGAAGAATCCAGAAGTGGTGCTATGGGAGTCTGGGGCTTTCTGTGAAATGTTTTCAATTACATTTAATTAAGGAATCAATTCATTTCATAGATCAAGGATAGTTTTTTTTTTTTTTTTTAATTTCTAGTTTGGCTTTTTATAAAAGTTCTCATGCATTTTTTCAAATATGTGTCAAAAAGTCATCTTTTTAAATAAGTAAGATTCATAGTAATAAGCCCTGTATAATTCTATTTAAAAATATTATAAGTGTATTTATTTTGAGAGAAAGAGAGAGAGAGAGAGAGAGAGAGAGAAGGAAAGCAGGGAAGGGGCAGAGAGAGAGGGAGAGAGAAAATCCCAAGCAGACTCTGTACTGTTAGCACAGAGCCCGATGTGGGGCTGGAACTCACAAACCGTGAGATCATGGCCTGAGCTGAAACCAAGAGTCTGACCCTTAACCGACTGAGCCACGCAGGTGCCCTAGGCTCATATAATTCCTGATATGTTTAATTTATATTATCTGTGTTATTTCTAGATCAATCGTGCGAAGACTTGATCAATTTTTTCTTCACTTAAAATTTTTTTACAATTTTTTTTTACTGTAGTAAAATACAGATACTACAAAATTTACGATCTTAACCACTTTTAAGTATATGGTTTAGTGGCATTAAATACACTCATATTGTTGTGAAACCATCACCACCATCCATCTTCAGAACTTTCTTCATCCTACAAAACTGGATTTCTGTAACCATTAACCAGTCGTTCCCCATTCTCTCTAACCCCCAACGCCTGGCAAATACCATTCTACTTTCTGTCTGAATGTATTTGACTACTCCAGGTACCTCATGTAAGTGGAGTCACACAGTATTTTCTTTTTGCGACTGGCTTACTTCACTCAGCATAATGTCCTCAAGGTTCATCCATGTTATAGCGTGTAACAGGATTTTCTTTTTAAGGATGTTAAAATCCTAACCTACGTTAGGATTTTATGAATTTTATTAATCTTTTTATATTTGACATTTCGGGAGGTAATCCCCATAAAATATTCCAAAAGGGTCAACGTTTAGGATTGGCCGGGGAAAACCACTAGATTGTGATAAAGATCAGGTATCTTTGAAGTTAAAGTTGGAGATTAACAGCAGCATGATGCATATAAACTCAACTATATGAGTAGCAAGGATGTGGAAGAGGCTTAACGTTAATTATCAGGAGAAAAGGTTGGGAAGTGAAGGAATGTGGAACCTGGACAAGCACACACTTGGGAAGACATGAAAGCGGTCTTCAAAAAATTGAAAGGCTGTCGCAGGGAAAAGGGATAATTTTTCCTCTGGGATTTCCCAAGAGGTTGGATAGGTAGGCTTTACCGGTGGAAGTTAGAGGGAGATGATGGATTTTAACTTTATCTAAGGAAGACCATCATTGCTGCCCCAAGAAGAGACATCTTGGCTTCAGATGGCCAAGCTGACGTTGGGCCCCTGCCTAGTGAAAATATAGAGCGGTGGTTCTCTGAGCGTGGGAGTCCTGAGATCATGTGAGCATTGCACACCGTCAAAAATTGTTTTATAATTACACTAAGACACTGATGCCTTTTGTGCTGCTATTGGCATCGGTGATGGAAAAGCAATGGTGGGTGAAACTGCTGATGGCTTTGCGTGAACCAAAATGGCGGCAGCAAGTATGTAGCAATCAGTTGTATTGACAAGTATTCGCTTCCCTTAAGAAGTTCCTTATTGTAGCAGTAAAATATGTTCTTTTATTAAATGTTAACACCTTAATCTTTTCCACATCCCGTGTGATGAGATGGGAAATATGAACGATGCACTTCTGGATACCAAATACGATGAGATGAGTATCTGAAGGAAAAACACATGTGTGATTGAGATCTTAGCTGAACTAGACACCTTTTCATGGAAAATCATATCTTCCTTAAAAGAATGACTGACCGAAGATCTGTGGCCATTCAGACTTAGGAGCATCTTCTCAATCAGAATAAACCGATCTGTTACCTCAAGGAAAACTACTAACACTTTTTCGTTGCCCATAAGGTCTGAGTATTTAAGTGACAGAATTTGGAAAACTTGTGTCCACCACAGAATTCTTGCGACTTTCCAGTCCTTATTCTAATGAGCTCACTGGTGATGGGATAAGTGGATTTTGGGGATTACACATTGAAATATGTCAATATTTGAAAGCACTGAAAAACTTAGGAACCTGGTATTTTCCAAATGACAAACCGCATGGTGTTAGGACAACACACGTAGGTAAAAGTGTAAGATAAACCCGTGGCTATTATTGTAACAGAGTAAAAAACGTTTATTAATATGGTTTCAAATTCCACATTATAGTTTTCACATGGAACTCCTAAGTGTTAAATGAATCAATCAGCCATTGGCTCTTTTTCAGTTTTAATTCTGAATATGGTGTAGTTTTACAGATATAACCCAAATACAATCCAAAGCTCTGAAGTTTCTTAAAAGTATAAAGGGATCCTGAGTCCAAAGAGTTTCAGAACCACTCTTACAAAATCAAACGTAGGCACAAATAGGCTGCATGACGGTGGCTTGATCTATCCTGAGGTGCTATTTGTCATTCTTGTAAAAATATAATATTTGACCCGCCACGTGATGGTCATGTTTTTGGTCTAGGATATCTTGTTGACTTCGTTCCTTCAACCCAAATGAAAGAAATCCCAAATATTTATGTAATAGGCCTACCGGTCTTCAAAATGATTGGGATAAAAGTCAAAATCCTTTCATTATGTGGACCTGGCTTTATTTTCATAGAAAAAGGGTTTTCTATCTAATGTTGAACATCAGATGCTTGCTTATACCATCTGTAAGTAAATACTCATATCAGTCCAAGAGGCACATCCGCCCTAAAAAATATCCAGGAGCTGACTGGTGCCAGACCAGGACAGGCCGCCATGTCTGCTCGTGTCTGGGGCAAAGACCGAGGTGGTTTATAATTACACACAACAAAGGTGAGCCCATCATGGAAAGTTCTCCTTTACACGTGAAGGGAAAAGAGCTTCCTGTGACTTTACAACGTGTGGTATTTCTCTTGTTTCTTTCACTGTGTTTACGATCCCCTGGAAGGCACATTACAGACAAACGGCTGTTGGGACTCGATTTTTCTTCCATCTTAGTCCCTCCAAGTGGCGAAAATCTGCTTATGTGCAAATTTTAAACATTTGAGGATCATGCCTCAATGCTAATTGCTTTTCCCTCAGGAGATCAATTCTAATTAAGATTTAAAAAAAATGTCCACCTCTTAATCTAAACTTCTAAATGGTACTTTCTCATACTGTTATATACCAACTACACCCTAATTGGAAATTTCAACCCTGAAAAGATAGTGGCTATCTCCAGAAGAGCATTAACCTCGTAGTAATATGTAATTTACATATGTGGTGACTTAATAAGAAGGCTTTTAAATGTAGGTTGTTACCTCCAAGACAACGAGGCAACAAAACAGTGTTTTCCTTCTTGCTGACACTTCAGGACATCTTAGCTTGTAATCTGCATCCTGACACGTGTTGTTACTTATAGGATTGGGGAAATTATAGGGATCTTCTGATGGCTGTTTTTCCATTTGCTTAAACAAGTACTTACTGACTAGTATCTAAGTGCTGTTAACTCGGCAAGGTACTGGGACACAGGGACGACCACCCAAACAGACATCTATTAAGTGAAACTGAATTTGTTTCACAAAAATCTAACCCCGGCTGTGTTTCTGATCTGCTATTCTTGGGTGCATTTCAAGCCTTCACAGGTGAAATCTGTGATTGCCAATACAGGGAAGCTCATGGATTCTATCCATTATTATTATTATTATTATTATTATTATTTTTTAATTTATTTTCAAGAGACAGAGAGAGACAGAGTATAAGCAGGGGGAGGGGCAGAGAGAGAGGGAGACACAGAATCCGAAGCAGGCTCCAGGTTCCGAGCTGTCAGCACAGAGTCTGACGCGGGGCTTGAACCCACGAACCGTGAGATCATGACCTGAGCTGAAGTCGGACGCTCAACCGACTGAGCCACCCAGGCTCCCCTCCATGTTCAGTATTATTAATTCTTATGAATGGGTGCAAGAAAGCATTACTGCTATTTGTGTGTGTGTGTGTGTGTGTGTGTGTGTGTGTGTGTTCAACAATTACATTGTCTTCACAAAAATATTCTAATGTGGGTGGTTTATCACCTCTATTTTATTTTTATTTTTTTAATTTTTTTTTATTTTTATGTTTTTCAATATATGAAGTTTATTGTCAAATTGGTTTCCATACAACACCCAGTGCTCATCCCAAATATCACCTCTATTTTCAATATCAATGCATATAATCTAAACCAATATAGTCAAGGTCAACACATTTAAGACATTCAATATCACAATCTACTACTCTGTTAGTTCCACGAGGGCAGAAATCATAACTAAAAAAAAAAATTACCTAAGTTGGTAAATTATGTTTTCATTATTCCTGAGGCCTATCTATGATCTTTGTAATAGCATATAAAATGGAAACCTCAAACCAGTACTAAAGAGAAATCAGTAATGTCTCTAAATTACCGAAAGAAGCACAAAACTGAGAAACAATGTCAGATTGTTATTCCATTAGAAGCAATTTTAACAATCGGTACACTGGAAGTAATTCCCTAGTGCTATCAGCTAAATGACTCTATCATCCCTCTCGTTCACGGACACGTATATTATCGGGATCAACATTTATAAGCAGTGAGCAATGTAAAAAATACAGGATGTAAGGAAGTAAATCTGTAATGCTTTTAGGACAGAGGGGGAGTCATATTGAACTTGAATAGTGATTCTGATTTAGACATGTACAGTAGCCACTAGCTTCCTGTGACTCCGGACGTGTAAAAGGTCGTGTGAGCTGACCCCTACTGCAAGTCTCAAGGACTTTGTAGGAATAGAATAAGGCAAAGTACTTCATTCATAGTTTTACATTGACTGCATACAGCAGTGATAATTCTGGAATATGTTGGTTTAAATAATATAGATTAAAGTTAATATAGCCTCTTTTTATTTTCCTGTGGCTCCTAGAAAATTTAAGACTACCGATGGGCCTCTCATTATGTCTCTATTTGGCAGCACTGAGACACTGTGAATGCAATTTGTGGGTTCAAAAAATTATCCACACGTCTGCATGAAAAGGAATGCTTGTGAAGCATGTCAACAACGGATCTTGCATTAATTTTTAAAAATCCCTTTAGTGTGTTTGCCAGCTAACTTAGTTGTTTTTTTGTTTTTTAATCTATTCAATATGATTAGCTCCCAAACTTGGCAATGGCATGGTATGACTATTTACTGAAACAACCTATGTATTTTTCAACATTTTATTTTATTTTGCCCTTCAGAATGATCACGTTTTTATAAGTATTTGGAATGCGCCCTTGAAGAGCACTTGCTTAAAAACGTGACAAGAAATTCAAGGCATTTAAATCACTTAAGGCCACACAAGAATACACTGACGGATATAAGTTGTGTATAAAACCTGCCGAATGTATATGGCATCCAAAATACTATCCTTTTTCTAAAAAAAATAAAAATAAAAATAAAGGTCAGCAAAATCAATACTCCTGGTGACCTGAAACATTGCTTTATCTCTGAACTGTTAAACAATACATTTCTTGATGGAATTGGTCCATTCCTCTCAAATATGTGGCTCTGCTTTGAGCTCAATTTCAGGACCACTTTGCTGGCTGTGCTGGTTGAGTAAAGGCATTAATGATCTAAATCAGAAGGACAGTAAAACATAGCAGAGGACCACAGGTCAGAATTCTAGTCAGACTTTGGTGATGACTAGGTGACTGGGGGAAGATTCAAAATCAATCATAAATTGGGGGAATGAAGACAGAGACAGCTCTCCCTCACTATCCCCCTCCCCCTGCCCGGTCTGTCTGTCTGTCCCCCTCCCCCGACCCTCCTGCTCTTGTCTGTCTTTCCCTTCCTCTCTCTCTCCCTCTCTTCGTTCCACCCCCCTCTCTTTCTTGATGTCTTCTAGAAGTTAGCAGCTCTCACGTTTTAGGCAATCTGCGTTTCACCGTCCTCCCAGATTGCTCTTTCGGCTCCAGTAAAACCCCTTCGCACTTCCGGCAATGGTAAAGTGGTCCAAAGTTTTGTTTGTTTTGTTCCATACCTTCGCTGCTGTCATTTCTCTTTTAAAATCCCAATTTCAACCTAAACCCCCCGGGCAAACCTATCACGAATTCAGCACTGTTAAGATGCTCCATCAAAGCCACGAGCCTTAATGTTACCCTGTTGTAGGGCTCTTCCCTGACCCTGGCCCATAATAAAAACTCAGGTGGTCCCAGCACACCTTGGCGTAGTGACTCAGGCGACTGATACAATGAAGCGGTTTGGGCGAATATGATAATAGATATCGATGGCATTGTGTATTCTGCCAGCGGACAGCACACTCACAATTTACCTGTGACCTGCTTTTATACTAATGCAGAGGAGTTATGACGTGACATTTGGGCATGGAATGTTTGGTATAAGATTGACCTTTTAGAGTCCCTTTAATTAAATAACAGTCCTGACTAATCCTCCGTGTTTTTACTCTTTCTATATAAAATCTACGGAGCTATCAATTTATCGTAATCGTTTTTCAGGCCACCTGTCATCCTTTGGATTAGAAAGATCTCATTCAGTCCAGAAAGACAAAAAAGAAACATTGGGTGAGTGAGTAGCAACGGGTTCTGTTATTATTGGAAGAATTTTTAAATAACTAAAATGAATGCAATGTATTTAAACAGTATTAATATATAAAACATGGGTGTATGCTTGTTATATAAGTGATGTCTATATGTATAAATATGAGTAAATAAAATGTATATGTGTGTGTGCTATACATAAACAGAGAGAAGAAAATGTTCTCAAGTTCACATAGACTGCGATATAACAGAAACTCAGGTTTTCTGAATCCAGAGCCTAAGCTTTGTGGGATCATGTTATTTTGTATTCTTAGACCCAGACCCAAGAGCAAAGCAAATACAGAAAAAGATAAATTTCATAAAGCTCATGAATTTTAGTTTGTTTGTAACCAAATCATTGAAAAATTGGCAGGTTTTCACCAAATTTGTAGAGTATGTCGGGAATGACCTGCGTGAGAATATAGGCCACATGGCAAACAGCAAGTTCCACGTTCGCTCTCCAAGGGATGAAGAGATGGGGTCAGATCCCAGAGAAGTATCACTGCTGAACCACTGTCACCAAGTTGGAAGGTGTGGTTTGGTGGTCGGACAATATGCTGTACCCAGAGACCGCCCTGGGGAGTCCTGATAAAGGGCGGGCGGCAGGGGCTTGAAAGAGGAGATGATCCCTTCCCTCCCTCGGGGCAGCTACCTGTGGCCCAAACCCGGCTGGCAAGGCTGCCTGTCCAGAGGAGATGGCCATAGTTAGCCCGCCCACCAAACAACAGTATAGCCACGTTCTGAGAAGCTGTCACGTGGACGGGTGGACCGGCAGCCCCCTCCCTAGGTCCAATGAGGCAGCGTCACTGCGGAAATCTCTGGTTGCGGGTGAAGCGACAGGTGTCCATTTTCCCTAGAGCAGCACACAGAGGTAGAGCAGAACCTGAAGCCAGACTCAAGGACAATGATGTCTACCGCGTGGCTATGAGGAATTTAAAATGTAGATAGAGGAGAGCAGGCCTGTCCCAGAACCCCGACTGCTGTCCTTTCATGCCCGCTAAGCTTCGGTGCGTGGAGAGCACCCAGGGCCCTCACCAGCCATGACTGGCGGGGAACAGGTCTCACAATAGGGCTGGGGTCCGAGTCTTACAATGGCGGCTGTATGTCATGGTAAACTTGTTCAAAATATTAGCTTTACTTTTGGGGTAGATAGTCACATGTTTCATGTTTTTTCCCCTCTGAGCTATTGAACAAAAATATAAACCTCACGTCAATTTTCAAATAGTATGTCTCCATCAGCCTTGGTCCCAAGAAGTTGTGTGTTTGCATAGAGTAGATAGTAGTGAGTGTAGGTGTAAGGTATGTTGAGCCCTTGAAACTGGAGACAAACTCAAGCCACTGAAATTTGGAAGAAAGTATTACATAAGAAACTTTCCAGGGGCTCCGGGAGGGCTCAGTCGGTTAAGTGTTTGACTTCAGCTCAGGTCATGATCTCACGGTTTGTGAGTTTGAGTCCCATGTCAGGCTTGGTGCTGACAGCTCAGAGCCTGGAGCCTGCTTTAGATTCTGTATCTCCCTCTCTCTCTTCCCCTCCTCCACTTGTGCTCTCTCTCTCTCTCAAAAAATAAATAAACATAAAAAAATTTTTAAGAATCTTTCTAGAACTTTGAAAATGTCTAGTATTCTACTCATTTGAAAGACTATTTAGAGGGAAATCTTTTTAGAAATTTTTTTATTTAAAACATTTTTAAATGTTTATTTTTATTTTATTTATTTATTATTATTAAACTTTTTTTGATGTTTATTTTTGAGAGAGAGAGAGAGAGAGAGAGAGAGAGTGTGTGTGTGTGTGTGTGTGTGTGTGTGTGTGAGTGGGGGAGGGGCAGAAAGAGGGAGACACAGAATCCAAAGCAGGCTCCAGGCTCTAAGCTGTCAGCACAGAGCTTGATGTGGGGCTTGAACTCACCGACTGTGAGATCATGACCTGAGTCAAAGTCAGACGCTTAACCAACTGAGCCACCCAGGCTCCACAGAAGAAAAATTTTGATCAATACTGAATAAAGTTCAGCTTTTACTCAGATGGAAAATTCCATGCAGAGTTGCCCCATGAGAAAGAGCTTAATTGCAAATCAACAAACAGTTCCATTTCCAAACATCTGCCCTTTTGATTACAAACATGGAGCTTCTAAGTGAAGACACTAAAAGAGGTCAAGGTTAACTTGTTTAAGACTCTCCCCTACTGTCTGGCATCCCAAAGAGAGACTTGGCCTCCTTTGGGCTTCTGTGAACATGGGTTATGGCACAGAGTTTAAGGCAGCAATCCTGATCCCCCCTGATAATGCTGTGATTAGGGCCAGTGCACACATAACAATTATGAATTACAAATGATAAAATTAAGTGGCAAATCCAGAGATTTTCCACACATAAAAATATAAAATTTAGGAAGTTTATTTTAGAGGCAAAATATAATGTATTGAAAATCAACACCTAATAAAATGTAATATTTCTAATCGACTGAACTTATAGAATGTGAATCATTACTTTCTTTTCTTGTAAGTGTTGTCACAGTCAGCCACACTCAGGACAATGGCTCACTTTATCTCAAAAGTCAGCCTTGGATAATGTGGTTTTTAGCTCTTGAACTTGGGAGACAAGGGAGCCGAAAAATAGATAAACTCTTTACTTCCCTGCTCCATAGTAAACATATTTCCGTGACTATGTTAGGATGCTGTGTTCAAAAAAAGGCTGCACCAAAGCAAGAACTTTGTTAATATAGAGTTTTGGGGGATTTTTATTCTACGCAGATATGTACATATTTGGGAATATCACATGCAAAGTTCACGTGGCTCATGTAAGTCTGTGAGTCACCCTTCACAATGCTCTAGGTCTAAAGGCCTATGGCCTGATCTAATGTCAGGATGAGCCACAGTGGAAATTAGTCAAAGCAAGCAAAGTGTGAGGACGCGCACACGCCAATGCAGGGAGCGAGACGATGGCACACTCAGAGGAGTCAGGCCCTGCACTTTAAAACAGACACCTGCAAGAAATTATTCTAGGACACAGACGACCCTGTAGAGTCACTCTCCTTTAAAAACGGTTCTTTGTGGAGGCGAAATTCAATTACTGTGATGTGACTTACAGACAGCACTCAGCAACGTGGCCAGTTTTGTTTCTCTTCGTATGGTTTAAATGCTCACCGTTGTAACAACGGTGTTTGTTTGGATAAAATATCATTTCGGTCTTTGGTCCCTTTTTTCTAAAATTTCTAGATACACTCTTAGTGTTAATTTCAAATTGAAACTCCAACATGCATCACATAAAACCCTGAGACGACTATACCCTCATGGGTTCATTCTCTCGCATTATTTCCCAAAGAGAAAGGCTTTGATCTGAATCCTTAATATGTAAGGAAAGCCTAAATCAGAGCTGCCTTCTGTTGAAAAAATAAAACAAAGCAACAATGTTCTTGATTAATAGAGTTTATAGTATGATCTATCATGTGTCTTTCGTTTAATAAGAGTAGTCAAATATAAAATTAATCAATTGGGGAAGGAAACAACCAGGAAAAAATAGAAAATAGAGGATGTATGATAGTATGATACAAGAAGAGAATCTTCTGTGTGTGAAAGATAATATGTATTAAAAGAGTTTTTTTCGATTCTATACACGTTTTTTAAAAATTTCTTTTAATGTTTATTTTGGAGAGGGAGAGAGAGAGAGAGAGAGGCAGAATGTGAGAGGGAGAGGGGCAGAGAGAGAGGGAGACACAGAATCTGAAGCAGGCTCCAGGCTCCGAGCTGTCAGCACAGAGCCTGACTTAGGGCTCGAACCCATGAATCGTGAGATAATGACCCGAGCTGAAGTCGGATGCTTAACCGACTGAGCCACCCAGGCGCCCATTAAATTTTTTTTAACGTTTATTTATTATTGGGAGACACAGAGACACAGAGCATGAGCAGGGGAGGGGTAGGGAGAGAGGGAGACACAGAATCCGAAACAGGCTCCAGGCTCTGAGCCGTCAGCCCAGAGCCCGATGTGGGGCTCGAACCTCCAACCAGATTTTAGGTAAGTGATCCGAAGAGAGGTGAGAACAGGGCCAGCTGCACTGTGGATGAAATGAGTCATGTAAAATGGCTAACGGGATATTCATCCTCCGATAAAGAGAAAAACGTTTCAAATCAGCCAACTAACTGTGCCCTCTGGTAAGTGGTCTTTTCCCTTGGTGACACATTCATTCTTTGGTTGCCCGTTTGTTCATTCGTTCATTCATTCCCTAAATGAGAGTTAATCAGAGTTCACTGCCAGGAAGACACACAGGACATAGAAACCTCAATAAAACCTAGTAACAACCTCTAGAACTTTATATTCTAGCAGAAAAACACACAGGGGTCTCATCCTCCCATCTTCCTCTTTCTCCCATAACACCGTGTCATTCCAGTACAGCTGCCCACACACACCCAGATCCTGCTCTGCACTATAGGAGGCCACGGCGGGGGGGGGGGGGGGGGGGAGGTGGTCTTTAAAATTGTTTTTGTTCTCATTAAAAAATAAAGTGTACTAACATCTTAAAACAGGAATAGTCTCAATCTATTTAAAATTATTCTGAATGATGATGCTGCTGCATGATACACTTCAGACACATTTCTTTTCTTTTTTCTTTAAAGATTTTACTGCTTTTCAGTGATCTCTATACCCAACGTGGAGCTCCCCAACCCTGGGATCAAGAGTCACGTGCTCTACTGACAGTTTGTGTCTAGATACAATCATCATTTATCATTTGTCATAAAAGTAAGACTCAGAGATTCCTCTGTGACCTGCTTGGGGATGATGAAATAATCTTTGTTCTGAGAAGATGCAAACACAGGACTCACATGGTGGCTTTTGAACTAGTTTTCCGGTTGGTCTTGTTTCCTGAGCAAGCTCGTGTCCTGCTTGCCGCACGCTGTTGCTATGGGCACAACGACATATGCCAGCTGCTGGCTTGTGGCTTCAGCCTGACCGCCATGTTGGGAAGGTGCATTTGCTAGTTTGTCTTCGTTGGTCGGTTGCTTTTTCTTGAGTTGCTGATTTAATGCCATATCAAGTCTCCCCACGGACAATTTCTGAGACGGTTTCCTAATTTTTCCTATGCTTTTTAGTTCATTGTGACTTGGGTCTCTTACCTCTCTCAGAGGTGGCCCTTTCTGCAAATTGCTGTCCTGTTAGAGGGTTGGTTTATATGGTCAACATGCTTGACACCAATAACTTTTTTTTTTTAACGTTTATTTATTTTTGAGACAGAGAGAGACAGAGCATGAATGGGGGAGGGTCAGAGAGAGGGAGACACAGAATCCGAAACAGGCTCCAGGCTCTGAGCTGTCAGCACAGAGCCCGACGCGGGGCTCGAACTCACAGACGGCGAGATCATGACCTGAGCCGAAGTCGGGCGCTTAACCGACTGGGCCACCCAGGCACCCCGACACCAATAACTTTTGTAGGGACTATATTTGGAATCTGAATGGGGTGACCCAGGAGGGGGGGTTGTGTATACACACACACACACACACACACACACGAATATTACTCAGCCATAAAAAATAATGAAATTTTGCCATTTGCAATGACATGGATGGAGCTGAAGAGTATCATGCTGGGCGAAATAAGCAAGTCAGAGACAGACAGACATCATATGCTTTCACTCCGGTAGTCATTTCAACGGTAAGATTTTCAATGTTTGTTTATATCCTTTAAAGATGTGCCATTTGGATCCTCCGTGGTTTTGCCCTGAAATTATTATAAGCTACATTTACCTGCGCTAACACAGACCAAACCATTTCCCAGTTTGTCAGCATGTTTTTATTTTAATTTTGTTATTTATGCCGGTGTTGAAATTGGTGGAGTAAGTTTCTAAATGTATTCTGGCTGTAAATTTTGTTTTTTAATTTTAAAATCCATTTTAGTTTCTCAATATGCCAGTCTCTGTTTCTGTTACACCAGGGCTGGAGGCATCGTTCCCTCCCCCCACCCCGTATCTATTTATTTTTAGCTTTTCCACATGTCATTCTGTAATCCACCTAGAGTTTATTTTGGTATGTGGTCTAAGCTTTGCATCTAAATGTTTGTATTCCAACAAGACCTATTAAAAGACTATTTATTTTATTTTTCCTTCCCCAATGAACGTCTGAAATCTGTCTCGTGGAATGAGTGGCTGCCCTCTTCTCCACCAAGCACCTGGACATACTGAAGTTTATCCACCTGCACCCTTGAATCCCTGGCGCCTGAGAGAGGGCTCCTCATCCCAGGTCACACCGCAGGTAAGTGGCTACGGCCAATATTTATTTACTTAAAAAAAATGGTGGGTACTCTTTTCTGGTTGACCTGCTCTAAGCTGGCTTCCTGGTCGATGTCACACTTCCCTGCCGTCCAGTGCCTGCTGGCATTTGGTAGGTTGGGTATAAATGAATGGTTCTGAACCTATTAGCAATAATCATATGTACTGGCAGCAGAGAATCACTACAGGAGGATAAGGTGAGCAAACCTCTGTAGAGGGAGGGCCCGGGAAGGGGCGGGAAGTGACAGCAGCAGGCAAGGCAGCCCCCGCCCCCATTGGCGCTGCACATCCACAGGAAGCACGCCTGGCCCCTTGGCACACTCGTCACCCCCCCCCCCCTTGGGGGCGGAGGGGTAACTGTCTGGGTGGCAGTTTCCTGAGAGAAGGATCTGGATACGTAGTCTCCCTCCTCTCGCTCCTCTCTCTGCAATCCACTTGTCTCCAGGGAGTTTCGTTTTGGGCGTTTGGCTTTTGTGCGCTTAGCAGGAGGGCTCGTCCCCTGGGAGGGGACCTCTCAGCTGTCAGAATCGGGTTCTAGTGTTCGCTGTTAGGCAGCCCTGGTGCTCCACTCCTCAGCCGAGTCTCCCAACCCAGCAGTGATCAAGTTGGCCTTTTCATCTCCCGTTACCAAAGCCGTGCACCTGTCTTTGAGTCGGTTCCAAGTGTGGATGGATATACTCGTGCCATTGATTTTTTCCACACCCCAACAGTAATCCAAGATTAGGAATAAACATCATGGGGGGTGCCTGGACAGTGCAGTCAGTTGAGTGACCGACCTGGCTTTGGGTCATGATCTCACGGTTCATGGGTTGAAGCCCTGCATCAGGCTCTGCGCTGACAGCTCAGAGCCTGGAGCCTGCTTCAGATACTCTGTCTCCCTCTCTATCTGCCCCTCCCCTGCTCATGCTCTCTCTCTCTCTCTGTCTTGAAAATAAATAAACATTAAAAAAATTAAAAGTAAACAACAAGCATGACTGAATAATCCACTAATGGTAAACACCAGTCCCAATGAAAAAATAGAGAAAGTAAACCCAGTGTGTTGAAGGACCCGCATCTGTGGAGCTCTGTTGCAGTCTGTATGGTAAGCAAAGTGTTTCTCCCCGTTTTGTGTCTTTCGGATTTTAAGATAAATGGGTATGAGTCAGCATTTCTGTTTTTAGAGTCAAGGAGCATTTGTGTGAGCCCCAACCTCTTAATCAAGAAACGCTGGAAGTCTTTCTAACAGGTCTCCCCTCATTTTTTATTCTGCTGTCTGTTGCTGTGGATTACCACACCTCATTCTGGAGAGAGCAAAAAAAGGCAGGTTTTTCAAAAGTCAGGAAATCTCACAAATAGTATTTCCAGAAAAGATCTTAATTCTACCCCATTTCAATTGCCTCCATGTAACAGAAATGACCAGACTCTGTTCCGGGGTCTTTCCACAAAGCTGGTCAGTGGAATTCAGTCTTGAGAGCCAAGTCCATTAACACACGCTCCCGAGCCATTTGTCTGGCACTGACCTTGGGTGGACGCTCCTGTGTGGCTTACCTCGAAGACATCTTCTTTCTAAAATTCTATCCTCTTCTTTAAAGACTTGATCAGATGGCGGTTATGAAGGCAAGGACACATGGAAGAATGCCACTTTCCTCGACAGATGAGACAGGTCCAAGAAGACAATTTTTTCTTTAAGTGGGGTCGCTTTTTTTCCGAACAAGGCTTGCATCCATAGTAATTTTATGCTACAATGTGAATAATGGATCTGGAAAACCTTTCTTTCCAGGACAGACGTATATATACGAGGCATTTTTTCCCCCTGCTATTCAATAATGATTATTTTGATTACACAGAGAAGTTCTTAGGTAAGTGGAATAATATAAAATCAATGTGAAAAAAAGGTAAAAATGTGTTTTTTGGGGGTATTAGACGACGGTGAAACAGGTAATGTGTGTGTGTGTGTGTGTGTGTGTGTGTGTGTGTGTGTGTTGAATAACGCAGAGTAAAGTTATCCTAATTCCATTCATCAATTAATTTAATTTTGATTCCACGTTAACCTCCTTTACTCAGTTCCTCTCCCCACCGCCACCCCCCCCCCCCAATCCCTGTAAGGAAGCCCTGTGAATGCCCCAGACATGAGGCTATGAGAGCTTGGCTGAGCTCCTGCGTCTGGGGATTACTTTCCAGATTTATTTGCGGGGTGTCTGTGCCGGGCAAGTCTTAGCTTTCGCAAAAGACTAATTACTCTTTGTACCTTTTAACATTAAAATGCATCTGAGACCTTGCCTCCATTTAACACAACTCTGAGGCATACCTTATTCAGCAGAAGCAACGGGGGCCCCTGTCGCCAAGGCTTAGCAGATAAGAAGATTAGGACAACGTATTTTAACTTTCATTTCTTTGATGCAAAAGGTAAGAACACCTGATTTCAATATTTAATTCCTTTGATATTTTACCTTTGGATTTAATTTTCTTGAACTTTAACTGGCAAGAAAATTTTATTCTCTGCACTTGAATTTCTCCCTGGAAATTCTGAAATGGCAGATTTGCATTCACACAGGGTGGGCCTCTTGGAGGTCATTATATTATCCTGCCCTTTTGACACTGGGATTGGATTCTATTTCAGAGCTTCTAAGGGCCATGCTGATGACTCATATGGGCCGACACAGGGGATGGGAGAGAGGACAGGAGGGGAGCTGTCTGGTGTACAGAAGGCCTCCAAGTTACATTAATCACTGAAGAGCTCTGAGCTGTTGTAGAGCCTTCTGGAGGCAAAAGGAACTGTTCACGGCCATGGTCCTGGGGGAACTGAAGGCCAGGTTCGGGGAGATGCTTTTCTGAAGAAGCAACACTGTATTCACCTGTTCTCACCCACCTCCTCCCCTGCAAGGATCCAGCGCAACCCCGGGGCAAGGGCTAAGACAACAGCGGTTGCAGATTGGGAGTGTGGAGAATTCGCTCTTTGTGCATGCGTGCTATTGGCCAGTGTCCCCAGCTCCTGTCCGGCTGTGCCCTCACTCCCCGACGCCACCAGGTGCACCGTCAGTGAGGCCCCACGCACAAGGGACATGTGGGTCTCTGTTCAGAAAGCAGAACTTGCTGTGAAAGGTGATAATAAAATGCAAAGCTCTTCCCTTCTTGACCCGCCGTGGGGATTTCATTTGGACCTTGTTGTCAAGATGGGCACTCAGTGGGAAGGGGGAGCCGCTGCGGGAGGGGGCAGGGAGCCGAGGGTGGCAGGCTGTAGGGAGGGGACACCCGAGAACCCAGCCTAGGGGGGCAGACATCCGACCTCCCCTGAGCCAAGGCTCCCAACCTCAGAGCACACCCCACTGAAGCATCAGATTTCACCTAAAAAACACAAATCCCAAGATAAAATTACTACTAATGTCCAGATGACGACTCAGAGCATCAAAACCCGGGCGTGGAGCCCTTGTCCGCCCTGCTCTGTGTAGAGGACCAGACCCAAGTGATACCTCCTGTCGTTTCTCACCCTGCGTCTCAGCTTCCCGCCCCCTCGGCCCCACTCCTCGCGCTCATCCGTACAGATGTGCAGTCACCACCGACGGGCTCGGCCAGTACCCCCATTTCTTCCCCTGGGACCAAGTGGTATACTCCCAAATTTTAAAGTCAAAAGGAAAAGAAAGGAAATCCTCAATGCATCACTGGCAGACCCTTTTACTGTCTCCCCAGAATGAATGAGTAGCAGAATCAGTAGAGGCATGGATATACTCAGAGTGTAATTGCAGGATTTCGTCCAGCATCTGGCTGGTGCCAACCTGTGCCCCTTCGTGACTTCTGTTCCGGTCACACTGGCTGGCACACCAAACCCACACCCACACCCACGCCCACTGGATATGCCTTTGTTGACTGGCCCATGTCTAGCTCTGTCCCAAATCTTGGCTCAGAGATCGTTTCCTCTAGGGAGATTTTTCTCATTCCCTCAGAATCTCTCTTCTGCCTACCCTTGGTATCTTGGAGTTAGGACACCAGGGCCCTCCTTTTCAACACTGTAACATATCCAACAGTCTATACACATGCCAATCTTTTCCTGCTATACTAAAGGCTATTCAAAGGCAGGAATGGTATCTTATTTCCTTTGTTGTTGTTGTTGCTTTTTTAAGTAGGTTCCACACCCAATGTGGAGCTTGAACTCACAACCCTGAAGTCAAGAGTCGTGTACTCTACCTAACTGAGCCAGCCAGGGGCCCCTCTTATTTATTTTTTAATAACCCAACCTCCAGTACAGAGCTCGGTATAAAAGAGTTTCTCTGCAAATAATTTTTGAACAGAACAGAAGATATTTCAACATACATTTACTTACATTCGCATGTTTTCCAAAAGGACTCAGAATAAAACCGATAAAAATGTCTTCAAAGTGGGTATCTGTTCAGAAATGCTTTTTGTGGAAAAAGACTCACCAGACCCCTGGCAGCACCAAAACCGCCTTTTAAACCATCTGTTTTCATCTACTATTTTGCTCCTGGTGGGCCTCACTTGGTCCAGTGAGTTGATTTTGAAGGGTCCACCATCACACCAATTTCCTCTATGACCTTCAAAAAGCCATCCCATGCCTCTCGGTCGGTCGCTTTGCTTGTGAAATCAGAGATAATGACCCCTCTCAGCAATATCGATAAAAGGATCCTTGATTGGAAATTTTCATAAGCGAATGCTGGCAAATAATGATTTCTAGTACATTTTTTTCTGAGGTTCTAATTATATTGGTAACCAACGAGAGAAAGGGTGGGTTTCCCATGTGACACTTTGGTATTTCTATCTGTCAGATCAAGCTCTCTGAGTTAAATATTCCAGACAATTTTAACTCACGTCTCTTGTTTCCAAATTATTCAGCGATGTCATGGAAAATAATATTTGCTTGATCCTATCATTAGATATGCTGTCAGGCTTATAAAATGATATGATTTTTCATTTCAGTAAACCATATTTAAATCATCATTGTATTCCTTATCCATCTACTAGGCAGTAATTTGGTTTACTGCTATCATGTGAATTTTACATTTTTTGACTCTTCACTCCAAATTGCTCTTATCATCCATTTCCCAAGTAATACTACACCCAGAGATAGTGTAATATCACAGAGAAATGTCTATGGAACACAAATAATCCAAGAAAGTGCAAGAAAGTTGGAAGCTAACACTGGAAGTCGGGGCTCCGCTTCACATCGAGGGCTGGACCATGTCCTTCGGAGTCAAGTTCAACCTTGACCTTTGGTAACATTATTTCTTTTTTCCACTTTTTGGCATTCATGAAGTTTTAATGTTTATCTCTATGCCGATAAATTCCGACTTGCTAGACCCGGTTTCTTACTCTATTTTTATAATCTCCTATTTCCTGCGTATACCTCAATTTTGGGCATTTCCCATTTGCAAGTTGCAGCAAAGAAGGATAGACCAAAAATCGGGTTCGCATGCAAAGTTTGGGGACTAGTTTTATCACCAACTCAAACATATGTAGAGCAGTTTCTACAGGCGATGGTATAAGGACGGATGGGTGAGTGCAGCTTTCCTTTCCCTGCCCCCGTTCCCCCTCCTCTTTTTCCCTCCACCAGGCTGAATGAACTCTGCACAATTCAAGGCTCTACCCAGAGCCACGACTGCAACTTTCTGGGACCCGAGGTCCTAGAGCGTGTCCGCACTAGGCCCATCCCATCCTATGGAGGAACGCCATTGCACTCAGAAATGCAAGACCTCACCTCCTCAGACCCAGAATCTTCCCTCACCGCAGTCACCGTGTTCCCTGCTGCCACCGAGCAGTGGTCACAGTGACTTGGGTGCGTTGCGGGTAACCTTCCCTGTTTACTCTTCATCGAATCAGAACACCCATGACAATCTGTTTTCGATTGTATTTCCTAGCTGTGCCCTTTACTATTTCAGCACATAGCTGCCCGACCAAGAGCTTTGTTCAACCCCATCCTGTGGTCCTGCTTTTAATCTCCCTTCTGTTATTCCAACATCACTTCCACTGCCTTGTCTTCCCACCAGACGGCCGCACAGCTCTGTGGCTGCCTCCACGAGACTCAACCTGGTCTTTTGGCCCCGGTCCTAGAGTCCCTCTCAGTCTCACCGCTGATCCTCAGCATTAAACACTTGTCATTCTCCTCCCACAAGCCCCAGGAAGCCCCAGGCTGAGGCCTGGGACCACACCTTTCCGTCAGATGCTTGCCTTCCCAGCGGCCAGCCCAGGTGACTACGTCAGCTCCACTCGTGAGCACAGTGACACTGCTTTGGTTTTACCTGCCTTGGCGACGGGCATGGATGGAGTGGGAAATACTCTATAATTCCCTTCAATACCAAGTAGGGTCTCTTCATACAGGTCAACACGAGGCAGAGTGCCTAAATGTTCCTAGGTGGGCTGGAGTTCCGGTCAAGACTCTGCCCCAGTGTGAAGCGAGTGCAGACTGGGAATCAAGTGAGTCAGGAGGCCCATCTCCTGGCTTCCTGGCCGGGGAAGCATACCGGGCACCAAGAGAAGCCGTGACCCTGAGTGTTCACCTCTACGCCTCTCAGGGACAGAGACCACAGCAGGTTAAGGGAGTCCAGACGAGTCGCAGCAGGGAGCTCTGAAAACACCCCCAGTCGTGGTCAGGACTGGGGAGAAGGGGACAACAGACTGCAAGGTCAAGGCATCCATGGTCAGTATTCAGCAAGGTGGTTACAGCTCCACTCGGTACGTTTGGTTAGTGCACTTACTGATTATGAGACAGAAAAGCCAACATAATAAAAATCAAGGCTGTGGTAACTTTTAAACTATGCTCAGCATTCTTGCATGTGGCCACTTCAAGAACTACTCTTATTCGTTAATATGGACCAATCTAATACTTCTCTTAATCGTGGGACAATATTTTCCCGAGGAAGAATCTACCACTTAGTGGCTCTTACTGCAACAAATGCCCACTCATTCCATTACTACCATAAAAACTCTAAGTTCCAAAAACACAACTTTTCCAAGTTACAGGCATCACAGCATTATTTACATTGTAAGAAATACAGGCTTTTGGCCAGATTTTTTGTTTCCAACCCATTGTCTCACTTGTAGTCCAAACTCTATTTGGGAATTGCTTTCAGGGATTTTCTTCTGAATCTATGGGGCAAAGGCTGCAAGTCGAGGAAGAAAGTGAATTTTTATCAGTGACTAACTGTGTAAAAGGCAACAAACACTTTCCTTTCCCAAGGCAACAGATGAGTCATGCTCTCTGTTTTTCGTCCACCTCTGGGGCCACGTAGGCAAGTGTTTGAGGTTTTGTTTTGTTTGTTTGCTTGTGTGTGTATGCATATGTGTATTTGTATTACTTTCTTTAGAGGTCTGAGTACATTGCAATGCTGTGGCTTATTTTTATCTTATTTTTATTTTTTAAACTCTTTTTTAAAAGTCTATTTACTTATTTTAAGAGAGAAAGCATGAGCGGGGTGGGGGAGGGCAGAGAGAGACAGAGAGAGAGACAGAGAGAGAGAGGGAATCCCAAGCAGGCTGTGTACTATCAGCACAGAGCCCGATGCGGGACTCGAACTCATGAACGGAGAGATCATGACCTGCGCGGAAACCAAGAGTCAGACCCTCAACCGACTGAGCCACCCAGACACCCCGCCATGCTGTAGCGTATAACTTAAGTTAAAATTAGATGCTTATCCAGTGCTTTCTAACTTTTCAAACTGAGCTCACGTAAGGAGCACGCTGATTGCCCGATCAGCATGTTCGAGCTCTCAGAAGTGATATGATTACACCTTCCTTGTCAGGCAGCCGACTGGGGCTCTGACATGCTGATGGGTTGCTACGTCCACCTGTTGCTCTGAGCCAGTCTTTTCTTCCTTTCAAGACTGCTTCATGCCCTTCACAGGTTGACTTTTTGAGGGGACCCTTGCTTCAGGGTGTTGGAATTCCCTTTTACCTTCTGTGCAACTAGGGAGCCAACTTCTCCAGGCTCTCGCTAATAGGAAGAAGGCTCACAGACATCCGTCCCATCTTCTAGGATCCAGGAAAAATGACCTGGAAGCCTGTTTCATTTTTTAACTGTCCTGTACTATGCCGGACGCAATTAGGGACAGGAGAAAGACGGAGGGGAAATACTACTTAATGGGTTCCGATAGTGTTTTAGGAAGAGTGTTAGATTCCCACCTTATTTACATTTTCTCAATCACTTCAATCCTCAGGACAATTTATAAGTGAGATATTACTTTTCCCAATTTCCTTTTGACCTCGGATCCAAGCTTACACATCAGCCAATGGCATGCAGGACTTGATTCTCGCCTCACTTACCCTAAGTTCATTCTTACAAGGCCACGAGACGGGGCTGGCCCCGGACACTGATCTCCTGCCCTCCCTTATTTCTAACTCACCTGAAAGCCCTGCTCTCTATGGCAAGGTAGCAACAATGAAGAAACTGAGAACATTCACATTCCCTTTGGTGGAGGACACTGAAAAGATAAGCATTCCAACTTATTTAAGTCTCTGGGCTCTTCGGAAATGAATGATCAAAATTATTGTCCTGGATGTGTTGTTTGGGATTTTTTTTACGAGGTTAAGTTTTTCCACACTTCATTTTTATATGCTAAGGCTGAGCTTACTTTCAATCACTGGTAATGATAGAAGCCATATTCCTTTTGTTTCTACGTCTTTTGAGAACAGGATAGCTGAGGAATCTTTCCGAGTTCTTTACCACTTAATAACCCTTCACCCTGTGATTCATGGCAAAACTCACAGCAAATAGTTTGCTCAGTATATCCCAGAGACTGGCCACATTCCCACAGATAAGCTTTGTGAAGAAAGGTTTGTTATTGCCAGATGCCAGCTCAGCCCCACATACTGTTTATGAATCAGCGTGTGTGCACCAGTGTGCAAACCCGGCTTCCTCCAGGTTCACGGCTGTGTGCGGACCGATTGTGTTTCGGAGACCTTAGCCTTCCCTTGAAAGTAAACACCCTTGGTCTATTTACATGCTGCTTGGCAGTGTTTACATGTATTGCTTAACTTACTACACACGCAAATATCTGTATCATTTCAGACTGTTTATTGCACTTCTGTATCAACGTTATATGGCCATTCTAAGTGGGACAAGAACCATGCAAAACTATTATGCCTGAACTTGAATCACAGGATATGATTCAATAGAGACCAGGAAATAACAGGAACCGTCCAGATGTACTCTTGTAAAAACGCCCCACAATGGCTTTCTCTTTTTCCTCTTCCAAATGACTAATCCTAAAATCCTGATTTGACTAAAGATACGTGTGAGAATAATAATGACAATAATTGGAATAATCTATTGAAATTTGACATCGAGGCTATCCTGGAAGTAAGCTCTTTCATAAACCATGGCCTCTGGGGATTTGTAACGGTTGGCTAAATACTCCTGAAATTCAGATAAACAAGATGACTGGTAAATATAAATTTAGGAAATTTACCGAAGCAGTTCATGAGACAGAGAAAAATTCAAGGGAACAGACAAATACCATTATCCTTAACTCTGCATGAGATCTGCCCACAAAGTATTCATCTGACACTCCAGGCCCACTCTGTTCTACAAGCCAGCAGAACACTTTGCTCATCTGGGAGATGGGCTGTGTTCACATTTCTGAGTGAAAACTTTCTCCTCCCTCCTCCCCCCACCTCTCTCGGGTGTAAGCTCTTTGGTGGGCTTAGTCCCTTGTAAAGGCAGGAAGCACTTCATAGGCGTTTGGACAGCAAGGCAATAATCTTCAGCTGTCACAGAGATGAAATATTAATATGAAACCCATTAGAGAAGACAGAGTTGATTCTACAGCTCATTAAGAGTGGGCAATTAAAGTTACCTCCTCTGGAGGTGCTTAAAAATCAATGACTTGGTTACTTATTCAAACTTGCCGTGGACTAGGAGGCAATTCTGTGCGTCCATGGATTCAGATTGCCCCAAAGGCAAATCTGAATATGTAAGCAGATAAAAGTATTTTAGAATATATAGAATACACAAATTGGTCAGATCTTTCCAGACATGGACGGATTCAAATCAGTTGTTTTTAAATACTATTTTTCTTTTCTTTTCTTTTTAATGTTTATTTATTTTTGAGAGAGAGAGGGGGGCAGAGAGAGAGGGAGGTAGAGAATCCCAAGCAGGCCCTGCACTGTCAGCACAGAGCCTGACATGGGGCTCAAACTCGGGAACCGTGAGATCATGAGCTGAGCCGAAATCAAGAGTCAGATGCTTAACCGACTGGGCCCCCCAGGTGTGCCTAAATATTATTTCTCTTTCAGGAATCTTTCAAAGTGAATGGATCCTTTTTATTCCCTGAGAAATCACATTCAAGAAAATTGTGGCAAATAATATTTGAAAAGAAAATCAAGAATTATATCACATTGAAAATCAGAATATTTTCTTGAGCTATCTTAGGTAAAGGTTTGATGTGGTTGTTTATTTTTAGTATTTTATTTTAATTTTTGTCTAAATTTACAATTATAGACAGTAAAATTCACTTTCTGTGCATGATTTTGTACTTAAAAATTTTTTTTTAATGTTAGAGAGAGAGAGAGAGAGAGAGACAGGATGTGAGCAGGGGAGGGGCAGAGAGAGAGGGAGACACAGAATCTGAAACAGGCTCCAGGCTCTGAGCTGTCAGCACAGAGCCCGACGCGGGGCTCGAACTCACGGACTGTGAGATCATGACCTGGGCTGAAGTCGGACGCTTAACCGACTGAGCCCCCAGGCGCCCAATCATCTACTATTCAGTATGATGTTAGCTGTGTTTTCTGTGGATGCCTTTATCAGGTTTCAAAAATTCCTTTCTAATTCCAGTTTGCTGAGTGTTTTATATGAAAGACTGTTGGATCAAATAATTTTTCTGTATCTATCTCCAAGTATAATTATGTATGTCTATACATACTTTCTGTTTGGTCAATTTTTTAAATGTGTTTTGAATTCTTGCTGTTAAGTGATACACACACAGGATTGTTATGTTGTGTTGGTAAATTGACCTTTCTATCCCTCGGTAATGTCCTGCGTTCTCTTTTAATTTTCATTTTTGTGAAGTACACCTTGTCTAATGTTAATGTAGTCATCACAGCTTTCTTTTCATTAGTATTTGCATGCTTTATCTTTTTAAATTTTTTTCCAGCCTTTCCCTTTTAACCTCTCTCTAGCATCATATTTACAGTGGGTTTCCTACAGGCACCTCATAGTTGAAATAAAAAAAAAATTCCAGCTTGTCACTCTTTTACCTGGTGTGTTTAGGTTATTGAAATTTAATGTAATTATTGATTTTCTTGGGCTTGATTGAACCATCTTATTGTTTATTTTCTGTCCGTCACCTGTTTTTTGCTTCTCTGATTCTTCTCCCTCGAAGCTATGGACTGAATGTTTGTGCACAGCCCTCCCCCCCCCAACTCCCCACATCCCCCCCACTCCCTAATTCCTATGTTGAAGTCCTGACCCCAGTGTGACTGTGTTTGGAGTTATGGCCTTTATGGAAGTAATTAAGGTTAAATGAGGTCATAAGGGTGGGGTCCTGATCGAGTGAGATTAATGCCCTTCTAGGAGGAGACACCACAGAGCTCTCTCTCTTGTCTCTGCATGAACACAAAGGAGAGTTCGTGGGAATGTGCAGTAGGCCGGAGGCGCCTGCAAGGCAGGAAGAAATCTCTCAGCAGAAATGGAATTTGCTGGCACCTTGATCCAAATGTCTCTTCCTTAAGTCCCCAGCCTGTGGTGGCAGCCTGGGCTGAGTAATACGTCTGTCTTCTTTTATGGCTCACTTGAATATCTTTACACATTTCATTTTAGCATACCTATTTTTTAGGAACTTTTTTTTTTATTACTTTAAGTGGTCGATCAAGGGATTGAAATAGACATGTCTAGCATTACAATTCTCTTCAAGTTAATATTTTACCCCATCCACCAAGTAAAATGTAGAAGACTTTCAACTCTATAGACTCGATCAGGCTCCCCTCGATATTACGGCTTCCGTGGGGATCGCAGCTCTGGTGCCCTGGTCCCCAAAGGCAGAAGGTTTGCTTTCCAAAGTCAGACATATTTGAGAGGTTCTAGCACTGGAGAAGTACTCCATTCCTTTAGGTGCCTACTTACTATTTCTCTTGCTTTCCCTCCATTCCTGATTTGGAAAGACTCCTGATGTCATCTCCAGTTCAGCCTAAAGATTTTTAGAGTTTTAAAATAGTTCTTCTGTTGGAGTTGAATGATCACAGGTCTGCTTCATCTAAAACTGCATCCTGCAGAGAGACTCTGTCCTCTTAGACCTTATCTTTCCTCTCTCTGGCACGCACAGTCTGCTTTTTCTTGGATTCTCTACTCCTATTGGCAAGCATCCAAACTTCACGCTGGGGAGTCCTGCTCTCCGTCTTGTCTAAGTTTTAGTATCACACATATCACTAATTCCAATTGAGTTAGCACATATGTATTTTTCAAATACACCTGTTCTTTTCCATGCTAAATGACACCACAAAATAAAAAAACGTACAGGGTATCTCTGCTTCCATTCTGTCCCTGTCAAATCTGTCAGACACACGGGTACCTGTATTTCTCAGTTTGAATCTACCCAAGGCTTCTTGTTCCTAAAACCCTTCTATGGCTTCTTCCTGACTAGGGGATGAAAGGCAAAGCCCTTAGCTTGGTATCAGGTCTTCTAAATAGGTTATAACCATATTGCCTTAAAAAGCAATAAATTTCTCAAAGTCATTGTATTGTCCCTTTTTTTTGTATCTTCAACCCTAGTATAATTATTGCCTAGAATAAATATTAGCTACTGTATAGTAGATGCTTACTAGTATTTCCTGAACTGAAAATCTTGTCTTTTCCCCAAACTTAGCCAATAATACAAGTATACCTCCCTATGGCAATTAACTCATTCTCTTAGTCTAATTATTTTTGTCCACTTACACATTTTATATAAGCTCCAAGCTCATAGAAACTGTGTCTTTCTTTTACTGCATTTTGCCTATAGTAAAGATCTTCCCTTATACCTAATTGATAAGAAGTAGACATTCTGTAATTAAATGATGAAAAAATGAAATACTCAATGATAAGTTTCCTTTGATATTGTGAAGTCTCCTTCATTATTTCATTCATGCTCATAACATTATTATATGATGTATTTTAACTGGAAAAGTGCTTTTCTCATTAGTATAATGAGTAATTATCTTTCAAAAGTCACAACTTAAAAGGCAGAAATGGGATATATGTGAAATATTTCAGAGATAAACTCTTGTCATATTCTCCAAACTGTTGATTCTCTAACATAGAAAAATGTATCTGTTAGGTAAAATAGTGGAAAATATGCAGTTACCTCTGATGGAACATACCTTAGCCATCACCAAAGCTATAAGTTCAACACCTGAGATCAGGATCTTTAAACAAATATCCTTAATAAACATTCAAAGATACTTTCTAATTACAATATTTTCTAAAAGTAGAATAATCTGGAGAATTATTATCTCTTAGTATTATTAAATAAAGAAGAGAGTCTATAAGGACTTTGATTTTGCTTCGGTTGGAGGTTAGTTTTCTGTCTTAAACATTTATGTCTGTAACAATCTTGATGTTCGTCTTGGGTTAACATGTGGCACATGAATTCAAGTGCATGGTGTGTCCTGTCCCAAGGCCATTCCTGGGTGTTATGGTGTCTGTAGAGCCTGTCAGTGGTACAAAGAGAAGGGGACAAACAATTTGAGTAGGTGGGTGTCTCTGAGTGATGAAAGGATTTGCACTGGGCTCAAAGGGGGAGAATTCCAGCATCACCCACTTTTGGCCAAGAACTTAAAGTAGAAGGGGGATGCTTGGGTGGCTCAGTTGGTTGGTTTTGGCTTGGGTCATGATCCCACGGTTCATGAGATCGAGCCCTGTATTGGGCTCTGAGCTGACAGTGTGAGACCTGCTTGGGATTCTCTCTCTCTCTCTCTCTCTCTCTCTCTCAGCCCTTCCCCCACGTGTTCTCTCTCTGTGTCTCAAAATAAATAAACTTAAAAAAAAAAATGGAAGGGAATGGAAGAAAGATCTGAAGTTTCCAGAGGCACAGATGAGGTGATTTGCCATGAGAACCAAACATAAAACAACTTGAGAACACGGATTTAATAGAGCCAGAAGCTTCCTTTCCTCTCCTCCTTGATTTTCCCAGGAAGTGCTAACTTCTCTTTCTTTTTCTCCTTTGGAGTCACACGTGCACACACGCACGCACACACACGCATACTATAATCACATTCCGTACCTTATTCTTAGCTGTATTATTATCAACAATCCTGGAAGTAAATTATAGATCTCCTTCAACCCAAGGAGACAAAAAGAGAGATTTTAGTAAAATTAGAAGCCAAATAACTAGAGTTCTGAACTAGATAGCTCAGCAGTGCTCTGGTAAAGGCTTATGTATTTCATACTACTTATTACAAATATGAAATTATATAATCCACAAACTCCACAAAGCTGCAGCCCTCACGATTTTGCACCTCGCCATGGGCACGGACGTCAAGATTCCAGTGTGCTTCAGGGAAGCTTCCCCAGGACCGAGTCAAACATAAGAGTGCAGAGGGGCCAGCTCGACGCTCACAAAATGAACTGGAAAACCGAGTCAATTCATAGGCCACAATCTTGTACAGTACGAAAATCGGCTTTACGGGGCTGTGCACGGTCAGGGTGAGGCCTTTGCATTCCTGTGCTGTTGCTGGAGTTTCAGGTCGTGCCCCCCACCCCGACCCAGGGGCGGTCTTTGCTCCCAGCTCCCCCAGCCCTCACATGCTCCGGGAGCGGGTCTCAGATGGCTAATGTCTGCGCCTGGGAGAGGACAGTCTGCTATTACTTATGTCTAGTTTGTAAACGGGGAATCTGAAGCCGGTAACAGTTGTCAGGTAACTCCTGACCCCAACATCTGGCACTTTACGTAACACGCCATCGCCTGTCACCACGGCCGCCAGCAGAGAGCTCCTGGCCAGCGCAGCCCGCCTCCGGGTCGCAGGAGAACTGAGCGTGGGGTCATGCAAGTCTCTGTGATGCTTTAAGATCTGTGCTCTAGATGTTTTATCTGGGTGTGCAGCTAGGACTCAGCCCGTATTATCCATTTCGTGGTCGTGTATTCAACACTGGTTTCTTTTATTTATTTATTTATTTAAAGACTTTTTTTGAAGATAATCAGTATGGTTATTTATTTATTTATTTATTTATTTATTTATTTAAATTTAAATCCAAGTTAGTTAACACACAGTGCAATAATGATTTCAGGAATAAAATTTAGTGATTCATCACTTACATATAACACCTAGTGCTGAGATTTTTTCTTTTAATGTATATTTATTTTGAGAGAGAGAGAGAGAGAGAGACAGAGCACAAGCAGGAGAGGGGCAGAGAGAGAGAGGGAGACACAGAATCGGAAGCAGGCTCCGGGCTCTGAGCTGTCAGCACAAAGCCGGATGTGGGGCTAGAACCCACGAACCGTGAGATCATGACCTGAGCCAAAATCAAGAGTCAGACGTTCAACTGACTGAACCACCCAGGTGCCCCTCCCTAAGATGTTTTTTAACATCTCATTAATTGGTCCCTGTGATGTTATGCCTGTGTTAGCTACTAACATATTATTGTTGGCTAACCTATAACTGGTCTGTAACTGTGCCTTTGAGTTCCTTAATAAACTTATGAAAAAATGTTTTAAACTTTAAAAGAAGTAAAAGGATAGCTAAGAATCCTTTCAGTGTCATACAGAACACTGTCAGACAGGCCTACCTGTGCCTTTACTTAATTCTCTTGTCTGACATTCTATTTACGCACGGAATCTGTGAAGATACATGTTGACTTGCAAGTTTTTTGCCTGGTAGAGATGCGAAGTATTTCTGTTTGGAAGTAAAGATAAGCCCACAGGTTACTATTTCCTTGTTTCGTAAGCTACTATGTATCTGTTATATCTAATGATTGCGTATTAAATATGGCCACACATTCTTGACAAAAACTTCCACTGGGGTATACCCGGTTACGTATCTTTTGTCTTTGAATCTGGATGGCCTCTGTGGCCGTGTTGACAATGGAATGCTAAATGAAGATGTGCCATTTTTCAGGCCGAGCCAGTGTGATAACGGGAACCCCCTTTGCTGTCCTTGGCACACGGGCTAGAGAGTCAGGCACCATGAGATGCCAGCAGGAGAGGCCCATCTCAAGGAGAATCAAGGTCCCAGCCCACGGCCCCCCTGAGACGCAGGCCACAGCTGCCTGCGTGAGCTCTTCCTGTGTTCCTGGCCCATGAAATCGTGAGCCACAAAACCATGCTGATTTTACCCAGTGGGTTTGGGGTAGTCTGTTACACAGCCTTAGATAACCAGAAGTTATCTGATACTAGCAGTGGGGTGTCTCTGTGAAGAAAGAAGAGAGAACGGGAAGCAAAGACCTTGGGATTGGGGAGCAGGCAAAAGTCGGGGGGCCTCGAGGAGGTTGCTGGTGAGGGCCTGAGGGAGAAGGAGGAAAGAGTGACCAGACGCCACAGAAGAACCAATTCCTGCTTGGCAGGGGTGTGCAGTCAGCCAGCACTCACCATCAGTAACAGAAGAATTAGAAAACACACCTAAAGGACCCATAGATTTGACCAAGGAGGTTTTCAAGACAAGAGCTCAATGTGGCAAACCATTGCTCTTGGCCTTCCATAATAAAGAGGAAATGGAAAGAAATCAGTTTAATATTTTTTTTTTAGTTTATTTATTGTTGAGGGACTGAGAGAGACAGATCATGAACAGGGGAGGGGCAGAGAGAGGGAGACACAGAATCCGAAGCAGGCTCCAGGCTCTGAGCTGTCAGCACAGAACCTGATGCGGGACTCAAACTCAAGAGCCATGAGATCGTGACCTGAGCTGAAGTTGGACGTTCAACCAACTGAGACACCTAGGTGCCCCGAGAAATTAGCTTTTTTTAAAAAAAAAATTTAATGTTTGTTTAATTTTGAGAGAGAGAAAGAGGGAGACACAGAATCTGAAGCAGGCTCCAGGTTGTGAGCTGTCAGCACAGAGCCCACGTGGGGCTCGAACCCACGGATCTGAGCCAAAGTCAGACCCTTCACTGACTGAGTCACCCAGGCCCCCAAGAAATTAACTTTATAAAGATGACAGGGAACTGCCTGATTTCACGAAAAAGCTGGAAGGTTTAGAAAGGAACCAAGACTTGGCTAGGCTCAAATTTAAAATTGCATCTAAAATCTCTCCAGACAATGGTGGACTTTCGAAGAAAGCAATCCAAAGGTGGGTCTGAAAGGCCCTTGGATGAGCCCTCACAAGGATTTCAAGGAATGCCTAATAGTATTTCTGAGAATGTTAACGGTCTGCCTCTTAGACCATCTCTGCCAGGCAAGGGGCCTGGTCTTCCCTCCCTGGGCCCAACCGTCTTTGGACTGCCTTACTCACACCACAGGGCATTGCTTCACACAAGAAACTCGGTGTTCAAAGAAAATGAATTGTGCCAGTGCGCTCACGCTCATGAAATTCCCTGCCATTTACATGCTACCCTGAAGCAGACAACGGCCAGATGGGATGACTTTTTGAAGATTCAGTTACGATGACAATGGGCGACCACACCTTGCAGACCTCGGTAATATTCTCCAGGACGTAATATATGCTCCAAATCACTGATTGGATGTGAGATCTCTTTTCTCTCCCAAGCCAGAATTCATGGGTTCAAGGTTCAAAGGGGTGGAAATGAGAGTGATTTATGTCACTGTTACCTCTAGTGATCCTCTAGTAAGACTATGACTTTTCATTCTTGTGATGGTGGGGTCTGGTGGTTCCCAAAAGAGACATGGCCCCATCGGGGGCCACCATGATGCTTCCGCTGGCCCGGGAGAGAAGATAGTATCTAATTCCGCTATGGCTGCCATGATCAGACGCCACAGACTGGACGGGTTACACAACAGAAGTTTATTTCTCATGGTTCTGGAGGCTGGAAGTCCAAGACCGAGGAGCTGGCAGATTCTGTTCCTGGTGGGAGTGCCCTTCATGCCGTGTGGAATGGCCACCTCCCTGTTGTGTCCTCCATGGAGGAGAGGATGGGAGCTTTGGCTGGTGCCAGTACTAATCCCATCGGATCAGGGCTGCACCTTGCGACCTCATTTAACCTTAAGTACCTCCTCACTCCCAAATAGGGCCAAATTACGAGATAGAGCTTTGACACAGGAGTTTTGGGGGGATGGTTCAGTTCACAGCAGACAGACACCTGGCCACTTTGGGCTGTTCCTGCCAGTGAACCAACAGGCCAGGAAGAGTGTTACCCTACTGGCTCATGTGACCCAGCGAATGCTGGATTACTATTACATGATGAGGGTCAGTATATGGATGCTTGGAATGCAAGATATCACCTGCGGTGCCTCTGAGTCTTCCCATGATCTGTGGTAAAAGTCAAGGAGAAACTACCACTCAGGACAGGCAGGGCTAATGGTTCTGAAGCTTCTGGATTGAGCCACAACCAGCTCAAGTGGCGGCCACGGGCAGAGAGAATGTGGAATGGGTAGTGGAGGAAGTAAGTTATGATATTATCTATGATCATGGGTCCCACGGCAGAAGGAAGGACTGTGGGACTGTTCATTATTCGTCCTTATTTGATATTTGCTAGGATTCTTTCTTTTTTTCTTCCATTTCTGTACAAAATGGAATAAGATACCTTAATCATAATCAACCTTACACCTCAATAGAATAAGATACCTAGAATAAGATACCTTGATCATAATCAACCTTACACCTCAATAACTAGGTGGCAAGTCAGTTTCCCAAAAACACCTGCCCATCTGTTGGGAATTCTGAGTAACTCCTCAGTCCTCCTTCCTGTCCTCTTCTGCCCCGGATGCAGGCCCGGAGTGTCCCATGTGACACGGGATGGTTTGCTGTTTAATTTTCCCTTCTTCAGAAGGATTAACAGCTCCGTAGCCAAGGTTCTGCTTGTCTGACTGTTTTCTGCTTCATGTGTGACCATGAGAGGAAGGTTCCAGAGTGTTAAGGAGGAAACACGATCACGGGTCCCACGCGCACCGTGAGCCGTGAATGGTGCACGGAAGGAGTGAGCGTTGGCATTTCCGCTCATTGGATGCCATCGTTGTCCATTCTGGGATGACGGAGTTAGCACCTTTTGGTTGTTAAAATGTACTTTCCCATCTGTTCTGTATATCTGTTGCTGTACAATAAACCACCCAGGATTCCGTGGCTTGGCCTGGCTTCTTCCTCTCGCTACGCAGCTCTGTTCCCTTCGGTGTCGGTTGGGCGTGCTTGGTGGCAATCAGCGGGCAGTGGGCTGACCTGGGAGACTCGGCCCCACCGTGCAACGCAAGCACGTGCAGCATCTTGGCTCCCAGCACCGCTGTATCTCATTCCCGAGGCCAGAGCTTCTGACGGTCACAGGAAGAAGCACTGATTGCTGTCAAATAGGCGTGGGGCCATCAGAGGGACTTGGCTTTGCTCAGTCATGCACCCCCTTCGTAGGGGACGAGAAACGTCTTTGTACCCTCTTAGGTTCTTTGGCTGGGCCTGTGCATTAGGCCTAAGAATCTTACATGAGACGGAATAACAGGAGAAAAGCATATACATTTTAGTTAATGTGTGTGTGTGTGTGTGTGTGTGTGTGTGTGTGTGTGTTTGTTTCTTTATTTTGAGAGAGAGACAGCGAGCGCGAGAGAGCACTGAAGGGGCAGAAAAGAGGCAGAGAGAATCACCAGCGGGGTTCCAGACCATCAGTGCGGGAACCCGATGTGGGGCTTGAACTCACGAACCGAGAGATCATGACCTGGGCTGAAATCGAGAGTCGGACACTTAACCCACTGAGCCACCCAGGCGTCGCTATTTAACATTTTTAAAGGTGCATGAAGGGTCCTCAAAAGGAAAATGAGGACTCAAGGAAGCAGTGAGGTCCCAAAGCTTATATACTGTTAAAGAAATAATAAGTTGTGGGGACAAAACAGAGTCACTTGGGGGGCCGTGACTATGAAACATAGGGACCAAAGTCACAGTAGACAAGGTTATTTTAGGCGGTCTGTTCATACAGGGCCATCTCGTATGTAGTCTCCGTCTCTGCTCTTCCTGGTGGGGGCAGGGCCTCTCCCGTGGGAGACGTGACGACCTGATTTTGGGTACAAAGAGGGGGTCCAGTGAGCCCTTCCTGCACGTGCTGATTCTCCAGTGCCTTCCGCTCAAAATAATCAGTGTGCCTAAGTGGCATATTTTGGGGTGGCATGTTCTGAACCCCCTCATCCTCACAGCTCCTGGTTTTGTGCATTGTAACTCATATTACTTTTTTAAAAAAAATCATCCATTGATTGGAGAGTGCGTAGGGATACGTGAATAGACAGGCAGACAGATGATAGGTAAAATTACACTTATCAAATAAGTAAGTATACACGATTCTGGGTCAGTGTTCCCTCTCTTCAAAGACGATCGCTTTTAAAACTCCTTCAGAATAATGCACCAATGGAATTGCTACATTAATGAGACTGTCTCACACGAAAGGGACATCGACACGGTAACGGTAAAGGACACATTCAAGAGTTTCCTGCGCACTGCGGTGTCAGTGAGCACATTTATTTATAATGCCAGGAAGTTTTGTCGATTTTGCAACCGACGAATGCATACATGCCGAAGTCCTTGGCTGTTGCTTTTGAGACTGTTTCTCCTGGAAGCAAGTTTTAGCTACTACCGCCTAATTAGTTTGGAATCATAATTAAGGGTCTGACTCCTGCCATAGGCTGACATTGACACGGGGAAAGATTTACATCTAAATTCCCCTGTCCACGACTCTAACCAGTTCAAGTATGAGTGCTGTCTTTTTAAATTAAAAAAAAAAATTTTTTTTAACGTTTATTCATTTCTGAGAGAGACAGAGCATGAGTGCAAGCAGGGGAGGGGCAGAGAGAGAAAGAGAGAGATAAAGCACGAGCTGGGGAGGGGCAGAGAGAGAGGGAGACGCAGAATCGGAAGGAGGCTCCAGGCTCTGGGCTGTCAGCACAGAGCCCGATGTGGGGCTGGAACCCAGGAACTGCGAGATCACGACCTGAGCAGGAGTCAGAAACTTCACCGACTGAGCCACCCAGGTGCCCTGTATGATTGCCACCTTTAACTCTCTGGCATTTTATTACCCTCGGTTTTATACTCTTTTTCCCAGTTTCCCAGATTTCCTTATAGAATAAGGTTTAGAGAACTTCTGAAAATGTTTAATATTAAGATCAAGAGGAAGTGGGGGGCCTGGGAGGCTCAGTGGGTTAAGTGCCCGACTCTCGATTTCAGCCCAGGTCATGATCTCATGGTTCGTGAGTTCGAGCCCCGCGTCGGGCTCTGTGCTGACAGCTCGGAGCCTGGAGTCTGCTTCCGATTTGTCTCCCTCTCTCTCTGCCCCTCCCTCACTCGCCCTCTGTCTCCATCTCTCAGAAATGAATAAGCAATAAGAAATTTTAAAAAAAGAAGTGCATATTATTTAAAGATGTCAACACATCTCGCTTTATGCTAACCGTTACATATAATCCAGGACACCAGATGAAATGGCTGTTAACATTATCTGCATTTTAAAATGAGAACATACAGACATAAATACTAATTAAGTCGCCCAGGTTTTAAGGTACAAAAATGAATACAACTGTTGACAAGGCCCTGCACGATCTGGTCTCTGCTGAACCTCTTCATCCTTATCTTGAATGGTCCTTCACCTGTGTTTTGCCATGTAATTTGCAATAATGCCCCCCCCCCCCAAAATGTACAGTGTACGGGAAGCGAACTGGGAAAGCGTTCCGGAGATTAAGAGGTGGCAGACAGATATTAACTGTGTCATTGTAAATGGCACATCACGTTCTAGTCTAGGGAATTGTTTGTTTATTTGTAAATCCATGAATCATGGAGGGACTTCGGTCTGTCACATGAGACCTTGGTCCCCTTTATTCTAATTGTTCTCTAAAGTCTGAAGTTCATAATCATTTACCCCCTTAATGGTTTTGTTTGCTTTTGTTTGCTTTGCAAACACTAACACTGGGTGGATGGGGACAGCATTGAGTTCCCCGGTCTGTGCCCCCACCATGCAGGTGCTGACCTCAGGTTCCAGTTAGGCTCATGCCTCTTTCAAATCTCTCCTCACTAGGGGCGCCTGGACGGCTCAGTCGGTTGAGCGTCTGACTTCAGCTCGGGTCATGATCTCACAGTCTGTGAGTTCGAGCCCCACGTCGGGCTCTGTGCTGACAGCTCGGAGCCTGGAGCTTGTTTCAGATTCTCTGTCTCCCTCTCTCTCTGACCCTCCTCCGTTCATGCTGTCTCTCTCTGTCTCAAAAATAAATAAATGTTAAAAAAAAATTAAAAAAACCCCAAATCTCTCCTCACTAGAAAACACACAAATGCACAAACACATCTAAAGTGCAAAAAAAAAAGAAAGAAAGAAGTCAAATTGGAATTTGGACTCATGTTAGAGGATGCCAGATATCGAATTTATAGTCCCTGAGCTGTATAATTCATTCCTAAACCACACGGATTACAAACAACATAACTATTCAAATGCCAGCAAAAGATATGATTTTAAGCCTATGTTTGTGCCTCAACCAACAGAAAGCATAATTATCTACCAATTACATGGGAATAAATAAAATAATAAATAAGAGAGCTTTTAGGATAATTGGAGGACATGTTCAATAACACACACATCATGTCCCCAAATTATATGAGAATATTAAAAATATGAAGTGTCCATTTCGTTTCAGAAATATGGATGCCTTAAGTACATGTATCCTCAGATCTTTTTATTTTTTTTTTTTAAATTTTTTTATTTTTTTAACATTTATTTATTTTGAGACAGAGAGAGACAGAGCATGAACGGGGGAGGGGCAGAGAGAGCGGGAGACACAGAATTCGAAACAGGCTCCAGGCTCTGAGCGGTCAGCCCAGAGCCCGACGCGGGGCTCGAACTCACGGACCGCGAGATCGTGACCCGAGCCGAAGTCGGCCGCTTCACCGACTGAGCCACCCAGGCGCCCCTCCTCAGATCTTTTTAAATATTAATAAAATCTCATGGGGTTTTAGTAACTCAGTGAGAGATGATATCGCTCGTGATTCAGCCAAGTTGTTCACGCTTGGTCCTTCTGCTTCCACTCTTGCTTTCCCGTGGTCTGTTTTCACACAGCAGCCAGGATTGTTTTGGAATATAAGCCACGTAATTGTCTCTGCTATGCCAAGCCCTACAACAACTCCCTAGTCACTCTGACTAAAAGCCAACACTCTTACCGTCGTCTACATGAACTGCTCTCTGCCCTGCCCTGCACTCTTGTCCTATCTGCCCTGGTGCTTCCTCGGCAGGCCATCTGCATTGGGACTGCCTGCCTTGTCCGATCTAGAATGCTCTCCTCCTTGTTTTCTCTGTGGCTAATTCCCTCACCACCTTCAGGTCTGTGCTCAAAAATTCTATCCTTGATGAAATGTAGGAGGGGAAAACCTTTTTTTCTATCCTCTTAGGTGCAGGCTCTGCGGTCCTGTGAATTAAGCAAACAGAAGCTACACGCACAGGAGGAAAGGTATACTGAGGTTTTATGATGTTAATGTTCTTTTCTTTACGGAAAAGAAGTGAAAACCCAAGCAGGCAGTCAGACTGGGGGCTTTTATGCCATTTGGACAGAGTGATAAACTGTGGAGAAGTGACACAGAGGAACGGGAGCTTTGGGCTCTAGGGAATTTCGGAGGTAAATATACAGAAAAGTGAGGGGAGGTAAGGTTATTTAGTAAAGTCTGTTTAGGCAGAATAAAGTTGTTCTCCTCCAGGTGTGGGAGACAGGGATCCATTCACAAACAGAATTTACGTCCACTTTACAAAGGGAAATTTATGCTCCGCTTTTAGGGAGAAAGGGGAGGGCGGCACGTCCCTCCTGTATCTGCTGTTTCTCAATTGCCTTCAGCTCAAAATGACTCTTGTGCCAAAGTGACAAGTTTTGGGTGGCGTGTTCCCATCCCCTTCAGAGGCTACCCTGACCGATATTTTAATATTCCAATATGCCCAATCTCTGCCTGTACTAACTCCCACACACGACCACCCCTCCTCAGCAATTCAGGTCTCTCCAGCGTCTCCTTTTGCTTGTTTTGAAATAGCACTTCTCACCCTTTATTGCTTATTTTCTATCTATAGAAATAATATAATTGCTGTATTATATATATGTATACAATATATTATATATTATATAAGTTTTACATGGTCTAAATTTTTCTCTTGTCCTCTGACATATTCTAAGTATTAGAATAGTGTTTGGCACGTATAGGTAGCCAATAATTCTTGGTTAACTAAGCGAATTGGCTTTGTAAGTATTCATGCTGTATCGCACCTGAACATTTACGCACGGGTCCGCCTAACAGAAGAGACAAGGTATGGTTTGCATTACAGCTTTGTTCCACTTTCTTGGTTTCTCCAACCTAAAACATGTGAAGTTGTTCATGTCGATTCTGAAATCCTCAGCATTTCTGAGTTTTCAGCAGATACTGTTTCTTCCACAACGAAATTAACTTGTTGGGAAAGGTGAGTAGTCATGTCCCGAAGCAAAGCGTACGTGAGTACCCGAGCCTGGTGTGTTTGCGGGCATTGGAGGAGTGATGCTGTAGGAAACAGCAGCAAATGTTACAGTGTCTCATTTCTGAATTTTAAAAGCAAAGCGAATTCCTTCTTGTTACTGTAGCATTTTGGATAATGGTTCAGAATCGTGGATGGCAATCCTTAACACTCTCGTTTGTATTTGTGGGGTTGACAGTCTTGCCCTGGGGTAGAAAGTGTGCAACATGATGTGTCCTTGTCCCAGTGACAATCCCTAGAGGTCCCCAGTGCTTCTTAGAAAGGCCTGTGTGCCGAGAGGCTTAGCCTCTTTGTCTCACAGTCTGAGTGGATTTGGCCCGAGCAAACTTGTCTACCTAATTTAACTCCCTTTATCCTCAGTCGTTTCAAAGTATTTTTTATTTCCATCTTTCTGTATCTTCCACAAGTGCAGGTGTGTAAAAGTTCTGATCTTTGCTTAGCTCATAGCTATATGAAAATGTCAGATCAGAAAACTCGTTTCATGTTTGATTTGTAAATCCGTACTTTACGATGGGAATTTATTGGTAAGCAAAAATGCTAGGTAAATATTAAAATAGTCCTATAGTTATTATGACATTCATATTTAAAGGAATCAAGGGGCCAGTGAATCACATGTTGGCCTTTTGGCTAAGATCAAATGTAAAGAGTAAATGAAGTGCGTGTGTGTGTGTGTGTGTGTGTGCGTGTCTCAATCTCGCACCACAGTACTTCTCACATCAAAACCATGGTAATTTCCTACAAACTGCAGGACAATTCTTTTCTTTTCATCTGGCGTCTATTAATTTTACCAGATGGAATAATTTATTTCAGGGCTACCCAGCCTGATGTGGGTTAAGTCTTCCAGAAAATAGATCCAGTCCGAGATAAGAAAGGAAAATTAATTCTTTTCCATGACAAGATAAACCCACATAGTCGGCTAAGCTGATGTGAGAACAAATGATGGAGTGTTTCAGGGAAGAACTGACCCTCGATGTTCCCTCTCTGCGTGATGTAATCACTGTCAATCACACAGCAGCAATGCCGATATATTAGCCCCACACTTCACGCACGTCCTCAGAGAGGGGTGAGACATTGGGAAAGGAGAGAGGTGTTTTTTTTTTAAATTTTTAATGTGTATTTATTTTTAAGAGAGAGAGAGTGAGAGAGAAAGAGAGTGAGCTGGGGAGGTGCAGAGAGAGGGAGACACAGATTCCAAAGCAGGCTCTGCCAGCACAGAGCCCAGCACGGGGCTCAAACCCACGAACCACGAGATCATGACCTGGGCCAAAGTCAGATGCTTAACCGACTGATGAGTCACCCAGGCGCCTGGGGAAGGGAGAGATTTTGTGGAAAGTATCAATCCAGGTTGCTTCAGAGACACTTAAAAAGGAGGAATACATTTTTATTCCCTAAAATAGTGAAGTGACCTCTTGCCTCATTTTTCTTCCCTTCCCTTTTCAAACCTGAACTCTGCCAGGGCCCCTGCCTTCCACTCAAATTCCCACCTGCCCCTGGCAATGGAGAAAATCAGGGAGATGGGTAGGCGTGCGCTGGGCTGTTCAGTCTGAGTTGGAAATATCATAAGTGTTTCCCCCTGTCGTTCATATTTTCCACCCTAACTCTAAAAAGGAACCTGGCCACGAAAACTCCATTTTTCCCTAAACAGAACCTTTTTTTTTTTTTAAACCATTTGTAGTGTAAGCTGTCCTTTATTGCGCGAACTTCTGGTCACTTTGGATTTCAGGTTTCTTTGAGTGCCTCTCAGGATCTCGTCTACAGTAACACTTTATATTATTTGATGATTATCACACGAGAAGTTGAAAAATACTACAAAATCATGGCCTCCTCAGTGTTCTGTATTACTTTTAAGAGGTTGTGCAGTTTTATTTTATTTTATTTTATTTTATTTTATTTATTTATTTATTTATTTATTTATTTATTTATTTAATTCATTCATTTATAACCTACATCCAAGTTAGCATCTAGTGCAATAATGATTCCAGGAGTCGATTCCAATGATTCATCACTCACATGTGACACCCAGTGCTCATCCCAACAAATGCCCTCCTGAATGCCCCTCCCCCATTTAGCCCCTCCCCCCCTCCCCTCCAGCAACCCCCAGTTTGTTCTCTGTATTTAAGAGTCTCTTATGGTTTGTCCCCTTCCCTGTTTTTCTACTATTTTTACTTCCTTTCCCTTGTGTTCCTCTACTAAACAGAACTCTTAAAAAGCTTATTCTCATTGGTTAAGAGAATAACAGAGGGTTAGACATAGCTTGATCGATTTGGGCTACTTTAAAATAAAAAGGACGTTTCCTTGGAAGTTGTACAATATTCAGAGATAATGAATATTCACCACTTCAGTAAATATATAAATATTGATTCTTCAACTCCTCCTTGATTTATTTCCTTTAAGACTTTCCTTGTCATGATTTCTTGGCACTGTGCGTCCCGTAAAATGTGTTAGCTTCAAAATAAACTTCCACAGTGTAAATACTGAACTCAGCAGACCTGTATTTTTCTTTGAACTTAAAGACATAAAACCCACAAGTTTTCTTGGAGTAATAGCAACGAAAAGGAACGCCACGCTTTTTTCCCATTGTTTTGAAAGTTCAAGTCACGGAGGCATCACTCAAACGTTCCAACAACGGAGACAATATGTTGGCTCTAGTCTGGACGCCCGGGGCTGGGTGGATCAGGCAGTGACAGCAGCGTGGTCCTGTGACTCGGGGACAGCAGCATGGGCCTGTGACTCAGCTGCTTGAGTCACGTTAGATTCTGCTCCACATCGTGGCAAAGACGGCCCCAGCAGCTCCAGGCTACATGAACCCTGGCATCCACGCTCCCAGAAAGATACTAATCCTCTCCTGTGCAATTAAACTCAAATATATTGGTTTTCTAAAATCATGCTCTCACTCCTGGACCGTGGAAGGGAAAAACTTATCACCGGTCTGGGTCATGCCCGCCCCGTGCTGAGTAAACTTGGATGCACTCGATTGGAGGCGGCGGGGTGGGGGTGGGGGGAAGATTTCTCAAAAGGAACAAAGGGCGAAGGGATGCCGGGTAAAATAAAACATATGATGACATTTTAGAGGCAAAATAATTTTGGAAAATGCTCTCTTCTGGCTGTCTCATTTGCCTGGAGAGTTCCTTGAGTCCCTAATCACTTTATAAGTAGTGGACTCAGCAGGCAAAGTGCCCTTCTTTCTAAAACCCTACAAACACTCCTGAAAATAATCATAGGTGGGACATTTTAAAGGGAAAGAGGGTTAACTGTATTAATTACCCCTCTGGTTTATCTTTACGTTTCTCTACGTGATGCTTCTCTCTACCTCCTGTACTCACCTTCCCCAAGCTTACATAGATCAATCCATATATATCCATATGCATATGTGTGTGTACATAAATACATATCTTTCATATGTGTATATGTGCAGATAGGCTAATCTATACCGTGACTCAGTTCTTTAATGCTGTCATACAGAAAGCAATTATTAACATTTGTACCCAGAACTTAAAGCTCATTGCCCTTGCAAAGGAGGCAAGAACATGCAATGGGAAAAAAGGCAGTCCAACGAATGGTTTTGGGGAAACTGGACAGCTACATGCAAAAGAGTGAAACTGGACCATTTCTTACACCATCCACAAAAATAACCTCAGACTGGATTGATCAAAAACCCAAATGTGAGACCCGAAACCATAAAAATCCCAGAAAAGGGCCAAGACAGTAATTTTTCTGACGCTGGCCATAGCAACATTTTTCTGGATACGTCTCCTGAGGCAAGGAAAACAAAAGCAAAAGTGAACTATTGGGACCACATCAAAAGAAAAAGCTTCTGCACCGTGAAGGAAACCATCAACAAAACTAAAAGGCAACCTATGGACTGGGAGAAGATATTTGCAAATAAAATGTCCATTAAAGGCTTAGTATCCAAAATACATTAAGAACTGGAGAATGCAAACTGGTGTCGCAACTGTAGAGGACAGTATGGAGGTTCCTCAGAAAGTGAAAAATAGAACTACTCTGTGGTCTAGCGATCTCACTACTGGGCAGTTACCCAAAGAATACAAAAGCACGAGTTCGAAGGGATACATGCACCCTTGTGTTTACAGCAGGATTCTTCACAATAGCCAAACTATGGAAGAAGCCCAAGTGTCCACCGACTGATGAGTGGATAAAGAAGATGTGTAATATACATACATGGGATACACACGTACAACGGAATATTACTCAGCCATAACAAACTATGAAATCTTGCCATTTCCAATGACGTGGATGGAGCTAGAATGTATTACGCTAAGCAAAATAAGACAGAGAAAGACAAATACCAGATGATTTCACTCATATGTGGAATTTAAGAAACCAAACAAATGAGCAAAGGAGAAAAAAAGAGAGGGACACAAACCAAGAAACAGACTGTTAGCTATAGAGAGCAAACTGCTGGTCACCAGAGGGTAGGAGGTGGGGGGATAGGAGAAATAGATGATGGGAACGAAGGAGAGCACTTGTGATGAACACCGGGTGATGTCTGAAAGTATTGAATCGCTATATTGTACACCTGCAACTAATATTACACTATATTAGCTAACCAACTGGGATTAAGATAAAAACATTTTTAAAGTTTATTTATTTATTTTGTGAGACAGAGAGAGAGAGAGAGAGAGAGAGAGAGAGAGAGAGACAGCATGAGTGAGCGGGGGAGGGGTAGGGAGAGAGGGAGAGAGAGAGAATCCCAAGCAGGCTCCGCAGGGTCAGCATAGAGCCTGACACGGAGCTTGAACTCACAAACCGCAAGATTGTGACCTGAGCCAAGATCAAGAGTTGGCTGCTTAACCGAACGAGCCACCAAGGTGCCCCTAAAATAAAAAAAAATAAATAAAAAAAACCTTTTATTTAATTTTATTAATTAACTTATTTTTAAATATAACTTATTGCCAAATCGGTTAACCTACAGTGTATACGCTGTGCTCTTAGGTTTTGGGGTAGATTCCCGTGGCTCATCGCTTCCATACGTCACCCAGTGCTCATCCCAACAAGTGCCCTCCTCAATGCCCGTCACCTGTTTTCTCCTCTCCCCCACTCCCTCATACACCCTCAGTTTGTTCTCTGTATTTAAGAGTCTCATAATTTGCCTGCCTCCCTCTCTGTTTGTTAACTATAAAATAAAAAACTTAAAAAAAAACTTTACAAAACGGTAATCGCCCTTGCTAGCAAATAATTATTTTCTTTTTCTAAATTATACTCCAGTGGCTTGCACACGACTATAGAAAGATCTTGCATCCTGGAAGCAAGAGCTCCAACTAGTTCCTGATCCCCCCCAGCCCCCTCCCGTCCTGCCATTCATGCAAAGGCAGATGTGTATTAACCACTGGGGTCCACAAATAGGTCTTGAGGGGCCATGTGCGGAATGTCCGATTCCTCACATTGCTGCTATCCCCTTCAGCTCGAATCCTTCGGTCTTGTGAACCAATGGAGGCTCGTAAAACAACACGCACTTGGCCTTCGGTCTTTGCTCCGGGCCACTGCCTTCACTGGGCTGCGTAGGAAGACAAGATCATGATGCTCGAGTCTGAAGAAATAAGCCCAGAGTAGCTCGAATCACTGAACGTTTTCCCAGAGCAGTCCCTGATCCTTTCAATACCAGACCCCGACGAACAGATTAAGGAACATTCCAACACTGAACTGTCAGTGTCTTATCTGTGTGCACGGAACAACACAGAAATTTCTGGTGCAGAAAGTTATCCTCCAGGCGTCCAGCTGGAACGTTCTAGCCACCCAATGGCATCATTTGAGTTTGTTGTCACCACTTTGAAAATCTTTAGAGTTTTCCCACTCGTGCGGGTGTAACACATGTGTGCACATATACATTAGCTTACATGTGCGTACACATACGTATTTATATGCACATGACAAAGGGTATAAATAGGACATATGTCCAAAGCTGCTCTATCTCGTTGGACAACGCAGCAACAGACAGCAAACCAAAAGCAAACCAAAAGTGATGCCTTTGTGCTTCGGGGGCTCCTGGGACTCCACACGATGACGCCGATATGACGGTGGATGGGGCGCCCGCCTCCCTCCATCTGCGGCCAGGTAGGGAAGGATTACTTGCAAAGGGCCAAACAGAAGTGACAGTCAGAGAGGTAGTGACTTACGTCCTCATTCTGAGCACGTGACCGTTTTTACGGTTCCATCCGTTTCCTGTTTAATATGCAGTTTGGACATTTTGAGGAAGGAATCTAATTTCAGAATTGTCTACATATGTTTAACGACAACCATCATGCTGTTTGAAAGCACTTCGCTCTGAGTGACATATGTCTTGTGCGCAACTTACAGTGGGCCCAGAAATTTTTTTTCCAAAACAATTTTCTTTCAGCGGAAAATGTTGTACTGTTTCTGAATAGCTAGCAAAGTTATATACTCCAGAAGCTAACTATATCACAAGGATGGGCCCTGCACATTCATGCAAAATTAATAGGACTGACTAATTTTTTCCTATCCCTTTTATGGGGTAAAACCCCAAATACAGGGCACCTGGGTGGCTTAGTCGATTAGGCATCCGACTCTTGGTTTCGCCGCAGGTCATGATCTCACAGTTCATGGGTTCAAGCCCCACTTCGGGCTCTGGGCTGACAGTCTGGAGCCTGCTTGGGATTCTCTCTCTTCCTCTCTCTCTGCCCCTCCCCTGCTTGCCCTCTCTCTGTTCATCTCAAAATAAATAAACTTAAAAAACAAACCCAACATACAGAACAGTGTTTCTCCTGAGGTCTTCCCTCTCTGCATAAGCTCCAAACAAGCTTTAAAATGATCTCAGCCGCTTCAGATTCATGTGTAAAGGCACATGCCTATGGTCTACACTTACGCTATCCAAATCCCGTATAACTTTTAGAGGAAAACCTCTCACTACTCTTCAAACAAGGAGAAGACCCCAAATAACTCGGTGTCATCGATCACTTGTGTGAGTTCTCAATACCAGACGCAACGCAGACGAGACTCAGGGAAGTTTCCGTGAAATCCCCTTGCTATGCCCATGTGCTCGGGCCATGGGGCTAGAGGGGAGGCACACCCAGGCACTTTGGGCCTCCCCACTGTTAGGACAGGGTTCGCTCTGCTGACGGTTGGGGAAACTCAAAAAGAAAGAGAAGCAACGTCATCGTGTTGCAAACCCAGCACTGAACAGGAGTCCGGGTCAAATCCCTGCTGGAGGTTATCAGCGAAGTAGACTGTGCACCATCACACTGGTGGAACTTCATTTTTTTACTACCTCCCTCAGTCAATCCACAGTCATCTCATACCTGCTCTGCCAAAGTCACTGTGCTCATCCAGACAGGAGACGCCAAGAGCGGTGGAAACAAGCCTGTCCTCGTGGAGTTTGTGAACTAAATCGGAAGATACAGGTACAGCCCCGGCGCTGTGTCGGGGTTTGCAAACGTCTTACCAGCCATTCCTGTCGCCCAGCACGCACGTGGAATGCTTGCAGTACAGTTTCCAGCTGGCGTGAAGCTATATGTGATTGTAGACACCAAATAAATGACCTAGGTGTTTAGTTATATTATTTCAGAAGGTGTGATATCCGAATTAATTGATGTAAGTCATCAGACATGATCTAGGCGTCATGGGACAGATGTGTGGGACTGATTTAAATGTAAATCTCTCTCAAGCGTCTGCTCTCACCTGGCCATCTCTAGCAACACCACTTACCGCTCGTATTTATATTTCTAGAGCACTCTGCCAGGTGTTATTCTAGAACGGTTTGTTTCGGGAAAGTAATAACGGTGGGGTTTTGGTTTCATGCAACTGGTCAGTTTTATTTTTTTTATTTTTTATTTTTTTTTAACATTTTATTTATTTTTGAGACAGAGAGAGACAGAGCATGAACAGGGGAGGGTCAGAGAGAGGGAGACACAGAATCTGAAACAGGCTCCAGGCTCTGAGCTGTCAGCACAGAGCCCGATGCGGGGCTCGAACTCACGGACCGCGAGATCATGACCTGAGCTGAAGTCGGCCGCTTAACCAACTGAGCCACCCAGGCGCCCCAGTTTTATTTTTTTTTAATTAAAAAAAATTTTTTAATGTTTGTTTATTTTGGGGGGGGGAGAGAGAGAGAGAGAGAGGGAAAGGGCAGAGACAGAGAGGGAGAGCTTGACATGGGGCTTGAACTCACGAACTGTGAGATCATGACCTGTGTGAAAGTCAGACACCCAACAGACTGAGCCACCCAGGTGCCCCAACTGGTCAGTTTTAATATCGATGACGGTGCTCTTCTGTGTGAGCTTATGCAACTTGATTATTTACTTAAGAAAAGAAGGCTGAACAGAGACAGAGGGTTGCAGAATCCTAGCTCTTGAAGCCTTGCAAGGGCAAGTGTGACACAGTAAGAGACACGTAGAGCTACCCGTCCTTGGTTCCTGACCCAGAACTCCTCAAACTCTTGACTTCCCTGACTACTGGGGCAGACAGGAGCGTCTCACCTAGAGCTCCGGGATCTCCTGTGTGATGGGAGCATCGTTTGTTCTCACAAAGCAACACTCGGCGACCTCCTGGATGAAGGCTGGTCACCAGAAAGGCCAAGCCATGATTAGCAGCTTGGAAATTTCAGCCCCACCCCATCCTCTGGAGAGCGGAGAAGGAGCTAGAGAGTGAGTCAATACTGGGTCATTACCTACGTGGCGAACCCTCTCTCAAAATCCCCGATCTATGAGGTTTGGAGAGCTTCAGGTTGCTAAACACACCCTAAGGGGTGGGATGAGACACACCAACCCCACGGAGACAGATGCCCTTGCACCCAGGACCTTTCCAGAATTCACCCTCTGTACCTGTTCATCTGGCCATTCGTCTGTACCCCTTATCGTATTCTTTATAAGCCAGTGAATGTAAGTACGTTGTTTTCTTGAGTTTGGTGAGCATTGATAGCAAATTACTGAACCTGAAAGGGGGATGTGTTGCTGACTCAGACAGAAGTGCGGGTATCCTGGGGACCCCAGACTTGAGACCGGCAATGTGAAATGGAGGCCATGTTCAGACTGAGCCCTCACCTGTGTGGTCTAGGCTAACTTTGGGTGCTTTGTGGCATATTGGAGTCAAACTGTAGGGCAGTCAGTTGGTACCTACAGAGAACTTGCAAACTGCTTGGTGTGGAAAACCCACACGTTTGGTGTCAGAAGTAGCAACAGTGGGGGAGCCTGGGGGGCTCAGTCGGTCAAGCGTCAGACTTTGGCTCAGGTGATGATCTCACGGTCTGTGAGTTCGAGCCCCGCGTCGGGCTCTCTGCTGACAGCTTGGAGCCTGCAGCCTGCTCCGGATTCTGTGTCACCCTCTCTCTCTGCCTCTCCCCCCACTTGTGCTCTGTCTCTCTCAAAAATAGACATTAAAAAAAAAAAAAGACGTAGAGCAAGTGAATTTTCCAATGTTCAGTAAATCTAGAACTGTCCAGCCTTTTGTCAGAGTTCCTAAGAGGATCTGCTGTGGGAGGTTCCCTGGAGGCCTCACCTGGCTCCCAGGGTCCACGGGACCGACCCCTCATCACACCGCTCTCAGCATTGTCCTCTCCCGACGACCTCTGCACCCTCCTCCTCTACCCGAGACTCTGTTCTTCTCTCCACCCTTCAAGGACAAGCTGGCCTCAGGACTTTTGCACGGCAGCTCCCTCAGCCTGGACTCCTCTTCTCCAGGTGTCCTCAGTGCTCACTCCTCACTTCCCTCAGGCTTGGCTGAAAAATCACGTCCACAGAGTAAAAGTAGCAAAAAGTAGCAAATGCTTCCTCTGCCTTCCCCCTTTGCCTGACCGGACATTTTATCTCTAGTGTCTGTATGTTTATTCCTCCCTCGTCCCCTCCCCTTCCTCCACGCACGAAGCCTTCGCGGTCAGAGATGCATGTTCCTGGCGCTCTCTCTGCAGCACCTTGCGCATCGCCCGGCACGTAACGGGCTCTCAAAAATATCTGTGGAACGAGTGAACTACAGGCAAGGAGGATCACAAAGCACACCCATTGTGTGCTGTGTATTTTTCCAAAGCGGTTTTAAACTCTCACAGTCAGCCAACCAGGCAAACAATGCCCTTGCCATTCGCTCGTGGGGGAGCCACTTGACTGAACTCTGTGAGCAGTACAGCAGGGTTCTTTGAGTTCTTCAGCTGGTTCATTCTGTGTGCACGGCTGTTCCCAGTGACGCTGCCACGAATCCCGGCATCTCTCCGAAAGGACACTAAGTCACGCTCTGTAACCCAGAGTTTGTTGCTGTTACTGTGAAATCCACGGACATGACTTTTCAACTGGATTGATCTGCTATTTAGGTGAAGAGACTGTTTTAAAATACCTTTCCCTGCTCTGGTTTTCCTCCGAATTTATAAGTCTGTCTGCATATTTTATCATTTTTCGTTCTTTCCTCCAACTCCCTTGACCATCAGAGGTTATCCTTCCAGTGGGGGGGGGGGGCAGAAAAAAAGCACTCGATAAGGAGTTCTGCGAGATATTTCTCAGTGCACTATAAATAGTGACAGTTGGCTTGGATTCCTAATTCCTGCTCTTTTGTTTTCCTGCATTATTTTTGGGGACTGTAAAAAAAAAAATCTAGCACATCTAGACGTGTTATTGCTTACATTAAAAGAACATAAAATGTCTTTCTGGAATGTCAGGAAATCCTAAAATTAAAATTAGATGATTGTATTCATGCTTTTGTTCCTTCTCCCAACAAGGATTCACTGTGTCCCAGACATGAGTCACACACTGGGGTGAGTGTCCCCTGCTTTCTGATGGATGCATGCAATGCCCAACAGAAAGCAAGCCATTGTCCGAATGTGGGTGGCACCCTGTGTGTCCTCATTTTCCTCTTTACTGGAATGGTGCAGACAGAATAGTCCCAGAGACAAACTGGCCATTGCGTCGGCCTTCTTTCCTTCCCTTGAGAACCCCTCAACCGAGGCATTCTGCCATGTGGCCTCAGTGTAACTTTACATTTTTGCCTTTAGTTTTCTTTCCCTGCTCATTACTGATCCACTCTCCTTCAAAGTCCCCCAGAACCTTCCTTTCAGCCATCTTCGAAGGTTCAGAAGCAATCTGAAAACTCACTCATGTAGTGCTGTTCAGAGAAGAGTGTGCTGTGTACCTGTGGGTTTGACCATCGCCATGGCTCCCCCCGCCCACCCCAAGTCCTACCCTGGGCCCCAAGAAGTGCATTTTTAGTGATGGAAAATGGGGGCTTCTGGAAGACTGTCACATAAAATAACTTCAGAGGAGGGGATCCCCACTGTAAACACAGCTGATTTCTCAGGCCCATAGTGGTAATGTCTCTTTGTGAACCAAATAATTATTTTCTCATTGAAAACCTGAGATAAATGGGTTTTTTTGGGTTCCTAATTGTTATTCCCGAAGATACCGTCTTTCAACACCAAAGCGTCGTAGAGAGTCTCTCCTCAGTTTCCAGAAGGCACAAAGATTACCAAGATTGCTCTGACGTGCAGGGATAAACAGAAATGTAAGAATACATGAGTGGTTTCCCCGCTGAGGCAAAATCCACGTGGGATAAAGAAGAGATTAACGCTTTCAAAAAGAATATTCGTGGCTTCTTATTTTCAAAAAGGGAGCTCGCTAGGAAACCTATGCTATAAGTCAGTATACAGCTAGACTCATGAGTCGAATAAGCAGGCCAGGGGTGGGAGATGGGGTGTAGACCCTCCAGAGTCCCCTCCGTGTCACCTCGGCCTCCCCATCTAGCTGAGACCGAACGGACATTCGTTCCGTTATCTCGATTATGCACCAGGAAGGCGTGACATAATGTAAGCAGCCCTTCATGCTTTAGTGTGAATTACAGTGCTGATAAAAATCTTAACAGAAGCAAGACTAAAATCTTTTTTTTTTTAATTTTTTAAATGTTTATTTATTTTTGAGAGAGTGAGAGAGCGAGAGAGCGATCAGGAGCAGGGAAGGGGCAGACAGAGAGGGAGACACAGAATCCAAAGCGGCTCCGGGCTCTGAGCTGTCAGCACAGAGCCCGACGCGGGGCTCGAACCCGCCAGCCCGCGAGATCGTGACCTGAGCCGAAGTCGGATGCCCAACCGACTGAGCCCCCAGATGCCCTGCACGGACTGTTCTAATGCAGAGCTCACACTAAAGCTCCACCTTGCTCACTGCTGTGTAAGTGAGCAGAAAACAAGCGCAAACGTTTTGGACTCAGATTTTCTTTCGCGAATCAGTCCAAAGCGATTTCGTCACACCTTGATTGTTCTTACATCCTTCCTTCCCTAAAACAAACACTTTAAGAACTTTCTGAAATCTTTATTACGATCATGACTTAGATAACGCAAGTAATGGAACCAGCCCCTAAATACTGCCTGATACCGAACGAATCCAGTCCATAGCAGCTATCCCCCTGTGACCTGCCCCGTGCTAGCCGTGGGAAGCCCCGTGACGGCCAGCATGTGTGGCCCTGAGAGAGGTCGTGGCTCACCTGGCAGGCAGGTGCTGGGGTTTGTTGGGGGGGCGGTTCTGTGGTCGCATATGCCAATAGGCTTTCCATGAGGTGCTGCTGCTGGGGAAGGAAATGCAGGGTGTAGACATAGAGAAAAGCAACATACATATATTGCGGTGTAGACTTTATTCTCCTGCCCTCACACCTGGCCATGGTGGCTCAGGAAATAGTATTTTACCAGGTAAAATTAGAAGCACTTGGAAACATGCTCATCGTATGCACATGCTTGGAATCAACTCGGCAGACTCAAGTAAGCTGATGCGTAGCTCCCGTAATCAACCCGTTATTTAAAACGATAGGGAAGGCAGGTAGTTTTGGCCGGGGTTAGCTATATGTTTATGTTATGATTTGCCACTTCTGTTTGTACTCAGAATGTTCTTAATACTCTTGCCTCTAAAATATAACGCGTTGGGGCGCCTGGGGGGCTCAGTCGGTTAAGCGTCCAACTTCGGTTCAGGTCATGATCTTGCGGTCCATGAGTTCGAGCCTCACGTCAGGCTCTGTGCAGACAGCTCGGAGCCTGGAGCCTGCTTCAGATTCTGTGCCTCCCTCTCTCTCTGCCCCTTCCCTGCTCATGCTCTGTCTCTCTGTCTCTCAAAAATGAATAAATGTTAAAAAAAATTTTTTTAATATAATGTGTTGTTGTTGTTTGTTCCGGACATGAAATACATAAACAAAACATATCATATACATCTCTGGATACCTCCCTGGTCCTGATTCAGTGGTCACTGTTTTCTATCTTACGATATTGTTGCTTTTACATGCACCTTTTTACCGTGTTTCCTAGAGAAGGGTCCATGTTGGGTTCAGTTGGGACCCTGCTATCCCAAAGAACATAGCCTAGAGTCAGTAAAACTACGTGCTGGGTTGTGAATAAGTTGACGAATATAAAATGCAAATTGTAAGCATAATTGTGACATTCTTCAATTGCCTTGCTATGGTGCCCATACATAAAGAATTCGTCAGAAGATGCCAAGTGAGGGAGGTCCCGAGACACCAACTCAGAGGCTCTCCTTTTCTGAGGTATTTCCCTCTGGAAAGTCACAGCATCTGCGCTATCCAAGCGTGTCACTTAGAGGCAAGATCCAAGTCACTGGAGACAGACGCAATTACCTCTTTGTTAACTGTGACATGTGGTGACTACATATATCCTGATCCTGGTATTTTTGTGAAGTTAATTCATGTGACCTATGAGCCTTTCAGGAAAACCGCAAGGAGAGAGACAGAATTAGATTCTAAAGGAAAAGAATATAAAACAAAACAGTTTAGAAATAGCTAACAACATATATTCAGCTATCGCTTTAAAAATCAAACTTGAGCAGCACATGGGTGGCTCAGTCGGTTGAGCGTCCAACTTTGGCTCAGGTCATGATCTCGCGGTTCGTGAGTTCGAGCCCCACGTCCGGCTCTGTGCTGACAGCTCGGAGCCTGGAGCCTGCTTCAGATTCTGTGTCTCCCTCTCTCTCTGCCCCTCTACCATTCATGCTCTGTCTTTTTGTCTCTCTCTCGAAAAAAAAAAAAAAAGTTAAAAAAAAGCAAACTTGAAAAAAAAAAACACCTCTTAAATGTTTTTAGTTCATCTATTCTAGGGGAGAAAAATGTCCATAAGTTAGCTGAAAACTCACATGATGTTTTGAGATGCCTTCATCTCATCATGAAAATATTCAAGAGAATCAATGTAGCCTAAGCCCTTTCTTTCTTCTTTTTCAAAGGTGCAGTCTTTTTGTTAAAGGTCAATGAGAAGCATTGGCCCCATTTCTCTGCAAGCCTCTGGCGTGCCCTCAGGACAAGACTAGCGATGAGCCGATGAGCCTGTAGGGGCGGTGGGGACAGGAGAGGCTGGGGAGGACGGGAGAGAAGGGTTTCACACTTATTGAGTGCCTGTTTCCTGACGGTCCTGTCGCTGAGTGCTGGCAGTGCGCTAATCGAGTCCTTCCCACGGGTGGTGGGGGGTTTCTACTAGCCTCTACTGGCAGATGGGGACATGAGGCTGAGAGCGCCCCAGGTCGTATGGCCCCTTCACCGGGACCCAAGCTCCTGATCCCCAACCTAACTGCACCCCCAGTTTCTCAGATGCTTGTATATTTGGAAAGATGTGGCATAATAAGTGACATGGAGGTGAAGGGCGGTCAGCAAGGCTGTCTTCCCTGGTGGAACTTTTGCCCCGAGGGATGAACCTTTGTGTCCGGGCTTCCGAGGACTTTCCTAACGATCAGTAATTTCGTTCTCCAGTAGCAACAGCCCAATTTTAACCTTTCATTGGCTGTCGGCAGAAAATACTACACAAGTTAAAGATGTGAAAGTTAAAAAAATAAGAAAACAACTTCTCCAACCCCCCGCCTCCAACCTTTACTGGCTTCATTATCATTTCCTGCTCTCTTAACTCTTCTTATCAACTTCCTCCCCCTATTTCTTTTCCTACGCGAGGTCTTCGATATCTGCTGATCACAGTGGCACCAGTGAAGTGAAGGATATTGATCCCTAGATGGACACATTGTGCTGCTTTTACCACCCAGAGCCGTGCGCTTCCCTTGTGATAAGTTACAATATTAAATTCGGCTACACTTCACTTTTACCCCTCTTTCGTTCCCAGTCCCACCGCCTTTCGTTTGTGTTTTTGTGAAACAACATAAAATTGGCTAAACAAAATGTTAACTCTGTTTGTGAAAAAGCCATTTAAATCTAGGCGATAAAACAAAAAAAAAATCAGCTATTAAAATATTTCATACTTAACAGGATTTGGAGTGAGTACTTACATTTATGAACAATCTTCACATAAGGAAAGAGGACTTGGAAAACTAAGGGATTGTAATTTCACGGTCTCTAGAATTTATTGATACAGATGGATTAAGCAGCCTAACCAGAAAGCAAGTTACAGGCATTCAGGTTTTGGGAGGGGGTGCTAAAAATGATTCAAACTTTCTACTGGCTTCTTCTCCTTTACTGACTGGGGGGAGAGAAGGGGATGCCAGAATTCAAAAGTATAATCAGTCATTGGTTTCATTCTCCTATTTATCTTTTAGTTCTAGACAATGGAAACTAATTAAAAAAATCCGACTCCTGACTTTCACATGACACGGGCAAGTTTAAGGAAAAGGAGACAAACAAAACAGATCTGGTCTTCATCTGTGGCCATCTGGCAGGAGTCATTACAAGAGGTGGTGACAATTCCTTGTGGTTTCCTTGTCCAAGCAAACGCACGGCTCCAGGAGCTCTGGGCTCCTACACGTTCTTGGCCGGGAGTCAATGTGAAACGGTGAATCAGAATCTTCATTTTTAGGTCCCCTCATCTGTAAACACTGAGCATCTATATCCCATCGAAGTAATTCAGACTCTATGTTCCTGAACAGTGGAAATGATGCTGGAGAATGAACCACGTCATATAGAAGCTTTTAAATATTATTTTTGCAAGTTGGGACACTATCAACATCATAATTACCTTGAGATGCATGGAGAATCTAAAAATGTGGTTGTTTTTGTTATTGAGGAGGAGTTTTGATTTGAAGGGCCTTTTGATTTGTTCTTCCAGGGTTGGTTCTATGCACAGGACAAATGTGGCCTCTCCAATTCGCCATGCACGTTCTGAAGAAGGAACGGACTTCAGTTACCTTAGCCTTGCCCAAGGAAAGCTTACATCAGACACTTAAGGAAGTGTGGGGAACTTCTCAGAGCACCGTTTGATGTTACAGAGCCTGTATGTCTCAGGTGTTACAGAGCTCCAGACTGGTTTCTGATTTATTAATTCACACAGTTCCTTGGGCCTATAATAAACTCCTCACTAGCCTGTGATATTTTCCTCAGTCACTAAACACAAGGAATGATTAGGGAGCTTTACAAACAACACTATCCATTTAAGCTGGTTCTAAACAAGAATTCAAAAGAAGGTTGAATCATTTCCATGTTACGTAGGTGATCGAATCTACTGTGAACTACAAAACTATAGTTACTGTAGATATATGTTTTCCTACCTCTGTGATATTTTAAAGTTTTTATTTATTTATTTTTATTAGAGGGGTAGTTTCATTGAGTCCTAGGGAGACCTACAGTAATTCTTGACCTATGGAAGGGCAGATACCTTCTTCTTCAAATAATTTTGAGTTCCTTTTACTCTTGTAGACTGATTTTTATTTTTAATTTATTTTTATTTCTTAAATGTTGTATTTATTTATTTTTGAGAGACAGAGAGAGAGAGCAGGGGAAGAGCAGAGATAGAGGGAGAGAGAAAACCCAAAGCAGGCTTCACGCCGTAAGAGCAGAGTCTGACGGGGTCCTCGAACCCACAAACCACTGAGATCATGACCTTAGCTGAAATCAAGAATCGTAAACTTAACTGACTGAGTCACCCAGGAGCTCCTAGGATGATTTTTAGATATGTGTGTATGTAATTCTCTGAAATCCGCTTAAGAAATTTTGATTAGAACTTTGAAAATGATGTATCTATTTGTCTTCTCTTTTTCCTTAAAATCTATCTATCTATCATCTATTATCTATCTATTATTATCTATCATCTTTTACCTATCTGTTATCCATCTATCTATTATCTATGTATCTATGTATCTATTATCTATCTATCCATTATCTATCTATTATCTATTATTCATCTATTTATCTATTATCTATCTATTATCTATTTACTATTATCCATCTATCTGTCTATATGTATTATCTATCTATCTATCTATCTATCTATTATCTATTTATCTATTATCCATCTATTTATCTATCTATCTATCTATCTATCTATCTATCTATCTAACGTTTGAGTGTCTTAAAGCCTAATGTTCAGTGTAATGGTATTTGGGAATGAGGTCTTTGGGAGGTAACTGGGTTTGCATGAGGATGGAGGTGGAGTCCCCATGGTGGGATCGGTGGCCTTAATAAGGGATGTAGGGACCAGAGCATGCAATCTCTCTCTCTCTGTACCATGTGAGGACACATCAAGTCAGTATCTCCCTGCAAACCAGGAAGAGGTCCCAAACCAGGAACCAAATCAGCTGGCACTTTCATCGTGGACTTTCCAGTCTCCAGAACTGTGAGATATGTTTACTGTTTAAGCTACTTCATTTTGGATTCTGGCATAGCAGTGTCAACCAACTAAAACAAAGACTTCGAACATCGTATTATTTAAAAAAACTTATTTATAGGGGTACCTGGGTGGCTCGGTCAGTAAAGCATCTGACTCTTGATTTTGGCTCAGTCATGATCTCATAGTCATGTGATTGGGCCCCAAGTTGGGTTCTGTGCTGACAGCATGGAGCCTGCTTGGGATTCTCTCTGTCCCTCTCTCTTTGCCCTTACTCATTCACCCTCTTCCTCTTTCTTTCTCAAAATAAATAAATGTTTTAAAATATATTTTAAAAAACCCTTATTTATAGGCACTTTAGAGTTTGTAGTAGCTGTTGTGAAATACTTATTTATATTTGTTAGATTATTATTATATTACAATTGAGTTTTTGTTGGTGTGTAGTAATATTACTTGAGTTCTGATTTGGAGCACAGAGAGTTTTTCAATGTTACTTTTCCTGTTAATTGCTTATCTATTCTCTTAAAAGTCCTATGAGGATGATCCTATAAGTCAATGGCAATAATAATTTTATTTCTTCTTGGATTAGTTAGTTCACGAACGATGTTCTGTTTGTACTCCCGTTAATGCAAGCCATTCACTTCCATAAATTGGTCCCAGTTTCCCAGGGTGACTAGCACAGAGTAGGTAGATTAAAACAGAAATTTATCCTCTCGCAGTTCAGAAGGTCAGAAGTCTGAAATCCAGGTGTTGTCAGGTGTTAAACCTGGAAGGATTGTTCCCTGCCTCTTTGGTTTCTGGTGGTTGTTGGTAATCTTTGGTGTCTCTTAGTTTATGATAATATCACTCCAATCTCTGCCTCTGGCTTCACATGGCTTTATTCCCCATGCGTGTCCCTGTTCAAATTTCCTCCTTCCTGTAAGGACACTTGGGTCAGGGACTGCTCTAATCCAGTGTGACCTCATGTTAACTTCATCACACCTGCGAAGACCTTGTTTCCAAATAAGGTCATGTTCACAGGTTCCAGGTGGACACAGAAATTTTTTGAGGGGAGGGTACACTATTCAACCCAGTAGAGTCCAACCCCTGGCACCCCAAAATTCATGTTCTCTCATGTGCAAAATACATTCACCCCATCTCAGCATCCTCCAAAGTCTTAAACCATTCCAGCATTAACCCTACATCCAAACCTCATCTAAATATTACCCTTTGGAAAAAGTTCCAAATCTCCTTATCCAAATGATCTAAATCAGGTATGAGTAGGACTCTTGGTCGAATCCATTCTGGGCCCAAATTTCTTTCCCTCCGCAGAACAGTGGGACCAGAAAACAAGTTATTTGCTTCCAAAGTACAATGGTGGGACAGCATAGGATCGCCATTTCCATCCAAAAGGGATTAATGGAAAGAACAAGGGTGGGGGTGGAGAGTTGGGGAGGGGACTGGTCTAGAGAAAGTTCTTGACTCCTCCAGGAAAGCTCCACTAGGTTAAGGCTGAGAACGATCCTTTGTGGTTTGATGCTCTGTCCTTGGGGCCTTCCAGGATGGCAGCTTTGCCTTCTGTGGAGTCTGGCTCCACAGCCCTGCCCTGGAAGTCATTCTGTTCGTCTGTCCCTGTCATTCCATGCTGGCCGTGGTTCTGCTGATACAAAGTTCTTGAAAACCTTGTCAGTCTCCAGGGGACGTCAGAGACCAGCTCCTTTAAATGTGAGCATTCTATGCCGTTCCTTCCTGGATAACCAGCCAGAGAAGGTCGACTGGATCCACGAGTCCCACATCTAGTCTCTTTAACAAATGGTTTTCCAGTCACACCCTTGGCCCTGTTTCTAGAGCAGGCTATCTGGAAAGACTGAGAATTTTCCAAATCATCGAGTGCTGGTTTCTTTTCTCTTAACAGCTCATTGCTCAGTCTCTCCCTTTCTGTAGCATTTAACTACAAAAAGCAAGGAGAAACCAGGTGACACCTTCCAGTTTTGCTCGGAAATCTCGGCTCAATACCCAAGTTCACTGATTACAAGTTGCACTTTCCACCCAGTGGTAGAACCCACAACGTGGCCAAGTTTCTGCCGCTTTATAACAAGGTAGCCTTTCTTCCAGGCTCAGGTGACGCGCTCCCTATTTCCAGCAGGGACCCCGTGTCTGTCGCTTCTGTTCGCTTTTCCTCGTGCTGATTTGTTTACCGTGGTGTCATCTTTTTCAGTTCATCTTCAGCCGCCTTTGTTGTTTGACGAGCCCTGTGTTGGGGCATCTGTACAACTTGTATATCCGTTTAATGCTTTATTTTGTTACAGTTCCCATTGTCTGCTGATTGTGCGCAGTAACGCAATTGATTTCTGATCTTTGTAAATTCAATTTTGGATTTCGGTAGTTGTTTTGTGGGTTTCCTAGGATACTTCGTGCAAACAGCCATGTCATTTTCTGTTGTGCTCCATTCTTCCCTGACGATGTGAATTTCTTCCTGGTCCAAGTCACTACTGTCCCCTGTCTTTGTCTTCTTATCTGAGATGGTCTTTACCTTCCTGAAGAATATGTTTGTTGGATGTAGAATTGTGGCTTGACAGGTTTTTTTTTTCCCTCTCCTCCAACACTTATTATGTTGTGCCTCTGTCTTCTGACTCCAAAATTTCTGACAAGAAATCAGAAAATATTTGAATCAGTTTTTTTTGGTTTTTTTTTTTTGCATGTGGGTAATGTATCCTTTTTCTCTGGCTTATTTTAAAACATTTTTTTCTTTGGTGTTCAGTATTTTGATTATGATGTGCTTACTCATTTTCGTGCACACCCACTCTCGGGATTCAGCGAGTCCCTTGATTCTCTAAATTAGAGCTTTCGCCAAACTGAGACTTTTTCAGCCTTTTTTTGGTATTTTTTTTTATTTTTTGAGAGCATATTTTCTTTTAGGCCACTGAGATGAGTTAAAACACATAAAACCAAACCCGGTCTGCTTATCCCAATACATGTTCATTTGGGAATTGGTGTCCATCGATGACTGTCTTTTCTCTTGAGAATGGGTTTGTTTGTGCTTTCTTCATCTGTTGGCTGAATCTATTGTTTCCCGAATACTCTGAAGGTTTAGAGACTCTGAATTCTGTTGTATTCCCAAATAGAGTGCTGATTTTCTAAGCTTCAGCAGGCAATTAATCATTTTGGACTGATAAACATTGCCTTTTTGGTGCAGCTCAAAATTCACTTTAAAATTCTGTGAGTTTGCACGATTCAAAATGAGCCAGTCAGTTGGCCAAACTGTTTACACGGAACTCCACCTCTCTCTGGCTCTGTTCTTTTCGGAATATCTTCCTCACTTTCTAGTGGCAATGGTTATTCCAAACCCTGTCCTGTGTTTCTGAAGGCCAGAAAAAGTATGGATTTCCATCAGTGTTTTACCCTGTCAGTGCTGAACCCAGCCTGACTCTCAGGCTTAAGTCATTAAAAAAACAGGAAAATCACTCCAGGCCATTCTTTCTTCCGAACTGATTCTCTGTTATAAACTTCCTGCTTTTGTTCACTCTCTGCTACCTCTAGGCAGGTTTTAAAAAATTTATCCGAGTGTATAGCTGTTATTTGTGGGAAAATTGGTCTGGCAGGAGCTTCCGTGGCCTTGCCTGACATGAAGCACAAAAGACATGGTTTTGCATTTTCCTTGGCTGGACTCACCAATTATTTCATGCACCCAAAATATATTTTCTCTTAATTTACTAGCTTGGGGGAGGGTCCATGACGCCCCCTTTTTTTAAGCTTATTGATTTTGAGAGAGAGCGAGAGCCCACGTGAGTGGGGGGGAGGGCAGAGAGACAGAGCGAGAGAGAGTCCCACGCAGGCTCTGAGCTGTCAGCACAGAGCCTAACGTGGGGCTCAAAACCCACGCACCGTGAGATCGTGACCTGAGCTGAAGTCAGACGCTTAACGACTGAGCCAACCCAGGTACCCCCACAACCTTTTGATAATATTTTTGTATTATGTCGCTGTGTGAAGATCAAACTAGGATTTAATTTTTCACAAAAAGTATTTTCTTCCCCCAAACCAGAGTCCCATGAGAATGGCTAGTTCTTTTGTAGTATTTCTGGCCCTGTTTGGGGCACGTTTCTATTTCTAGAACTCTTACTGTGAACAGCATTCCTTCAAGAGTGTTGACATTAGGCAAATGTCTGAAGTTTCAAACCTTGTATACGTTTAAGACAATGTACTCTCTTCTCTTCTGGTGTGGGTATTAACACATACTTCTTTTCATACCTAGGAGATTATCATACACCTAGGAGATTTTCACAGCCTTTAACCGACTGAAAGAAATAGAAAAGTATCGAAAGAATTATGGTCCTTGATAAAAGACTCCTTGATCAATGAGCAGGAAAGATGGCCCCTGCTTGACGCAGCCACTTGGAATGTGATACGATGACTTATTTTCCGAGTCTACCAGAGCAAAATTTCTAGATCCATTAGCGAGACAAGCCATAATCACAGAGTTTACAGATCTTGCTAAAAATAATGGGGACGTGTATGACAGTGGAATCACTACCCTATTCATCAGTGACTCTCTGAGATGAAAGGGAGAAGGGGCCAGAATGGCCACCAAATGTGTATTATGACTGTGCTTCGTGAGTGATAACCTTTGTTGTGAATATTCTGATGTTGTGTAAAGAGACCTGAAATATACTTTTTATGTAATAGTGAAAAACTTTTGAAAACCTCGATTGATGTAAAATTGTTTGCAAAATCAAAAATCCCTACAAGAAAGTATTGTAACATTAAAAAGAAAGTTATTCTAAAACAATGACTCATGAAAGAGTGTTAAGAGCCATATGCTTAACTGCTGAATCATTCCAAGAAAATCTTAGTGGTTTGGAACGTTATTTTTATTACTGGGTTAGTGATATTTTTGAAAATCCAAATATGTAATTATATATATTATATGTAATATGTAATGCTTTCAGCAATGCATTAAAATACTAAGTAGCTAACGCTTTTATTGTAAACAGGCTATATTGTGATAAAAATGCCTATCAGTCTGTTATTTTCCTAAAAACTCTAAGCAATACCATTACTCACTTGTGATTCATGTTTTCCTAATAATATTATATTCTGTATTGAGTTATAGTCTGTGGTATTGAGAACAAAGATTTTGCCTCTGGCTGTTATCTAAAAAGGCGAATAGAAAAACATTTTCTATATATTCTTATATAGAAAGAGAAATATAAGGAGAAATCCCTTCAACTATTTTGAATTTCGTGGAAGTTCGGATAATCAGGAGGTGAATTTATCATTACCATTATTTCCCAAACCAAAGCCCGGTGAAAAACAAAATAAACAGATTGCCTTTGAAGCTGGGTTCTATCCATCGCTGGTTGTGTAACTGTGGAAATATTATTTAAGATCCTCATTTTGTAATTTGTAAAATAGGAGTCTATTCTATTAACTTCTTCAAAAGATTGTTGGAAATAGTAAATTACACGATATGTGTGAAAATGCTAGGCATAGTATCCACAAATGAAAGAGTGTTTTTTTTTACGCTTTTCCCTATATTCACAGTTTGTAAATTTCATTTTATTTATTTATTTTTCATTAAATTTTTTTAATGTTTATTTTATTTTTGAGAGAGAGAGAGAGCACAAGAAGGGGAGGGGCAGAGAGAAAGGGAGACACAGAATCTGAAGCAGTTTCCAGGATCTGAGTTGTCAGCACAGAGCCCGATGTGGGGCTCGAACTCACAAACCATGAGATCATGACCTGTGCCAAAGTTGGGTGCTTAACCGACTGAGCCACCCCGGCGCCCCAATGCAGTTTGCAAATTTTAAATACATTATATTTTCCAAAGCAAACCGTGGAATTTTATAATACATTTGATTCCCCACTAAATGGATCTTAACCACAAGGTTGTTTGAACAGACCTTACAGTCTAGCAAGATCAATCATAATAAAAAACTAACAAAATACGAGTTTGAAATCTCGTAGTGAAATGCACTAGTGAGGAATTCGCAGATGGAGAAATCTATTGTGAGAAATGACCAATCTAAGTCATTTTGGTGCAAGTGTAATCTGCAGGGAGAAAAGAGCAGCCCACTGTAATATGCCTAGTAAATCATTATCCAGGGGATAAATTATGCATTTACGGTGAAACCTGAGTGAGCTTGCTCTGCTTGTGGTCGATAGAGTAAAGACGGTGATTGCCAAAAATGCAGCTCTCCCAGTATGAAGAACGGGGCTTGCCTCTGTAGCGTATTTCCAGAAGGATGCTCCCACCACGTAGTCCAACTGAGGACTTCACATTTTAAGGCACTCTATTTCCTCTGAGTCTGGTAAGTTCAAAGTCATGAAATTACTTATGAGTCTGAAAAGATACGGCCACGGGAGGTCAGAGCGGGTGATGGAGGAACGACCCCTGAAGCTCCTCTGCTCTAGGAAAGCAATGAGAACATTAGCAACAGTGATCAGAATAGACTTTTTCAGAGCTCAGGAAACTAACCAAAGACAACAATCCAGGGAATGTTTATTTAAAAAAAGAAAAAGCAAAAGCAAACAAAAACCTGCTTAATCTTGGTAAGAACAGCAAGTTTTGTGGAGTTTTAACAGAACTTTTCCCTTCTCCCTCCGCGCTCTCAGCTCTGCGGTGGCCTTGGAAACACCATACGCTCCTGGGGAAGACGGGCAGCCTGGCAGCGACCCATGGCACAAGCCCAGTTCCCAGACAACTGTTATTATTTTAACCGGCTGTGGTTCCCAGAAGACCCCGCTCGTCACCCTTGTCTCGATCTGAACGGACTCAGAGATCACCGAGAGCAGCAGCTTTTTGGAAGGCATTTGTTGAAATTGATCAGGCAACATTTTCATTTTCCAGTGGCCCTAGGGTGGGTGACAATATGCCCAACAATAGGCCAACCAAACGGTTACAAGGAAAAGCTGGAGGACGAAGATATCTTGTGTGTGTGTGTGTGTGGGGGTGGGGGGGGGTGGGCGGTTAATAAAGCCCTGGCATATTCCTGGGCATCTGGAAGGCTCCGTGCACGTGCAGAACTGTGCTCATGCCCAAGGCTGTGCCCGTGCTTAGGGAAGATCTAAGTTGTGGAAGCTCTCACGGCTGGCTGACCCCGAGACTCTGCTCAAGTACAAAGTGAGGCTGAGGTAGAATTTTCAGACACCTGGCTGGGTCCTGAAGGCATTCGCGAACACCAGCACAGAGCCCGTCAACAGAGACTGAGAGCCTTCTTGCTTCCAGGCATTTAAGGAAATTCCTCTCGAATCATTAGCTGACCGCGAAGCTAACTGAGCACAAAGAACACAGACTTTCAGAACTGGTTCTGAACATTCATTAACAAAGAACAACACACACTGTGTGTCTGTATGGATCTGGTTTCCAGTGTTGACATTACATTATTTAAAATTCCCGTTTTAAACAAAAATCGCTGTATGCGCAAAGGAAGAGGAAGGTAAGACCTATACAACAGAAGAAAAGCTGTCAACGGAGACCACTCCTGAGGAAGCCCAGACAGATACTGTGTTAAGAAGGCAGGGATGCCATTCACGAAACTGCTTGTCCTGGGTTTGGCAATGCCCCCCACCCTCACATCCACACCCATCAAGAACTTCAGACGGTGAGCTTATTTGAAAATAGAGTTTTTACAGATGGAACTACCTAAGTCACAATGATGTCATCCTGGATGAGGGTGGGGCCTAAGGGTGTCTGTAGGACTCCATTCAACATCAGCAGAATACACAGTTTTCTAAAGAGCATCTGGAACATTCTCCAGAATAGATCATAGGATAAGCTGTAAAGTGAGACCCCCCTCTTTTTAAACAAAAAAAAGTTTATTTATTTATTGAGAGAGCAAGAGAATCCCAAGCAGGCTCCACACTGTCAGCACAGAGCCCGATGCATGGCTTGAACTCACAAACCATGAGATCGCGACCTGAGCTGAAATCAAGAGTCAGAGGCTTAACCAACTGAGCCACCCAAGAGCCTGAAATGAGACCCTTTTTACAGTTAAAAATACTGAAATGGTGAGATATCAACTCTGATCGTAGCGGAATGGTATTCGAAATTGGCCACAGAAGAACAATTAGGAAATTCACAAATCTGTAGAATGTGTCCAAGAGACAAATCCACAGAGATTTGTCTAGATCAGGGGCTGAGGGGAGGGGGGGAAGGGGCATCCTGCTAGTGGCTACGGTATTTCTGTTCTCTGGAGTGAAAATATTTGAGACGTATATAGTGGTGATGAATAAACCACTCTGTGAATAAGTACACTGAAAACCACTGATAGGTACACTTCAGAAATGTGAATTTCATGGTGTATTTTAATCTCATTTGTAAAAATGTATGCAGAAAAAGGCACAGTCATGGAATAGAGAAACAGACCTCTTGACATACACACACACACACACACACACACACACACACACACACACACCATATACATATATTTAACAGGAGCACTTATGGCCAGAAATGGACTAGACACAGGAACCGTTTTCACAGGAAAATTACAAGCACTCATATCCTGTATTTCAAGCAATCTGGATTTGGTAACAAAACCCACGACGGCGTTCGTTATGTAACTGTTTGTTTTAAAATATACTGACTTAGTGGAGACAGTGAGTCTTTAATTCCCACTCATTTATGTGGTAGTCATAGCACCTCACCAAAACGTTCCAGTCTTAATCATAACAGGATTTGACATATTTGGGCAATTCTTTACATACTGTTCACATTACCTCATTTCATCCTTGCAACAACCTTTTCAGCTAGACTCAGCACTTTTGTTCTCATTTTATGTATGAGGAAACCAAAGAGCAGAGCATGTGAGGGTCCTATTCAAGATATCATAATACACCATTGATGGAGGCAGTCCCCAGCTCCTGATTCCCATTCTTAAATTACTTCCCAAACACACAGAAGGGAGAAAGAACTCCAGCTAAGAAAAGTGTCCATTAATTTAAACACTTGGCGAGAACATTTCTCCTACTGGCTTAAAAAAAAAAAAAATCAAGCCAATATGTGGTTTCATTGTAGTGAATGAAATGTTCCCTCAGCTTTATTTTTAATGCCTCCCTCTTTTGAATGGGTTGAAGAACCTTTCATATCTAGCAGTTTTTACATTGTGAGACAGACTGTTCGTATCATCATGTTACTCTTTTATTTATTGATTTATTAAAAAAATTTTTAATGTTTATTTTTGAGAGAGAGGGAGAGACAGAGAGAGAGAATGTGAGCAGGGGAGGGGCAGAGAGAGAGGGAGACACAGAATCCGAAGCAGGGTCCGGGCTCTGAGCCATCAGCACAGAGCCTGACACGGGGCTGGAACCCACGAACCGTGAGATCATGACCTGAGCCGAAGTAGGACACTCAACCGACTGAACCACCCAGGTGCCCCATCACGTTACTCTTTTAAAAAGACATTTTGATTCTGGGTAGTTCACGGATACAAATATGTTAACATGCTGGAACTTCATCTCTGTTTGTAGAGAATCCCAAGACGCGTGGAGAAGTTATTATGAATAGAAACAGGTCTACGCCTCAGGAAAATTCCTGAAGGGGCATTCAAAAACCCACCAGGAGGCTGCAAACACCCCGTGAAACCTGGCCCAGGGAGGTGATGCTCTGTCCTGCAGACAGAATACTGACAGGGAAAACTCTTTGAAAGCCGGGAGCCCCGTTGACACGGGGCTTCCAGGAGTTTCTATCTCGGTGCTTTTTTCCACGCCACCTAGATTCGCTTGGCTGTGCCATCGGAATCTCTGACTGGAAACTGAATGGACCCAGCGTGTGTTTGAGGACTTCTGGGACCCGATCAGCTGACATCACCCAGGGCCCGAAACCGAACTCCACCCGGAGTCGGAGGTGGGGAATCCCTGGGGACTCGTTCCCATGACTCACCCCTGCTGTCTGCAAACAGCCGCTGGGAGACATGCCTGCTGAGTGTTTACTTACCGCGGTGACCGTGCCCTTGCCACTCCTGAGTGATTTTAAGTTGGACTGAAACAAAAGGAAACTCAAATGAGAACACAGTGTGACAAAGACTTTGCCCTTTCTCCAGAAACTCCGGATCTCGGGAGAGCCCTGTGCGGTAGCTGCCCTCGGCTGGGCTGGAGATTTGTGTTTACAGGGAACGTGAAAATCCAGGAAACTCGGACAGGGCTGGTAAATGTGAAGGAGGAAGAAACAGAAGCCAGGCTAGTTGGGCATGTGTGTGGGGCGGTTAACGTCATTGTAGTAAAAACATGTTTATTTGTGCCATTCTTAAATAGAGAGGTGTTTTCAAGGATGCTGAATGAGTTCATTCAAGCTTTTCCTGAAAAAGACTGCTTTAGGTTAACCTTTTTTAGAAAAGGACTTTGCTTTTTAAATTTTATTTATTTATTTATTTATTTATTTATTTATTTATTTATTTATTTTATATGAAATTTATTGTCAAATTGGTTTCCATACAACACCCAGTGCTCATCCCAAAAGGTGCCCTCCTCAATACCCATCACCCACCCTCTCCTCCCTCCCACCCCCCATCAACCCTCAGTTTGTTCTCAGTTTTTAACAGTCTCTTATGCTTTGGCTCTCTCCCACTCTAACCTCTTTTTTTTTTTTTTTTTTTTTCCCTTCCCCTCCCCCGTGGGTTCCTGTTAGGTTTCTCAGGATCCACATAAGAGTGAAACCATATGGTATCTGTCTTTCTCTGTATGGCTTATTTCACTTAGCATCACACTCTCCAGTTCCATCCACGTTGCTACAAAAGGCCATATTTCATTTTTTCTCATTGCCACGTAGTATTCCATTGTGTATATAAACCACAAGTTCTTTATCCATTCATCAGTTGATGGGCATTTAGCCCCTTTCCATAATTTGGCTATTGTTGAGAGTGCTGCTATAAACATTGGAGTACAAGTGCCCCTATGCATCAGTACTCCTGTATCCCTTGGGTAAATTCCTAGCAGTGCTATTGCTGGGTCAGAGGGGAGATCTATTTTTAATTTTTTGAGGAGCCTCCACACTGTTTTCCAGAGCGGCTGCACCAATTTGCATTCCCACCAACAGTGCAAGAGGGTTCCCGTTTCTCCACATCCTCTCCAGCATCTATAGTCTCCTGATTTGTTCATTTTGGCCACTCTGACTGGCGTGAGGTGATACCTGAGTGTGGTTTTGATTTGTATTTCCCTGATAAGGAGCAACGCTGAACATCTTTTCATGTGCCTGTTGGCCATCCGGATATCTTCTTTAGAGAAGTGTCTATTCATGTTTTCTGCCCATTTCTTCACTGGGTTATTTGCTTTTCGGGTGTGGAGTTTGGTGAGCTCTTTATAGATTTTGGATACTAGCCCTTTGTCCGATATGTCATTTGCAAATATCTTTTCCCATTCCGTTGGTTGCCTTTTAGTTTTGTTGGTTGTTTCCTTTGCTGTGCAGAAGCTTTTTATCTTCATAAGGTCCCAGTAATTCACTTTTGCTTTTAATTCCCTTGCCTTTGGGCATGTGTCGAGTAAGAGATTGCTACGGCTGAGGTCAGAGAGGTCTTTTCCTGCTTTCTCCTCTAAGGTTTTTATGGTTTCCTGTCTCACATTCAGGTCCTTTATCCATTTTGAGTTTATTTTTGTGAATGGTGTGAAAAAGTGGTCTAGTTTCAACCTTCTGCCTGTTGCTGTCCAGTTCTCCCAGCACCATTTGTTAAAGAGACTGTCTTTTTTCCATTGGATGTTCTTTCCTGCTTTGTCAAAGATGAGTTGGCCATATGTTTGTGGGTCTAGTTCTGGGGTTTCTATTCTATTCCATTGGTCTATGTGTCTGTTTTTGTGCCAATACCATGCTGTCTTGATGATGACAGCTTTGTAGTAGAGGCTAAAGTCTGGGATTGTGATGCCTCCTGCTTTGGTCTTCTTCTTCAAAATTACTTTGGCTATTCGGGGCCTTTTGTGGTTCCATATGAATTTTAGGATTGCTTGTTCTAGTTTCGAGAAGAATGCTGGTGCAATTTTGATTGGGATTGCATTGAATGTGTAGATAGCTTTGGGTAGTATTGACATTATGACAATATTTATTCTTCCAATCTATGAGCAGGGAATGTCTTTCCATTTCTTTAAATCTTCTTCAATTACCTTCATAAGCTTTCTATAGTTTTCAGCATACAGATCCTTTACATCTTTGGTTAGATTTATTCCTAGGTACTTTATGCTTCTTGGTGCAATTGTGAATGGGATCAGTTTCTTTATTTGTCTTTCTGTTGCTTCATTGTTAGTGTATAAGAATGCAACTGATTTCTGTACATTGATTTCGTATCCTGCAACTTTGCTGAATTCATGTATCAGTTCTAGCAGACTTTTGGTGGAGTCTATCGGATTTTCCATGTATAATATCATGTCATCTGCAAAAAGCGAAAGCTTGACTTCATCTTTGCCAATTTTGATGCCTTTGATTTCTTTTTGTTGTCTGATTGCTGATGCTAGAACTTCCAGCACTATGTTAAACAACAGCGGTGAGAGTGGGCATCCCTGTCGTGTTCCTGATCTCAGGGAAAAAGCTCTCAGTTTTTCCCCGTTGAGGATGATGTTAGCTGTGGGCTTTTCATAAATGGCTTTTATGATCTTTAAGTATGTTCCTTCTATCCCGACTTTCTCAAGGGTTTTTATTAAGAAAGGGTGCTGGATTTTGTCAAAGGCCTTTTCTGCATCGATTGACAGGATCATATGGTTCTTCTCTTTTTTTTTGTTAATGTGATGTATCACGTTGATTGATTTGCGAATGTTGAACCAGCCCTGCATCCCAGGAATGAATCCCACTTGATCATGGTGAATAATTCTTTTTATATGCCGTTGAATTCGATTTGCTAGTATCTTATTGAGAATTTTTGCATCCATATTCATCAGGGATATTGGCCTGTAGTTCTCTTTTTTTACTGGGTCTCTGTCTGGTTTAGGAATCAAAGTAATACTGGCTTCATAGAATGAGTCTGGAAGTTTTCCTTCCCTTTCTATTTCTTGGAATAGCTTGAGAAGGATAGGTATTATCTCTGCTTTAAACGTCTGGTAGAACTCCCCTGGGAAGCCATCTGGTCCTGGACTCTTATTTGTTGGGAGATTTTTGATAACCGATTCAATTTCTTCGCTGGTTATGGGTCTGTTCAAGCTTTCTATTTCCTCCTGATTGAGTTTTGGAAGAGTGTGGGTGTTCAGGAATTTGTCCATTTCTTCCAGGTTGTCCAATTTGTTGGCATATAATTTTTCGTAGTATTCCCTGATAATTGTTTGTATCTCTGAGGGATTGGTTGTAATAATTCCATTTTCATTCATGATTTTATCTATTTGGGTCATCTCCCTTTTCTTTTTGAGAAGCCTGGCTAGAGGTTTGTCAATTTTGTTTATTTTTTCAAAAAACCAACTCTTGGTTTCGTTGATCTGCTCTACAGTTTTTTTAGATTCTATATTGTTTATTTCTGCTCTGATCTTTATTATTTCTCTTCTTCTGCTGGGTTTAGGCTGCCTTTGCTGTTCTGCTTCTATTTCCTTTAGGTGTGCTGTTAGATTTTGTATTTGGGATTTTTCTTGTTTCTTGAGATAGGCCTGGATTGCAATGTATTTTCCTCTCAGGACTGCCTTCGCTGCGTCCCAAAGCGTTTGGATTGTTGTATTTTCATTTTCGTTTGTTTCCATATATTTTTAAATTTCTTCTCTAATTGCCTGGTTGACCCACTCATTCGTTAGTAGGGTGTTCTTTAACCTCCATGCTTTTGGAGGTTTTCCAGACTTTTTTCTGTGGTTGATTTCAAGCTTCATAGCATTGTGGTCTGAAAGTATGCATGGTATAATTTCAATTCTTGTAAACTTATGAAGGGCTGTTTTGTGACCCAGTATATGATCTATCTTGGAGAATGTTCCATGTGCACTCGAGAAGAAAGTATATTCTCTTGCTTTGGGATGCAGAGTTCTAAATATATCTGTCAAGTCCATCTGATCCAATGTCTCATTCAGGGCCCTTGTTTCTTTATTGACCGTGTGTCTAGATGATCTATCCATTTCTGTAAGTGGGGTGTTAAAGTCCCCTGCAATTACCACATTCTTATCAATAAGGTTGCTTATGTTTATGAGTAATTGTTTTATATATTTGGGGGCTCCGGTATTCGGCGCATAGACATTTATAATTGTTAGCTCTTCCTGATGGATAGACCCTGTCACTATTATATAATGTCCTTCTTCATCTCTTGTTACAGCCTTTAATTTAAAGTCTAGTTTGTCTGATATAAGTATGGCTACTCCAGCTTTCTTTTGGCTTCCAGTAGCATGATAAATAGTTCTCCATCCCCTCACTTTGAATCTGAAGGTGTCCTCAGGTCTAAAATGAGTCTCTTGTAGACAGCAAATAGATGGGTCTTGTTTTTTTATCCATTCTGATACCCTATGTCTTTTGGTTGGTGCATTTAATCCACTTACATTCAGTGTTATTATAGAAAGATACGGGTTTAGAGTCATTGTGATGTCTGTATGTTTTATGCTTGTAGTGATGTCTCTGGTACTTTGTCTTACAGGGTCCCCCTTAGGATCTCTTGTAGGGCTGGTTTAGTGGTGACAAATTCCTTCAGTTTTTGTTTGTTTGGGAAGACATTTATCTCTCCTTCTATTCTAAATGACAGACTTGCTGGATAAAGGATTCTCGGCTGCATATTTTTTCTGTCTAGCACACTGAAAATCTCGTGCCAATTCTTTCTGGCCTGCCAAGTTTCAAAAGAGAGATCAGTCACGAGTCTTATAGGTCTCCCTTTATATGTGAGGGCACGTTTACCCCTTGCTGCTTTCAGAATTTTCTCTTTATCCTTGTATTTTGCCAGTTTCACTATGATATGTCGTGCAGAAGATCGATTCAAGTTACGTCTGAAGGGAGTTCTCTGTGCCTCTTGGATTTCAATGCCTTTTTCCTTCCCCAGTTCAGGGAAGTTCTCAGCTATTATTTCTTCAAGTACCCCTTCAGCACCTTTCCCTCTCTCTTCCTCCTCTGGGATACCAATTATGCGTATATTATTTCTTTTTAGTGTATCACTTAGTTCTCTAATTTTCCCCTCATATTCCTGGATTTTTTTATCTCTCTTTTTCTCAGCTTCCTCTTTTTCCATAACTTTATCTTCTAGTTCACCTATTCTCTCCTCTGCCTCTTCAATCCGAGCCGTGGTGGTTTCCATTTTGTTATGCATTTCGTTTAAAGCGTTTTTCAGCTCCTCGTGATTGTTCCTTAGTCCCTTGATCTCTGTAGCAAGAGATTCTCTGCTGTCAGCTATACTGTTTTCAAGCCCAGCGATTAATTTTATGACTATTATTCTAAATTCACTTTCTGTTATATTATTTAAATCCTTTTTGATCAGCTCATTAGCTGTTGTTATTTCCTGGAGATTCTTCTGAGGGGAATTCTTCCGCTTGGTCATTTTGGATAGTCTCTGGCGTGGTGAGGACCTGCAGGGCACTTCCCCTGTGCTGTGGTGTATAACTGGAGTTGGTGGGCGAAGCCGCAGTCAGACCTGATGTCTGCCCCCAGCCCACCGCTGGGGCCACAGTCAGACTGCTGTGTGCCTTCTCTTCCCCTCTCCTAGGGGCGGGATTCACTGTGGGGTGGTGTGGCCGTCTGGGCTACTTGCACACTGCCAGGCTTGTGGTGCTGGGGATCTGGCGTATTAGCTGGGGTGGGTAGGCAAGGTGCGCGGGGGCAGGAGGGGCAGGCTTAGCTCCCTTCTCCTTAGGTGATCCACTTCAGGAGGGGCCCTGTGGTAGCGGGAGGGAGTCAGATCCGCTGCCGGAGGTTTGGCTCCGCAGAAGCGCAGAGTTGGGTGTTTGCGCGGAGCGAGCAAGTTCCCTGGCAGGAACTGGTTCCCTTTGGGATTTTGGCTGGGGGATGGGCGGGGGAGATGGCGCTGGCGAGCGCCTTGGTTCCCCACCAGACTGAGCTCTGTCGTCGGGGGGCTCAGCACCTCTCCCTCCCTTTGTCCTCCAGCCTTCCCGCTTTCCGAGCAGAGCTGTTCACTTAGGACCTCCCAGAGGCTACGTCGCGCTTGCTGTCGGAGCACAGTCCGTCCGGCCCCTCCGCTTTTGCCAGCCAGACTGGGGGGCTCCGCTTGGCCGGCGGGCCGCCCCTCCGCCCCGGCTCCCTCCCGCCAGTCCGTGGAGCGCGCACCGCCTCGCCGCCCTTCCTACCCTCTTCCCTGGGCCTCTCGTCTGCGCTTGGCTCCGGCGACTCCGTTCTGCTAATCCTCTGGCGGTTTTCTGGGTTATTTAGGCAGGTGTAGGTGGAATCTAAGTGATCAGCAGGATGCACGGTGAGCCCAGCGTCCTCCTACGCCGCCATCTTCCCAGCCTCCTATTTATTTATTTTTTTACTGTTTATTTTTGAGAGAGAGACAGAGCGTGAGCGGGGGGGGGGGGGGGGGGGGGGGGAGGGGGGGGAGAGGCAGAGAGAGAGGGAGACACAGGATCCGAAGCAGGCTCCGGGCTCTGAGCTGTCAGCACAGAGCCCGACGTGGGGCTCGAACTCAGAGACTGTGAGATCATGACCTGAGCCGAAGCCGGATGCTTAACTGACTGAGCCACCCAGGGGCCCCAAGGCTTTATTTTTTTAAGAGCAGTTTTAGAGTCACAGCAAAATGGGGCAAAATGTATGGAGATTTCCCATATACCTCCTGTCCCCCGCATCCCCCTCCAGACCCGCCCCCCGCCCCATCAACACCCCTACTTGATGGCACATTTGTTACCAAGGATGAATCTGCACAGACTTGTCATCATCATCCTGAGTCCACAGTTTACATTAATGGTCACATTCTATGGGTCAGGACACCTGTATAATGGCACATATGTACCATTATGATCCCATGCGGAGTATTTTCACTGCCCTAAAAAGTCCTTTGTGCTCTGCCTGTTCATCCCTCCCTCCCCCAAACCCTGGAAACCACTGATCTTTTTACGGTCTCCCTAGTCATGCCTTTTTCCAGAATGTCATACAGTTGGATCCCACATGTGTAATCTTTTCAGATTGTGTTCTCAGGTAACCTTCAGAAGGTTTTGGCTATTAAAAATTCAAGAGTGACAAATTTAGGAACTATTGCTATGAAAGAATCATTAAGACTTGCCATACTTTAGCACGTTATTATTGTAAAATGATGTTTTTTTTCCCCCCTGGATGACACAGTTTTCTAAGGCACAGTGGGAATTAAAGAAAGCTGTCCACACCGACTCTGTTCTCAGAGAAGGACAGGAGCGAGAATGTACATGTCGGCCAGAGACAGACAAGAGGGATAGAGCTGTCTGGCTGTAAAGGGGGCACTGGGGGGCCCAGAGCCCGGGCCGGAGGGAGGTGCTCTGCAAACAGTGTTAGGGGAGGAGCCTTTATAGGCTGGACCATTCGGAGTCTTCGAGTCACAAGCTCACAGTTAAAACGGGACATGGGACACACGTAATCCCGTAGGCCGTTCATGCAGTCGGTGTCCTTTGTGGCCAACGGGGCTCCTGGGAGAGGAGCCCACGGAGGCGACATGTAGGACGAAGCCCCCAGAGCGCCCTTGGAGCTGAGCTGTGGCGTTGCCCTGAGACGCATGCCGAAGACTAGTTCTTTCTGAGAAGCGAGAGAACAGAAAAGGAGAAAGACAGAGTAGAAGGAGGCAGTGCAGACCTGGGTTGATCACCTCTGCTGCAGGGTCCGCTTATCTGCGCGCTGGCCACAGAGTAGGACACGTTTCTGCCAGGGTCACTGATTCCTGTTAAGGTTACAGTGAACTGTGTCACCACCTCCAGATACAGAGTATGAAGTGACTTCCTAAGTCTATCTGGCATACACCTTCGGTTAAGTCACTGCAAAGGAGATATTGCATAAATGCTTTCTTGGCTACTTTTGCAAAACTGTGTTCTCTCAAGAGTAACAGAAACAAAATCTGCCTGTTTTTCATCACGTAAAGCAGTGTAGTTGCCATAATATGGCTTTTGTATATTGAGTCACTTAGCCTACTCTGCCATTTGGTGCCCCAGTTTGGCTCCTGGACGGGCCCACAGCTCATAGGCTTGAGTAACGCCCCACCCCCACCCGATCTTTCCTTTCTGTTAATAGGGTCTGGTGCGACCACGTGCCTGCTCGTTGTCGGTGGTCACCCAGGGTCAGTGGGGTTAGAGGAGGTGGGAGGGAAAGAAGGGAAAGGGTAAGGAGGAAGAAGAGGAGGAGGTCAGCGGGGAGAGGGCACAGAGAAGGGGACCCATGGAGGAATCTGCACAATGCAAGGTGCACAGGCTCCACTTACTCCTGACTGTTCGTACAGCTTCATAACACCCATCGTGGGCAGGCTGCATTCTCTGTCACCTGTCCTCTGGCACCACTGATCACCGTCCGCCCTTTCCTACTGATCTGCGATTGGTGACGCTGATCTCTGCCTACTGTGTTGCCCAGGGGCCTGTGCCCTCTGGCTCCTATAGGGTCAGCCATGGAGGCAGGGACGGCGATGGGAAGGGGGGATGTTGGGGTGTTTATTCCCTCCCGACGCCCTGTGGCACCATGTTCCAGAAGTGGCTACCATCCCCTCGAGGCACATCTTGTCCGCTCAGGCCCTGGGGTGGCTGTGGCTTCCTGTGGCTGCTGGTCCCTGGTCACGTCACCACCTGCGGGAAGGGCATTTAGATCCCTTCACAGCTGGCACACTGCACCCCCACTGCTATGCAGGCCACTGTCACTTCTGCTGTGAAAAAGTGTCACAGCCAACAGCTCCTGGCCCACAAGGTTATGCCACTCTCTCCTCCTCGGGAACAGCTGGTGGCCAGCAACAGACTGAAGAGGGTATAAACAGGCCCCCTTTTAAAAAATACTTACTTATTTTTGAGAGAGAAAGAGAGAGAGAGAGAGAGTGGGGTAGTGGAAGAGAGAGAGGGAGACACAGAATCCAAAGCAGGCTCCAAGATCTGAGCTGTCCGCACAGAGCTCGATGCGGGGCTCCAACTCACGGACCACGAGATCATGACCCGAGCCGAAGTAGGACACTTAACTGATTGAGCCACCCAGGTGCCTTCCTGCAGAGTGAGTCCCCCGCTGAACTCTCTTTGGCAAAACCCTTTGCGAGTGTTGTCTACTTCCTGAATTTATCTGGCTGTCTATTATCTGTTTAGCTTGAGAGCAGAGACTGCCTGACTATGGCTCATAGGTTACAAAAATCGAAGTTATTGTCCAAGTGAAAGTAAACATTCTACTGTTTTGTTCAGAAACAAAACCACGTTTTTGGTCTCCTAGAACGTATTCTTCCCCACTGACATGATAGAAAAGTTGGCAGACTGTGAGTTAATACATAGAAAAAGCTGCATTAAGTAAGGACACGTTTTCAGTCAAGTTCACCGTGAAGTCCATTGCGTGGAGGGAAAATCAATGCAGAGCTTGTGAAACTTTCTCCGTTAATATGTGCACAATATCAATATTGTCACCAGACGATTCTGCAAAATTTAATTGGCCAGGGCTCAAGAAAGGATGCTGAAATCCGCATATCGTTCTTAATTCCTTCATTTTAATAGCAGTGAGGCATTATTAGCCCCGCATGTTTATACAGAGCTTTGCTCATTTCACGGCCTTTCACATAATTATCTCATTTGATCCTCACATCGCCCCACGAGTGACAGAGCACCAACCATGGCAAATATGACTTGCTGGTCCATCTTGCAGGATCCTGAAGGGACTTCCCACAGTAGCTTACATGCTCTGTGGGGACGGACAGATTCAACATCGGTGGGGGGAGGCATTCCATGAAAAAGAATCAATGTTTATGTTTGGAAATGACAAATCCCTGCTTCTAAGTATCACAAGCCCTAATCTAGTATATTCCTGAGTCATATATGATATATCTGGACTCGTTTTTAAAGCAATTAACCCAAGTTTTTAGAGCAAATTTGAGGGGCGCCTGGGTGGCTCAGTTGGTTCGGCATCTGACTTTGGCTCAGGTCATGATCTCATGGTTTGTGGGTCTGAACCCCATGTGGGGCTCTGCTGACAGCTCAGAGCCTGGAGCCTGGAGCCTGTTTTGGATTCTGTGTCTCCCTCTCTCTCTCTGTCGCTCCCCCACTTGCGCTCTGTCTCTTTCTGCCTCTCGAAAGTAAATAAATGTTTAAAAAATTTTAAAGCAGATTTGAGACTATGGTATAAAAAAGCCTGAACCAAATTTCAATATTTAACAGATAAAATCACACACCATAATGCGACAGGCACCGAAGCATTAAGACTTGACTTAGGTGCGTCCCATAGACTAGAATCTTCCATCAGGAAATACAGTAAAAGTAGATTTGCTGTCAAACAGATTTCCCCTTTGTTTTTTTCTCAATCTCTTTGGATCCGCCACTGTGACTACTGATGTGGCTATTTTAACTTGGTTATGGCTAAGCCAGGACTGTATTTACCACATTGTCTACGTTTTCCCTCCAAACCAGCACGTGTATCTGAATTTGGTGGCAACAGTTGAGAAAGACATTTGCCTTCGATGTCTTTTGCTGACTGTAAATAAATTGCCTGTAGATGTGGAGACCTCATCATATCAAACCCAGCTCTGAGGAAATGCTGAATTTCGCAAAAGATAACAACAACAAAAAACCCCCTTGGCTGAGTCAACTTCCAAAACAAATTAGAACTTCAGATAACTTCAAAATGAGGAAAGGCTTTTGCCAGCTGTAGAGTTAAAATGCAGACGGTTGTCACAGTTTAGGCTCTTTATAAAAAATCACACACAAAAACCTGGGAAATTCAAAAAGAATTATTAAAGTCTCTCTCTCTGTGCATATACTCTCTGTATACTGTATCGTGTATATATATATATATATATATATATATACACAGTACTATATATTATATGTATATAACACTACATGCATATAAATATACACACAAACATATACATACATTTAAAATAGAATACGATAAAAATATATGTAGGAAGTATATAGAGTATATGAAAGTGTATTAAAGTACATAAGATACTCTCAAAACTGTAAAACACTGAATAAAGAAATTAAAGACGACACAAAGAAACGGAAAGACATTCCATGCTCATGGACTGGAAGAACAGATATTGTTAAAGTGTCCATACTACCCAAAGCAATCTACAGATTTAATGCAACCCCTATCAAAATACCAACAGCATTTTCCACAGAACTAGAACAGACAGTCCTAAAATGTCCATGGGACTGCAAAAGACCCCAAATACCCAAAACCATCCTGAAAAAGCAAAACAGAGCTGGAGGCATCAAGATTCCAGATTTCAAGTTATATTATAAAACTGTGGTAATCAAAACAGCATGGTACTGGAATAAAAACGGATGCATAGATCAATAGAACATACTAAAAAGTCCAGGGGAAAAAAAAATCACAATCATATTGCCAACTAATCTTTGACAAAGGAGACAAGAATATGCAATGGGAAAAAGACAGTCTCTTCAACAAAGGGTGTTGGGAAAACTGAACAGCTACATGCAACAGAATGAAACAAGATCGCTTTCTTACATCCTAAACAAAAATAAACTCAAAATGGATTAAAAACCTAAATCTGAGACCTGAAATCATGCAAATCCTAGAAGAGAGCACAGGCAGTAACCTGACAACATTCTTAACATCTTTCTAGAGATGTCTTCTAAGGCAAGAGAAACAAAAGCAAAAATGAACTATTGGGACTTCATCAAAATGAAAAGCTTCTGCACAGTGATGGAAACAATCAACAAAACTAAAAGACAACCTGTGGAATGGGAGAAGATATTTGCAAATGACATATCTGATAAAGGGTTAGAATCCAAGATATATAAAGAACTTAAAAGTTTCAATGGCAAAAAAATGAATAATCCAATTAAAAATGGGCGGAAGACCTGAACAGACATTTTTCCAAAGGCATACACACGGCAGACAGATACATGAAAAGGTGCTCAACATCACTCATCATCAGCGAAATACAAATCCAAACTGCAGTGAGATATTGCCACGTATCTGTCAGAATGGCTAAAATCAAAAACACAAGAAACAACACGTGTTGGCGCGGATGTGGAGAAAAAGGAACCATCGTGCACTGTTGGTGGGAATGCAAACTGGTGCAGCCGTCGTGGAAGACAGTATGAACGTTCCTCAAAAAGTTAAAAATAGAATTACCCTATGATCCAGCAATCACACTACTAGGTATTTACCCAAAGAATGCAAAGACACTAATTCAAAGGGATGCGTGCACCCCTATGTTTATTGTAGCATTATTTGCGATGGACAAATTATGGAAGTAACCCAAGCGTCCACGGATGAATGGATAAAGAAGATGTGGTATATATATAATGGCATATTATTCAGCCGTAAAAAGAATGAAATCCTGCCATTTGTAATGACGTGCATGGATCTAGAGGGTTTTATGCTAAGCCAAATAAGTCAGTCAGAGAAGGACAAATACCAAATGATTTCACGCATTTGTGGAATTCGAGAAACAAAACAAATGAAAGAGGAGAAAAAGAGACAAGCCAAAACACAGACACTTAGTTCACTACAGAGAAGAAACCGCCGGTTACCGGAGGGGCGGTGGGTAGGCGATGGGTAAAGTAGGTGAAGGGGGTTGAGAGCACACTTCTCTTGACAAGCACTGAGCAGTTTATGCAAGTGCTGAATCACTGCACTGTCTACCTGAAAGTAATATAACACTATGTGAACTAGGCTGGAATTAAACTTAAAAAAAAAAAAAGAAAAGAAAACCTCAAGGTATACAGAATCTATAAAAGTGCATAAAAATATAGAAAGTCGTATTTACCATAAAAGTATATATGTAATACATGAACATTACTAACCTGTTCAATGTGTTCACATACTAATATTAGTCATATATATGAAGCATTAAGTAGCATATTAAAATATATGCTATTCTAATATATACTCTTTTAAAATATCCTAATGTATTTTTAGAAATGGAAAGAGATCTGGTTTCATTTTTGTCTGTGTTTCTACATGTGAGGCCCACATTTTGCTCGATTATTCCATCAGCAGTGGTCAAGTTGGTCCCTGATTCTAAGCCCACTTCCCCACAGTGTATGTGTGAGTTTGTCCCCTCGCAGGCTTTCTGAAGAATTAATTCAGGGTTTGTAATTTCACACACAACAGTCTCCGCCTCAAGAGATGCTTGCTAACAGCGGGTTGAGGACCCCTGGAAAACTTACTAACGGCGGACAGTAGGGGGCAGAGGTGTCCACGTTTCTCTGATTTGGGAGCTCGGCTTCTGTGTGGAGTCCTGGAAACCATTTGACTTCAGACATTTGCTACGGTCACAACTTTCGTAAGAAGATTTCTGGTCTGTTCTCTTACTTTCCAGCCTCCAAACAGGTAACTTTTTACCATTGTAAAAGTAATACAAATTTATAGAACAAAATTTGGAAAATACCAAAGGTACAGCAGCAGAAAACAAAACCAAACAAACCACTCAAATTCCCATTGTCGAGGAACAAATATTCGATAATATTTTGTCTTATTTGCCTTTATACTTTTGTGTGTGCATGTGCATATATACAAAATATTATAATGCATGAATACAATAAACACAAAAGAGCATTGTATATATCGTTTTCATTCACACATGTACAGTTTTTAAAAATGCAGATCACTCTGTAATATTCAATTATAATTTCTGTTTCTTTTGCTGAGTTTTGGTTGTGAACAGATAAAATTCATTACAGAATACACCAGGCTTAAGCACTTTGCAAAAGGGATTAAATATTGCATGACCGCGGGCTGTGTGACGGAAATAGAAGGGGTCTCTCCTCTTCAGCATATCTGGGTCACAGAGACCCAGGCATGATGAGCTCATTACAAACCCACATTCTACAGTATTGTTGCAAAGAGTCTTAACTAGCTCAGGAATGTCAAAGTCTCAGCATATCTCACGGTCTATAAACTCTCACTTTATATGCATGTAAGTGTTTTATATTTTGTGCCCGTGGGATTTCCTTTTTGAGATTGTTCTAGCCTTTTTCCTACATGTGCCCCACAGTATTTACTTAGAATAGTTTTCAACCATTTTAGTTCTCTGTCCTGTAACTTGGAAAGCTTGACTAATACAATCTTTCAGGCTGTCAAGAACTAATAGTCAGAAATTAAATCAGTTCAGTTTACTCTTTGTCTGAATAAAAATGTGTGAGGAGCTATGATAATCTAATTCATGGAAAAATGGTAAACAATGCAGACTATCAACTTTCTAGCCTGTGTGTGAAATGCCACTCAGAAAATGATGGCTAGGAAGTGATGATTTTCTCTGTAACTTGTATATTCACTAAAAAATAAATAAAGACTTGTTTCTCATTCAATAAATGTTGCTGGAAATCAGATATCCATGTGCAAAAAGTAGATAATATTAAAAAATAAATTCCACCTAATGTGGGACTAAATATGAAAAGCAAAACTTAAAAAATGTAGAAGAAAATATAGAGAAAGTCTCTTTCCATCCATAAGGAAGAAAAGAATTATTATTATTATTTAAAAAATTTTTTTAACGTTTATTTATTTTTGAAAGACAGAGAGAGACAGAGTGCAAGCCAGGGAGGGGACAGAGAGAGAGGGGGAGACACAGAATCCGAAGCAGGCTCTAGGCTCTGAGCTGTCAGCACAGAACCCGACCTGGGGCTCAAACCCACAAACCATGAGACCATGACCTGAGCCGAAGCCAGATGCTTAACGGACTGAGCCACCCAGGCACCCCGGAAGAAAAGAATTATTTAAAGCAAATCCTGAATCATGAAGGCAATCCATCAATCAATAAAATACGTAATATGTTAAATATTAGACCAAATGTTCCACAGTAAAGATAACGAGCCACAGATAGGAAGAATAAATACACTGATAGTGTGTATAACCCATAAAAAATTAGTAATCAAACCATTTAAAGTTGTCTAACAAGTCCCCCAGGAAGAGACCTAAAAAGGGGAACAAAAAGTGAAGGAGAAGAAGAAGAAATTCACTGAAGATGAAATTTTCATGGCCAACCGAGAGGTGCCATGGTGTTAAAAGAGTGGGGGTGGGCTGGGAAATAAATGGACTGCCCCTTAGCAGAACAGGTGAGTATAGTTTTGTGTAGTTACCAACTAGAATACGTGCTTGGATTTTTGTATTCTTAAAATTGTTGAAATGGTCTCGGTCTCTCTTTCCAACAATTTACACAAAGCTACGAAACAGGATTCAGTGCTATGTATGTAAGTTACAATTTACGCGCCAACGGAGAGACCTGCACGGAGTATGATTTTGTTCGCATATTCTCAAAGCAATGTGTTCTTTAACAACACAAGAACCGAGAGCTAAAACAAACTAAATTTATATCAAAGAAAATGGCTGTTCTTGCTATGAGAAAGAAAATGGCTGAAATCTTAGGTGTCTTTGGATGAGATGGGAACAATCGAAACGGAAATAAAGTTGCTTTCTGTTTGCAAATTTGTGTTGGAGTAAAAGATAATCTCAGAATAGTGGAGAGTTCATGGAGTACTAAGAGCTGATGAGATGTAATTCCTAGAACAAAAAACACAGGCTAGAACGAATGGGCCAAACGATATTGTCTTGCTTTGGGAGGCTAGGAAGGTGGTCAGGTTAAGGTCTATAAGGAATTGTCATGGAGGGAAGGCTGCAGAGTGCAGAAAAAATAAAGAAAAAATCCAGCCACTTGATGATAGCACCATCTTCCGAAAATAAGGTTCTGATCTTATTTCCATTTAATAACATTTGATAGCTCCCAATTTCCCATAGTTTTGGGCTCGTACTCTTTCAGTAGCAAGTTTGGTAGCATTGAAAAACCATCAGTGTGATTCCAAAAACCTTTGCAAAGACCATTCCTAAGAATCTGTCCCTCACCTCACCTCAGGACACTTTGCATGTTACTCCAGGTGTCCACTGAGCACCCTGGGCAAGAGATATCACCAACAGCTCTAAGATTTAGTTTCAATTTAAAATAAGTCCTGGGGCGCCTGGGTGGCTCAGTCGCGTCTGACTTCAGCTCAGGTCATGATCTCGTGGTTCATGAGTTCGAGCCCCGTGTTAGGCTCTGTGCTGACAGCTCGGAGCCTGGAGCCTCCTTCAGAATCTGTGACTCCCCCCACCTCTCTGTCCCCTCCCCAGCTCATGCTCTGTCTCTGTCTCTCAAAAAATAAATAAACGTTAAAAAAATTTTTTAAATAAGTCCTTGCAATGAACTCATTGGTAAATCCTTTAATGCCTTAAGATTCAGAGAGAAGATTTGGATCCTGGGTCCTGCAGATGACTCAGTGTTATACAAAGCTTAAAACCTCCGGGTGGGGCCAGGGAGGCATCCCACATCAGTACAATATGGAATTACCTAATCTTTTAATTATTGGTTAGGAAACCAACCAGTTGCGAAAACAGCAAGTCTTTTATGACTTTATGATGCCATTGTGTCTGTGAGCTCTCACCATTGGCTTTGCAGAATTTGTGTTAGTGAAATTGTTGAGATTGCTGGTCAAGATTATTTTGTAAATTTTATTAATTTGTTGTTAAAATAACACAGGCCACGTGGAAAGGATTGTGTGGTGCCATTTAGCAATGGGTTGTGTCCCATTTAAATGCTTTTGCATTGTATACAAGTAATATTAAGATGGGGCAACTCATCCATCTGATCACCTACGAAATGAGTGAGGTTCTACCCTGATAACTGACCAAATTTGAAAGTAAAATCTATTAAATCTGCTTGAAGACACATATGCGTGTATTAAACCAAGCGTGAGATAGTTAATTTCCCCGCTATCTAGCTGCAAATTATTTTCATTTTCCTTATTTACTTTTTATTAATGAAAACCTCTTAACCATCAATTTTAGGTCCACATTTTTACATAGTACCTGACAGGAAATTAGTAAATAAACACCGATAACAGCAATACCCTGACTTCTCCCCTGCAACCTCTTCCCTCTGGGGAGTAGCTGGCCTCTGATATGTCACAAAGACTGAGCTCGAGGCTTCACGCTGCACTTGGTTGGGAGGCCACCAGTCTCTCGAGCCCAGCTGATTATTTTGTTTCCTGACCTTCATCAGTATGGGAACAGAAGAGTAGCCAGGGGAAGTCAGGAAAGTAGACCCTGGCTGTACAAAGTCGCCGAAGGTGGAAGCCCATAGGAAGAGGGCAGAAGGGCACAGCTAGAATAGCTAAATAGCCAGTGAGCGGGAGGTGGGCATTTGCAGTGGATTAAACTGGACAGTTGTGATGCCTCACTGAGCACTTGTCATGCCCAAGTTCTACTCCCGGGGTACCTTAACACTCATAAGTAGCCCCCCACCCTCATGACGAATGAAGACTTGCTCTGATTGACGTCCCGTTTGTGTTATTCACGTCTACATGTTCCGCTACCAGATCTGTGTTCAAAGGTTTCAGCACTGACCTAAACCTTGACTGTTTACACTCCAGACAGTCTTTTCGATAAACCGGTGGTTTGAAGCCTGGGTGGTGGTAATGGGGGATCGGAAGGTGTGTAGGGCAGTGGGCAACACAGAGCAGACCAACTCACCAATAAAATTGACCATGAAACCTGGACAGACAATTTTCTCTGGAACACCCCAGAGCATTGGGCTACACTCTCAATCCTAAAATAAGGCCAATGTTAGCCTCATATGCGACGGTACAGTCATTTTTCTCCAAAGCGGTTTTAGGCTCACAGCAAATTTGAGGAAAAGGTACAGAGGTGTCCCATATACCCCCTGACTCGATGTATACACAGCCTCCCCAGTATCCACATTCCCACCAAGAGTGACACGTTTGTTACAGGTGACTGATGAGCCCACACTGGCACATCATCATCATCCAAAGTCCACAGCTGACATTAAGGGTCACTCTTGGTGTTGTGCATTCTGTGGGTTTGGAGAAATGCATAATGACATATATCCACCATTATAGTATCATACAGGGTATTTTCACTGCCCTAAAAATCCTCTGTACTCTACCTGTTCATCCCTCTTTCTCACTAGTCCCTGGCAACCACTAATATTTTTACTCTACATAGTTTTGCCTTTTCTAGAAAGTTATACAGTTGGAATCATACACTGTGTAAGCTTTTCAGATTTTTTTCCCACTTAGTAATATGTGTTTACGTTTTCTCCACGTCTTTTCATGGCTTGATAGCTCGTTTCTTTTTATTTCTTTTTATTTTTTATATTTTTTAGCTCATCTCTTTTTAGTGCTGAATAGTATTCTATGGTCTGGGTGGACCATGGTCTATTTTCTCATTCACCTATTGAAGGTGATTGCTTCCAGGTTTTGGCAATGATGAATAAACCTGCTGGAAACACCCGTGTGCAGGTTTTTGCGTGAACGTTAAGTTTTCAGCTTCTTTCAGTAAATAAACGCCAAGCAGCAATCACGACAGTTTTAAGAAAAGAATGACACATGTCCTGGAAAATCAGAGAAGCAGAAGAAAAGAAAATGAAAACGTAATCTGAGATGGAGTTCTTGGGTTGTGCAATCTGTGTTCGAATCACTGGAAAGTAGGCCAGAGTGGGATCCAGGGAGCTTCTCACCCATGAAATGAGTGTTTTGTGAGCAGGTAGTCTCTCCATCTATTGGGTCAGAGTCTGGATTAGTCACACACTTCAGGTGACAGACTTGTGAAAACGTCGTCAGGGTTAATCAAAGGGTAACAGACATCTTTCCATTATGCACCTATTCACTTCCTGTCCACTGACTACCCTTCTGCATTGTATCATCAGCCACAGCATTATGCTTGGCATGGAAACAGACACTGTATAAGTGGCAGTATTATTTTCACGTCAGGGGCCGCTTACGGCGATAGAGAGGTTTCTACGGTGTCACACTTTCCAGCATAAAAGTCACACGTTTCCCCTAAAGTCATTTAATATTTCAATCCTGGAATACTCCACGATGTCAAACAATCTGAATCCTTTTACTTGTTGTTGTAGAAGTAGGTAAAGAAAACATCAACGTACATAAAAATCCCACAGAGGTCCCTTGAAATCAAGCAGTAGATAATACTGCCTGGCAGTCTGTCACAGTGCTGAGGATTTTCATGATTCAGAAAACATCACAGTCGGGTGAAACCAATAGGACTTTTTATTAAATGTCACTCAGTCCCAGGGCTCGTTATGTGTCTGTGTTCCACTCATGGACTCCAACACTGGGGTTGCAGTCAAAAGACACCTTGAGTTGAACTTACAAATCCTGTCAGTTAGTCTTCCTCTGGAAGTAAAGAGACAAGCAAACACCACCCCACCCAGCTCCAAGCTCCAATCTCACACACACACACACACACACACACACACACACACACACACAAGAAAAAGAAAGAAAAAAAAGAAAAAGAAAGGAAGCCATGTCTCATTTAGGACAAAGATGCACACTTCTCTGTGTTGTGCATTTTTTTAAAATTTCTTTTAACATTTATTCATTTTTGAGAAACAGAGCATGAGTTGGGGAGGGGCAGAGAGGGAGGGAGACATAGGATCCGAAGCAGGCTCCCGGCTCTGAGCTGTCAGCACAGAGCCCGACGTGGGGCTTGAACCCACAAACTGTGAGATAGTGACCTGACCCGAAGTCGGGCGCTCAACTGACTGAGCCACCCAGGCGCCCCCTTCTGTGCTGTGCATTTAAGTAAAACATGCACTTCTGAAGCCTAAAATTAGCGGCAAAGGAAATTTACAAGTCCCACTTACAAGTCCCCTTCATTTTCAGAATCGGTGCATTTTCTTCATGTGCACAGCACACATGTTTCATGGTGGCATTGCTGTGTGTGGTCTCATGGCAGTTGTGCACATAAACACACAAACGGAAAGGCAGGTAAGAGTCCTATCGTTCAGTGAGAAGGATCACAGGGTAAACAATGGTGACAGCGAGCGGTATTGCCCGTCAGCACAGACGGACTTCTCCCCAAACCAGCAGCTGCTCCCAGGCGACCTGGCTGTGCTGTGCTCCCCCCACCACCTGCCAGCACCTGGCTGTCTACAGTCGCCGGACCCGGCTGTGCCTCTCCAGTCTGGTGGCGCACATGTGAAGTGTAGACGCTAAGCTCCTCGACCCACAGACACGCACCCTTTATCACACCATCAGCATATCGTGTTGCAATGATCAGCTTGCTTGTCGCCACCACTAGGCTGCATGCTTCCTGAAGGTTGACCCTGGGTTTGATGTCCAGTGGTGGTGTTCCATACGTATTCCTGGAATGAGTATGTTGCCATGGCAGCATGAAATCAACGTAATTTTGTGGTTGTCGTTAATGTGAAGGATGTAAATAATACAGTTAAATCTACACAACTGCTACCCTGTAGGCCATGACTAATATTAATTGGTATCTCCATTCCTAATTACACATTCGTGTTCCTGTTGATGTTTCTACAATGAACAAAACGCTGGCTCTGGGAAAATTCCCCATTCTTTGGAAACAATGGCAGGAGAACACATGTGTATTCCCACTTCATGCAAGAGACTTCCATGGGTAAAAATAAATTGTGTATGTTTGATGATGAACTCTGGAAAAAGAAAAGAAAAGAAATGTCTGTTGTTCCGGGCCCTGAGCTGTTGTTTGAAAGTGTTTAATGGAGACGGATGTTGTTGCCATCACTTAGGGATCGTATATATATTTCAACATTTTCATTCTGTTCCGTTTTCACACTTTCATGTTTGGCAATATTGGGCAGCTGTATGAACACACTGAATTTTGAGCCACAAAAGTAGGGTAAGTCACCTAAAACACCTACTGCGTTTGCCTTCCAGGATAGATAAATCATAGTAATTTCTACCTTAGATTCTTTTCTCAGACCTCCAATAATTATTTCTAATCTAATTCTTAATTTCTAGTATTATTATTTATTTTACTTCTATATGGTTTCCTATGAATATCAAATGGCTCAAAACTATCATTAGTTGTCATAACCAAATTTTGGTCATTTTGATAAAATCCAACATACTACTTAAAACTCTTCCTTCACAATAACACAAATTGCAGAAATATTCTTAATTCAGTACAGGATATTTTATTTATATTTACATGGTTTACATTGCTAGGTGTGTAGTCAGGAAATTTAAATGATCATAGTTGTGGCGTGATTTCCCCCAAAGATACCGACAGAGAGGTAAAGGAAGGTGGGTTGCAGATCACTGAGCGATTACGAGGTTTTCCTCCTAATAAAGATTCAGCTGATGCCTGTTTTTTTCAAAGTCTGGCAGAGTATTTCACGGTAGTAACAGGCATCTGGTTTTGGATTTCTGTATTTGAAAATTTGCAGTATTTTCAGATCAAACTTGTTGTAAGGGATCTGAATGTGTAAAGTTCGTTATAACCGTAAAACGAGAGACGAGTGGTTCTGGATTCTCCCTGGGCCTGATCTCTGGCTGACCAAGGGATTTGCTGACTGTGTCCTTCTCTGGGCTCCGAGGGGTGGGGGAGGCTGGCTGCCATTCACCCCCCGCTGAGAGCTGCATCCACCATCTGCCCGCTCTCGGCTTTGCTTCCAGAACAGCTGCCCGGGTCACTTATTTTGACTAAGATGTATCAGAATTGGAAAGTTTGAAAAATGGATGGAAAATGTTCATCCTACCAAGTCTTAGATGGTCATGATTCGACCACTTCAGAAACTCCAGGAAAACAATCTTTGGTGGTATGGAATCCCGTGAAGTGTCTGCACGACGATATTTGTGTGTTTGGATTTTGTTCCAGTTTCCAATGTTCTTCCTGTCTTCAAGGAACGCTTCATCTCTGCAGCACTGGATTTAAAACACGTCTGCAAATTTTTGGACCATCAGGAGGTGGAAACTAACCCTTCCCCTGAAGATGGTCTGGACTTCGAGACGAACAGAATGAGGTAAAAGTGAACTAGCCCCTAGAAAGCCATTGCATCTTGGCACCCCGACCCCCGGCCCCAATCTCTCTCTGTCTTCTGGGGTGTTTGCTCTTGGAGATGTGCCACCATACTCTGAGGGAGCCCCCACCGTTCGGGGAGGCCAAGAGTAATACTGCAGCTAGTAATGATATGAATGCTACGTGATTAATCCTGGCAGTGAAATATAAGCAGGGTGGGTGTATTTCCTTTCCAAGCAAAACAATGAACACCCCATGTTTCTCTTTTCCTACAACAAATCAGAGGTGCATCTGGGGTGTATTTACACGGCGCAGCTATCTGATGGCGGTGTTTTCATCTGTCTGGGTTCCTGAATGAGTAACAAGCAAACACATATGCAAGTCCTTGACTCACGGACCCTTAATTATTAGGCTTTTAAAGGAAATATGTGGAAACGTATAGGAATGCATAAAAATAAAAAGTGTAGTCAAAATAAAAAATCTAGAGCCTTTCTTCCTGCTGGTTCATCTGGCCATACCCTTCTTATTGTCTCTGAGACAACAACCTTGTGTGTTTGCTGAAAAAAATGCAGGGCACTTAAAGCCATTGAGGAAATTGATTTTTCTTCATGAGCCAAATTTTTCTTTTCATATTTTATTTTCATTTTTAAGTCTACAGAGAAGATGAATCACATGTTAGACAGGTTTTCCATCTTTTGGTACATCTAAGTCGAGGATAAAAAAAAATGAAGAATTGGAATGTCTTTCCATTGCCAGGAATGGAATTCATTAACATTTGAGATTCACTAATTCTATTGATCGGTTGCTGGAGGACTTGGTTTAAATTGGTCCACTTCTACCTCTGATGCGTAGGCAAGTGGGAAGCCACCAAAGCAGGAAGGAATGTGTGACACTCTTTATGTTTAGGGTGGAGGAAAGAATGGGCAGGGCCAGTGTCGCCTCTTTATTCCAATTTCTTCTTTTTCCTTTGTTCTTCCTTTTTTTTTTTTTTTGGTCTTTGCTGAGAAACCAGTTATTTGAATCCCCCTCACCGCACTCGCGTGGAACATGTGATTAGCAGGAGACCGTACATTTGCCCTCAACCGCATGCCTTCCAGGAGCATCCAAACGAGCTTTGGCATTGCTTCCAATTTCTATGGGACTGACTTTTCAGCTCCATTAAGACTGATGACAAAGGAACTATTTTTGGTGCCTCTATGAAAGAAACACTCCGGAGCCTGTTAGTTTTCAGCCATCCTGCTGTTCGAAGAGAAAAGTGCCAACAAAGCCACTGTTCTCAAACAGCACTGAATTCTCTTACTGCTGTGGGTTTGCCCTTTAGTCTTGCCCACTTGGCCAAAGGTGCGGCTCATCAAGGTGAAAGAGCCCTGCTGGTTGCCTCTCCAAACCAAGGGACCAAGGTGTGCTGCTCCTTTTGTTATGTGCAGATTATGTATCTTCAAAACGATTTTTTGTCTTCAAGTGTTAAACAGGGGTGACATTTTGGTAGCTCATCATGGGAGATAGTTTGGAAATGCTCCCTCCTCTACTCTCAATCTCTGCTCCCACAAATACACACCGGTGCATATTCAAATTGAGGTTTGCCTAACTTCCCAGAGCAAGTGGAGAAAAATCCCTATGACTGCAGACTAGTAAGACTTCTCACGCTCTCTCTGTATACCCATAATTCAACAGCATGCGCTTAATAACAGTGGGCAAAACTGTATCAGCTATTAATGAGGAATATGCAAGAGAGAGAATGCATGGGCCCAGAAACCCGGCGAGAAAAGCATAAAGTTGGTGAGAACTGTCAGTGAGAGCAGAATGGATGCATACGAAATCTCTAGCATGATTCCACAGGATGATGTGAGAGGCACAATGGAGATATAATCTGGAGAATACGTCAGTTGGAGAACAGAAGTTGAGGTAACGCATGGTTTAAAATTTGGATGACTAATAGAAGGTACTGTCTCAGATTAAAAAAAAAAAAGACTAATGGAAAGAGATTAGAAAGACACGGTACAGGCGAAGAAACCTGGGATCCATTAGGTTAGAGAAAAGAATACCGGTGGTACAGAACGATAACTCTGCTCAAATGATCTGAGTAGTGTTGTGGAGAAGATGGTGGAGCTCAGTAGACTTTCTCTGTGTTTCTACGGAGGGAATTCTTTTTTTTTTTTTTTAACGTTCTTTCGACAAATATTTATTTACTTATTTATTTATTTTTTCAATATATGAAATTTATTGTCAAAATGGTTTCCATACAACACCCAGTGCTCATCCCAAAAGGTACCCTCCTCAATACCCATCACCCACCCTCCCCTTACGGAGGGAATTCTTTAAGAAGAATCATAAACATTGAAATATATGGGCCAATAAAATTTTTTAAAAGTATCTGTTGGAGAAAAACAAGGAATTAGGAAGCCTTGGTAAGTGGTGAACACGGGTGGTGGTCAAGCTGAAGGGATGGTCAGTGAACAGTCTCGTGCAGGGCAGAAAGTGCAATCCCCCCTTCGCTCCTTGCTGTGCCTTGTTCTGTGGCTCAGCTCCCACATCCAGTATCCGACGATGTCCTGTTAATTCCACGCATTTTTGTGTTAAACGAACAGCTTACTATGTGTTGTACACCAAGGAAGTACAGGAAGACCTTGGATTGCGAGGAACTTGCTCTGCGAGTGTTCCACAAGACACGCAAACGTTTCTAATAAATTTTAACTTGATAGATGAGCGACGTCTTACCATACACGTGGCATGTGATGCCGAATGTCACACGATCACAAGTGAGACAACGGTTCTTGAAATTCACTTTGATAGATGAGTGCTTTGGACGACAAGCATGTTTCCAGAACGAATTATGCTTGCAAACCAAGGTTTTACTCTACTTAGGGGTCATTCTGGTGAGAAACACAAAGCAGTTTCATGTTGCTATGGGTCTTACACTCAGTGGCAAAGTAGAGAAAGATTGACAAAGAACATCATTTCATGCAGGTATGAGTGCCATGGAGACAAAGGAAAAAGCAGGCTAATGAGGTGGGTGGGCAAGGTTAGTTGTTTCATTTTTTTTTTCCAGCTTTAGTGAGGAATGATTGACAAATATAAGTGTATAGTTAAGGTATACAACGTGATGATTTGATATATGGGCACACTGTGAAATGATCACCACAATCGAGCTAATTAACACACCCACCTCTCCACATAGCGGAGTGTGTGGCTGAGAACATGAAAGCTCTACTTTCTTAAAAAACTTCGAGTACACAATACAGTATTATAAACTCTAGCCATCACGCCGTGACTTAATCATCTTATAACTGGATGTCTGTACCCTCTCACCAGCATGTCCCCATCTCTCCCTCCCCCCCAGCCGCTGGCAACCACTGTTCCACTCTGTTTCCAGTTTCCACAGATAACCCTATTTGTCTCTCTGTGTCGGGCTTATTTCATTTCGCAGAATGTCCTCCAGGTTCATCCATGATGTCACCAATGGCAGGATTTCCTTTTCTGCACGGCTGAATACATTTCATTGTGTATATATATATATATATATATATATATATATATATATATATATGCCATTGTTTCTCTATCCATTTACCCAATGGTGGACACTCAGTTTGATTCCATGTCTCTGCTATTGTGAAAATTGATGCAATGAACATGGGTGTAGGTAGCCCTTTGAGGAACTGATTTCATTTCCTTGGGTATATACTCAGAAGTAGGATTGCTGGATCATATGGTAATTCTATTTTTTTTTTTAATGTTTTATTTAGTTTGAGAAAGAGAGCATGAGTGGAGGAGGGGCACAGAGAGGGAGAAAGAGAATCCTGAGCAGGCATTATGCTGTCAGCGCAGAGCCCGGTGTGGGGCTTGATCTCACCAACTGTGAGGTCATGACCTGAGCCAAAATCAAGTGTTGGACATTTACCTGGTTGAGACATCCAGGTGCCCCAGTAGTTCTATTTTTAGTAGATGGGACATGCATACGTTTCGGCAGTACGGCCAACATGCCTTGTCGATTGATGGGCTGTACGTGGGTGGGGGTGTGGCCAGAGAAGGGTGGTGAGGGAAAGAGGAGAACACAGAGTGATTTTAGGTTTTGTCTTGAGTGACTGAGTGATACTGACAGAGATGAGGACAAATGTGGAATGAGCAGATTGTGCGTGTGGCAGGGACAGTGCAGAAGGAGTGAAGGGAGATCCTGTCAAGAGGGTTGTTGTGAAAGATGCTTATAAGATATCCATGCGGATATCTTCCACGGTGTATCTACGTGGATGTCATTATCCATATCATCTGGAACCATATGTATACTTTACATACACATGCATTTCATATATTTGATATTTAGGACATTAAGTTACCAGGTACATATTTGGTATCATCAGGGCACAGAAGGGAAAGAATGAAAACAGCAAAAGAAAGATAGACTGTATCTTTACACATAGAATTAGAGGTCCGTAAACTCCTGTCTATTCAAGAATTTTGCTCCAATGCTTTTCCGTTTTCATCACCCGCATCATCAGTTTCTCCCTTGTCTCTGCCTATTGACATCATCTCCTCTCATTTTCTCTCTCTTTTTTTTTAATCTCACTTTGAATTCGAAACAAATTCTTAGGCCTTCTCTTTCCCTCCAGCTACTGGCCTACGCCTCTGCCCCGCCCTTTATAGGAAAACTCCATTTTAGAGTGGTCCACCTTCTTGTTGTTCTTTCCTTCACACTCTGACCAGTCGCCCCACCAACCACTCCAATGCACCTGCTGCTGGTCAGTAATGTCCTTGACCTCCATTTTGCCAGGCCCAACAGTCAACTGTCCGTTTTCATCTTATTTAACTCCCTGTTGCTACAGTAAAACAGTTTTCCTTTCCTCTATCCTACTTCCTGCTCCTTCTCAGTCCCCTTTCTGGGGTCCTCCTATCCGTCTAACTGCCTGCATTTCTCTCTTCCTGTATATACATTTTTTTTTATATGTGAAAGATATCTCAAGGAAGTTGTTTTAAATAAAGCTGTAATAATTTGTTACATAGCAATAGAAAACTAATGGGAGGGCCAGTAGATTGCCTATGTTATTGGAGTACAACTGTCAGAAAGTTACAGAGGAAGGACTCAAAGAATCAAATTCTTGCAATTTAAATTTTGGAGGTGATACAGCTATCCATGCTAACACAAGCCTAGGGTGAACATAAAAGAGAGATGCTGAGGAAATCTGCAGGGAAAAATTTAGAATATGGGAGACTGAAAGAACTCTGGTTCTTCCAAGAAAGAGAGTGTGGTATCAGATGTTGGGCCTTTCTCTTCCAACACTCGCCTGCAGCGTCTACACCCTGCCTGGCTTCCTGGTCCCTATAACCCTTCACGGTCTTTGCAGGGCAGCATTTTGTTTTCCTGTCCCTCCTATAATGTTCAGATTAACTTAATAATTGTAACATTTTATGTACTTATTTGCTTTTTCAAACACCTTGGAAGCGGCACTGTGCATTGTTTACTCCCGCACATCCGGAGCTCAACTAGGCTTTGCCAGATGGCAAATTCTCCTTCTAATACTAAGCCAATGTTTATTAAAATTATAACACACTAACACAATTCTAAACTCTTTTTTTTTAAATTTTTTAATGTTTATTCATTTTTGAGAGTGAGGGAGACACAGAGCATGAGTGGGAGAGGGGCAGAGAGAGAGAGGGAGACACAGAATCCAAAGCAGGCTCCAGGCTCCGAGCTGTCAGCCCAGAGCCTGACATGGGGCTTGAACTCATGAACCGTGAGATCATGACCTGAGCCGAAGTCGGACGCTTCACCGACTGAGCCACCCAGGGGCCCCGATACGATTCTAAACTCTTAATGTTGTATGCTATTTTTCCTCTTTAAATTTAGCCTATTTGTATTAGTTAAGTAATTTACCTTACTTTAAGATTCATTTTGTCAGTTTTGTCATGGTGCACGGAGCTTGATGGCAAGCTGAGATGCACTTTCTGTGTCTATATTCTGTTTGTTGCCCTAACTAGCACATTCTCGATATCATATCATTACCTGCATTACCTTAATTTGGAGAAACAGTGGTCTGGCCAGAGTGACTCATCCTCCACTTTCATAAAAATCAAACATATTACATGCTGTTTGGCAAAAAATGGAGGCACATTTTGAATTTTTTTTTTAAGAGCACACCAAGCATATATTTTTGTGGCTTTTAAAAAAATACTAAGTGAAATTTGATCATAGAAATTTAAATCATACTAAAAGCAAAGCACTTAAACTTTAGATAAATTTGAGTTTCACTACATTACCATTACAACTTTTCTAACCACTTTGGCAACAATTGGTAGAAAAGTCTAGAAATAGACTATACAAAAAATGAAAGCAAATTCATTTTTGTCATGCGGCGAATTTATAATCCAAAGTTTCTATCTATAATTTTCTGTGCTGTTAGTACATTGATCTCAACAGGATTATTGTCTGTGAAATGATAACAGGGTATAAAACGGAATTTCCCACTGAGACAAAGAAATCTCATTGAATACCTCTGAAAGGTGATATCTACCCTGAAGTTTATTGTAAATATATATAACCATTGGATTTTTTCTCCCTTTCTCTGTAAGCCCTGCTTTTCATGGGGTCACGTATCTGAAGCCCTGAGGCATTCTTTCTGTATCACCAGCACAGAGGTTCAAGTGTATTAGAAATTCAAGGCCTTGGACCATAGTGTGGTGCACACAGCAGGAGCTTAATAAATAGATATACACATATCTCATTCTATATTTATATAGACATTTCTTTCTCCCTTTTGTATCCCAATTGGGTGACTTTAGTCTTTTAAAAATATAAACTCTGATTTACCCAAAAAGAATCTGTGTTTGCTTTACTCTGTTACTCTGTCTTTAGTATTTATAATTAGATGCATTAAAAATTTTTTTAGATCAGTTTTAGGTCCACAGTATAACTGAGAAGAAGGTACAGAGATTTCTCATATACTCCCTACTCCTAAAGGTGCACAGTCTCCCCCACTATCAACATCCCCACTAGAGTGGCATGTTTGTTACAACTGATGGACCTACACTGACCCATCATCATCACCCTGAGTCCATGGTTTACCTTAGAGTTCACTCTTGGTGTTGTACGTTCTATGGATTTGCAGAAATGGATAATGACATGTATCCACCATTATAATTTAATTCAGGATGTTTTCACTGTCCTAAAAATCCTGTGTTCTGCCTATTTGTTCCTCCCCAGTCCCAAACTCTGGCAGCCATTGACCTTTTTGTTATTGTCTACATAGTTCTGCCTTTCCTAGAACGTCGTGTAGTTGGAATCATATGGTATGTAGATTTTTCAGAGTGGCTTCTCCCACTTAGTAGTATGCATTTTAAGTTTCTTCCACTTCTTTTCACGGCTTGATGGCTCATTCTTTGTAGTGCTTAATTATATTCCATTGTCTGGATGGACCACAGTTTATTGATCCCCCACCTACTGAAGGACCTCTTGGTTGCTTCTCAGTTTTGGCAATTATGAATAAAGCTGGAGACATCCGTGTGCAGGTTTTTGTGTGGATGTATGTTTTCAACTGTTTTGGGTCAACTGGTAATTTTCAGAGCTGTCCTGCTTCCCTTCCTCTCTGAGGTTGGTTTTGACTTTTTCTCACTAACTTGAGGTACACCAAGTGCTTCCAAAGCATTTCATTTTTCCTTGTTATAGCCACGTTTCTTTATGTTTCCTGCCAGCAGAGAACTCTGCTTTCAATGAACCAGACCCCACCAGCATGGCTTCCAAAGAATTCTGTAGATAAATAACTCCAGTTGTGCAATTACAACCTCAGAACTTTACTTGGGCCATGCTATATCAGCCTGGGAGACTGACAGTGATCAATGAGAAGTCTATTCTTATTCGAGCATATCAACTCTGTGTATTTTTAAATACTCTGTACAATTATCATGTAGTGTGAGTATACATTAATGACTTACAACTCGTCTCAATAAAGAGCTCCCCAACATATACCCATATGACAAGTTTGCATGAAGAGCTAACTGCCCAGATTTGATATGCATTTTATACTTCATATGGATTGGAAAGGAGAGAGTTGATTTAGAAGATCTCAGACCTTATCATAATGAATCACGATGCAATTCCTGGTGATGATTTTTGGGTCTGGCAGCTTGAACTTCTGTTGTAGATGAATACTTACTATTCTATCTGTTGTGCATGCTGACTTTGCTGACTTCCTTCTGTATCCTTGGGATAAGGACACCCTTTCTGGTTTACCCAAGTGCTATCTGTATGTGGATCTTTTCATCAGTCTGAGCCAATTAGTAATGTGACAATCCAGTGGTTGAGTGTTCATATACTTGATTTTTATATATTGCTCTAATTCTTTTAAAAATTTATTTTAATGTTTATTTATTTTTAAGAGAGAGAGAGAGAGACATAGAGACAGAGCATGAGCAGGGGAGGGGCAGAGAGAGAGGGAGACACAGATTCTAAAGCGGGCTCCAGGCTCTGGGCTGTCAGCACAGAGCCCAACACGGGGCTTGAACTCACGGACTGCGAGATCATGACCTGAGCCGAAGTCACATGCTTGACCAACTGAGCCACCCAGGCGCCCCTGTATTGCTCTAATTCTAAGGGATCTTGCCATAATTTTATGTTCTGCGCTATTTCCTACATCCGCACATAGCAGTCTGCGTATTGGAAGAAGGTAAGTCAAAGGTTTATATGTTAAAAGTTGCTCTTCCCAGGTCTGTTGTTGCTTATTTTTGTTTTTAAATAGAGTTGGCTACCTAGAAGACCTAGCTTCTAAATACAGCCTTTTACGTGGCCTTGTGGACCTTTAATATTCAAGCTCAAATGTTATTGTTTCAATCTACACTAAAAAGATCTGTTGTGTTAACTTGTGGGACTGTTGTGAAAATTGAGTGATACAGAGTAAATTATTTCCATACATGGAAGAAAATTTTTATTATCTCAGTCCAAACCTTGCCATTGAATGGATATAAACTTGAGGCCCATATAATGTGAACAAATTGCCAAGACTGTATACCTAATTAGAGCCCTTTGTAAGGATAAAACATATTTTTTAAATGTGATGTGAAATACGAAGCCTCAGAAAGGGTAATGTGATATAAAATGGAAGACAACATGTTTAGTTTTATTTCTCGGAATACTTTTCTTCCCAGTGTTGTACATGGGATGATGTACAAGATGATAAGTAAAATGTTAGATGTTATTTGTATGCAGTAAGATACCCCAATGCCAGGAATCCGTGTCAACAGTGTTGTACAGACTGGAAGGAAACCTCTCAGAAAGCTACTCGCACCTGCCACCCAACATTTACTTTCGTATCTGTATCTTCCCCATCATGGAAGAGCATCTGTTGATGTTGGAAAAGTGGCAAAGAAAAGGGACTTCTGGATAAACTGGGAAGTTTTCACCCTTGTATTTATCTTCATTCCCTCCCGAGAGGGAAAATATGAAATAGATAGATTGCCCAGTGTGTTTGACCTTATTAGGAGGTGTTTTGCATTTATATTGGAGAGTTTGAAAAGGATTAGAGATCGATGCTTAGAAAGCTAAGGACATCCATTCATATTTTAGACTTTCTCCTCAATAGATGTTGACGAAGCTTCTGCACCAAGCACCGCTCGAGATGCTGCAGACGCCATGTGGACGAGAAAGACAAAGGCGGGTGGGATGGTGCGGAATATAGCTGGTATCTTGAAGGAACAGCCAGGAGGCCAGAGGCCAGGGGAGAGGCACGTAAGGGGATGGGGTTGAGAGGAGGCTGGGAGGAAACAGACAGGCAGATGGGACTCAGGCTTAGGCCATTGCAGGAAGCTGGCTTTCACTCTGGAGGAGATGGGAAGGCCTTGCAAGGCTTTGAGCAAAGACTCATAGGTTAACAGGATCACCCTGGCTGTGTGTTGAGAATAGAATCTAGGGGAAGTGACAGAGGTAAGTGATTAGTTGGGAGGATTATTTGGGAAGCACAGGCAAGGACTGTGTGTGATTTGCATATACCCGGAAGCAAAGGGTATGGTGAGGCAAGGCTGGCTTGTGAACATATCCCGAAGGTAGACCTGGCAGGACCCGCACTTGAGCTGGATGTTGGATAAAGGAAGGAGGGAAAGAAGAATTCTTGTGTTTTGGCAAGAACAACAGGGAGGATGGAGTCCCATTTACAGATACAGGAAATTTTGTATGAGGAGACGTTTTAGGGTCAGAGCTAGGGTCATGGAGGAGGTATAAAATCAGGAGATTTGTTTGGGGCATTGTCATCGTAAGTACCTGTTGGACATCCAGGAGGAACTGCAGACGGTCTGATATGCAAGTGAGGAGTCAGAGAGAGATGTCTGGGTTAAATGCGGATGTGGTATCATTGGCATGTAGATCGTATTTAGAGCCATGCATGTAATAGAGGTCAGGAGGGGAGTGGATTTGGTAGGTGGAGAAGAGCACAGATCCAAGGACCAAGCCCCATTTTGTCCCCACATTGAGCAGGTGCAGAGAGAAGAAGTAACCAGTAAAGGAATGAAGGGAGCAGTCAGTGAGGCCCTGGGAACATGAGCGCTGTGTGCCATTTTTGAAACCAAATGAAGTGGGTTTCCATGAGGGGCAACTGACCCACTGTGCTGAGTGCTATTGTTATTTCATGTAAAATGAGAATAAAAAGTGACCACAGGATTTTGTAACCGTGGGGAAAAACTTATCTGATAGAATGGGAAGACAGGGTTTGGAGACAGCAATATATATACTTGTATAAAGGAGATTTTCACCCATATGTGTAATTTAAGAGACAAAAGAGATGGACATAGGGGAAGGGAAGGAAAAATAAGATAAAAACAGAGAGGGAGGCAAACTCTAAGAGGCTCGTAAATACAGAGAACAAACTGAGGGTTGCTAGAGGGGAGGTGGGCGGGGATTGGCTAAATGAGTGATGGGCATTAAGGAGGACACTTGTTGGGGTTGTTGGGATGTGTACTGGGTGTTGTATGTAAGTGATGAATTACTAAATTCTACTCCTGAAACCAATGATACGCTATGTGTTAACTAACTTGAATTCAAATAAATAAAATAAATTTAAAAAAAATAAAGGAGATTATCTGTAGAAAGGAGCAGAAAGTGGAATGATAGAAGGCAAATCGGGATCAGGAGAGGTTTATTTATTTGTTCAATTATTTATTTTTAGTATGCTCGTACACTGATTGGGATGATTTCATAAGAAGAAAGCAGAGAAAGAGAAGACTTAAAAAAAAACCCATTGCACCTAATTGGTTTCCCAACTTGTTTTCTACAAGTTAATTTTAATTTTATGACAGGAAAGGATAGAAGTGTTTCCGGGGCCCAATCACTTGTTAGACAAAATGACATCTCTACAGGAAGTTGGATGATCATAAGGTGGGTGTGTCAGAAATGCTTGAGCGTGATACTAAAAGTCACTTCATCCCTTATCTCAAAGCTGGGAATAATTACCCTGAATAGCGATACTTTCGGGATTTAGTGCACACTTGTAAGCGCACAGAGTTCAATGGTTCAGAGAAGAAGAGTGGAATGGTGTGGACGTTGACATTGGTCTGGGTGAACTTATTAACTTCTCATTCAAAGAAGACAGGCTGCCAGAATGAAGTGGTAAGCATGAAAAATTAGCACAGGTGACCCTTAAAATATGCGGGGGTTAGGGAACACCAGGCCCTCTACACACGCTGAGAATCCACAAGTAACTTTGACTCCCCCCAAAACTTAACTACTAATAATTACTGTTGACTGGAAGCCGTACCAATAACACAGTCAATTAACACATATTTTGTATGTTGTATGTATTATATATTGTCTTCTGATAATAAAGTAAGCTAGAGAAAGAAAATGTTACTAAGAAAATCATAAGGAAATCACAAGGAAGAGAAAATCTATTTGCAGTATATACTGTATTTATCAAAAAAAAAAAAAAAAACCTGCACGGAAGTGGACCCATGCAGTTCAAGGGTCAAGTGTAGTTACTCAACAGTGAGAAACAACTAGGTAGCTCAGTACTTCATTTAAGAGAACTGGGACCCCGACCACTGGGCAGATAAACATGAACCCCCTCTTTCTTCATCCTTGGATTCCCCAAGTGATGCTCACGAGGAAGGGCTCCCAAAGCCGTGGTAGCCACTGTGGGTCTCACGCTACCCCCACATACACAAAAGTGTGGTGGCGGGTTAGAGGCAAGTTGTTCTCAGGACTTTGCACAGACTCCTCTTCCTTGGGGAGGGCACACTTCAAATCTCAACCGACGGTGGCCAGACACCAAAGGATGTGAAATCCCCTTGCAGCAACCGCCCCCAGCCATGTGATCTGGGATTTGCCATTTCAGCTGGTGGGTTCCATTACCAAACTGTTTATTAATATGAATAATTAACTTTATTTAATTACAGGATTAATTATTTATATATATAATAGATATATATTTATATATAATATATATAATTACAGGATTAATTAATTAATTAAACTTTATTTAATTACAGGATTAATAAATTCCTGTATTTAAATACAGGAAAACATTTTCCCCTCCTCCCAACTCCCCCCCCCCACCGCCCCCGTCAAAAGAACTTTAAAATTTAAATCAACTTTTGTTCTTTTCTCTGAACTCCAAAATTTAGGTCACAGTCTTTTTTGGGGTGGGTTGGGAGGTGAAGGAAGGAAACAGGTTTCACAGTAAACTACCACCATAACCTTCAAGGAAGTGTATTATTCTTTGTGACTACATTTTTTTTTTTTTAACTGACACAATTATGCCAACGTGCATTCCTAACGTCTAGGTTTGTGAGATGTTACTGAATACCTACAGGCTCGCTACAGGAGAAATGAAACCTTAAATTTTATTACTTACAAACTACCTTCTTTCTTATAGATTTCTTTTAACACAATTTATTTAGCACTAGAAATTTGTTACTGAGCTGGAAAGTAAAGGAAAATGCATGTGTGGGTTTTTAAATAATACTAAGTTCGCTTCCACTTTCCTACTTATTTACGTTTTCATGTTGAAGGTTAAACAGAGTAACAAATTATATGCAAAACGTGTGCCTGGGACAGTTAACTTTAGGTCATTTATAATTAGCATGTATTTGAAATCTTCAGAGAGCATGTTCTCTATGATTTAGGACCTAGATCGTTTTTTTTTTTTTTTAATCACAGGCTTAAAACATTCTAAAAGAGACATGAATAACAATTATAAGCTTAGCTTCTCGGATATGTTAAGAATTTGGTCATTAATCTAATAAAGCCCTTGAATTGTGGGGGTCAATCTTTCTATTGCTTTTCGCATTAAATGGGGTCAAAACAATCAGGTGCTGTGGCCTTCAAAATGCATTAGCCAGGCATTCTGCATCAAAGTGGAAACATCCATAGACTGGAGCCATTAAAGAAAAGGACACTCTCAGTTTCCATGTGCTTGGGTGTAAACCTGCCTGGAGTCACTGTGTATCCGGTAAACCTACGTGCAGGTATGGGAAGCGTCAGACTTCACAGCCCCATGATGACGGAAAGAAGGGAAGGCATTCACACTGGAGAATGCAAATAAAGAATGTATTGCTTTCAAATACTACAGAAGCTCATTGTTTCTTCTTCTTTAAATTAAAGGTTTTGTGTTCATGGAGAGTATGACCACTGGTTGGGGAGAAGTAGTTAGTGTGCTAGCTGGCTTGCGACAGTTAAACATGGAAAAGATAAAGCTTCTAGACAACTGTGCCACACGTGTCTAAGAGAAATCAGATGAGGACGTTGTTTATGTAACGTCCTCAGCAAAAACAAAAAGAAAAAAAGGAAGAAAAAAGTTACTGTCTATTTTGGAGTCAATATAAAGACTAAATTCTTATAACATGTAACTTCTACATCTTTTCTTGTAATAATGAAATTTTAAAAAGCTAACAGCCACAATGAGTGCTCTGAAGAACCAGAAAATCATCTGGGATGAGCGTGGCAAAAACTAGCAAAAATTATCCAAAACATTTTTGGAAATGCTCAGTTGCTCAGTGAATCGAATTAACCTACCACCGAAAGACTGAATGAAGCTCTGTCTCAGAGGACTGGTCTTGGGGACTCCTCTCCCACCCAGACTTCAGGGTGTATCATGGGGTAAACGGCCAGGGAATTTCTGAAGACGCTTCCTGGAGAGAAGCACTGTCCCCTCCTCTGAATCGACCACAGTAATTTATCTCTTTCTTATGCCAGAGATCATTACCTCCATGTTTTTTTTTGTTACGACTTAACATATAGTATTTTTCTTTCTTTCTTTCTTTCTTTCTTTCTTTCTTTCTTTCTTTCTTTCTTTCTTTCTAGAAAGAGAGAACATGAGCAGGGAGGAGCAGAGAAAGAAGGAGAGACAGAATCCCAAGCCGGCTCTGTGCTGTCGGCACAGAGCCTGATGTAGGGCTTGATCTCATGACCATGAGGTCATGACCTGAGCCGAAGTCAAGAATCGGATGCTGCCCCCACTGAGCCACCCAGGCACCCCTCTGCTTGCCACTTCTATGATCTAATGGCACTTTGTACTGTCCTGTGCCGGTGGTAACTTGTTTTCTTCTGTCTGTACAGATAATTTAAAATAGTTGAAGTGTTTACCAGAGAAAAGTCTTCTAGAGAAAAGAAGGACTCCAGGTAATTTAGGACCAGGATGTCCCCAACGATCCACTGCTACTCTTCTTTTTAATTTGATCTAATTAATACAACTTTAAAGACAGGTGTTGCACCCAGATTTTGTGTATGTACAACTGGACAAGAAAATGTTCAAGAGCAAATTTTGGAGAAAAGAATGGAATGTTCTTTACTTAGTGTTTTTTCCAAGTAAGGACTTTGAAGACACATATACAGCATTTTCTTACACAGCTGTATCAAAAAAGGGTTAATGTAGTAATACGTACAAAGTAGGAAGCGCATGATTTCTGAAAACGTTTTTGTCTTTTAAGTGTAAGAAATGCAAATTTATTAAGAACCTCACGACGGTGCTGTCATTCTGCCCACCTCTCTTTTGATCTGTGAACACAACCTCCCAGGACTGAACTAGTCCAGTAGCAGAAACACGTGTGCCAGAGAGGTAGGAGGGGGGAAGAAAAATAGGGGTGTATTCTCTCCTTTCTACTTGGAACTGTTAATTTAGCTAATCATAAAGACAGTAAATATTTACTTCTTCATCCTTTTTATTGTTACTCTACTTGCAGAGTATCGTGATACCAAGTTTTACTGTAAAGGGTAATAAACAGAGAGCTGTGTCTACTGATTTCTTACCTCTACAAATAATAGTGGGATACCAGTCAATGTCCTATGTTCTGGAAAAAGGAAAAAAAGGCCACATGGCAGCCTGAGTAAGGAGAGCTGATAACATGGAGGAGAGGTATATTAAAGCCGTGTCTACAGTAGAGAACAATAGTAGGTCCCTCATCCTGGTGGGAAAGCCAAGGGGCGCCTGGGTGGCTCGGTCAGTTGAGTGTCCAACTTTGGTTCAGGTCATGACCTTGAGGTTTGTGGGTTTGAGCCCCGCGTCGGGCTCTGTGCTGACCGCTCGGGGCCCGGAGCCTGCTTCGGATTCTGTGTCTCCCTCTCTCTGCTCCTCTCCTGCTCATGCTCTGTCTCTGTCTCTCAAAAATAAGTAAACATTTTAAAAAACTTGACGAAATAAAGCCAAGTATTCGGGCGTGTGGTTTCACGTCGGGTGAGTCCGGTGTGCAAGGAGCTGAGAGGGGCCATCGTGTGCTGACGTGGCCCATGACCTGGAAGACCGGGACGTGAGGCATGGTATTGCTGAGAGCCATGGAGTCAGGCCGCGGTATCAGAGACACCGGATGGGGCCACACTACAATAGCGGTAACAACAAAGCCACAGCTTTCAGTTGTCACGACATGCCTGGCGTCTGCTGAGCTCTGGACCTTACCCCATTTCGTCCTCACAACATACTATAGACTGAAGGTGTGTGTCTCCCCCAAATGCATATCTTGAAGCCTAACCCCCGTGTGATTGTCTTAGGAGGTAAGCCCTTAGGGAGGTGACGCAGTCATGAGAGTGGAGCCCCCATGACAGGATTGGTGTCCTTGTGAAAGAGGTCCCAGGGAGCCCCCCACCCCCACCCGTCCCAGCGTGTGAGGACACAGGAGAAGATGCTGTCTGTGGACCAGGAGGCTGGATCTCACCAGACACCGACCCTGCTGGAGCCCTGATTTCGGACTCCAGCCTCCGGACCGAGAGGAAGAAACACCTGTTGTTGATGAGCCATCCAGCCTGTGGTGTTCCGTGAGAGCTGCCCAAATGAACTCTTCAAGAGAGTTATAATTATTCTTTATTAAATAATTTTGGACTTTTTGACTAAGCTGAAGAGTCATCTACCAGAGACCTGTCCCAAAGCTTTGCACTGTTTTTAACAGCAGGAGCTGGGTGACACCACCATTGAGCTGGCCACCTGCTTCCACTGTCCCCTGACAGCGAGGGGCCACCCCCAGGCTCAGAGCTGTTCTCACTCCCTACTCCTCACTTCCAATACATGAATCTCCTCAGGAAAACAAACTTCCAGAGAGCTTCTTATTTACAACGGCCTCAAAAGCAGGCCATTAAGAACAGCATGGAGCTTTGAGGCAGATGCTAACTGATGAACTCTGCAGCCTAATCAGAGTTCCAGAATGGGCAATCATCCTTGTGTGTGAGATGTCAAAATGCTGGTCATGCCGCCTGGTCCAAAGAATAACCGCATCGGCCAGTAGGTGTTTGAGCTAAGCAACGCTTAACAAATGCCAGGCCTGACAGGAGGTGCACATTTGTGCGTTTACTCACGTAATGATAACAAGAATGAGTGTCTTACTGGACTTATCTACAGTTTGCAGATAGGAAAGCTGAGGCTCAGAGAAGTTACCGATATCCAGGATTTCAACTAGAAAGTTAAAGAGGTTCAAAGTCTTCAGTATATCTGCTGGTTTTGTCAAGACTACATATCACCCACGATGGCAATTTCAAGAATTTGCCCCATCGGACGAGGAACCCGTAGAAGTCCTTGCTGGTCTCTTTCCTACCATGTTTCTACTTAGCACTTAGCACTCAGCTCCGTCCTCTGGGCCAGCCATGTCCTATAAAGTGACCTGGGGCCGGTGTTAGGTCTCAAAACCACACAAATTTCCACTATTTCCTCCTCCCCAACTTTTCCAAGGCCCTGTGCAGTACGCCTGTTCCGTAAATGACCATCGTGCGGACCAACATCACGTTCAGCGGGCACTTAGCCTCGATTACAGATATGCTGACCCAATCAAATCTCTCACCGCTCAACTGCTTCCCTGTAAACCAAAGTGGATTATATTTCCAGGAAGGGCAAGCCACCATCTCTTCATCTAGTGCAAAGGGGAAACATAGCAACGTCCAGCGAGATTGTGAAAAGGGGATGTTCTGTTTCGTTTTCCAGGAGAGTGACCTGTTAAAGTTTCTGGAATGTGTTTTCTTGTTTATCACAAGTTAAGAGTCACTTGTTCCCCTCTGGTTACGAAAGCTTTGGGAAATCTCTCACCAAAACCAATCGTTAACGTTGCATGGGAAACCAGAATAGTGCAATAAAGATCAATTACGCAGTCTCAGAATGAATGTTCTGCTGCTTCTCCAAGATGAGGTTTGGGTAGTAATGTTTCCCCATCAAGCAGAAAGAGAGGAGCGAGACAGAGAGAAAGTGAGTGAACCAAAAATAACCCATCATCCAATTTACAGATAGAAGGGCACAGTCTGGACTCTTGCCAATGGTAAGGATCACTGCCTGGATCACTTTGCTGTGCCAAGAAGTGGGACTGAGCTTATGGAGGTGATTTTACTGTGATCTTTATGACTACTACTACCATTCCTATGGCTGTTCAAGCAATTAAGGAAGGAGGCCATTAGGCTGGAGTGGCTTTACTGCCTTGGGGACCTATGTAAGCAAGCCAAAACCCAAGCCAGTCAATGCACTTGAATCAAGAAAGTAAAACCCAAGAACAATCAGTCACCAGCAGCTAAACAGGCTTTCCCAAATCAGGTAACTCTTTACGTTATAGCCAAGCAAATCATTTCTTTGCTTCAGCATCTTTTGAATAAAAACCTTGCCCCTAGCTTCTGTCTATGGAATGCTCCTAATTGCCTTTGGGTCGGCACTGCCCATTTTAAGTTTTTTAATTTTTTATATATACAATTTATTGTCAAGTTAGTTAACATACAGTGTATATAGAATGTGCTCTTGGTTTTTGGGGTACATTCCTGTGATTCATCACTTACATACAACACCCGGTGCTCATTCCAACAAGTGCCCTCCTCAATGCCCATCACCCATTTCCCCCCTCCCTCACCCCCCCACCATGAACCCTCAGTTTGTTCTCTGTATTTAGGAGTCCCTTATGGTTTACCTCCCTCCCTCTCTGTTTGGAACTATTTTTCCCCTTCCCTCCCCCCATGGTCTTCTGTTAAGTTTCTCAAGTTCCACACATGAGACGAATGGATAAAGAAGATGTGGTTTATATATACAATGGAATACTACTTGACAATGAGAAAGCACGAAACCCTGTCATTTGCAACAACGTGGATGGAACTGGAGGGTATTATGCTAAGTGCAATAAGTCAGCTAGAGAAAACCAGATGTCATATGCTGTCATTAACACGTGGAGCCTGAGAAACTTAACAGAAGACCATGGCGGGGGGGGGGGGGGAAGGGGAAAAATAGTTCCAAACAGAGAGAGAGGCAAACCCATAAGAGACTCTTAAAATACAGGCACTGCCCATTTTAAATTGATGCATGCTCAAACCCCTGAAAAAGATTTTTTTAAAAATATGCCTCAGTTTACCTTTTCACACTATTAACCCACCACTTTCCCCAACAGGGATGCCACACTTTTTGCGTGGTGGTCCACTAAGGAGAAGCAGAAGTGTCCACGTCGGAAAATCCACCTTTTCTCACTGTGCCTAGAAACAGACATCAGTGAAGCACAAGGAAATGTCATGTCCAGTGGCATTTTGGGAGAGCTAATGTCAAAATGATTTGAGTGAAATAAGGACAAGGAAAAATTTCACCACCACACATACATGGCTAAGGAGCGGTCAGTGAAAACTGATATAACACATGATGAAAATATGCAAGATTATACCATACTTTATGGATTAACCAAGTCACAACAAGTCACTTGAAAATGATAAATGTTATCAAATTAACAAAACTGTTAATTGTTAACATAAATGTTACCAAATTAACAAAAAGGGAGAGAACCGCCCCGATAAACTCCACCTCAAGACTTACTGACACAAACACGACCGCAGTGTGTTTACCCCCCCACACACGTATTCCTCCACACTCTTTGAGCAGAAGGCACTGAATTCTTCCCCGACTGGTGAGGTGGCCAGACTTTCTAGTAGAGCAGTTCACTGAAATCCCCTATAAATTCCAGAAGTTTGCTCATTTTAGTTCAGAAATAAGACATCTTAATAAACCTTAATAAGTTAGTGATTAAGTTCCAAATGAGTAGACGTCATCCTTTGTAGAAGGAACATCGCTGGAATTGGGTTATTTGCCGACACTCATACGAGAAGGGTTATTTGGGGCAGATCTGGGCATATGTGACCATAGTTTTTATGATCCTTGAAATACCATCCAAGGAAGAAAGGAACCAGGTAGACTGCCATGAGATGTTAATGGCACTGCTGGGGAGAATGTATAGTCAAGGACCATACATCATCATTCATTCACACATTCATTCATCAAAAATGAAACTTAGATACTACATTAACTTCCCTAAATTGAGCACATCTAATAAATTATTTCATGAAGTCACAATTGGGAAATTAGTTATTAATACAAAAGCTATAGCCAGCTGATTGCTTTAAAGATTCAGGTTCTTCTCAGACCGAAGAAGGAAGTGGGGTCAGGCTTTCTCCCACTCTGCAGTGCAAGCCAGACCACTGGGGACTGAGCCTTGCTGTGGTCCTGGGTGCTGTCTGCTTGTCAAAACGGTCTGGAGACGTTTGACAGGAAGTGCCATGCAGCGATCAAGAAACAAAATGAAACCAGTATCGTGTCAATTTTAGGGTGAGCTCGTGAAAGGCGCAGCATGAGAGAACACGGTAAAACGTCTGCTCCCAGAGCAGCTCCAGGACTGCAGCCGAGCCACACCCTCCAATCCCCAGGGATGTCGGACAGCCCAGCGCCCAAGCAATAGGAGAAGGAAAAGAAAAGAGAGCATGGGTTGCTCCGGAGGAGCCCCCATTATCACAAGTAACACTGTCTTTGGTCTCCTTCCTCCCCAACTTTCTGAGAGACAGTGTTACAATAGATAGTTTCCTTTGGGGAAAGTTGATGTGACGGGGGACAGAGTGTACGAGCGTCCAGCACAGCTGTGGCTCATGAGAAAATCCATCTGCGTAAGAGCAGAAGACGGTTCCCAGACGCCAGAGACGCGAGGGGTCGCCTATCAGAGCAGACGCCGCTGCGAGCAGTGTAAGGGCAGGGGTGCAGAGGGAGGGCAGGAAAACATGCAGTTTTTAAGCTAAGGAACCAGAAGAAGTAGGGGGAGAGAATCTTAACAGCTGCTGTTAAATTTTATTCCCAAGTGTGAAACACGGGGGAAGGTGAGAGGTGTCTGAAGGATAATTTTGGAAACTTTGGATGTGTGAATGCCTATGTCATCCCCTGATTCACCATATTAGGAAGATCGATGGTAAATGTATCATTTTTCAAAGATGTTGATTTTAGAATATGGTTTCTTTTGAAGGTGTTATCAGGCCGAGAGCTGGCTTGGCCGGGACACACGTGGGTTTATTGAGGAGAGGTCCGGAAAGAGACGTTCCCATGCACGGTAGTGGCCACAGACTGGGCTCATCACCACCTCCCCCAACCCGGGTCAACGAAACATTTCAGGTGCCCTTCCCCTGTTAACGGCAGCCCTAATTTCCCAGCAGAAGAACGGCGTCCTCGGCTTCTTTGGATTCTCTTGTGACTACCATTACCAGCAGGGGAGGAGCAAGTTACAATGGTTTAACACTACACCCATATGATAGCTGGTTGTGAGTTCTGTCATAACCCACGTTAATAGCTGTTAGCAGTCAGGTCTGCTTCCATGGAATATTGCTATTGTGTCAAATTCACCCCCCCCCCCAAACATACAGCAAAGTCAACAAGTTCAATTAACACGAGAACATTTACTAATTATGACCTAGCGAATCAAGTGCTAAGTAAGTGTGCCAACCCCGTGGTCCCCATGTTTGAATGTTCCAGATGTTTCATGTCCTCTGCTCTGCAGATAACGCCCAGCGACGGGAGGCGGGGCCACGCAGGCAGCTTCAGGTGCTGTCCCTGCGTCCAGCCCTCCCTGGACGTTCCCGGAGCGGCTCTGTTAACTCGGCGATGACAAGGGAAAGTAACGACCCTCATTTCGCGCAGCCACCTTTGTGACATTTAACTTCCGTTTAAAATTCTATGTCACATATTTACTCTCCTTTTTGTTTTCCTTTATTCATCCAAGTTTCACTTTTGCTCTTCTCTCAGGGGCTCCCCAGGAATTCAATGTGACACTCTGTTCTTTGAGATGTTGCTCTATTTTCTATCTCACTCGCCGTAACGGGTTGCAGATTTGCAGGATTGGGCCTTTTTACGTTCTTACCATGATCATGTGGATACTAGTCCAGAAAAAGTAAAAAAAAAAAAAAAAAGCAATATTAACCTGCCAAATATTACTGTAAGTTGCAGAAGTTCTGGAACTTGGCAGATCGTGCCATAGAAAGAGCAGTGGCCAGGATTTCAAAAGACCCAAGTTTCATTGCTGCCCTTGCCTGTTAACAGGTGTGTCAGCCTCTGTGAGCTGCTGTTTTCTCAGCCTCAAAATGAGAACATTCACACTGACCTCAGTCCTCTAGAGACTTCCTGCCAGGTATTTCTGGCGGCAATGCAAGGCCCCTAGTCAGTCAATGACTGCTCCATCATCCGGGTTACTGGGTACCGGGAGAACTGGCTGGACACGGGAGGAGGAAGTGGAAATGACACAGACCCTGGAAACGGGAGAAAGATGCAGCTGCCACGTGGTGAGTTAGTCACAAACACGCTTCCCAGAAAAAACCGCCACAGAGGCATTTTCTGTGCAAAACCAGAAGTACACAAGAATGAAGAAAAGAAGAAAGGCTAGCATAGGTCAATGAATAAATAAGTGGTAGTTTTTTCCACGTGAGGATAAATAGAAGTTTTTTTTATTTTTAACGTTTATTCATTTTTGAGAGACAGAGGGCGAGCGGGAGGGGCAGAGAGAGAGGGAGACACAGAATCGGAAGCAGGCTCCGGGCTCCGAGCTGTCAGCACAGAGCCTGACGCGGGGCTCGAACCCATGAACCGCGCGATCATGACCTGAGCCGAAGTTGGCTTCTCAACCGACTGAGCCACCCAGGTGCTCTAATAGAACTTTTTTAATTAGAAAAATTCATGATTGTAAGATAAGTGATGAATCATTGGGTTCTACTATGGAAATCAATACTATGCTGTATGTTAACTAACTTCAATTTAAATAAATAAGTTAAAAAGAAAAAAAAATATATATATAGGAGAAAAAGACCTGTTGGATCCTCAGGTCATGATGAAGGAGCCAGAGACAAGTCTTTCTGCATTTAGAGGCTTCCTCCAAAGCATCTTCTAGCTACTCTCCACCGGCCCATTCACTTACCAAAATATTCATTCTTCCAGAGTCATGATGCAAAAGTAATTTTTATGAAAGAACACTTATGAAATTGTCAGGAATAGCTATTTCTTTTGAGCTATTAATACATTAATTTTATAATGACATGTTTGGAAAGAGAGAGTTAGAGAGAGAGAGATTGACACACGGAGAAGGAGAGAGAGAGAGAGAGAGAGAGAGAGAGAGAGGCAGAGACCTAATGTTTCTCATTAAACCAGAAGTCAGAACCAAGGCTGGTAAATTGACAGGGTGATGCTGTGCTAACATTGGTGGGCATCCCAGCAATCCACGCTGGTTGCTTTGTGCTCTGAAATGAGCATAACTGGCAGCTGACACGTCCTATATTTCAAAGTCACTGCAGGCACAGAGGTTCTTAACTCCAGTGAAGGCATGGCTTTTAGCAAATCTCTCGCACATGATCAATGATTGTTTTAAAATTACAAGCTGGAGATAATCACCCTGTATGATCCATTAGAGTTTGGGCCTTTTTTCCTAAATGCTTTTCCTAAAGGAAGGGCATCATATTAATTCTTCTCAGTATTTCATTAGTTTCATGTCACTTGTTCCATTAGTTACGTGCTATTTCACATTGCCGTCAATGACACAACGCTAATTTCTTGACACGCACTTCTTTATGGTCCTTATGAATTGCGCTCATTATGGAAAATGGGCTGAATTTTTTATTGGTTTATCCTGAATGAATGATTACATTGAAATAACTCACGTGTAATTGTTGCCAAGAAGATACTTTTGCAAAAGCATGTATATTTCTAAAGAAATGGTTTGCTGGGAATAAAACTTTACAGTATTCGGTAGACGGATGAATACGAACACCATAGTCATAGTCACCATAGTCTCTGAAAGGGCATAGTCTGCTATTATCTCAGAAAATAAAGGTAATTTTTACAATCTAATTCAAGAAAATTCTTACTTTTTAAAACTTCTGATACCAGCCACAGTTAAAAAGCTAGAACACAGGCTCCAAAATATTAACATGAACAACCTGCCTATAGAGCATATGGACGAAATATAGTGACGATATGTTTAGAAGGATATACAATTGATACAGGGCATTAAAACCTTCAATACTAACTACCCTTGAAAAAATTCTGGCAGCTGGACAATATATTAAACATAGAGTTGTAACAGGACCCAATGGTTCCGTTCCTAGGTGCCTATCTGAGAATGAAAATATGTCCACACAAAAATTTGTGCGTGTATTCACTGGAGCATTTTTCATAACAGCCAGACGTAAAGACAATGCCAACAGCTATCAGTGGTTGAACGGAAAAACAATGTGGTGTGTCCACATAATGGGATATTATTCAGCCGCACAAAGACACGGAGTACAGATTCAAGCTTCATCGTGGATGAGCCTTGCACACACTATGCTGAGTGCGAGAAGGCAGACACGGATAGTTACACAGTGTATGATTCCGTTTACGTGTCATGTCCGGAGAGGTACATCCCCAGAACCAGAAAGGCAATCACTGATTGCCAGGTCCTGGGAGAAGCAGTGAGCGGGGAGTGACTAAAATGGGTGTGCGATGAAAATTCCTTCTCAGGTGATGCAAATATTCTGGACTTAGTGGTTGGCGATGGCACAATTTTGTGACTGGATTAAAATCTGCTGAGGGGCGCCTGGGTGGCGCAGTCGGTTAAGCGTCCGACTTCAGCCAGGTCACGATCTCGCGGTCCGGGAGTTCGAGCCCCGCGTCGGGCTCTGGGCTGATGGCTCAGAGCCTGGAGCCTGTTTCCGATTCTGTGTCTCCCTCTCTCCCTGCCCCTCCCCTGTTCATGCTCTGTCTCTCTCTGTCCCAAAAATAAATAAACGTTGAAAAAAAATTTTTAAAAAAATCTGCTGAATTGTACGCTTAAGAGGTGAATTTTACAGTTTATGGATTTTACAAAAGAAATGAATGAATACATCAAAACAACTGAAAACTGATCGATATAAAATAGTGTTAGAATTCCAGTAATATCTTGGCCTTGTACATTTTCCTCTACTTCGTGTTAAAATAAAAGGTAGATTGGGATATGAAGAGCCTTTTCTATTTTCTTACTTTTGTCTGACTTTGCACTTCTGGGTTTGGATCTGGCAGACACAGATGATGCAGGAACAGAGAGAAGTAAAAATATAGCAGAACCTGATGTTTTGCACAAGGAAGTAACAGAGATTCTGTCTTTTAATGTCTGAAAAATACCATGACGTCTCTTTGTATTTTTCTTTTCTGGACCTCACATCTTTCTCACAATTAGTAGGAAAGGATGCATATAATACTGTCTCCATTTGAAAGAAAATGGCCAAATACCCTGCTGTAAAGTCATCTTCATTTGAAGGGCAAATAAATACATTTTCAAAGTAGAATTCATTATAGTGTCCTTATGAGTTTCAAACTGAATTTAAAAGCTCTTGGGGTTTGAATTCGGTTTATGCTTGGCAAAAGACAACTTGCTTCTTCAAAGAAAGACATCTACAAGGGGCTTATGGGGTTTTCTAAACATCAAATAGCTCTCGTTTGGATGATTTAATTGTAAACAAATTAAAAATAAGATTTTAATTTACTTTGACCACCCATGAAAATTTGAGAATTCAAAAGCTGGGCTGGGAAAGAGGTGAACAGAATGGAAAACTAGTACATGGAAATTTATTTAGAAATTTTTTGAAACCTATGGGGGGTAATGAAGGAAGACAATTTTCTTTGCAAGATTTTTTTTTCTTTAAAAGATAAACCTCACTATGATCGATAAGGTTACAATTTCTTTAAAAGACAAGGACCAGTTGGAAGATATTTTATAATTTGAGAGCGATGGAGTTTGATAGCACTTTGACTTGGAACAGACATAATGAAACATGAGTCCACACAATGGCCGAAGTTTTCATATGTCATTTTCCTAGTCCTTGATTTTCCTAGTGATTCCGGGAGGAAAATACAGTTTTTTTCGGCACACACTTAGAAAGCTCTGGATGGAATGAGAATTTCATAAACAATACAGTAAACTTTAGTTTTTAATTTTAGGCTACACCGAAAGAACACACCTGTTAGAAAAATCAAATGTATTATCCAATTATATCCTACCCAATTTGACTTATTTTATAAGTCTGAAGGAAGAAGGCAAAAAAGTGCTAGTTCATTTAACGAATCAGCACATTATTTGGAGTCTGCAGACATCAGAATCAGGTGCTCCTTACGGCCTTCTCAATGACCAAATATCTGGTCCAATCAGGATCTTGAATAAACGAGGTAGTTAACCAATACATAATATGTACATAAAATGAGTGTTTGCATCGAGTTGTAATTTTATTTATCATTGGCCACATGTGTTAAATGAGAAAACGGATGTGGAGAATCACTGAAAATGGCAACAACTGCAGACGCATAAAGCATGCAAGAATCCGAGCTCCCTGCGCTTGGCTAATTCACGGATGCAGGCAGGATGCCAGCACCTATTACAGTTCCAGATGAGTAGCAATTAAATAGGTTTTTGTTGAATATTAGTAAAAGCAAAGAAAGATGAGAAATCATTAAAATGCAATCTCTCTACAATCCGAAGGTCCATGTTTAGCCTCTTCTATTTACCCCGAGGCACCCAGTGAGGTCTCGTCTCGGTGGCTGAACACAGAGCATGTGTGGGACTGCACTTGGCTCTTTCCTGATATTCCCGGATTGCCTCCTACACGGAGTAAATGTGTGGGGCAACAGAATCACACACACAAGGGGATGAAAGTGTTCAGGCAGTTTCTGCTGACTTTAGGGGACGGTGTAATGTTTCCTTACAATTGTTTTCAATTCCCACCAGATTCTTAGGAAAAGAACGTGCTGTTCATGCAGAACATAAGCAATTGATCATAACATGCTCCCTGCATCGCTACCACCAGGATGAGGCTCCTGGGGGTGCTGGGAAGATTCTGGGGGTCTAGAACAACACACAACTAATTAAACTGTTAGAACAAATAAAATACGTCTTTTGATATTACATGGATGGGTCTTTTTATAAGGAAAGGGTATGTTGGGACTTTTAAATTGCATTGACATCATGACTGGATACCTAAGTATTTTACTGAGTGGCCATAAATCCCAAATTATGAGTTCCCAAGAAGAGAAAAGTGTGTGTGTGTGTGTGTGTGTGTGTGTGTGTGTGTTAAATTTCCTTAGTAATAAATCAAACAGGTGAAAAGAATTTTAAGCCAGATGGAAATAAAGGGTGATTTGGGAATTGGACAGCATATGACCTTAATGTGTCACTGTTAATTAACCAAAAAAGTCTTATTTATTTTAGGTAAGTGGTTTGTGGTCATTCTTTTCAAATTTTATCGCATAGCTAATAGTGTCATTAATCATGTACTTTTGAGTGAGCATAAATTCAGTACCTTTGAGAATGAAAAATAAAGAGAAAATATACCCCCAAATCCAATGGCAACGATGACTTCTACAAAGAGAGCTGTTACACGTGACACACTGAAATTCACAATCCAGGACAATTTAAAGAGCTGAATTAAACCAGCTTCGTTGGACTGCCAGAGTGAAGGGGTCACCTTCTTTGACAAGCCTCGCTATCATTAAACCAGGCGATGTACTCAGCATGTTGCAAGCTGAGCCCTCAGAATGCTGGTGACAGGGGACACGGCAAGAAAATGTATTCCACGAGTATATGGAATTCAAATTTAAATCCTTTAAGGTAATCAGCTCAAATATTGCGACTACTCGATTGTTAGTGGTTAAGGCAACTAAAATTCTTTTTGGCCCGTTTTGTATTTTATTTTGCTTTGTTTCATTTTCTTTCTGTCCTACACTGTCATCTGTTAAGAGGATGCTGTATTACATAAACCTGGTAACTGCTTTCATCAATTAAAAAAATGATACCCAAATCTAAATGACTGCTTTATCCTCCTAAATACTAGCACTGCAGACAACAATTCAATAAGGGGAAAAACAGTAGGTTTGGACTTTCTGTTAAATGTAAATTTTGAGGGTTATTTGAGGTGTTCTTTGCAATTGTTTCATTTAAGGGGGGAAAAAACCCTTTTGAAAATACCAAATCTTAATTGCATGTGATTACGCCAAATTACATTATCCTAACAATGGTAATAGGACTGACTGATTACGAAGATGTCTTTTTTGGTGAGACTAAGAAGAACATTCTAATTCTAACTGTAGACAAATTAAATACACCAGGGATTAGGCACCTGAAATTTCAGACAGAAGAAGACACAAAATAGGTATATTTTTCTTTTGAGAGACTAAATTCTGAGGAGGCGTGTGTGCAAATGCGTGCACGTGTGTTAAGCAGGCGACAAATGTCCTTGGAGCATAACAGAGAGACATGTATCTAGCATGGGGCTGTCCACTGGAAAACAAATGGAAGCCACATAAGTAAACGGAAATTTCCTTTTAGCCACATGAAAGAAAGGGAGAAGGACACACAGTTGCAACTAATTACAAGGCTTATTTAACCCAATACATCCAGAACATGGCATTTCAGAAAGTGGTTGCCAAGACAAAACAATCGAGATGTCTCACTTTTCAATGTTCGCACTACATCTTCCATAACACCTTGATCTGGACTGGCGCACGGCGAGGGCTCCCAGCCACACGTGGCTAGTGGCCACCTTAGGAGGCAGAACAGGGATGCTGGGGAGCACCTGTAAGTTTGCCTGTGCCATGGACGATGTACGATCCTACCAACAGCCCCTGACAAGCCACCCTGCCATTGTACCTTCATTACCCCATCCGTCAAATTGGGATTATGTTTCCAAATTCCGGCCCTTTAAAGTTAATTAGGAACGGTAAAACTTGGCATGGTCTTCAGACCTAAATTATGATTATAATAGTTCTCGTAAGGCTTGATGACTGCTGATTCCTTGTTGCTAAATGTTGTCTTTTTTTTAACTTTAAAAAAGCGTTTTGTTAAAGTAACGCTAAGTACACGTAAAGAGTGCACTGTTTGTAATTACATGGCTTAAGAGATTTTGATAGACTTAACAAACCCATGAAACTAGAACTCAGATAAGAAACAGAACACCCTACAAGTCCCCTTGAGGCCCCAGTCTAGTTACCTAGGATATCCACTATTCTGAGCTCTAAATGCATAGATCAGTCGTGTCCTTTTTTATCCCTTACGTAATATTATGCACTATTTTACTCCTTTGGGTCTGACTTTTTTCATGAGATAGTGTATGTGTTTGATTCACATTATTGTACATAGATAAAGACCATTTATTCTCATCTATCCCATTATTCTAATGTTAATGGGTAGTCTTAGTAGTTTACTTATAGGTCAAAATACATTCCATATACATTGCATTAACCTCTTCTCATTTGTAGCTATAGAGAAATAAAACATATGATTTTGGGTGTTTCCAATTTTGTATAATAATAAAGATTCCATAATGGGAACATAATATATTTCAAAGTGTAAACATAGCTTGAAAAGGAGAAGTAGGATCATGAAGGAGTTGACATCATCCTACAACTTACAGGGAAGTGTAAAGGGTCAAACATAGCCAAGAATTTCTTGAAGAAGAACAAAGTGGGAAAACAGGTATAAAGAATCATATTAAGAAAATATAAGTTGACTCTGATGCATTGATATATTAATGGAACAGAATAGAGTGTCCAGAAACAGACTCAAACATTTCTGCTCATTTCCTTATATGATAGGGGTAGCATTGCAGACTAATGGAAAAACAACAGAGAATTCATAAAATATCATATGATTTCACTCATGTGGAATTTAAAAAACAAAACAGATGAACATAGGGGAAGGGAAGCAAAAAGAAGATAAAAACAGAGAGGGAGACAAACCACAAGAGACTCTTAAACACAGAGAACAAATTGAGGGCTGCTGGAGGGGAGGTGGGTCGGGGGGATGGGCACTCAGGAGGGCGCTTGCTGGAATGAGCACTGAGTGTTGTATGTAAGCGATGAATCACTAAATTCTACTCATGAAATCATTGTTTAGTGTACGTTAACTAACTTGGATTTAAATGAAATTTAAAAATTAAAAAATACATTGAAAAATATTTCTTTACCCCCAAGTAATAAAAGTACCCTTATATTTTATCTTCTAAAAGCTTTTTAGCATTTAGATCCTTGGTCCACCAAAAGTAGACTCTGTGTATGATGTGAGGGATTCAGTGTTTTTTCCCCATATGGATGACCAGTTGACCTAGGGCAAATGCCTTTTTTTTAATGTTTATTTTTGAGAAAGAGAGAGAGAGAGAGAGAGAGAGAGAGACAGAGTATGAGCAGAGGAGGGGCAGAGAGAGAGGGAGACACAGAATCCGGAGCAGGCTCCAGGCTCTGAGCTGTCAGCACAGAGCCAGACGCGGGGCTTGAACTCATGAACCAGGAGATCATGAGCTGAGCCGAAGTCTGATACTTAACTGACTAGGCCACCCAGGTGCCCCTAAATGTCTTTAATATTGTGATTGAAATGCGTTTGTTAAGGCCATGCAGTTTAACTATGTTAGCAATGACACCAATTAGTTTTTAGAAAAAAGTCAGACACTGTTGTTTACCTGAAATTCATTTTGCATTCTTCTTTGTGAACACAACACTGATTTGGCTTAAGAATCTTCCTGACGTGGGAAGTGACTGTATCGCCTACACAGGGGTAAGTCCTGTCTGAGGCTCGGCTGCCCGACAAACAGACCCCAAGGCAGAGGGCTGTCTCTGCAGGCACTTACTGGAAAGTGCTCTCCTGACTAACAGCCCTGGGACAGAAGGAAGCAGGCGTGAGCCCCACAGGTGCAGCAGAGGCCTCGGTGGAGCCCACGGGGAGCTCGGAAGCCTGGGAGGCCCTTTTGACGGTGTCCCCAGTTCAGGTGATGAGTCTGGCCCATGCACCCCATATCGGACAGGCATTGAATGTGAGCTGCACCCGGGATGGGACATACACTTGGACAAGGGAAGGAGCTCCTGCAGGGGTTCCTGGCTCTGAGCGCCCAGCCAGTGACACTGCCACATGCTGGGGAACAGAGCCCCTCACTTTTGGCGAGTCCATTCAGGGCTGCTGTAACGCAAGGCCACGGACTGGGTGGCTCCTAAAGAACAGACATTTACTTCTCACCGTTCTGGAGGCTGGAAGTCCGCCATCAAGGCACCAGCGGATTCAATGTCTGGTGGGGGCCTCACTTCTGGCTCACAGACGACATCTTGCTAGGTTCCACGTCGGCACGAATCCTACCATGCCCTCTCAAAGGCCGCCCCTCCTACCACCATCCCCTTGGGGGTTAGGCTTCAAAATAGGACTTATGGAGGACACAAACATCCTGCCCATAACATTCTGGGGGTATCTGGTCAAGGACAATAGCACCTCAAGGATGCTGAAGAGTATAATCCAGTCCTTCCGGAACGACCTCCAATCTCTTCTAGAAAAACAAGAAATTACGTAGAGCACTGGGGTAGACACATAGGGCTGTTATCTATCCTAAGCAGTAGGAGGTCTTAGCTCTCTGGTCCTGAAGATGGAGAGTGCCAACGTGTGGTACACCTGCAACTTTTTTGTGGCGTGTGACGCAAACCAGTCACAATGGTGGGAGATTCTCATCAAAAGGGACCTCATTCTTCTTGCATAGAAATGGGCACAGTGTCCAGTTCTGACCGACAAGACGGAGAGTCTCCTGGGGAAATGCCCGACACGCTGAAAGCTGCTGGTGGCAATGAACATTTGCCCAATCCTTTGGTATAGCATTTTGTTAAGAGACAGAAAAAAAGAGAGAGCAGAAGCTAAACGAATTAGGTTAGGCACTATTGATAGTAGATTCTGAAGTTTTAAAAATACCGAGTTATCCTCTGTTTTCAGAACTGCAAGTTCTACAAGCGAGTTAAACACAGTAGCAGGGACTTTTCTCGTATTTTTTTTCGCTTTTATTAAAGTTGAACAATATTCTTTTAGCAATATACCTGAAAGGTTGAGGAATATTTTAACGTCTTTTTCAGGTTAGGAGAGCGAACGAGAGGGAACTATGTTGAGCTCTCCCGCAGATGAGGAGGTGGGTAGGAGTAGGCGCCTAATGGCCACAACTGCCTTGTAAATCAGCATGGAGCATGAACCACGGGACTTGGGGCGGCAGCTTTAACGTTGGGGTAACGAGCCCTGGGCTCTAAGCACCTGCATAAGTGAAAGCACGCTCCACCCCAGACCATCACACCAGGGCTGGGGAATCACAAGCAAGTTGTATCTGTTTCCCCAGCCACATGGCCACGTTACATTCGGTCTCAGGAGTGGACAATTTGGAGAAATAAGGCAAAATGCTGAAAACCTTCATTTTGGTTTGTTTTGTCTCGTTGTAGGGGAAAATATACGCTCCGCTTAGTCGTGGCGGTGCTGGCCCAGTGTTTGACTCCTACTCAGTTCAGCAAAGACGGATTTTCTTCTTTGGGTTTATTACGTTAATAGTTATTCACTTGAGTAACTGTGTTTCTGAGGCAATTTTGATCATGTCATTGGACACACAGTTAAAGTGAGACAGGCTGACTGGGGCCTTTTCGTTTCTTGCTATGGGTAATTGCTATTTCTACAAATGTCAAAAGTGCCATGTTTTCACAGAGCTGTGAACCACACTGTCAATTCAAGGGCAGCAAAATGCGAAAACTATTTCCATGCTTTATGGGCACTGATTTAGTAATAAACAATAGGATTCCATAGTTAATACTCAGTATCCTCTTGTATAAATCTAGTGCTTATAAACCACAGATATCCATTAATACAAAGGATCTAGAAATAGTAGGATAGCATCTTGATAACTTCCCACAGGAAACAATCACCGTTTTCTCCAACTCTTTGTCAGTTTTTGCATATCAGGCCTGCCGAATCGTAGTCAACCAAGAGAATATCCTAAATCTGAGTCACATTTCTACTCAGCTTCTGTGTTTAAAAGATCTTCTTGGAATGTGCTAATGTAACGAAGAGGAAGTTTTGGAGTGGATATTGTGTCCACAAGGAAATTACAATGACAGGCCAAAAAAACTGAGAACCGGTGGCTGTTGCTCAAGTGGTGAAATGATCCCGGAATATGTATTTCTGTGGCTTGATGCTCAAACAATCCACGCTTCAACCAGCAAAGTGTGCGTGCCAACGCGGAGCAAACCACTATGTGCTAATACGGGATGAAATTTAATTTCCCTCCTCCATTCAGGGGGAAATCAGAAAAAAACTCTTTTCGATCCAGAGGAGGGGAGTGAGAAGAAGATTTCTGCATGAGGGCATGGAGAGAGCTTGGAATTTCCCCTCGAAGCTTTCACTCCTGAAGGACAGGTGACTGTCTTGGGTTTGGTCATGAGCCACGCGGGTCCCATGGACCCTGCTCACTCCTGCTGTGTCTTGGCCGCCGTGGAGTCCCTGTGGGCCACTGCTTACGCCCAAGGCAGGTAAAGATGTTGTCTAGCTCAATGCCAAGCCTGCTGAAGACCTTATACTATTAGAAGGAACGCAACGTGGCTCGAAAAAGAATGTTCGTAATTATCGTAAACAGAACTTTTGATCTTGAGGTGACTCCTGCATGGACCGAATTCTTTAAAGGGCAGCAGGACTAAGAGCCACACTCCCTGATCCTGAAGGTTCCTCCCATGAGGGTGAGAATTTTGAGGGTGCAACCGGGAGGAAATAGAAAGGCACTGGAGAGCTGGATCCATTTACCCCCAAGAATTATTCTTTGGTGTATGTTCTTCGTGCCTCTTCTGTTTTTTGCTTGCTCATTTTTGGTTTCTGGTAACTGAAGTGCAAACAAAACGATACAGAACCTACATCATAATTTCTACCCATCTTAAAACCTGTACCGGGTTCTGCAGCGTGGGCTGGTTCAGGTGGTGGACCTCGTTGCCATAACACCGAGGTAGCAAAAGGAAGTTACCTCTCTCATGAGAACCCCCGTCTCTGGCTGTGGCAGAGAAGGGCAGAGGGTAAATGGAAGTCACGGGATCTTCTGTCGCTTAAAAATCTTCACTGTCCTACCCTGTTGTTTCAAGCAAATTTCATGCTTTATCTGTAAAACTGGATAGATGTGTGTGTGTGTGTGTGTGTGTGTGTGTGTGTGTGAGAAATCTTAATCACGTCCAGGGCCCTTTACTCCCACTGGTTTGTTTTCCCTTTCTTATTAAATTTTAAAATATGAGCATTAGCTCTTTGCCTAAAAATCAGATTGCGGTTTTTGGCAATTTGCATTTTTTCTTAAGACTTTATCATATTTTTTAAGTTAAAATGTTTGTATAATTAAAGTTATATATATTTTATTTATGGTATGCATATTTGTGCCCAACTTAGAGCTTCTGTCCTTCATGTTTATAGATAAATGTTTTCTTCTAAAACTTTGTAGGTTTATTTTTAAAAGTTTAATATTTGTATGTCCGGGAATTTATTTTCGCATAAGAAATCTAATGTTATGCTTTTTTTTCTTTAAGATTTGGTAGGGGGTGCCTGGGTGCTTAAGCATCCAACTTCAGCTCAGGTCATGATCTTATGGTTTGTGGGTTCAAGCCCCGCATCGGGTTCTGTGCTGACAGCTCAGTCTGGAGCCTGCTTCAGATTCTGTGTCTCCCTCTCTCTGTCCCTCCCTTGTTTGTGCTTTCTCTCTCAAAAACAGATACATATTTAAAAAAAAAAAGAATTGGTGGAACAATTTCTCTTAACAAATTTACTGAATACAGGATTTAATATAGGGTGAATATGCGCTCAAATAAATCCAATTACTTTCACTAAGTGAAACAAAAATATAATGCAAAATAAAGCCACAGTAGGCCAGGAGGGTAAAATCTATAATTGTGGGGATTTTAAGCTTTTGCCCTTAGCGAGTACATCATTATTATCATATCTTACTAATTAATATCATAAAGTTAATTTTAAGCAAGGGGCTGATAAGCAGGAAGAGGGCAGAGAAGTCAAGACAAAGGAGGCAAAACTCAGCCTTAAGCGCCTAACAGCAATTTAGGATTAAAACCTTTAAGTAAAAAATCCATTAAATCTATTAAAGTAAAAATACACTGAATTCTGACAGCTTTGTGGTAGAAAAAGGTGAAAAGAATTTATTTTATTTATTTATTTATTTATTTATTTTTTTAACGTTTATTTATTTTGAGAGAAAGAGAGAGCAAGTGAGTGGGGAAGGTGCAGAGAAAGGGACAGAGAGAATCTCAAGCAGGCTCTGTGCTATCAGCACAGAGCCTGATGTGGGGCTTGAACCCATAAACTGTGAGATCATGACCTGAGCCAAAGCCAAAAGTTGGCCGCTTAACTGACTGAGCCACCCAGGCACCTGAAAAGGATATATTTTAAAATACTGAAAATGTAAAATTCAAATGGTTTTATACACTTTAAACAAGCAGCAGATAAGAAGACATATTTGATATTTCTGCATTAAAGAAAAAAATATTGTTCATAGTATACAAGGAATACCTATTGCATCAGTTTCCTTCTGCTTCTATAACAACGTACCACAAATTCAGTAGATTAAAAATCACAATTTATTTTCTTATTGCTCCAAAGGTCAGAAGTTCAGAGGGGGTCCCACTGGGCTAAAATGAAGGTGTTAGCAGGGCTTTGTTTCTGACAGCTCCAGGAAGGATTCTTATTGTTGCCTTTCAAACTCCTAAAGCTCATCTATGTTTCTTTCCTCAGGGCACTTTCTCCATCTCCAAGACCGGCACTAGCTGTTGTGGTCGTTCTTAGCATCCTATTTCTCTGGATGTGATTCTTCTGCATCTTCCCCATGTAAGTACCTTTGTGATTATGTTGGGCCTGACTGATAATCCAGGTTAATCTCTTGATTTTAAAGTCAGCTGGGTACTTCCTCTTGAAAAAGCTTTTGCAAATGTACCCAATTAGACATATATGAGAATGTCTATTGCAACATACTTCAATTGGGAATGAAAGGATAAAATGTGTTATAATATTCACACAATAAAATGCCAGGCATTAGCTAGAAAGATCAGGATTAATCAATATGCCTAAATCTTAAAAACAATGCTGATGGTGCAAAAGCCTGTGGACAGGGTGGCAAGGAATCCAACAGAATGAGAAGACAGAGGAATTTACCCCAAAAGAAAGAAGAAGAAATAAGCAACATGCCTGATGGAGAATTTATAGCAACAATCATAAGGGTACTTACCGGACCAGAGAACAGAATGGAAGACATGAGGGAGACCCTTACCACAGAGGTAAAACGGTTAAAAACGAAAATGTGCTTGATGCAATGAACAGCAGGCTGGAAGAAGCGGAGGAATGAATTAGTGACCTAGAAGACAAAGTAATAGAAACCAATGAAGTTGAAAAAAAGAGAGAAAGAAGACTTATGCAACACGAGAACAGATTTAGGGAGCTCAGTGATTCCATGAAACATAATAACATTCATATTATAGGAGTCCCAGAAGAAGAATTAGAGAGAAAAGAGGGCAGAAAATTTATTTGAAGAAATAATAGCTGAAAACTCCCTTAATCTGGGGAGGGAAACAGATATCCAGGTACAGGAGAACTCTTCATCAAAATAAACAAAGGCAGGCCAACACCAAGACATATAGTAGTTAAATTTGCAAATTATAGAGATGAAGAAAAAAAAATCTTAAAAGCAGCAAGACAAAAGAAGTCATTAACTTGCAAGGGAAAACCCTTCAGGATGCAGTAAAAGCGGTTCCAACACGGAAGTATATAGTGATACAGTCCTACCTTGAGAAGCAAGAAAAATCTCAAATAGACAACCTAACTTTACACTTAAAATAGTTAGAAAAAGAAAAACAAAAGCAAATGAAGCCTAAAGGCAGCAGAAGGAAGGAAATAATGAAGATAAGAGCAGAAATAAATGATATAGAAACTAAAAACAACCAATAGAACAGATCAATGAAACCAGGAGCTGGTTCTTTGAAAAGATCAACAAAATTGATAAACCTCTAGCCAGACTTATTCAAAAGAAAAGAGAGCAGACCCAAATAAATAAAATCAGGAATAAGAGAGAAGAAATAACAACCAACACCACAGAAATACAAACACAAGAGAATATTATGAACATCTATATGCTAACAAATGGGACACCCTAGAAGAAATGGACAAATTCCTAGAAACTTATAAATTACCAAAACTGAAGCAGGAAGAAATAGAAAATTTGAACAGACCAGTAACTGGCAAAGAAATTGAATCAGTAATCAAAAAACTCCCAAAAAGCAAAAGTCCAGAACCAGATGGCTTCACAGGCAAATTCTACCAAAAATTTCAAGAGTTAACACTTATTCTTCTCAAACTATTAAAAAAATATAGAGAAAAGGAAAGAAATTTTCAAAACTCATTCTGAAGCCTGATACCAACCAGATAAAGACACCACTAAAAAAGAGAGCTAAGGCCAATATTTCTAATGAACATAGATACAAAAATCCTCAACAAAATACTATCGAACTGAATCCAACAACACATTAAAAGAATCATTTACCATAATCAAACAGGATTTATTCCTGGATTGCAAGATTACCTCAATATTTGCAAATCAATCAATGTGATACAGCACACTAATAAAAGAAAGGATAAGAACCACATGATCCTTTCAATAGATGCAGAAAAAGCATTTGACAAACTAAACCTCCATTCATGATAAAAATTTGCAACAAAGTAGGTTTAGAGGGAACATACCTCAACACAATAAAGGCCACATATTAAAAACCCACAGCTAATACCACCCCCAATAGTGAAAAACGGAAAGCATGTCTGCTATGGTCAGGAACAAGATACAGATGTCCTCCACTCTCACTACTTGTATTCAGCATAGTACTACAAGTCCTAGACACAACAATCACTTGACACAAAGGGATAAAAGGCATCCAAATTGGCAAGGAACAAGTACAACTTTCACTATTTGCAGATCATATGACACTATCTATAGAAAACCCGAAAGACCACCAAAACACAGCTAGAACTGATAAGCAAATTCAGTAAAGTCACAGGATACGAAGTCAATGCACAGAAATCTGTTGCATTTTTATACGCTAGTAATGAAGCAGCAGGGAGAGAAATTAAGGGATAAATCCTATATTCAATTGTAAAACAATAAGATACCCAGGAATACACTTAAACAAAGAGGGGAAAGACCTGCACTCCAAAAACTATAAACACTGAATAAAGAAATTAAAGATGACACAAAGAAATGGAAAGACATTCCATGCTCATTGACTGGAAGAACAAAAATTTTTTAAATGTCTATACTACCCAAAGCAATCTACAAATTGAATGCAATCCTTATCAAAATGCCAACAGCATTTTTTACAAAACTAAAACAAACAATCCTAAAATTTGCATGGAACCACAAAACACCCCAAAAAACCAAGCAATTCTGCAAAAGAAAAGCAAAGATGGAGGCATCACAATTCCAGACTTCAAGTTATATTATGAAGCTGTAATAATCAAAACAGTACGGTATTGGCACAAAAATAGACACATAGATCAATGGGACAGCATGGAGAGCTCAGAAATGAACCCATACTCATATGGCCAGCTAATCTATAACAAAGGAGACAAGAATATGCAATGGGAAAAAGACAGTCTCTTCAACAAATTGTGTTGGGAAAACTGGACAGTTACGTGTAAAATAATGAAACTGGACCCCCTTCTTACACCATAGACAAAAATAAACTTCTAACCAAATCTTGCCATTTGTAGTGACATGGATGGAACTAGAGAGTATTAGGCTAAATGAAATAAGTCCTTCAGAGAAAGACAAATATGAGATGATTTCACTCATATGTTGGAATAAGAAACAAAACAAATGAGCAAAGGGGACAAAGAGAGAGAGAGAGAAGCAAACCAAGAAACAGACTATAGAGCACAAACTTCTGGTTACCTGAGGGTAAGTGGGGGGGGATGGGTAAAACAGGTGATGGGAATTAAGGATGCACTTGTCGTGGTGATGCACCAGGTGATGTATGGAAGTTCTGAATCACTATATTGTACACCTGCAACTCACATTATCCTGTATGTTAACTAACTGTAAGTTAAACAAAAACTTTAAAAAACAAGGTTGAGGAACAAAAGAAACCTTGTAGATTAATATCATCCCACTTTTGTAATTTTGTGTATGTGTATATTAAATGCATACAAATATGTAAATGTGCATATGGTAATGTGTAAATGTGTATATAGTATATATATTTAAATATGTAAAGTGTATGTTTTCATTTGTATATGTAAATGTTATATACATATAAATACGTAGATGTATATATTGAAATGTAAATGTGTATATGTTACACACATGCAAATATGTAGGTGCATATATGTTAATGTGCAAGTGTATATATTTGTGTATGTTAAATAGATACAAATGTGTAAATATGCTTATGTTCGTATGTGTATGTGTCATACAGGGGTAAACTGAAAAGCTGCAAATTAAAGGCAGGGTGACAAGTGACTGGTAGACACAAAATGGGACTGGGGAGGAAAGATAAAGAGAAAAAGGAAATTAAAAAAAGAGAAAACTATCATGGTTGTTCTTAGGAAATTAATAGCCTAGGGTTCAAGCAAAGCTTCTAGCCCCAGAATGGATGAGTTTCAATTCTGCCATCACCACTTCCTAATTGTGTGGCCTTAGGAAAACTAGTGGGTGGCTGTGGGCCTCCAACATCTTCCTGAAGAAACAAGGGGAATAAATAAGGTTATCTTTATTATTTCCTTCCTTCTGCTGCCTTTAGGATTCATTTGTTTTTCTTTTTCTTTTTCTAACTATTTTAAGTGTAAAGTTAGGTTGTCTATTTGACTACTATATGTTCTGGTGTTGGCCTGCCTTTGTCTATTTTGTTTATTTTGATGAGAGTTCTCCTGTACTTGGATATCTGTTTCCCTCCCCAGATTATGGGAGTTTTCAGCTATTATTTCTCCAAATAAATTTTTAGTTTTAGCTCTTACATTTAGGTCTTTGGTCTACTTTGAGTTAATTGTTTACTACGGTCTGAGGAAGAGGTCATACTTCATTATTGACATGTGGATGTCAATTTGTTTCAGGACCTTTTTTTGACCAGACTATTGATTTCCCATTGAATTATCTTGGCACCCTTGTTGAAATTGTTTAACCATAAATGTAAGAATTTATTTATGGACTCTTGAGAATCTATCCCACTGCAGTATGTGGCTACCTTTACTCCAGGATCACACAATCTTGATTCCTGTAGTTTGTTTGAAGTCAAAGAGTGAGCCGCCCAACTTTGTTCTTCTTTTCCAATATTGTTTTGGCTATATTTTCTCTACTTTATCTTAACTAAGCATTTTATTTGGGTTGTAATTTACATCCAAAGAGAAGTATGTTCTGCCACTGGAGGGACAAACTCTCAAACCACTGGAGGTAGCTCAGATTGAAAAAATCTTTAGTTACACCTATTATCTCTGAATAATTATTAAGGATGTCATTCTTCTACTTCTCGAAGAATCCTATTATAAATGCCAAAGTATTTGGTCATCCTCATTTTAGATCACATGAGTTGCAAAGCTCTTTCGATACCTAACTAGGGAATTTAGTCTGTCAGAGAACTAGGTGCAATCCATAATCCATTCCAATTCCATGGAGCTATTTGAAATTATCCTTCACTTCAACTTTTAAAGATAAGCTTATCAATCACTTTTAATGTCAAGTTATCTCTCATAGGATATCCTCTATGTGAGTTAAGAAAAAAATCAATCCCTTTCACCGACTTTCTCCTTTAGGACAAAGGGATAAAGCATGGAGAAAACATGCTTATGTAATCCCTCCTGTTATCTCCTCAATATTCTTACGTTTGCTTTAGACTATTATTTCTTACTTAAATATTTTTCTTACTGTTGCAAAAAGAATTTGCATAAAATATGTAAATTTAGCAAATGAACTTTTGTAAATCCTATCCAATGATACTCAACAACAAATAGTACTCAATGAAATGTTAGCATTGCATTAGTCAAGTATGATATAACAACACTGACAGTAAAATAAATTTGGCAAAGGAGTTCATGTGTAATCAAGCATTTAAAGTGAGTAAGGAATGAAAACCACCCAAAGAAAAGTAGAAGAGTATCAGTTTTGAGCTCTAAAGCAAGCACGAGATCAGGAATTTATACCTACAGGATTTATACCTGAGTTGTTGGTTTTTACTTTTAACTTTGAGGTTTAAATTTTATACAGGCCTGGAGGTGTCTGGGTGGCTTGCTCGGTTGAGTGACTGACTCTTGGTTTCAGCTCTGGTCATAATCTCATGGTTCATGGGGTCAAGCCCTGCATTGGGCTCCACGCTGAGAGCGCAGAGCCTGCTTGGGGTTCTCTCTTCTCCCTCTCCCTGTCTCTCCCCTACTTGCATGCTCTCTCTCTAAATAAATAAACTTAAAAATTTTAGGCCTGGAATAATTTATGAATATACTCTGTCTTCTAATCCAATAACTGTGAGAAGTTGAAATAAAAAATGTGAAATAAAAGTCAAGAAAAATATTTGAAATTGGTACTAAATGTTTTGTTTATTTAAAAAAATTTTTAAAGTTTATTTACTTACTTTGAGAGAGAGAGAGTGAGCTTAGGAGGGTCAGGGAGAGGGAGAGGGAGAGAGAGAGAGAGAGAGAGAGAGAGATGGAGAGAGAGAGAATCCCAAGCAGGTTCTACACTGTCAGCATGGAGCCCAGCTCGGGGCTCGAACTCATGAACCTTGAGATCATGACCTGTGCTGAAATCCGGAGTCAGACCCTTAACCAACTGAGCGAATCAGGCTCCCCCATATACTAAACGTTTTCATTGTAGATGTGTTTTTGTTTCCTATCTGTCTTTGGACATTTACTTAGTAAGAGCGAGGCTCTTCAATATAACATAGCTACATAAGAAGACATTAATGTGCTTTACTAGGTCTACTGAAGTATCCTGTAGTATGATGAAACGATAACAGGTAAATAACATCAAACTTGTCTTACTGCGGGGAGGGGGTATTTTACGCCGTGAACCAGCATCAGTAGTGACTCAATCTGACACATATTCAGTAAGGTTTTGGATCACTACATTATTTCAAGACTCAAAAACTTACTGCAGAAGTTTTCCTTCGCATAAGGTGACAAGTGTTTTAATACGAAAGCAAGAAAAAAAGAGTAGAAGAGAAAAAAAGAAAAGGATGCATTTACGACTTTGTCCTTTCTCTTTCTGTATCTGCCCTTTAGGGAGTATTTTTTGTTTCAGACCATTCACCAGTGAATTCGCGACAAGGTCAGGACTGAAAGGAACGATGGTGCCCTGTGTTACAGAAGCTGAAGGAAGCCGCAAGGTCACATCATGGGCTGTAGGAGACTCTTCACTTGGCTTTTGAAGAATGTGTCCGTGGACATACCAATTGAATATGTATTAAGTGCCATCACTTTTCAAGTTAAAGGTCACTTCAAAGCAGATGATTTCTCCTCCTACCTCCTTCTCTCCCCACCCTCTCTCTACACACACACACACACACACACACACACACACACACACAGGCAGGCACACATATACGCACAGGCACACACTCACAGGTACACACACTCACACAGGTAGATACACAGATAGGCATATACTCACGCAGGCGCACACTCACACACAATTACACTCTTCCTCTGTAAGGTGACACATGTAGATGGGTAAAAAGACTTAGTTTCCAGAATTTGTATCATATACTAACTGTTTTAAAGAAATGGAGGGCGGGCCATTTATGTTCACATCTCTGACGATTTTCGCAAGAAATGATAAGGACTGACAAGGACTAAAAGAATGCTTTGCAACTAACTTGGTCTGGATTACCGAGGAGATTTCATGAGGTTATTCAAACAGTAGAGTAAGCACTAGTACACTTGGACATTATGTCTTGCTCATAAAGAATTAAACATTCACCACACACAAATATTCTACATGTTTTAAGAAGCGTGGTATTCCACTTGAATAAAATCCATGTCACCCTAAAATATATCACCGAATTATTAGTATGTGACCATATATTTAGCATAAATGCTTTTTGGTCAAAATAGAAACAAGTTAACAAAAGCAGGAATTCAAGCCACAAAACGTGCATCTATCATAGGTAAGTCAGTGCACTGAGACAGCAATTTTAGAGGCTTCACCCTTAACTACCTGCAAACGGGTTGGTGGTAAAGTTACATTCATCCCAGCTATGTGTTACAATGGAAAATGCACACAAAGAACTTTGGGAGCTAATAATAGCTATTTCTTTTTATCCTGACACTTGATTCTACTATTTAATTGTTACATATAATCCCATTCACAGTAACTGGAAACAATGACAACTTTCTTTTCCACTTTAGCAATTGCCTCATGAATCAAAGAGTACTAGTAGACTGCAAAAGTAATGATCATAAAAATGCACCACAAATTTCTTGAAGCAATTGTCCTATTTCATGCCTTATTATTAAGTGGAACTTTAAAAAATGGAACCATGATTTTTTGCTGTTGTTGAATAAAAGGTCTCTTACTCAAATGTACTGCAACGTGATCTACAGGACACAGGATTCCATGTGGGGACTTGTATCATTTGTGGTAACGCAGGCAGAAAACTCAAATCTGTGTGCTGGTCCTTCAGCCCTCCCCTTTTCCGCACCTCCCACCCCACCGTGCTTGAGCAAACAACGCTGTCACAAACGACCGAAGTCCGAGCTTCCCATTGGACATCTTATCTGAATCACTGTCTACAAGAAATGGATGGATCAGGATCCTGTTTCTGACTCACAGTGCTCTAGGGACAGCTGGCTATCCGGATTACCAGCAACATGATGTGGTATTGCCGGCTTTCTTTTTAGTGATCCTTTGACAATCCTTATGTATCACACACAACCTATGGGGAAGGGGGATTTACTCATTCATGAAAGAATATAGAACATTTTTTGAAACACATCCTTCTTATGGAAAATATAGTGCGGACACTGTGTGATGTGGTAGGTAATGTTCTAAATAATGTCTTATAGCAACTGCAATAGGAGGTTTCTAAAGCAGTATACTGGCTGTCGTATTTTGAATAAATTCCCCTTGTAAATAAGCATAATACTTAATAAGCCAAAGTTGAATTAAGACTCAAATTTTGCATCGGGATAATTTGACTGTATTTCTTTGGGCAATTGTAAAGATAAGAAAGTATAATTTATTGCTATAACATGCCAATTAAATGACTTCAAAAGAGTTGAGCATTCTTGTAAAATTGGTTGAGACATTGTGCTAACAGTCATATATATACGCGCGCGCGTGTGTGTGTGTATGAATGATTGTGTTTAATTCTTACAATTGCTGCATAATGTAAGCAAAATTATCCTTGTTTTATACAGAAGGAAATTAGAGGTTATGAGTTCTATCACCTATTATTTGCAAAAACATCATCTCATTGAATGAAGGTGCACCATCTTGAAAATCTGAATATTTTTATGGGGTGCCTGGGTGGCTCAGTCGGTTAAGTGGCTGACTTCGGCTCAGGTCATGATCTCGCGGTCTGTGAGTTCGAGCCCCGCTTCGGGCTCTGTGCTGACAGCTCAGAGCCTGGAGCCTGTTTCAGATTCTGTGTCTCCCTCTCTCTGACCCTCCCCTGTTCATGCTCTGTCTGTCTCTGTCTCAAAAATAAATAAACGTTAAAAAAAAATTAAAAAAAAAAAGAAAATCTGAATATTTTTAGAATAGGCAATGAATACATATGTAAAATATATAAGAAACATATGAAGCATTAAAATTGTATGTCAGAAGAGTAATATGGTCCCAAAAGACATGTTTATTATTATCAGCCTCTCGTTCCGTTTTTAGTGATACACCGCGAAACGCCGTATCAAGGCAGAAATAACGTAAACTGCAAACACACCAGGGACACAGATCTCTATCCTTAGCAGATGTTCAATGCCCAGAGATTAACTCTGTGGACACTACAAGACCTTCTGTAGAACTAGATTATACAGCTACCGTATGAAACCAATCCACATCCATTTTCGAGACAAATGGCCATTTGTGTGAATGTTACATTTCACTCCGATGCCGACACTACTACTCTCCAGAAGGAACTCTGCTGGTCTACTGAATGATCTGGCCGGCTAATAACCACTCCCTCAGGCCAGCAGAACACCTTCTGGTTTTGTATCTTGCACGGCACTATAGGAGGAACCATTTCCCTTTCCCCAGTCACACAAAGGCTAGAGCTGCTGGCCTATTTAAGCATCTTTCCTAATAAGTCTTTAATGCAAGATAAATGCTATGGAAGTTTCATCATCATGTTATACTGAAATAATTGTTACGCTGAAAGAGAATCTGAAAACCTCCAGAATTCTTACTGTTGTTGCACACTTCTCAAAATAAGTGTGCATCCATGAACTTCTCAGTTACTAAAAAATGTTTAATATGAAATGCTAAAAAGTATGAGGAAGAGGAAAACATTCCACCACACAGGGACGGCATTAATCAAGTGAACAACTACATACAAACTTTAAAACTAGGATCCTTTAGGGGCGCTTGGGTGGCTCAGTCAGTTAAGTGTCTGACTCTTGATTTCAGCTCAGGTCATGATCTCACAGTTTGTGGGTTCAAGCCCTGCGTCCACCAGCTCTACACTGAGAGTGCAGAGTCTGCTTAAGAATCTCTCTCTCCCTCTCTCTTTGTCCCTCCCCCACTTGTGTTCTCTCTCTCTCTCTCAAAAATAAACTAAAAAAAAAAACCCCAAAAAACAATGATCCTCTGCCATGTTAGATTAGAAGTACCTGAACATTTATCCTTGTTAACGTGTATTAGTCTTCTAAATTCTCACTTTTCAGACTTTATCATAATTTATATGACCAGTTTTCTACTGTTAAACATTTACATTATTGTTTATTTTGTACTCACATTATATACTGATAAACTTCTTTTGATATAAATCAAAATAAGTATAAAATAAATAAAATTACACCCATTTCTCTTTATTGTTTTCGAGTATATTCCTAATAGTATTTCTGGGCGAAAAGGTTTGAATATTTACTGCTTCAATGTATACTGACAACTACTATCCATCACAGTTGTATTAATTTGCAGCTTTGCCACCAGGGTACATGACCATTTTCCTGCATTGTTACAAATATGGGGTAGTACCCTTTTTAATCACATTGGTTTGCCAGTGAAAGTTGTGTTACACTGATGTTTTAGTTTGCAACTCTTATTGCTAAGACAATAGAAGGTTTTACATTTGAATGTTTACATTTGAAACTTTGTTTTACATGTTTACTTGCGTTTGCTGTTTCTTACATGTTCATTCCATGTTGATATTTTTCACGTGATTTTTATGGGAGTTAAATAGAGGAAGAAAGCTGACATTGTGCACATTGTAGACTTGTTTTCTATCATAATCTTTGCAGACGCATTGTGAGCAATTAACTCAGGGGCAAATTATATAGACCAATGGTCAGGAAAGAGATGGTTAGTAGAGCCCATTTGCAAGTGACTGGGATGAAAATGTAGAGACTCTTTTTTTTTTTAAGACTCTTTTTTTTTAAAGATTGCTGTATTTGGAAAAAAAATCTTTTTCCTTGAAAAAGACTTTAAAAATCAATGTATGACCCGTTTTTAACCATCTTATTCAGTATATTTAAAAGGAAAAAGCCAAATAATAATAAAAATAATAATGCTGGTAACAGTTGACATTTACTATGAGTGTATGTGTAAGGCACATAAGTGCCAAGCTCTCCTTATTCTCAAAATGATCTATGAAACAGATACTTTATCCATATTTTATAGTCAAAGAAACCAACTCTTATAATGTAATATGTACAAGATTACTAGACCAGTGTATATTTTAGCACAGTTTTACTCTGGCTGAGATGGGGGAAAATGTGTATAAATTTACCTTCTGTTGTCAAGGAAGAAAGAGATTTCCTAAAATAAAACCCTGGAATTAGTGTATTAAGTTGAATTCTTTGTAACGACTCCTTTTGTAAGTCATTAGTGATTGAATATCAGTAAGTTTATATGGTTCAAACTAATTCATTTGAAACTGTTAGAAACCATGGGGGAAAATGCATGCAAACAACCTGTAGGAGAAAATTTGTTATGGGAGTGTCATTATTAAAGCCCAGTGCATATATTTTACAGAGGGCAAAACTCACTGACGGGGCACACAAATATTCCAAGCACTGAAAAGAGTTGTCTTTTTAGAAAGATTGCATCCTGCTAATGTCTTGTTGAACATTCAATGACCACAAATGTTTCTATTCTTTTCATCACGCTGGTAAAAATTTTTTTGCCTCCTCACCATCAAACTTTCTCTTCTCACTGTACCTCACCACTCTTTCCCCACACCCAGCCCTACTCTCTCTCTCCTTTTCCCTGCTTTCTCTCCATCTTCCTCTCTGCTTCTCTGCCTCCCTTCATGTCTACGGGTGTTGACTGAGGAACTACTAAACAGTATGCTCAATGCTCAGTTCTCATACGTGGTGGCTGATGGGATAGTCTTTTAAGGAGTTTGTCTATGAGGCAGTGGAGAAGAAAAGAAGTGGCTTTTTTTCATTAGATATAAAGTCGCTTTGGAGTGGCAGTGGATGATGGTGGGGGGTGCCTCTCCAAAGGATGTGACTTTGAAACTGGGATGTTGGAGGGGAAGGACCCCCAGGAGAGCATAGCTTTCTCATTGAACTTAGGAGACAGAAACTTGATTTCAAGACTGCTAAAATTAGCCCGCATTAGTGGGGCAGAGGACTGGACAGCACCATGTGTATAAAGGAAATTAAATTCTTAACTGAAAATCTTCCCACAAAGAAAACTGTATGTTTAGATGGTTTCACTAGTAAGTTTTACCAGACATTTCAGAAAGAAATAGTACCAACGCTACTCAAGTTCTTTAAGATATTAGAGGAATACAGACTAGCTCCCACTCATTGTATGTGGTTAACATCAGTCTGATATCAAACCCTGACAAAGACATGTAGAAAAATTACAGACTAGTATCACTCATGAACCTAAATAGCAAGATCTTAACAAAATACTGGCAAATCAAATCCAGCAAAATGTAAAAATAACACATCTTGACCAAGTGGCTTTTATATCAGGAGTATAAAGGCATTTGACTTTCACAAATCACAAATCAGCATCTTGTTAGAAAAAAAGAGAAGTTCCGTATGATAATCTAAAGAGATGCAGAAAAATGATTTGCCAAAACCCAAGAAAATACGCATGATAAGCACTGTCAGCAAAGGAGAGATACAAGGGAACGTTCTCAACTGATAAAGAGCACCTACTAAATTTGTTCAGCTAACACCTTACTTAAAATCAGACACAAGGCAAGGATGTGGGCTCTCACCACCTCCCTTCAGCATTGTGCTAGACGGCTGTGTGATGAGGCTTAGTAAAGTGAAACCATCATGGCAACAGAAAATGAAGAGGTAAATTGTATTTATTCCCTGGGGTCATTATCATTTATACATAAAATCCTTGGAAACCTAAAAAACATCTTTCAGACTAATAAGTGAAAATAGTATGGTGGCAGGGTGTGTGGTCAAGAAACAAAAGCAATTGTATTTCTGTAGTGTGGCACAAAGACTTGGGAACAAATGTAGATATGAAGGGACTTTTTTTTTCAATGTTATTTAGAGTAGCATAAAAATCATAAAGCATTTGGGGCAAATTTGGCAAAATGTATAGAAGACCTCTACACTGGAGACAACAACACTTTGAAGAGATACAAGAGATAAGGAACCACATAAGATGAGAGTTATACCATGTTCAGGGATTGGAAGATTCAATGTCATTCAGATGTCAAGTATGCTGTTTCTGGTATGTATCTGGAGATAGAGAAATGACCTCTGAATAGTTCCATGGACCCAAGGGACCCAACAGGAGAGGGTCCTGACCCTCTGACCCCCTCTCTAAGAGAGCTCCATGACAGTGCTTCAGGTCCTCAGGTATGAAGGCAATGGTTCCCAGCATGTCTGGCTATTCCTCATAATGTTCCCATCATGTATGCCTACTGACGTAAATAACTGTGTGCTCCTTTGACGAAGCACTGGAGGAATCATTACTGTATATACTTGCTGTGGCTCATGCGTGTTGCAGGGTCCTGCATCATGGAGACCCAGCCTCTCCTTTTCCACTTCTGAAAGTTGTCATGCTCACATGTGATATCAAAATACACTCTAAGATAAGGCAAATGACTTCAGAATAGAGAGCCTATAAGCCCCTTGTGTTGAATTTAATAATGATGGTACAACACATTAGAAGCACCTGGAATGTTTGTTAAAACTGCAGATTCCTGGGCCACGTTATCTGACCTACCAATGAGAATACGCGGTGGCCGATCTGTGCTGTCAGCGCAGAGCCCGATGCAGGGCTTTTGAGATCTAACAACACCCAGTGCAGAGACTTCGAGTGGTGGTCAGGCAAAGCCGATTTGTGTTGTAGGAGAGCAATTTGTTCACAGAAGACCCTGTGTGGTACCAGGGTAAACGGGGAAGTACATTTAGCCCTTTGAGGAAGGAAGTAGTTAGAACTAAATTAGGTGCTATTGCTTCCTGGAGTGGAGCGCAGAGCCCTAGTCTGAGGGGCAGACGTGACACAAGAGGCTGCATAAAAAGAGCCACGTGGCACGTGTTTATTGAGAACAAAACCCTGAAGCAAGGACGGGGCTTAGGAGGTTCTGGGAGGCAGGGCTGACCCCGATATTCAGCCTTCCTGTTCGGTCACCAGGGAAACGTTTTCTTTGTACATCAGGGAAACTCCCTACCTCCAGCTCTTCATCTTCCACAAAACCCTCAAAAGCACTTTTTTTCCTCCTTCCTCTTTGCCTTGTGTCACTCATCCGTAATGGCTGTAGGTGAAGTTACCGGCCAGCACACTTACTGTCCCCCACATCACGTCTACACTGGGGATGAAGACCCGTCCCCGGCTCGCACGCCGCAGTCTTGATCTGCTTCCGTGCCAACTTTCACGGGCCACATCGCCAAGGACAGGCAGGTTCCTCTGGGCTGGAACAAAAGGGTATCATCTCCACCACTGCTTCCTGCCGCCGGTGCCTTCATGCGGCCGAGGAACACAGCTCAGGTCTCGATTTCCAAAAGCCACGTGTGAGGGATGCCAACCTCACAGCCCATGCCGGCTTACTCACGGATGCCTCTCGTCCTGATCAAGCTCTCGGGTGCAGAGTGTGTTAGGGGGCGTTACTGACCATCGTCTGTTTATGACACAGGGATGCTGCCCAAGGAACTAGGATTGGGAAGTGTTTCACAACGTCACAGAACATTTCCGAATCATCATTTAAAACATGTGACAGATCCTGGTACTTCAAGCTCTGTGTTCAACAGTTGGCGTCTTGCATTCTGATCATTGGACGAGCACTTCATCCTGAAGGGATGGTTTTTGTAACCTCCTTTGGGTGAGTGATGTGTGCTTGCGAGGGCTCTGTAGGGCGTGTTTCGGCAGTTCTGCATCCCAGTTTCTTACGTACTATGTTTATGCCACATCTGTAAAGACTTGAAAAACAGAGTCCCTCTCCTGGACATGACTTTACAATTTCTTCAAGGCTAACGAAAGCTCAAGGAGATATTATACAAAACAAAGAAATTGCGTAAAGTTCTAATTCACTTGAAGTGTCAGTTTTGCTCGGGTGGGGTTACTGATGTTTTCGGTACTGTCTCGTGTTCCAGTGGGAAAAGGAAGTGAGCTACGCATTTCCTTCTGAGCTGTAGGGCTGGCTCCATCAGAACCTAAAATTAGGACCTTGTGTAAACCATCGCCTGTATCTGGACTTCCAACACACTGGTCAAAAAACTAAACACAGAATGGATCAGAAAAGGGGCCCCATGTAAGGGTCCTGCCATCTCTAAAATGCTTACCTTCTATGAATCAATTGAATACACGGTGTTACCCTAAGTTTGTACTGGGGAGAAATCTTTTGTGAAAGTATAAATCCTCATTATAGCTTGATTCTTTCCTGCGTCGGCTGGATAGGGTTTTTGTTGAATGGACTGAACAACAAATTACTTTGGCTTGCTTTGCACGGAGAGATGAACTCAGAGATGAACCTGCCACACGGAAGGCCTTCTCTGTCACCCCCAACCACCGTCTCTGCACGTGGGAGGGCTTAAGAGCCCCAGGTGTAGATGGAAGAAAAGGAGGTTTGCCTAGCATCTGCAACTAGTTGTGCAATTATCGGCCAGGGACCTCCTTGTCTGGACCCTGTTTCGCTCGTGTGGGCCGTGGAGGAGCTCTGAAGGTCCAGTCAGCTCTGTGTGCTGATGCATTAAATCTGAACAGAAACCAAAGGGGTTTTGCCCGGCTCTCTGTTGAGCATCAACAGCAGAGTGAGCGCTTTATACCAAGCATGCACCTTCATTATTGATCACGAGCTTTCGTACGAATTTCAGATCCTCTGAGGGTGCCAGGAACTCTCAGGTGACAGACCAAGTGTGGTGGGGTTGATGTGTTTGAGCTGATAACAAACCCAAGAAGGTTTTCCTGTTTTTAGATTTCATGTTCTGGGCGTCTCCATCAAGGGCACAAGGCCAACACACCCGTTAAACACTGAAGTTTTCAATAAAGGAGTGGTTTGTTAAAAACTACAAAAATGAAAGAACTCGGGCTGGCTCATTTCTGTTTTACTCGTTTCCTTTCTTTTTCTGTTTTGGAAGGCTGTTCGCTACAACTCACTGAGCAGTTGAGTGAAGCGAGGGCAGAATTTCATTTCAAGTGAAGCTGGACTGAATTGCCCCTTTGGAAACTCCCCAAGTACAGGGTAAAGAATGCCCGGCATGCCAGGCCTATGACAGAGTGGGATGTGACCAATTCCAAATGTTCTCTGCTTTGCCAGTGCTGGTGCTTTGCCAGTGCTTGGCCACCCCAGGAAGTGGCCGTTAAATATAAAATAGGCTTTTAGCCTGAAACAGAATCTCGATATTTCCTTCCCGACCCTCTTTCATGCAAATACTGTTTTAGCGACACCATCAGTGGGTGGGTATTATGCTTCAACTATTTTGCCTTGACTTTCCATGGTAAAATGACCAGTTATGCAACATAATTCGTACTCTGCCACAGAAGATGTTTGTCGATTATTTGAAAGAAGAATAGTAACTTTGAGACCCAGGAAACGATGGAAACACATTTCCCTCTTTTTATCCCATGTTGTATAACCAATCACTTAAAAATTTTTTTTAACGTTTTATTTATTTTTGAGACAGAGAGAGACAGAGCACGAATGGGGGAGGGGCAGAGAGAGAGGGAGACAAAGAATCCGAAGCAGGCTCCAGGCTCTGAGCCATCAGCCCAGAGCCCGATGCGGGGCTCGAACTCACGGACCGCGAGATAGTGACCTGAGCTGAAGTCGGACGCTTAACCAACTGAGCCACCCAGGCGCCCCATAATCACTTTTAAATATATTACATTTCTTTCCGGTTTGGATAAATACTGTTTTTAACTCTGTGTGTACATGTGTGTGGATACATGTAGGTACGTATATTTTACATAAAAGTTACATCTAAGCATAAATGTTTTATGCTTAGATTTTACACTTGAATTTTACATATTTTAGATTTGAATATTGATATGTATATCTGTGTCTAAGTATTTATATACTTATATTTGTTTTACATCTAAGCATACATATTTATATTAAATATATACCTGTGTACATGTGGGGGATCCCTTATTGTGTTTATACATGACCACACAGGGATATTATGCATTCATACACTTCACAAATATTTATTTGTTGAGCACCTACTTTGTCAAGCACTGTTCTAGATTTGGGGGATATTTCAATAAAAGTTAGACCAACGTTCTGCTCTCCTGAATCTTACGTGCTGTCACTTTTAGTATCCTTGACTTAGTGTTACTATTTGGGGTCAACAAGTACATCTGTGGCTTTATTATAGCCACATATAGGATTATTACAGGAGATAATATATAACTGGCATTTTTTCGAGCTCTAGTTTTATTGCTATCAATTATGGAGTGCAAGACACTTTTGTCTCGATCAATTCCCTTTGCTGTTTTATAAGTACAATCTTTATTGGGAAGTATCCTGTGGCATTTATGATTTCTGTTTTAGATTTTAATAAATATTTACAATATTACAGGCACATAAAATTCAAATAACTGTATAATTATTTCTCTTCTAAATTAATTTGTTCACAGGGAAGGTAGCACAGGAAATTCTGTACTCTGTATTTCTAGTTCCAGAACTCAAAGTCAATTTTTTTCTTGCAAGTAATCTCTGTTCATATCCATCATGCTATGTTGTTTATTTAATTATGAAAACCATATAAGGCAGGTTGTAAAAACATATAAATGATAACAAGAATGTTAAAATTGGTGATAAAACAAAAGTGGAGACATGTAAGGGCATACCTATACAACTAAAATGCATTCCTGATCATGGATATTCTTAGCACTGTGTTAGTCCTTCTCAACCACAGTTGCAGATTAAAGTGATTTAGGCAGCTCAAAAGTATAGATATCCAGACTCTTCACCCTTAAAATCTGACTTGACTGGTCCTTTGAGGTGGGGACTTTGCAAGGTTAGATTGTTAAGAATTTCAAAAGCAGCTCTAATCTACAGCCAAGGCAGGAGACCCTCAACCGTAGAGCTGTCTCTCAGTTTCTGAGATGATCAGGCTACTTAATTAACAATGTTTATAAGGTTAAGATAAGTATGACATTGTGGCCCTAGAACTAAGTAGGTTTTTCCTGGGGGATACTCATAGAAGGACACCCTGTGACATAATGAACCACATTCTCTCTGTAAAAACATCTGTAAAAGATATGATGAAAAGAACCATTGAGCTCTTTTTTAATTATTTTTGTTTGTTTTTTAATGTTTACTTATTTTTCAGTGTGTGTGTGTGTGTGTGTGTGTGTGTGTGTGCAGGGGAGGGACAGAGAGAGAGACACACACAGAATCTGAAGCAGGCTCCAGGCTCTGAGCTGTCAGCACAGAGCCTGACATGGGGCTCGAACCTGCAGACCACAAGGTCATGACCCGAGCTGAAGTTGGACACCCAATCAATTGAGCCACCCAGATGCCCCTGAGCTCTTTTTTTATAATGATTCTGATTGGTGGCACTGCATTTTCCACTGCTATTAAATTTTCTCAACTACTGTGCTATTAAAAATAGAAAGAGAAAACATAAAATAGGTGTAAGCCTGTGGAAATGTACAGCACTGGAATTTACAACGTTATTACTTATAGCACATTTCTAGCAGACATGGATTGGATACAGAATAATTCTCACTGTATTGACTCTGCTATATTAAGCGAAAGGACACCCATCGTTAAATTAATGAGGGAAACAACCTATAAATGTAATTAGGGAGGAAAGAAGGGTAAAATCAAGCCCAATAAACGGTTAGAAAAGGATTTATTTTTAGTAAAACTTGGACACTTTACAATAACGGCAATAATGTTTTTAAGCACCATTAATCTTTGTAAACGGCTGATACCAGTGGAGACTGAAAACAGTTAAGTGCTGAAGCCTGATCTGTGTGTTTCAACCATAGTATAAGAATTAGATTTTATGAATCTAACCAGTAACTTAAAAAAATTTTTTTTAATGTTTATTTATTTTTGAGAGAGAGAGAGAGACAGAGCATGAGTGGGGGAGGAGGAGAGAGAGGGAGACACAGAATCTGAAACAGGCTCCAGGCTCCGAGCTGTCAGCCCAGAGCCCGACGTGGGGCTCAAACCCACAAACTGTGAGATCGTGACCTGAGCCAAAGTCGGATGCTCAGCCATCTGAGCCACCCAGGCGCCCCTAACCGGTAACTTTTTATGTCTATTTGTAATCACTTAAAAGCATAAAGTTGAACAAAAATCAAAATGGCTGCACCACTGCTTCAGTGAAGCCAGAATTTAAAGTAACCTTTTTGTTTGTCTGGGAAAATCTTAGTCTAAAGGAGTCATGACCACTACACCAGCCCTGCAAGAGATCCTAAGAGAAACTCTGTGAGTATAAAGCAGGAAAGACTACAACAGACCAGAGGATATCACCATAAACATGGAATCTACAGGTAACACAATGGCACTAAATTTGTATCTTTCAATGATCACTCTGACTGTAAATCGACTAAATGCCTAGTCAAAAGGCACAGGATATCAGAATGGATAAAAAACCAAGATCCTTCTATATGCTGCCTACAAAAGACTCATTTTAGACCTGAGGACACCTGCAGATTGAAAGTGAGGGGATGGAGAACTATCTATCATGCTAACGGAAGTCAAAAGAAAGTCAAAGTAACCATACTTATATCAGACAAGCTAAATTTTTAAACAAAGACTGGGGGTGCCTGGGTGGCTCAATTGGTGAAGCATCCGACTTCGGCTAAGGTCATGATCTCATGGCTTGCGGGTCTGAGCCCCACGTCGGTCTCTGTGCTGACAGCTCGGAGACCAGAGCCTGCTTTAGATTCTGTCTCAGTCTCTTCTCTGCCCCACACCCCCCCCAACTCATGCACTGTTTCTCTTTTTCTCAAATATAAATAAACATTAAAAATAAATAAATGAATAAAATAATCATTAAAAAATAAAATAAAGACTGCAACAAGAGACGAAGAAAGGCATTATATCATAATTAAGGGGTCTATCCATCAAGAAGATCTAACAATTGTAAATATTTATACCCCCCAACATGAAACACCCAAATATATAAATCAATTAATCACAAATATAAGCAAACTTATTGCTAATAATACCACAATTGTAAGAGATTTTAATACTCCACTTATAGCAATGGACACATCACCTAGGCAGAAAATCAATAAGGAAACAATGGCTCTGAATGATACATTGGACCAGATGGACCTAACAGATATATTCAGAACATTTCATCCTAAAGCAGCAGAATACACATTCTTCTCGAGTGCACATGGAACATTCTCCAAAACAGATTACATATTAGGTCACAAAAAAGCCCTCAACGTGTACAAAAAGATTGAGATCATACCATGCATATTTTCAGATCACAACGCTACAAAACTTGAAATCAACCCCAAGAAAATAATTGGAAAGACCCCAAATATACGGAGGTTAAAGAACATCCTACTAAGGAGTGAATGGGTTAACCAGAAAATTAAATAAAAAATTAGAAAATACACGGACACAAATGAAAATGAAAACATGATAGTCCAAACCCTCTGGGATGAAGCAAAGGCAGTCCTAAGAGGAAAATACACTGCATTTCAGGCCTATCTCAGGAAGCAAGAAAGGTCCTAAAGGTAGAACCTAACCTTACACCTAAAGGAGCTAGAAAAGGAGGAGCAAATAAAGCCCAAAGCTAGCAGAAGAAAGGAAACAATAAAGATTATAGCTGAAATAAATGATATAGAATCCAAAAAACCAGAACAGATCAATGAAACTAAGAGCTGGTATTTTGAAAGAATAAACAAAATTGATAACCCCCTAGCCAGACTTCTCAAAAAAGAAAAGAGAGGGGACCCAAATAAATGATATCACAAATGAAAGAAGAGAGATCACAACCAACACCATAGAAATGAAAATAATTATAAGAGAATACTATAAAAAATTATATGCCAAAAAACTGGACAATCTGGAAGAAATGGACAAATTCCTAGACCCTCACACACTACCAAAACCCAAATGGGAAGAAATAGAAAATTTGAACAGACCCATAACCAGCAAACACATTGAATTCGTTATCAAAAATCATCCGACATATAAGAGTCCTGGGCCAGATGACTTCCCAGATATTTAAAGAAGAATTAATACCTATTCTTCTCAAACTGTTCTAAAAAATAAAAATAGAGGGAAAGGTTCCAAACTCATTCTATGAAGCCAGCATTACCTTGATTCCAAAACCAGACAAAGACCCCACTAAGAAGGAGAATTACAGGTCAATATCCTTGATAAACCTGGATGCCAAAATTCTCAACAAGATGCTAGCAAATCGAATTCAACAGTACATTAAAAGAATTATTCACTATGATCAAGTGGGATTTATTCCAGGGTTGCAGGGCTGGTTCAATCAATCAACATGATACACCACATTAATAGAAGAAAGTGTAAGAACCATTTGATCTTATCAATAGATGTAGAAAAAGCATTGACAAAATGTAGCATCCTTTCTTGATAAAAACCCTCAAGAAAGTTGGGATAGAAGGAACACACCTTAACATCATTATAGCCATATATAAAAGGTCCACAGCTAATATCATCCTTAATAGAAGAAAACTGAGAGCTTTCCCCTTAAGATCGGGAACAAAACAGGGATGTCCTCTCTCACCACTGTTGTTCAACATAGTGTTGGAAGTCCTAGATCAGCAATCAGACAATGAAATGAAAGAAAAGGCATCCAAATTAGCAAATATGTCAAACTTAATCTTCACAGATGACACGATACTCTACATGAAAAACTGAAAGACTCCACCAAAAAATTGCTACAGCTGATAATGAATTTAGCAAAGTCACAGGATATAAAATCAATGCACAGAAATTGGTTGCATTTCTATACACTGGAAATGGAGAAGCAGAAAGATATATCAAGGAATCGATCCCATGTACAATTACACCAAAACCCATAAAATACCCAGGAATAAACCTAACCAAAGAGGTAAAAGATCTGTACACTGAAAACTATAGGAAGCTTATGAAAGAAACTGAAGGAATGGAAAAAACATTCTATGCTCATGGGTTGGAAGAACAAATATTGTTAAAATTTCGATAATACCCAAAGCAATCTACACATTCAATGCAATCCCTGTCAAAATAACACCAGCATTCTTCACAGTGCTAGAACAAACAATCCTAAAATTTGTGTGGAACCAGAAAAGATCATGAATAGCCAAAGTAATGTTGAAAAGGAAAACCAAAGCTGGAGGCATCATAATCCCAGATTTTAACCTGTATTACAAAACCATAATCATCAAGACAGTATGGTATTGGCACAAAAACAGACACAGATCAATGGAACAGAATAGAGAACCCAGAAATTGCCCCACAAACATATGGCCAACTAATCTTTGAAAAAGCAGGAAAGACTATCCAATGGAAAAAAGAGTCTCTTCAGTGAATGGTGTTGGGAGAACTGGACAGCAACATGCAGAAGAATGAACCTGGACCACTTTCTTACACCATACACAAAAATAAACTAAAAATGGATGAAAGACCTAAATGTGAGACAGGAAACCATCAAAACCCTAGAGGAGAAAACAGGCAGCAACCTCTTTGACCTAGGTCACAGTAACTTCTTACCTGACAAGTCTCTGGATGTAAGGGAAATAAAAGCAAAAATGAACTATTGGGACCTCATCAAGATAAAAAGCTTCCTTACAACAAAGAAATCAATCAATAAAACTAAAAGGCAGCCAATGGAATGGGAGAAGATATTTGCAAATGACATATTGCAAAAAGGGTTAGTATCAAAAAGCTATAAAGAACTTACCAAACCCAACACCTGAAAAGCAAATAATCCAGTGAAGAAATGGGCAGAAGACATGAATAGACACTTCTCCAAAGAAGACATCCAGATGGCTAGCAGACACATGAAAAGACGCTCAACATCACTCATCATCCGGGAAATACAAATCAAAACCACACTGAGATACCACCTTATCGGTCAGAATGGGTAGAAGTAACAACTCAGGAAACAACAGATGTTGTCAAGGATGTGGAAAAAGGGGAACCCTCTTGCACTGCTGGTGGGAATGCAAATTGGTGTAGCCACTCTGGAAAATAGTGTGCAGGTTCCTCAAAAAATTAAAAATAGAACTACCCTACAACTCAGCAATTGCACTGCTAGGAATTTATCCAAAGGTAGAGGTGTGTTGATTCAAAGGGGCACATGCACCTCAATGTTTATAGCAGCACTATCAACAATAGCCAAATTATGGAAAGAGCCCAATGTCCATAGACTGATGAATGGATAAAGAGGATGTAGTGTGTGTGTGTGTGTGTATAGTGTGTATATATATATATATATATATATAGTATATATATACTATATAGTATATATATATATAGTATATATGTGTATATATATATATAGTATATATATATATACATGCATGTGTGTGTATAGTATATATGTGTGTGTATATATATGGTATATGTGTATATATACACAATGGACTACTACTCAGCAATGAAAAAGAATGAAATCTTGCCATTTACAACAACATGGATGGAACTGGAGGGTATTTATGCTAAGCGAAATTAGTTAGTCAGAGAAAGACAAATATCACATGATTTCACTCATACGTGGAATTTGAGAAACTCAACAGATGAACATAGGAGAAGAGAAGGAAAAATAAAATAAGATAAAAACAGAGGGAGGCAAACCGTAAGAGATCCTTAAATACAGAGAATAAACTGAGGATTGCTGGAGGGGAGGGCTGTGGGGGTGATTAAAGAGGTGACTGGCATTAAGGAGGGCACTTGTTGGGATGAGCACTGAGTGTCGTATGTAAGCGATGAATCACTGGGTTCTACTCTTGCAGCCAAGACTACACTGCACGTTGAGCAATTTGAATATCAATAAAAAAATTTTAAGTAAGCTTTTGATTGCTCTCTTCCACAAAGCTCCCCTCTTCCCTTCTCTGCCTCTGTCTCAGGAACCTGGCACCACCCTAGAAAAGACTAACAAGGCTGGCAGTGCTTCTACAACTCCTGTTGAAACTGACTAGCTCCTGCATTTCCCTATTAACCTCCGGGCCCCTCCCTCCCCGGACTTGCAGGTTTTGAAGATCACAGGCTGCTGCAGCCGCCTTTACCTAGCAAAGCAATAAAGTGACTGTTCCTCTTTATCTGGAACTCTGCCTCTGCGTTCTATTTTGGCTCCGAAGCATGGAGGTCAGTTTTCGACAACACATTCCTACATCTTTTGATGTCAGGAGAAAGGATTCCTGGCAAAACCAATTAAAAAGCTAAGATTGTTTGGACGCATTAAATGCTCACCGTTAAGATCACGAAAACCAGCCTGTAAAAGTTTAACATTGTGACCTTCAAAAGGGCATATGCTACCATACAGAAATCACCATCCTTACTCATCGATGACTAGGGGATCCATTATCAGTGGTCTTATGCCTGAAGATGGGTCACTGATCATCTCCAGCACCACTGTTTCCATGCTGCTGTGAACCTGCTGTCCAGCCTGAATTATGAGCACTAGCCACCCCCTCTTCCCCACCCCCAGTGTCCAGTGTTTCAGGAGAATGGGGTTAGAAACCCAGATTGGAAAGGTTGCCACACCTTAATGTCAGATTTTTTTTTTGTTTTACAAAATGTTTGCTGTAAAAGATATTGCCAGTATCTTCACATTTGTAAAAGTAATGAGATCTCAAAATCTATGCTAAAAATTATTTTCATTTCCACAAAAATCTGGAGTAAAAGCCTATTAAGCCACCCTAACACTTTTGGAGACTACGGCTGGTTACTGAAAGTCCACGTGCTTGGAGATTTTAGACTCTTGAGAGAAATGATGAGTTAAACTCTTGGTACAGGTAATAAGAATGCGGACTATCAGGACTGAAATTTTTGGGCAAAGGAGAGACAAGTGTGCCGTGTTTTGCAAGGTGAACATCTAAGTTGGGAGGGACATTTTCTGGAAATCAAAAAGTGGAAAACAAACCATAACATTCTTTTGGCCTACCATTTTGTTATTATTATCATATTTTTTCAATGTTTATTTATTTTTGAAAGAGAGAGAGAGAGAGAGAGACAGAGTGTGAGTGGAGAAGGGGCAGATAGAGAGAGAGGGAGACACAGAATGTGAAGCAGGCTTCAGGCTCTGAGCCATCAGCACAGAGCCTGATGCAGGGCTCAAACTCACGAACCGCGAGATCACGACCTGAGCTGAAGTTGGACGCTTAACCGACTGAGCCACCCACTCAGGCGCCCCATTGTTATTATTATCTTTAAATTTTTACTGTTATTTAAAAAGTTGAATGTTACTCTTAAAATTTTTTTTTTAAATAGAATGCTTTTCTGTGTGACAGTGTCACAGGACACTTAAATATGCTTGAATCCAGTTCTGTGTGAGGAGTTCAGAAGGGAAAGATCCAGACTACTCAGTGGCAGCCTGATAAGTAACCACATATATAAACACAAACCAGTGTGGACGCTGACCACAGCATTAGCAAACATAAATACAAGAAATGAGTGAAGACAAATACCAGAGACAAACGGCAAAAAATTGAATCAACTGAAGGCCACTGATTCACTAATGAGAAAGGAAGTATTGGGGAAAAAAACAGCAGGAAAAATCATAAAACCACTAAAAACGATGCGTTCTCTTCTTTTCTCAAGAAAAACGAAAGGGAGCACGAGGTACTGGTGAGCCAGTGTATTACTGCTCCATAGGTCTCAGAATTAAAGACGACGTCCCTGTTGTCAGTCATCCCAGCCCTGGTCCTCCCCCCGGGGTGTCTGGCCTCTGGCTCATCTGCTCTCGCGTCTTGCAAGATTATAGTCAAATGTCGGCTGGAGCTGTGGTTTCCTCCGAGGCTGGACGGGAGCAGGGGAGGAAAATCTGCTTCTGAGCTCCGTGGCAGTCACACTCTGTTCCACACAAATTCCAGAGTGAGGGCTTCTGTGTATTGTTGCCCACAGGACGGAGGCTGTCCTAGTCTGCTTCCCATGTGGTCCTCTCCGTAGGCCAGACTCTAACCTACAGCTTGTTTCTTAAAAGTGTTCAAGGGAAAGAGTCCCCTGGCAAGATGGAAGCTACAGTCCTTTGAAACACGATCAGGTACGTGTGATCAGGGAAACTCCCCCCGCCTTTGCTGCTTGTTTATAAAGGCAAATCACAGGACACACCTACAGTTAAGCAAGGGGATTATGCACAAAGGATTCACAAAGGTCATCAGATTCACAAACACTAATAGTCTAGGATTATGGGCCACCTTAGAGTCTGTCCATTGCATACATGGAGGGAAAACTTTCAATAAAGTGTTAACAAACCTAAACAGCAGTATGTGGAAAGGACTATACACTATGCCTGATGGGGTTCATCTCAAGAATGGAAGATTGGTCTAACATTAGAAAACAGAGAATATTAATTCTCTCCATTGACAATATGAAGTAGAAAAATCATATGACATCTCAGTAAATGCACTGACATAATTCCACTTTCATTAGTGATAAAAGCTGTCTGCCTAATAAGAATAGAAGTAGTCTTTTTCGATGTAGTAAAGGGCATCTAGGAAAAATGTATAGCTTATATCACAATTAACGGTGACAAACTGGATGCTTCCTAGGGAAGAACAGAGGTAAAGCAAAAATTTTTTACTCCCAGAACTTCTGTTCATCATTGTACTAGAAATCTTAGCCAGTACAACAAAGCAAGCACAAGAAGTAAGAACCATAAAAATGGGGAGGGGAGGAGTACAATTTTCATTCACACATGATATGATATTATATCTATATCTATATCTATCTATATCTATCTATGCATATAGTGGTTTTATGATTTTTCCTGCTGGTTTTTCCCCAATACTTCCTTTTTCGTTAGTGAATATATATGTGTGTGTATATATATATATATATATGTATATATACACACACACACACACACACACACGTATACTTATATATATATGTGTATATATATACATATATGTATGTATATTTCTAGTAGTTTTGTAATATTTTTCTTAGGATTTTGTATATATAATATATATGCGTATATATAATATATATAAAATCCTAAGAAAAATATTACAAAACTACTAGAAATATACATACATATATGTATATATGTATATAAAATGTATACAAAATCCTAAGAAAAATATTGCAAAACTACTAGAAATATTAAGTTAATTTAGCAAGATCACAAGAAGAAACTCAATATAAAAACAAAGTGTTTCTTTGTGTTAGCAATGAACTATCAGAAATTTAAAAAAGATCCATTCACAATATGAGCAAAAATAAAATACTTGGAGATTAGTTTAATAAAAGAGACACAAGGCATGTTCATGAAAGCATTTCTGAAAGAGTAAGGAGGACAAAATAAGTAGAGAGATATACCATGTTCACGGACTATAAGGTGCAATAATACTAAGATTTTAATTTCCCCCAAACTTATCTGTGGGTTCAATGCAACCCTAACCATAATTTCAGCAGAATTTTTTGTAAAAAATTGACAAGCTAATTTGATATTTATGTAGAAATGCAAAAACCTACATAAGCTAAAACATTTTTGAAAGTGAAGAAAAGTCAGAGAAGTCATGGCACATGATTACCAGATACAACAATAATTAAGACAGCATGGGAAAAATAGGCAAATAGATCAATGGAACAAAATAGGTCATCCAGAAGATGAGTCACACTTAGTTCTGTTGTGGAACTGGGTGGCTGACCCTGGATTCAGTCCTGTGACTTGCTTTAGCCAACAGGAAGTTAGCAAATGTGATGCTAACAGAAGAAAAGGACATGCCAATTATGCTCGCTCACCTTGGCACCTCTGTCATGAGAGCTTGGTCAAGCTAGTCTGAGAGAAGATGAGGGAGGGACACAGGGCCCAGATACTCCCAGATACTGCTCTGTCCCAGAGCCACTCAATAGCTGGACATGTGAATGAGCCATCTAAGAAAACAGCTCAGCTGAGACCAGGTGAAATTGCAAACTCACAAAGCCATGACTTTTATAAAAGCTTACGGTTTTGAGGTGGTTTGTTAATACGGCATCATTTTTCAGTGGATAACTGATGTACTTATAACTTATCTGCCTCAAAATTTCACCTCAAAGGACTTCTCATTCATTTTAAGAAATTGCTAGTGTTACTGAAGGATGTGTGTGTGTATGTTCTGGTTGGGAAGTTTGGTAATTCATATTATGGATTTTGATTTTTTTTCTCCACTTTGGTAGCTCAGTCAACTTTTCTAGTAACGAAGCAAGTGCTGCTCCAAGATCTCAGATATCAGATATGAACTGTAGAGCGTATTATGTGTAAATATTTGGATTTTAGTAAAATTTCCTAGATATTAGTAGGATTTGTTTTTACCAAATTCCAGTATTCTTATCAGATTGCTTCTAATTTATGCAAGAAAATGGTATTTATCCAACAGGAGAGTTTCCATCAGATGGCAGTTGACATTTCCGTTCATGATCGAGACTTTTTTTTTGAAATGTGGGATCTGTACACTTATTGCCTCTCAGATTCTGTTAAAAAAGTCATGAGATCATGACCGGAGCCGAAGTCAGATGTTTAAGTGACTGAGGCACCCAAGCGCCCCCAAAATGTGTCTATTCTTACATTTCCCTTTTAGCATTTTCTTCTTAAAGCCTGCTGGTGACATTCCAAAAGATATTTTTTTATCCACAAATTTTAATTTTAGAAACTGTGATAGGAATTTTGGGAAACCACATGACCTCTCTGAGCTGCAACTGACTATATTAGAATCCTAAATGGTACTACATGATGGGAAAGAATTCCAAAAGTAACCTCAAAGAATGTATGACATTCAGGAATAATCTTATTCTTTTTTTGGGGGGGAATAATCTTATTTTTGAGATTATTTCATGACCTGAGATTTGTTCAGAGACTGAAAACAAAGAGGTGCCTGGAGAGGTGCCTGGGTGGCTCAGTCGGTCAAGCATCCGACTTCAGCTCAGGTCACGATCTCACGGTTCATGGGTTTGAGCCTTGCGTCGGGCTCTGCGCTGACAGCTCAAGAGCCTGGAACCTGCTTCGGATTCTGTGTCTTTCTCTCTCTCTGCCCTTCCCCCACTCATGTTTCTCTCTCTCTCTGTCTTTCCCTCAAGAATAAATAAACATTAAAAAATATTTACAAAATTGAAAATAAAGCTATGGACTAAACCCACAATTTGCCTCAGTGGGGTAAATTGAATGTCAACTTAAACTTTATTTTTTTTCCACTCTGTTGAGATATAATTAATTTATAGTAAACTACACATACTTAAATTGCACACTTTGAAAAATTTTGACAGAAGTATGCACTGTGAAACCATCACTGTAATCAAGATACCAAACACTTGCATCTACCTCAAAAGTTACTTCAGGCCCCTGGGCCATCTCTCCCTCTCTCCAACCCTGTTCCAACAATCAATGATCTGTTCTCTGTCATGAGGGATTAGACTGCATTTCCTGAAATCTTAACAAAATTCAATCATAGAGCAGCAATAGTGTTCTGTGTCTTCTTTCACTCAGCCTGGTTATTTTGAGATCCATCTACGTTGTTGTATGTATCTTTTTTTTTTTAATGTTTCCTTTATTTTTGAGAGACTGAGAGAGACAGAGTGCAAGCGGGGGAGGGGCAGAGAGGGGGAGACACAGAACTCGAAGCAGGCTCCAGGCTCTGAGTTGTCAGCACAGAGCCCGACGTGGGGCTTGAATCCACAAGCTGTGAGTTCATGACCTGAGTTAAAGTCGGATGCTTAACTGACTGAGCCACCCAGGTGCCCCCGTTGTTGTATGTATCTAAAGGTTGTTGCATATTGGGACACCCGAGTGGCTCAGTGGATTAATACCTTGACTCTTGATTCCGGTTCAGGTCATGATCCCAGGGTCGTGGGATTGAGTCCGTATCAGGCTCTGGGATGACAGCATGGAGCCTGCTTGGGATTCTCTCTCTCCCTCTCCCCCGCTCGTGCATGTGCTCTCGCTCTCTCTCTCTCTCTCTCTCTCTCTCCCTCTCTCTCAAAATAAATAAATAAACATTAAAAAACGTTGTTGCAAATGATTACTGAGTGGTTTTTAACAGAATGAATATACTATGTTTTGTTTACCTATAAGTCTACTAATGGATATTTGGGATGCTTCCAGTGTTTGGCTATTACAAATACAGCTGCTATGAACAGTCGTGTAATAAGTCCTTTTATAAACATTTCCTTCTTTCTTGGGTAAATACCCAGCAATGAAAGGGCTGTTTCTTATGGGGAGTGTATGTTTACCTTGTTTAAGAACATGTCAAACTGTTTCCAACCTCACCCACAGTATATGAGAGAGTCAGGGTTCTACAACATCAGGTCAGCTCTTCTGGCCATTCTAGAAGGTGGCTGGTGGTATCTGGCTGTGGTTTGAGTTTGCATTTCCCTACTGACTGATGATATTCATCATCCTCTTGTGTATTTTGTGGGTTTTTACGCATTTGGTGGTATTTTTGTACCTTATTATGTGAAGGACTGTTCAATATTTTGTCCATTTTACTGGGTCATTTGTTTTCCTGTTACTGAATTGTAAGAATTCTTTTTTTTTTTTAATGTTTATTTTTGAGAGAGAGAGCGAGCGAGCGAGACAGCACAAGCATGAGGTAGGGAAGGGCAGAGAAAGAGGGGGACAGATGATCTGAAGTGGGCTCTGTACTGACAGCAGAGAGCCCAATGTGGGGCTCGAATTCACAAATCACAAGATCATGATGTGAGCTGAAGTCAGACACTTTATTTATCTAAAAAAATTTTTTTTTAAATGTTTATTCATTTCTGAGAGAGGGACAGAGCATGAGCAGGGGAGGGGCAGAGAGAGAGAGGGAGACACAGAATCCTAAGCAGGGTCCAGGCTCTGAGCTGTTAGCACAGAGCTCAACATGGGGCTCGAACTCATAAACCATGATTTCATGACCTGAGCCGAAGTTGGAAGCTTAACCGACTGAGCCACCCAGGCACCCCTGAAGTCAGACACTTTAAACCAACTGAACCACCAGGCACCCCTAAATTGGAAGAATTCTTTATATAATCTAGAGAGTAGTCCTATGTTTGATAGTTGTATTGCAAATATATTCTCATGCTGTTCATTCCCTTTTTATTTTGATGGTATGGTTTTAATTCTTTTGAAGAAAAATAGTTTTAATTTTAATAAAGTTCAAGCCATCAATTATTTTTTCTTGTGAGATTCAGGTGTGTGTGTGTGTGTGTGTGTGTGTGTGTGTGTGTGTTTACCCAAAATCCTACAATTTTTATCCTCTCTTACATATTCTTTTAGATATTTTAGTTTTGGATTTTTATTAATATCTGCCATCCATTCCATGTTTTTAAATGTGTGGTTATGAGTCAAGGGTCTATGTCTAATGCGCTGGTCTTGTTTGTCAAAATGACATTCTACTTTTCATTGAATTGCCTTGGGATCATCGCCAAAAGTAAATTTACCATATACGTGTAGGTCAACTTCTAAATGGGTGGTTCTGACACGGGGGGCAATTTTGTAGACCTCTTGGGCATCCCTCGTTAGATTTATTCTCAGGCATTTCATGGTGTCTTGTCCTATTTTTTAAAAAGAAATCTTGGATAAATGGTTAAAGTTATAGATGAAACTCAGAGTGGGCACATGGATAGTCCACATATATGGATTTAACAAATATGTTTGTCCTGATTTCTTTTTTTAAATTTTTTTTAATGCTTATTTATTTTTGACCGAGAGAGAGAGAGAGAGAGAGAGAGAGAGAGAGAGAGCTTGAGTGGGGATGGGGCAGAGAGAGAGGGAGACACAGAATCGGAAGCAGGCTCCAGGCTCTGAGCTGTCAACACAGAGTCCGATGCAGGGCTCGAACTCACAGACCGTGAGATCATGACCTGAGCCGAAGTCAGACGCTCAACCAACTGAGCCACCCGGGCACCCATTTGTCCTGATTTCTGATCACTAACTTGCTTTCCGTGAATCTTTAAATCCCCAAATCCATGTCTTCCAGCTCCTGGAGAAAGGCTTTGTCTTGCTGCATTTTCTTGGGTTGGTGTTTTTCTAGTTGTTTCCACATGTTGGTTCTTCTCTCAGTTGTTCAATTGGTTGGAGCTTCTTGTTTAGATTCTTTGTTGTTGTTGTTGTTGTTGTTGTTTAATGTTTATTTAATTTTGAGAGAGAGAGGGAGGCAGAGTGTGAGCGGGAGAGGGGCAGAGAGAGGGAGACCCAGAATCCGAAGCAGGCTCTGGGCCCTGAGCTGTCAGCACAGAGCCTGAGGCAGGGCTTGAACTCACGAACCATGAGATCACGACCTGAGCTGAAGTCAAACACTTAACCGACTGAGCCACCCAGGCACCCCTTGTTTAGGTTATTGATCTGCTTGTCGGTCTCCCGCTCTCGAGGGGTGAGGTGGCTGAGAAGCAGTCTCATCAGTGATGTGCCCCGGGGTGGGGGGGTGGGCAGGAGCACGGCTAATCAGGACTCTTGTCTCTTCTCACTCCTGCTCTTCAGCTTTCCTAGCCTCAAGTTTCCTTTAATATTGAGGGGCTGTTTTTGCTAGTGGCTTTTCATTTCCTGGTTGTGATGTTACGTTCCAAGGTGGTTCCTCCTCGCCTAGCTTAGGGTTGGCGATTGGTTTATTTCCACAAACTGGGCGCCTATAAGCCATTGCAGCTTTATGTTCGTCCCTGGGTACTTCACTTGAACTGCTTGCTAAGTCCTTGTTTTTGCTGGAAATACCCCATCCAAAAATGGGTGCCAAGGAACCCGCCATTTGATGGCTTCAGCATTTGATGGCACATACTTGTGCCACATAGAGCCAGGTTAATGCCAAAACTGGTACCCGATGTTAACATGGAACCTGGGAGGACACGTAGCTTGTTCAAATGCACTTGCCATTTGGGCACCAAGGGACATATTTAGAATCAGAAATAAGTTTGTACTTTGTAACATCCCACGCTTTTTTGTCTCTTCAGGTTTCCAAAGTAGGTAGTACGAATACGTGTCCATGAGGGCTGTCACAGATTGCATCACGACGACCGGTTCCAAAGTCAAACATAGAATCACATTTGGCGAGTGTAAAACCATAATTTGAGCTGCGTCATAAAGAGGCCAGTTTTTGGTAACTGAACCCCAGCCCGTTCTCCATTTGTTGCTGTGAATATTGGACAACTGTTGAAACACGTCAATTAAAATTGCTCGCAGCTCTCTTTACCAAGAATCTCTAAAAGCCATAAAAACAACATATGTCAGCTTCTAATAAATTGCAATAATTTTTAAATACTCCCTTTATTTACATAGAATATTTACTATTTGCTGTCTTGGCGTTTGTTTCTTTACTCAAATTATCCATGAAATGTTCAATAAAGATAATGTTTATGATCTGACTACTATTGTAACTCCATAATTCTAAAACGGATTCTGTGGGTCTTTACAGAAGGTCTTATAAAAGGAATGACAAGATAATTGTTTGATTGGCACATGGATGGTAATGACCAGAAAAATGGCGTTGACATAAAGAAACCCATTAAGATATATGGGGCGGTTGGATACAGAAAACAAGTCAGTTATAACAGCAGAAGAGTGATATCTCATTAACCCTCAAAAACAAAAGGAACACTTTTTTTTTTTAATTTCCCTAGACACTAAACCAAAAGCTACTGGTTTTTAAACCCATCAGGAAGCTCCTCTCCCTTCCCTACTTGCCTGATAATAAGCCCCAGTCTATGTCAAATCTTGGTACTTACTAGGCTTTTATAGCAGATGAGAAAATAGTAAAGTTAATGTCCCTTAACAGGCATTTCATTTGTACCCGTTTCATTCTGAGTATGACAAATCCATCCAATACACTCAATCTTTACACAAAAATGATTTAAAATGGACGATTAGATGGGCACAGTAATTGAACTTTCCCCCTCGGCTATGAGAAAATCATGTCTCTAGTAATAAAGACTCTTTAAAACAACTGAATTTCAACACAAAGAATGACCTTAGAGACTGAGGGGTTAATTTCTCATTTAATTTCTCCATTTTCCCTCACTTGTACCCACCATTTGGAGTCTCTCAACCCAGCGTCTGTAATATCTTTTCCCTTAATGTCTGCACTCTACTACTTTCCTGGTGGAAGACCGCCTTGTCCTTTCAGCCCTAGCAGACACATTATTCTACTTCCAAGTAGGTGAGCGTGGCCACATATATCCTTTGTAGTTAGTGTGCTATGTGCATTTGACTCTAAACTACGTAGTGGGGGAGTTCTTCACTTTTAAAAGCGTGGGTTCCTGACTTTACTCTTTGATCTTTATAAAGCCATATGGTTTTCCTGACCTTGGATAACGTGAGAGATATTGAGCAATTGAGGATGTGCAGAGGCTGTTGAAAATCTGTCAGGAAATAACAGAGCACTAGGATGAAGGATGGAGACCACTAGCATGACCACTAGGATGGAGACCATTAGGATGACCACTAGGATGGAGACCACTAGGATGACCACTAGGATGGAGACCACTAGGATGACCACTAGGATGGAGATCACTAGGATGGAGACCACTAGAATGACCACTAGGATGGAGACCACTAGAATGACCACTAGGATGGAGACCACTAGGATGACCACTAGGATGGAGACCACTAGAATGACCACTAGGATGGAGACCACTAGGAGGTCCACTAGGTTGGAGCATGGAGACCACTGTCCTCACCACCCAAATCATCTGCATCTCAATTCCTTTGGATGCACCTGCAAGTGATCAGAATTGCTAGCAACAAAACAAAATATCAAACACAGTGCTTGCTTTCCATTGCTGGCATTTCCCCCTGGCTGGTCAGCAGATCACCCATGGGTGGTGGAGGGAGGGTGAAGGCACAACCAAACCGGGTGACTGAGGGAATCTGGGACCCTAAAATCTCCTTTCCTGGGTAGGTGACTAGAATTCAGTTCAATATGTTGAAATTGATTTGTTTAATTAAAATGGTAAGGTCCTCAATTTCAAGGAGTCTAGGAAACCCAATCAAAACTTCTCTTGAGTTCTTTATATTTTTTATATAATTCTAAATTTTATTTTACTTTAGTATAGCTTCTGTAGTTCTTAGTACAGGAAACTGCAAAATAAATTTTAAAAATTGCGAGAAAGTAGCACTACCCAAATATCAAGTATATACAAAGAATCAGCTTGTTTCGCTCGTCTGTGTAGTTTGGCCAAAGCTGCGGAAGGGCATCCAACTTAGAGTATTTTATGTTTTATTTTTCTATTCTATGAACGGTTGACAATTCTATCTTCTCTGCCCAGAGGAATTGGATAGAAAATATTCACATGACTAAATTTTTGCATATTCTATGCACTTTATTTTTTCCATGTCCATGCCCAAATACTATTCCCAAAATAAGCCGTAATGTAGTTTTCTGAACAAAATCATATAAATGTTATATGGATTTGAGAGTTACTTTATGTGTAGGAACATTAAGAAATTCTTTTGTTTCATATATGTATATATATATATATATATATATATATATATATATATATATGCTTATAAAACAGAAAAGAGTATGACTGTGTTTTCCTATTCATTTAGAATTGTTTCTCAAAGCTTCAAAGGCAGGTGGAGAGGTCAAATACCCATATTAGTATTTTCATTTAGTGGCAATTTTTTCATTTCACAGTGAGTAAAATATTTGAAGACTGTGATTCCATGGGTTACTGGTCTCAGGTCAAAAATAGGTGCCATGCACTTGTACAGGCGTTTGCTACATAACCATCCATCTATAATGTACCCTTAATCTTTCCTCTATGCCTTCATGAGTCTCGACAATGAATATGCCATTCGCATGAATTTTGAGGGTCACCTGGATATCAATGACTGCTTGGTACGGCCAGAACACAAAAAGTTGTGTTACTCCTATCACACCATAACCAACATCTTCCACACTTTGCTGAATAAGGGAGCTAAGGGGCTGAAGGCATTTTTGCAATCAGAGGATAGCTTCGTAATTTATGAAATTGTTTTCAAAACTATTAAGGCATATCAGTTCTAAATAGCTTAGAAAACATTTGGACTCGAAAGCATGTGGTCTAGGAGGGCTTAAGGGACGGTGTCCTTTAAAGGACTCAACACAGATAACTACTGTTAGTGACTGACAGTGCTAGGGACACCTGCTTGGAGGCTCTGTGTACATTTCTAATGGGAATCCTCTTGGGAACATGCACATTGACATTGCTATAAATCCACGGTCTCCCACTTTGGTTAGAGCGAAATACACTGTTATAACCTCTTTGGTTCTCAGTTGGAATGGGGCTACTGATGGCTTTTAGCAGAGAATGGCTCAGCAGTAAACCACTGCCCACAGGCTAATGTGTCTGAGAAAGTGGTTTCAGAAAGTGACAGCAGGAGATGACTGGAAAGAACCAGATGCTCTGGGAAATAATGATGTAGGCGCAACTGTCCCTCCTCCAGCTACACCTGCTCACAAGATGAGAGGCTGATAAACAGTGCGAGGGGACGCGAGCAGGAAAAATGGTAGGGTTTTCCATTGCTTCAGAATCTGCTGAGGAATATTCCATCTGCCTTTTACAGTTTCTACATCTCATCTCCAGATCAAATTTGATTAACTGCCAACTCAACCTCCAGAATCCACCTGTTGGAAAAAGAAGGTCATATTATGGGCACCCTCAACCAACTGAACCGTGATTTTGCCAATTCAGCAAAAGAAATGGGTTCAATTTTCATCAGACTGTAAGATTCCTCTCAGCTCTGATTTCTGTATACATTCCATATCTCTAAATTCTTTAAACTCAAAAGAATGTCCTTATCAATAAACTAAGTTCAGAGGTTATTTCTTAATAGGTTATTTCTGTGTAGTAAGGCTAATATATGAAATTCTTCATTTTTTTTTTCTTTTCCCACCGGAAAAATAATGGTCCACAATTTGTCTTGAACTTCAGCTCTGTTTTGTTGGCTATATGAAGCTGTTTCTGGAAATTTCATTGTAAAAATGAAAACATCAGGTATTTGTAAGTATACAAATTTCTAGTAAGTCACTGGGTGAGTGAGTTAGATATTCTCACAAATAATGTAGGGGCCAAGGGACAGGCTGTCCTAAGACAGGCAACTTTGGCATAAAGATTATTTTGAGATAGAAGCAATCAAAACCCAGCAGAGTCAGGAAAAACTCTTCACCTTTCCCTCAACTGCCTAAAAAGAATCTGGACAGAGGACCCGCTCCAGGAAGAGAGCTACCATCACAGATAGCTGCATTATGATAGGAAGCAGGTATGCTGGACAGAGAAGAGCCTAGCAAGGCCACTTGGATCAAGGTCTCTGTGTCCCATGGTTTCTGTGTGGCTCGGCAAACATTTGTTTACCAAACATTTGCCCTTTTACATCTTCCTGTGGCTTGCATTCCTTACCTTTTAAGTTCCAGGTCTCTACCCCCTTTTCCTTAGTTCAGAATGACATATATACCTCATTTTGCCTGACTGTCTTTGGAATGTTTCCATGTCTGTGTGAATTCCCCATATGTATGAAATTAAATTGGCTTTTCTCCTATGAATCTGTCTCATGTCCATTTGATTTTTAGTCCAGCTAGAAGGACCGTGAGGGGCAGAGGAAGTTCTTCCTTCCCTACAACAGTCATCTGAGATGATATAAAAGAAAGAAAACAAACTACTGCGACATAATTGCTCATGGTCTATGTTAGGTATAGCATGGAAAAAGTGTTTATTAAAAACATTTTTTTTAACGTTTATTCATTTTTGAGAGACAGACACACAGAACAAGCGGGGGAGGGGCAGAGAGAGAGAGGGAGACACGGAATGTGAAGCAGGCTCCAGGTTCCAAGCTGTCAACACAGCCTGGCACGGGGCTCGAACTCACGAACCGTGAGATCATGACCTGAGCCGAAGTTGGACCCTTAACCGACTGAGCCACCCAGGCACCCCTGGCAAAAGTGTTTTTTAATCACCAGCCATAGTTTCTGCTGTTCTAGCATGTCAGAATGGGGCAATTTGGCCAGAAATGTGTAATAAACACTTTCTTATGCAAGTCTCTTTTATATCACACATATAAAACAGAAGATCAATACAATACAATATTTCTAAGATGTTGTTACGAAGGCTGGCCAAATACCTTTCGTTGTCATTAAAATTATAACAAACCTAGCATCCATCATGTTATAATGTCTCATTTTTAAAGAATGTGGAATCAGAATTAGTAGGTTTTGAGCATTGTCTATTGCTCTGCAGTAAATTATTCCGAGATCTATGTACCTCTTTCCCAGAGGCTTTCTATAAAGAGAAAGAAATGCAAAATGTGTAGAGTCTCTTGGTTCGGAGATGTATAAGCCTCTATTCTATGTTTTGATTAGAGAACAGTGAAAAATACAGTCTCTTGGTGCCTCATTAAGGGAGTTTCAATCAGACGTTATCTTTGTACTGGCCTCAGATTAAATAAGGGAATTGTGACTAGACGGCTCCCATGACTGATCAGTGAGATTAATGGTATCGAATGGGGTCAGGTGTCCCTTTCCCAGCACATCCCTCTTATAAAAAGCTGTCAGCTGGTCTTCTGCATTAAACTGAGCCTTGAGCTGTGGGCAAACCCCTGCCCCTACCCCTTTGACTGTATGAGCATGCAGATTTTGTGGGTTGGGGCCAGGAGCAGCTCTCCTGAGGTGAGCACAGAAAGAGGCAGGAACAAATTCGAAGAGTTACCACGGTCGCCTTGAAGAGGCACCACCTAACAGACTATTGGACTGACTCTTTGTCTCTTCGTATCTTGAAACACTCTTCTCAAAGAAAGTCCTGGTCAGTCAGTGAAGAAGATCCCTACTTTTGCCAAATCCTAAAACGGCGCATGTACAAATTCATTTAAAGTTTTATGTGATTTGTTATGGCATTGGTGCTGTCATGCCGTCATCATGAACTATTGGTTGGCAAACTGACAGGGCACATTCTAATGCTGAGATAGAGGGTACCATTAGGGCACTCCCCATATGTGCAAATGCAGCTTTTGATCATCTCCTTTCCTACCTTCCTTGCTTTTATCTCATAAAGTCACATTCACTCACCCCGCACTACAACCAAACACCGAACCCTGTGACTTTTGAGCCTTACGATACTGAAGGAACAAAATATTGATGCTGGGGATTATTTAAAGAGATATAATTGTTCAGAGAAAATTGCTTGAAAGATGACATTCCTCCTAAAATCTCTATTTATAACAATTTGTAATCTTCTTTCTAGCTAATTTCATCCAGGTGTGACTGTCCTCATTCATTATTACCACTTGGCACTTTTAAACTCGGTGGGATTTATTTTATTCCTATCAATAATTATTATTCACGTGGGCATTCACAGTGAAATTCATTCTAATGGGATTCATTAATTTATGGAGGATGTTCTCGAGTCTTCAGGCAAAAACTTAACAATTATTTCATTTCCTACTTTTAAAAATGAAATTCATATGCAGTTAATAATGTAATTAGTACAGTGTCTGAAAGACGTCAGAATTCGCTGCAGCCCTATGGAAGGCAGCAAGTTACCTGTTTTGAAGAATGGGTTAATATGCAGTAAGAAATAAAATACTCATCCAGCTTTAAATTCTACTCAAAACCATAAAGCCTGGAGCTTCAATATTAAATAATGACTTTATTGCTTTGCCTAAACCATTTTTCCCTTTTCTCCAATAATTTTTTTTGTATTTTATTTTTTAATTCACCGAAATCATAGAAAATAACTCCAGATCTGTAAGCCTAAGGTGGTAATTTTAAAACTAGTTGAAGGGAAGGTTTAAATTACTCATGTTCTTTTTCACTTGTTATTGTTCTTTGGGAAACAAAGGCAAGGAGGGGACAGTCGGGATCATTGGGCCCAATTTACTGGGGAGACGAACCAGCTCGTGCCCGGGAAGACGCGGCAGGTGAGTGGCAGAGAGGACAGCCAGGCCTTCTCGTCCAGAGCAGGGCCTGCCCCCCAGCCTGTGTCCTCGCCGACTGTAATATTAACTTATTCTCAGGCGTTCTTCAGTCGGGCTTTTCTCTCTATGTAAATGTAAAGTTAAAAATGCAAATTTCTCAGTTAATAAAAGGCCTGTTGTTAAAATCTGCCTTCCACTTTAAAAACTGTGGAATTAGGAAATCTAGTAAGTTGGCATAATTTGTGTGTGGCAATACCCATGGCTCCCTGGCCTGGCCCCCAACTTATTTCCACGGATGTCTTCTTCTCAGACACTCTGAGATCTAAACGGGATCACTCCGAAGGCCTGAAGGTGGGTCCCTCTCAAAAGTATTTGCAATTCTGAAGATGCAATCTTCTTTGAGGAATGCCTCTATAGTGATGGCATGTCAGATAGTCATGTCTGTAATTCAGATGAAAAGTCCTGCCTGTGGTGTCCGCCATTTTGCCACATACACTTATTCATCCGCTGTTGACATCCTATCTTGTTTTCCAAAAGGATTCGTGGCCATACCACAGCCCAAAGGAGGCCAGTGTTTCTGCACAGGTTTAGGCAAGCCTTCTGCAACATTTAGAGACTTAAGGACATCACGAGGTATGAAGCATCTAGATATTTTTAGTCATTAAGTAGTACTAAGAGCTACAGGACTGTCCCTATGGCATAAATATAGAAAAAAGGATGAATAAGTTATGAAAACCACAGGCAAAAAAAAAAAGTACAGTTAAAGAAAAATAACTACAAAGAGTAAGAAAAATGGCTAAGTATCCAAATGGCCATGATAAAAAAGAAAAAAAGTTCTGCTTATACAAAAATCGATTCAAAGCCACATACTCTAAGTCTAATAAGCTCCTTTATACTAATACGTACCAACATTTTGTCTCTCTTAGTAAATGTTAATGCAATGCAAATGGTATTTCTCTATTTTAAATAAATGTACTCCTCTTGACTATAAATTAATAGAAATAGATCCAATTATAAGAGCTTAAAATATCCCCTGTTTTTGTTTTTAACCAACTTCTAAATTTTATAAATATTAAAATCTAGGAAGAAAACAGAATACATTATTGGGTCAATGTCTTAACATAAACATCTCAAATTAATTATTAACTTCCTACAATCAACTGATTTATTTTGATACACTAACCCATAAAAGGTTCCACATAAATTATTCTTAATTACATCAATTTCATCTGTAATGCCATATATTTTCCATTGAGCTTTAATTAGAGCTATTTATATGTGTGCTATTATAAACATAGTACATATTAGTGTTTTTTGTTGTTTTTTTTTTCCTAGAACTGCAGCCATGAAGGAGGAAAATGTAATCGGAAATCAAGAAGTAGAATAAACACTGTTTAATTCACCAGTGTTAGGAGTGGCAAGAGAACGTAAGTTGTCCTTTGGCCAATGTTCTGTCAGAGCCCTGGGCCCCAGCGTCCTGGTGAATTGCCTGCAAAGTGCTTCTCAGACTTCAACATGTGGAACAAGTGCGTGGGGAATCCGGCCAAAATGAAGATTCTGATTCTGTGGGTCCGGGGTGGGACCTTTGCATCTGGATTTTTAACCATCTCCCAGATGATGCCAAGCTGACTTGCAATCACAATTTGGGTAGCAACGTCACGGGGTGAAGTGTCTCAGATGTGGTCCCTTGGCCACAAGCAATATGAATTAGATGGCTTGTTAAAAAATAAATGCAGAATGGAAGCGCTCACCCCAGACCCAGGGCAGCTGAATTCCAAGCTACAGCCAGTTTCCGAGCCGACCCTCCGCGTGAAGGTCTCTGCACACTGAGGTTTGAGAAGCACTGCTCCAAAGGGGATTGCACAATCTGTGGCTGGACGTGTGTGTGTGTGTGTGTGTGTGTGTGTGTGTGTGTGTGTGTTTTAACGTTTATTTATTTTTGAGACAGAGAGAGACGGAGCATGAATGGGGGAGGGTCAGAGAGAGGGAGACACAGAATCTGAAACAGGCTCCAGGCTCTGAGCAGTCAGCACAGAGCCCGTTGCGGGGCTCGAACTCACGGACCGTGAGATCATGACTTGAGCCGAAGTCGGCCGCTTAACCGACTGAGCCACCCAGGCGCCCCTGGACGTGTGTTTTAAGCCTGAATGTTACCTGTGGGGGTCAAGGGCCACTGCTCACAAAATAACCGAGTGAGCCCAAGGCTGTCAAAAACTAACGTAAACGATTACTGCCTGAGACCAGTCACCACGTCATTAAGTTTTTAAGATGACTGTGTCACCTTGTCTCTTCACGTGGTAACGCAGACTCTGGCTCCTGGACCAGTAGCCTTCAAACTTCAGCGTGCACAGGGCCACCTGGAGAGCTTGGTCAAACCCACCCCCAGAGCTTCCTGGAAAGCAGAATTTGTGTTTCGAGGCTCCCCAGCGATGCCGATGCTGGTCTGGGGATCACACTGGGTCCCGGATTACTGCATGATCTTGATCACTCACAGCACCTAGAATGCCAATGTCCTGCTGCATTTATTTATTCAATGCAAGTATTGTTTACAAACGGGTGCGTTTATTGAACACAAACTGTTTGCCCACGTGCTGAGATGGCCCAGGGGTTTATAAAACAACATAAGATACAGTCCCTGTTTACCGGGATTTTGCAGTCTAAGTAGATAGAACAAGTTAACATATAAAACCAGTCCAGGATACTTCAAGGGAGCACACCGCAAAGGGTTAAAATGAATGAATTATTCCCGCTTTAGAATTCAGTGTGGGCTGAACTAGCTTCTATTGGTTTAATGAAAAACAAGGCATTAAACGTATTCCTGTTTGTAGTGATAGCAAATTGAAAGGACACTGGTTCAATATTTGCAGGTTCTTTGGCCTTTTCCAGAGGCAATTATACCTCTTACAAATAATGATTGCTTTGTCCTTCCTTTCCAATCCTTATGCTCTTAATTCATTTTATGATTATTTTCTCTTTCTGTGTGATTTTTAAATTATGTAATATGTCGCATGGTTCTAAGACAGGCGTGCTAAAGCGCATGAGCTGAGGGGCGCCCTTTCGTGTCCTACTCACACGGAGTTCTAAGGGAATGACTCCCCCTCCAGTTTTGCTGTGGGGTGCTGTCCATTTGGAATCTGCTATGAGACGGGTTGAAAGTGTGCAATAACAATCTTGTTCAAAAATAAATAAGTATGTGTATGTGTTATGCCTTTTATACTGACACTTAAAGATGCACTAAGCAAAGTCTTTTGGTCACTGTCCCCAGGCCATCTGACTCCTTCTCTAAGCAACCCCAAGCTAGCCCTCTAGTCTCCCTGCTTCTGTGCCTTTCTAGAATTTCCACATGCCTCTTCAAGCAGATATGAGTGTGTAATGCTATTAGGCCTTCAAAGAAAATGTTTTCATAAAATACACATTGTCTTGTGTCTTGTTTTATTCACCTAGAAATATATGTATCCTAAAGGTTTTCCCTCTAATACTAAGCCCTTTTTTATTCTTTCAAACTTTCCACTCTGTAATTCAGCACTGCACAGATCCATCATAATTTACTTTGCCAATCTCTTATTAATGAACGTTGAGGTCGTTCACGATGTTTTGCGATTATAAGCAAGACCACAGTGAACGACCTTGCGCGCATGTCCCATTGCATGTATTTCAACTGATAAATGATAAATCATAAGAGCTACACTGCCAGTTCAAGGGCACTTAAGCATTTGCGATTTTGATGGGATCATCAAAATGACCACCCAGGTTTGCAGATGCAAACGCAGGGACGGGCATGTCCCTTTTGCCAATGCCTCACTGTCAGGGCTTACATCCACTTGGCATTGTGCCCATCGTGGGAAAATGGTGTTTCAGAGGATCACGCCTTTCCTTTGCTCGTGGTCTCCGTGGAGATCAGTATCTTTCCTTCAGGGCCACTGGTGTTTTCCTTCCCACTGACTCTTCACTCATCATCTTTCCTCAGTTTTCTTTAGACTTGATCTCTTCCTAATAAATTGTTTTGTTTTGTTTTGAAAGAGAGAGACAGAGAGACAGAGAGAGAGAGAGAGAGAGACAGAGAGAGAGTGCAAGTGGGGGAGGAGCAGAGGGAGAGGAAGAGAAAGAATCTCAAGCAGCCTCCATGGTCAGTGCAGAGCCCAACTCGGGGCCCGATCCCACGACTGTGAGATCATGGCCTGAGCAGAAATGAAGTCAGATGCTCAACTGACTGAGCCACCCAGCTGCCCCATCTAATTAACTTTCTGTCTTGTTTTTAGGAACCTTTAATTTTTTTGGAGGGGGTACCTTTTTTTTCTTGAAATATGAACCCAAACATTTTTTTCAGTTCTTGGGTTGTTTTAATTTTGGATAGGAAGAGCTTCCTTTTTAATGTAGTAGGTTTTTAAAGGTAATCAAGTTTGTCAACTTTTATTTATGTGCACTAGGTTTTCCATATTAGAAAAGGCCTACTTCACTCGTATAAAGGAGTACTATTTGTTTTTATAAATTATTTTCGTGGTTGCATTTTTTCATAATTAAGTCTCTATCCATTAGAAGCTTCATCTGGTCTACATTCGGGGATATGCATCACATTTCCTTTTGTTTTCTTCAGATAGGTACTGGTTAGTCTTAATGACTTAAAGGCTCTTATGCATTGTCTCCTTGTCAATCACTGGTAACGGTTCCCTGTGTCACCTCCATTTTTTCTTGATCAGCTTCAGCAAGGACTTACAAGTTCTCTGAAAGGAACACAGTCTTGGCTCTGGTGATCGCTCTGTGGCCCATTTATTTTGTATTTTATTAATTATTCTTTTACTTTCTTTTTTTCATTGTTCGACCTTTTGAGTTTTATTTGCCGTGGTTTACCTACATTCTTAATATGAATGTTTAGCTCATTGATTGTAAGCTTTTCTTTTTTTCCCCTAATATATGCAGCCATGATTTAAAACAGAAAATGAAACCCCATAAGCATGTCTTTAACTATCCACAAGTTTTGAAATGGTCATATCATTTTAAAATTGCATTCAGTTCAAGATATTTTTCAAATTTTGGTGTAATTTCTTCTTTGATCTGTGGGTTATCTAGAAGTATATTGTGTCTTTCCCAAAAGTTTAGGGGTTTTCTCATTTTTTGGTTTCTAGCTTAATTCCATTTTCTTCATGAATCATGTTTTGTATTATTTTAATCCTTAGCAATAATTGGAAACTTGATTTGTGGCCCAGAGTATACTGTATTTTTGTGTTTTATGTGTACTAGAAAATGATACGTATTTTATGACATAGATATGTCAGCTGGGTCTCCTTTGCTAACATCTTTTACGTCCTAACGGGTTATCATTTTGTGTCTGTTTATTGTATCATTTACTTTGAGGGGTGTGTTAACATCTTCCGTGATGTGGATTTGTCTCTGTTCTCCTTTAGTTACTTATTTGCATCATGTATTTTGAGGCTATGCTATTACCTAGCTATTACATAAATGCTTCAAGGCTATGCATTTAAGTTAGTAACTGTTACGTCTTCTTAGTGAATTGTACATTCTGACATTATGAAATGTCACCCTTCATCCCTCGCACCACTTCTTACCTTGAAGTCAACTTGGTCTGAGATTAATCTGGCTACACGGCCTTTCTTTTGTTCAATGTTTCCATGACAGATATTCTCCCGTCCTTTTACTTCAACCTTTGTTTGATCTCGTGTAATCTTTTGTAGAACCTTTATGTAATCTCTAGGTGAGTCTTGAAAACAACACAGAATTTCTGTGTGAGTGTGAACACATATGTGTGTGTGTTTCAATTCAGTATGACAATTTTTGGTCTTTTAAGTAGACCATTTAAAGTAATAACTTTTACATTTGAAGTAATACATTTAAAGTAATAACTAATGTATTTGTGCTTAGATTTACCACCAAACTATTCACTTTCTATTTTTATGCTCTTTCTTCTCCCTTAGAGTAAATATTTTAGACTATTTCTACTATTCTATATCCCATTAGCTTTTTCATTTCTTCCTTGCTTCCCCCTTTCTTTCTTTGTTAAATAAATTTATTTTTAAATTTCATTTATTTATTAAATAAATTTCATTTATTTATTGTTTATTTATTTAATTTCATTCATTAACATGCAGTGCAGTATTGATTTCAGGAGCAGAACCCAGTGATTCATCACTTACATTTAACACCCAGTGCTCATCCCAACAAGTGCCCTCCTTAATGCCCATCACCCATTTAGCCCATCCCCCTCCAACCCCCTCCCCTTCTGCCATCAACACTCAGTTTGTTCTCTATATTTAAGAATCTCTTATGGTTCGCCTCACTGTCTATTTTTAAAGTGCTTTTCCTTCCCTTCCCCTATGTTCATCTGTTTTGTTTCTTAAATTCCACCTATGAGTGAAATCATATGAAATTTGTCTTTCTCTGGCTTATTTCACTTAGCATAATACCCTCCAGTTCCATCCGTGTGGTCGCAAACGGCAACATTTCATTCTTTTTGATGGCCGAGTAATACTCCATTGTGTCTATATACACCACATCTTCTTTTTCCATTCCTGGGCTCTTTCTACAAGTTGTCCATTGTTGATAGCAGTGCTACAAACATTGACCCATTAGCTTTTTATCTGAACCATTTCTATTATTATTTTGAAGATTATCAGACACTATAGTATGCATTCTTGGCTTATGGACACGTAACATAAACAGGCACTTTTACCCCTTTCAAGACAAGGCAAAGATCTTATTAACTCTTACTCCATTTATCTCTCTTCCAAACTCCTAAGCTATTTTGGTGTTTCCTTTTGATTCTAAATTTATTTTGCAATCCAGAAAATATTATTTTTAAAATTTTATGTAGTTGGTATTTGTATGGCTTGCCCAAATCTTTACCCTTTCTTCCTCACACCTTCTGGCAACTTTATGCCTTCCTCTGGGACATGTTTTCACTCTTCAGTATTTCCTTTAGTGCAAATTTAAGGGAGATAAACTGTGCCAGGTTTGTATAAGAAATAATAATTATGTGACCTTCATTAATTTTTTTAAATGTTAATTTATTTTTGAGAGAGAGAGAGAGAAGGAGAGAGAGAGAGAGAGAGAGAGAGAGAGAGACAGAGTGTGAGTGGGGAAAGGACAGAGAGAGGGAGACACAGAATCTGAAGCAGGCTCCAGGCTCTGAGCTGTCAGCACAGAGCCCAACATGGGGCTTGAACTCACAGACCGCGAGATCATGAGCTGAGCTGAAGTTGGATGCCCAACCGACTGAGCCTCCCAGGTACCCCTACCTTCATTTTTGAAGAGCATTTTTGGTTGGGTATATGATTCTAGATTTGGAATGTCTTTCAGCACTTCAAACACATTATTTTCTTGACTCTAGTGTTTGTTCTCAGAAGGCAGTGGTTCATCTGAAAGTAATCTGTAGTTTTTTTCTGGCTTCTTTGAGGCTTTCCTGTCCCCTTGGTTTCAGTGAGGACACCATGAGGTTACAAAGCACTACCTAAAAATTACATAGTTATTTACTTGTGGTTCACATACTAATTTAACTGGTAGCTTTATTTGCTTTTTCATTTAAAGAAAATTACGAGTCTTTATTTTTTCAAATACTGCTTCTGTGTGGTTCTTTCTCTTCTGTGTTTCATTCATAACATTTTTGGCAAATCTATCTAGCAGTTTTGTAGTCCTCATTTTTTTTCTGACTCTATTTTTCCCCATTTGGTGAGCTCCTAATTTCCGCTGTTATATTTTTCAGTTTTAGATTGCCATTTGCTGCTTTTCCATAAAGTCTAATTTTTTTGGTGAAGTTATTCATCAGGTCTTTTGTTTCAAGGCCCATGAAGTTTATATCCGTATTCTCTGCTTCTGTTTTCTGTTGTTTCTTGCAGTATGTATGTGTCTTTCCTTCTTGACCGCCTGATTATTATTAATTATGTGTTGTGAAACACATTGGAAACATGTAGAATGATTTGTCATCTCCTTTGGAGAGGACTGTTCTTTGCTTCTTACAGAAGGTTAGTGACTCTACAAACCTGAAAAACACCTTGCAATTTCAGGGAGAGGCATGACCTAAAGCTGGCTTGGTATTTTTCTACATATGCCTTATTTCTCAGGTGTGATCTTTGAGGTCCAGATCCAAAGCCGGGCATCTACCAGAAGTGACCTCCATTCTTGGGGCCCTGTGTCACCATTCATGGTATGCAAGCACCTGTCTCTCTGACTCCTGAGTGAATATTCTGTTGAGCAGAAGATGCTTCTTGCTGTCAAATTGCCCCAAATCCCAGATCACTTCTTGGGGATGCCTTATCATCTCAGATCTTGGCATGATGGTTTTTCATAGATCTCTGATGACTTAAGCCTGATTCCTAGGATGTTTTATCTGGCTTTCACTGTTCTGTTCATTAGAAGAGTTGTCCTGAATATCTGAGTCCACCATCACCATTAGCATAGCTGCCTTTTTCTGCCTATTTGAAATGCCATCTTTTTAAATATATGACATTATTATATAAACTTAACCAAGTTTTTAGATTTTCCTTTCTGTTCCATAAGTTTTTCTGTCATATATGTGGCAGCAACCTACTGTTTTATTTACTGAGGCTTTCTAACATGTTCTGATACCTGTTGGGATGATCGCTTTTCACTGTTGTATGATTTTTTTAATTAGTCTTCCTTAGTTCAGGTTTTTGTTTTCCTTTTGTTTCTCTCTCCATGAACTTCTGAACACGGTTAGCTAATTCCCACTAAAAATCTGTTGTTATTTGAAGGGAGGGGATAATCTTTAATTTCCATATTGAATTAAGACAAGACATCTCTGTGATGTTGCATATTTTTACTTAAGAACATTGCTGATCAGCTGATATGACTGTAATTCTTCAGTCCTTCAACAGTTTTAATGGCTTTCTTCATAAGGATGTTAATATTTTAGTCGTGCTAATCGTACGTAGTTTATTGTTCTGATGTCGTTGGGAAAGTGATATTTTCCTATCATGATTGGGTGTTTACAAAATGAGACTTATTTATTCACCATGTTGGTTATGTTATACTTTATACTTGATCTGTTTTGTGGTGTAGTTGTTAGCAGTAAAATTACCTTGGCTTTTGCTTTAACTAAAGCACTTTTCTTTTTAAAATAATTATAGACTCACAGGAAGTCGCAAAGATAGCGCCCTGAGGTCCTGTGTACTTTTGTCCAGTTTCCCTCAGTGGCTATGGCTTACATAATTATGGTGTCTTATCAAGACCAGGGGTTTGCCATTGGTACAATGTGTATGCATAGCTCTGTATCATTTTATAACAAATGTAGTCTGTGTAACTGCCACCGCAGTCAAAATATACAGAATGTTCCATCACCACAAATACCTTCCCTGTACTATGCCTGTTATAGTCATAACCTCCCACCCGTCTCCACCTTCCTCAGCTCCTAGCAAACTCGAATTTTCTCCCCATCTATATAATTTTTGCCATTTTGAGAATGTTCCATAAATGGAAACATACATGACCTTTTGAGATTGACAACCTTCGCTCAGCACAGTGCCTTGAAATCCATATGAATTGTTACACATAATGAAAAGCGTTCTCCTTTTTAGAGCTCAGTAGCATCCCATGGAATAAATGTAATGGTATTTTTTTTTTTTTTAGCCATTCAGCTATTGTAGAGCATTTTAGCTGTTTCCAGTTTTTTGATTATTTCAAACAGAACTTCTGTAAAGATCCATGTACAGGTTCTTATGTTGGCAAAGGTTTTCATTTTTCTGGGACAAATGCCCAGGGGTGGGACTGATGGCTTGTATGCTATGTATATATTTAGTTTTGGGGGAAAAAAATCGCAGAGGGACTGAGTCAGTTTGAGGGAAGGGGAGAAAAAGTACATCCCTTTGCCTCCTCCCATTTATAATATAATTGTCTTCAGTATTTCCTCTAGGTACACCAAGAGCCACAACAGACAGCTGTAAGTTTCACCGCACCTGTCGGACATGATTTTGGAAACAGAACAGGGGAAGGAAAGGCAATTGTATATACCCATATTTTTGCTTTCTTCCTCTTTGATGTTCTAAGTTTCCTTCTGTTATCTTCTTCCTGTTTAGAGAACTTCCTTTAACCATTGTTAGTGGAGGTATTCTGGAGGTATAATTTTCTTTGTCAGAGGATGCAATGACTTCCCCTTCAGCCTGGGAGGACATTTTCACTGGGCCTGGGATTGTAGGCTGACCATTCATTTCTTCCAGCTTTTGGGAAATGTGCCACTTCCTTCTGGCCTCCATGGTTTCTAAAGAGAAATGTGTGATAGTTTCCAACTGTGTTTCCTCCACAATAAGGCATCTCTGTTCTCTTGCTGCTTTCAAGATTTTTTTCTTTGTCTTCAGTTTTCAGAAGTTTAACTATGCCGTGTCATGGCACGGGTTTCTTTGGTGCCTCCAGATTTAGCTTATTGGTCTTCGGCCAAACTTGGGGAATTTTCAGGCATTATTTCTTTGGGTTCCTTCCCAGGCAAGTGTCAGATCTCTTGTTACAGTTCTGCAGATCCTGGGGGCTCAGTGTGACTTGCTTTTCAGTCTGTTTTCTGTCTGTCATTCAGACTGGGTAATCTCTCTTGGTCTGTCTTGACGTTCACTGGCTCTTTCTTCTGTTCTCTCCATTGTGTTGTTGAGTCCAGCCACTGAATCTTTTATTTCAGCTCTCATATTTTCAGGTCTAAAACTTGCATCATGTACCATGGATCTCTGCCTCCTCATACGTCATTGGGGGTAGGGTGGGTCTGTCTCACTTCTTCCAGGGGAGGCGGCCAGGCTGAAGGGCACTCGTGTTGCAGGGCAGTGGTGGGAGCTCCGGCTCCCTGCTGCTGACTGCTCTGGCTGCAACACACAGAGGGACCTCCACCTGCCCTCCCTCCCCCCACCCCCATGTGGCTTCAGTGACATCAAGAGACGGGGGAACCTTTATGCCACATGCAGTGGTACAAGTCCTGACTCCTTTTACTCTCTCGTTGGAGTGGAACAGTTAGTATCTGAAAGTTTTCTTGTGTGCTTGCCCATTTCTTAGCCCTTTGCTAACGCAAGTATGCTTTTCTTGGGGCTTTTTGTCTGCATCCATTGGTGTCCCCAGATTGCCAACTTCTCCATCACATTTTCCAGGATACATCTTTTCCCTCAGGTTTTGAGATCCTTAGGCATTCTGACTTCTCTCTATTTTTCACAGTCTTTCACATTTGTTTCTTACATAATGCCCACAGTATTTAGCTGTACCTAGCGAGGTGTATAGGGAAAACTGTGTCAACTCCATTTTTTCGAGAACTTTCTTGATACTTTGGGTATAGAACTATCTTAGCTGAAATTCATTTCCCCAAATATTTAGATTTAAAATGCAACAGCAGTTGGAAGGTTATGCCACCAAAAAAGGTCCCCTAAATTTCAAAGACAGCGGTAAAATTGCTTAAGAAATTTTGTAGATTTATGCATTTTGTTTGCATTTTGTTGCAAAAACAACCAAGTTGTTTTTGCTGCTGTCAATTTCACTCTCTTCCTCGCACCTGGTCCGTGTGGTGTTCAGTTCTCATGTTCCAAGGCAGGATCTCGGAAGAGTCAGCAGGCCAGCTGGGGCCCTACCCCACAGCAAGCAGATAAGCCCCAGAAGAGGGAAGGAGAGGCTGAGTGTGTGTCCGAGCCCTCTGATTTACCTCCCTGCCAGTAAGAACACATTTTGATTTCCACGTGGGCTTAGGGGAAGGCAGTGTGTGCAATTTCATTTTGACGCGCATGTACTGGGCATTTCATTGTGACAGGCATTATGCTTGCTGTTTGGAGGTAACAAATACAATAAGAGACCAGAGCTCCTAATGTTCCTCAGTGAGCTTTCCTGAGCAGCAGGCCACACACGACAGGGTAGGGAGTGACCGAGCCAAGCCTAAGACAGGAGAAAATAACAGCAGCAAGGAGAAAATGCAGCAAGGAGAAAATAACATAGGACGTCATCACTGAAAGGCTAGGCCCTCTTCCCAAATCGGGAGAACCTAGAAGCAGGGAAAACCATGTTCAAAAACAGACATCATTTTAACTGTAAGTTGGCAAAGTTTGTTTTGTTTTGTTTTGTTTTGTTTTGTTTTTGTTTTGGGGACTTTGTTCAGTTTTCCTTCCAGGAACTACCCAACCAGCCCTGCTTTTAGTGGCCTCATGCGGACAGTTAGCACCTGCTGAGAGTTTAAAAGTCTTATAAATTTCTTTTTTAAAAAAATATTTATTTATTTTTGGGGGAGAGAGAGCAAGCATGGAGGGGCAGAGAGAGGGGGACAGAGGATCCAAAGCAGGCTCCGCACTGACCGGTTCACAGCAGCGAGCCCAATGTGGGGCTTGAACTCACCAACTGCTAGATCATGACCTGAGCTGAAGTCAGATGATGTCAAATTTTTAACTAAGGGGCTGCAGTCCAGGAGATAGTGAGCTAGTGAAAGACAGGTGGAGTCAGTATCCTCCCGTGTCTCTTATTTGGGAAAAATCCTGGGTTGGGGAGCACTGGGAGGGTCAAAGAAATCTTTGACATAAACCACAATGTTTATGAAAGAGCTGCATGTAATCAGGCAGCTTTTTCATTGTTACTAGAAACTGCTAGCTGCCAGCTCCAGGAACAAGCATTCAGAACACTTGTGGGAAAAAGTCTGTATAGTAATTTTCTTAAGTTTATTTTTGAGAGAGAGAGAGAGAGAGAGAGAGAGAGGGAGAGAGAGAGAGAAAGAAAGAGAAACAGACAGCATGAGCAGGGAGGGGCAGGGAGACAGGGAGAGAGAGAATCCCAAGAGGCTCTGTGCTGTCAGTGCAGAGCCCGATGGGGGGCTTGATCCCACAACCCTGGGATCATGACCTGAGCTGAAATCAAGCGTCAGACACTTAACTGAGCCACCCAGGCGTCCGAACAATCTGTGTAATAACTAAATGGGAAAATAAAGGCTGCACTCAGCTCATTCAAGAGTCCAGCTTCCCATGCCCTCAGTTCATTGATAAAAAGTTGGGAATGATGTTTATAATCTCGTGGGCACCTGCACCGTTTGTAGGAGAAGCAGCTGTAACTATTCAAAAGCACAGCTATTAAAATGCTTCCAGCGCTTCCATTCCAGATGAACATATCACGCTTTATTTATGTGGCAGGATTCGCTAGCGGCCTGCTGAAGCTACGTTTAGGGTGTTCTTTTAATTCACAAAATAATTACCATTTCTTCACACCAATAAATCCAAGTTCCTCCAAGCTTCTCAATTTCCAACCGATAGAGAAATTATTCATTTCTTCTGCAAAACACAATCCATTAAGGACAGTAGATAAATGGATTAAATTATATAACTCATTTAAATTTGTGTCTCAAAGTAGCATTTTTCCCCCCATAGGCTCCACGACCATATCTCATTTGTGGTCACTGGGAATGCGGTACCACCTGCTGCTGCCTTGTTTACGTCACGCTATAGAAGTGGTCCGTTATTACCATGGTCACTTGATGATTTTGGATGCTCAGCTTCTCCCCCCGTGCTGTTTTCAGGTCTGCACTTAAATCCATGCACTCAGGTGAAGGTCCACAGAGTCTAGCAAGGATCTTTCATCACATGAAAATCTGTTCCATCCAGGATTCCCAGCGAATTCAAAATTCTAGTATGACTTCTAATTTATTTTGAAGCGAATCATTGATTTTACAATAATATTGTAGAATATTTCATACTTTTCAAAACTGCCCACACTCTGTATCCATTTGCTGCCACAGTAGCTGCTAACAGAAGGAAATTAATTTCCTTTTTGTTTTTAGCCATACAACAGGGGTTAAGGGTAATGCCAGCTGAGAATGAAGGCACACCCTTCATTCTTCGTAATTCCTTTCCCCAGCAACCCATCATTGCATGAGTAATATGCTTCCACATTCTACGATCCACGTTATCTCTGGTCTGTTGGTCTCTTATGAAAGGAGAGAAGAACAGGAAGTAAGTTGTCAGAAGACCCAGGTTCTGGAAGGCTGGTCATCCCCATGCATTAGCCTCATGACTGCAACAAGCCACTTGCCTTCTCATGAATGGAGCGTCCATGCCTATAAACAAGAGAATGACCTCCATGTTTCCTTCCCAGAGTAGTAATGAGAGCGGAGTCACTCTTGAAATAGAAAATGGAACTGTCCCTAGTGGCCTTTGAGAGCCAGCGGAGACCAAGCTAGGTACAGAAGCAAGGATGCTACAAAGTTGAACGTCTGCATTATTTGTGGCCCTGAGACTGGCGATCCATTTCCTCAGGAGGGAAGATGTCGTATGAAATGTTTGCTTTGGGTTTCTTTGGTTTTATCTTCAGTAGTAATGCCCATTTCCACACCCCCTTTGATGAACAAAACTATAGAGAAATTCAGTACTTGGGTGAAGTTCCCTTTCACCTGACCAAACTGCGTCATCTCTAAAATGTTAATGTTCTCTGAGGTTATGTCACCTAACATTAAACAGATGTGAAATTTAGTACAATTAAGTCTCCTCTCCCAAATATCACAAATTTCACATCGTTCTCTCTCTGAAATTACAATCCCCAGAAGATTCAGGAGACACTAAAGAACATTCAGCAGCCAAAGGCCACTCTCAGACACAAATACAAAATGCACACTGGTGTTATTCCACGTCCCTGCGACCATCACCAGGGCTTTCTTTTCCTTTATTGGCTCTGCTCTGACGTTCAGGGGAAAGTGAGGACTAGCAGAGTAAGTAATAAATCACACAGAGTCGTCATTTATCTATTGGATCTATTACCATTCATATTTAATGTAGCCCATACTTGACTTTTAAAGGTTGTTTTTTTTTTTTTTTTTTAAATAAAGGAGCTCAGCTTCCATTTTCAGTGACATCCACAGAGTGCACTGTGGATTCACTCATTCTCTGTCTGTGTCGGTCAGGCACACATTGGGATTCTGAGTTGCCCTGAGCACTGGCTGTGGTGGCTGGTGACTTAACTCCTTGGCCAAGTCTCCCGAGTGCTTAACTACTTTACGCTCCAGTGTTGATGGGTTTGAAACCCAGTCTGTTTCTTGTTCTGTATTCTCTTTCTGGGAAGTACAAGGAGGTGGTCTTACAAGAAATAAATAAAAATAGGCAGCCCTCCCTCCAAAGAAAAGCCCCCTCCCCGCCCCTGCATTCAACTCATCATGGGGCAAAACCATACGTTTCTGGCAAAATATCTACTAACTCCCAGATACATTATCTGCTGGACATTTGTTTTTCTTCTTTTTGGAACAGAAACACCCATCAAATGGAAGAATGGTTCAGGATAACTCTTAGCTGGGAAAGGGTCAGAGGACTTGATATCACATCTTTATAGCCTCTCTCTAACACCTGATTAAGAATTGTGAGTCTTCTCTTATTTTCTTTCGTTTGCCTTTTTACAAAGCATTTGCTAAAGTGTTTATGTATTTTCACGAATTCATAGGTTTTATCACTTCAAGGTTCAGGTCAGCCTCTGTGATATAATAGGTATGTTTATATCTGGCAATGGAGATATTTGGTCACATAATAGCAGTTTGACTAAAATGATTTTGTAACATGTAAGCTGGTTTTGGGCCCATGTGCCATGCTTTTTGTTAGTTCTTACCTTGCACTACAAAGGCTCCATAACTCAGAGACAGTTAGTGAGAATCAAGGTCAGAAAACCACTAGTCTCTCTTGTGTACAAACATAACATGATTTGGATTTGTAATTCAGGACAAAAGAGAATTTAAAAGATGGGCATTTAAATGAAAATGTTAATCCATGAGGTCTCAAATTCCATCAGCTATAGATAATCTGTCTGCTCAGAAACCAAAACACCATTTATATACCCACATCAGAGTTCTCTGCCTTAATTCTGAAACAAAGGGAGCTCATTTCTACTTGCGTTGTGTGGCAGACTCTGCTGTCTGCCTCATGGGTCCCTGCCCCACTGTCATGGCCTTGTTCCAGCCTCACCTCCTCCTGGAAGGCCTCCAAGATCCCTCCAGTTATGTAACTGCTATGATCACCCATGTAGAAAGCAGTAATTATTCAAGGATGGCATGAACTGTTCACATTTCCTTTCGCAGACCATCACCCACTGGCCGCATATGACTCTAGAGTTCAGTCAGTTCACAAAGCTAACTACAGAACTGCAGTCACTCGTAAGTACTCAGTATTTGTGTTGATTAATTTATTTTACAGAGTGAATCTTGATATACTCAAGAGATAGCACTACAAGTGGGGAAAAATCATTTTAACATCGTAGAGGAGGCAAAATTTCACCTCTACCCTCATAGGTTTTCACTGGGGCTTGAGAATTCACGCAAGACAGATCAGCAGGAGGGACGCTCACAGAGTCATTTAGTCTAAGTTTTACGTGACATGCAGCCTTCACACGGGATGAAGACCCAAAGAAGAGGCAAAACCCAAAGGCTTTTCCACCAGGCTGAACAAAGGGAGGAAGTTTTGGAAAAGTAAACATTCAAGGATGCTAAATGAAGACGGGATCATATCAACAAGGGCTGTTTGTACAGAGTTCTCTCGGTTTCAACTGCCCGTCCTTGGTGATGGGGACGTCGTCCATGTGGGATCTTTTCTCCTGCTTCCAGGAGGAGGAAGGGGAGGTCAGAGCATCCTTCTTGGACCTGATGTTTTCCAAAACAGTCCTTATGCCCGAGTGGCACGTTTTTGGTGGCATATCCTGCCACCCTTCAGTAGCTTACCAAAAATAAAAAGTAGAGAATGCGGAAGTATATCAATTACTTTGCCCTCTTTTGTGTCTTATTTGTTTTTTATCACTGAATGAATATGTGCTATTTGTGGATACTGTCTCTTGCCACACCACCTCGATTTAAGTTTTAACCCAGTTTATTCTGGCCAGTAGATTTAATTTGCTCTTGACTTGAAAGTGCCTCCACGTCGTAGCCAAGGGCTATCTGAAGCCCCTTCTGTCTCATTCTGAGGGTCATGGTGAAGCACAACTTGCTCCCCCAGCGGGTTCTGACAAGATTTCTGGAATGAGGAGGAGGGATGTCCAGGCTGGAGGTTCTGCCTTGATGGGACATCTGGCCCCAAGTCTGCTGTGGAGCAGGAGCCCTGAAAAAGTCTCTCCAGGGATCTGGAAGCCAAACCCTATCAGGAAGCAGTCCTGGAGGCCGCTATGAAATGCCCTGACCGTGGGGCTGTTGTCTGCAAGCCCGAAATGGAACCGCTACCTGGTACAGTCCTTCCGACCACCCGTGGTCGCCCTGGACAGCCTGTCCCCACTGGCTGTGCCTGCGGCTGCCCTGTCACACTCATCTTGTCTCCAGAACTTTCCTTCTGGGCATGTAGGACTAACCTAAGAGCATGGCCGCGTGTGCCCTGTGGAGGCTTCTGGTTCTCCAGTCATGTCTGATTTCTTGTGAAGACAGACACACAGAGCTGGGCTCCCTAAGCCAATATGGGCACAACCGTGAGATCAGCAACATCGGAGGAGCCTACTGTTTTCTACCTCTCCCACAGAGTAGGTCTTCATGCCAGGTACAGAGTAGGAGGTGAGTAGTGAAATTATGATCATTCCTGGCTCTGGGATCTGACATCACACGGTCCACAACCCTCTCTGGTGCTGATTTTTATGATGCCTATTAATTCCTATTTTATGTGATAGCTGTGGAGAGTAAGTAGGGTAAATCATGTGAAACATTTAGTACAAAACCTGCCATGCGGTGAGTCTTCAAATCTTAGTTTTCTTCCTTAAAATACAGCAATACAAAGTAACTGAGTTTACTTTTAGAGTTAGCATTGCAGCTTGGTTTCTTCTGTATTTTTCTTTAGGCTGGTATTTATTATCATTTATGTTTTGCAGCTTTATTGAAGTGTAACTGATATTCCATTAACTGCACATATTTTAAGTGTGAAATCATTCTCATAATCAAGATAATGAGCACATCTGGCTCCCGCCAGATTTCTTTGTGCCCGTCTGTGGTGCCTCAGACACCCCCTTCCCTGCTCCCCTCTCTCACCCCTCTTCAGAGAGCCACCAATCTGCTTTCTGCCACTGTACGTTAGCGTGCACTTTCTGTGTTTATAGAAATGGAGTTACACAGCCTGTACTCTTTCTCGGGATCACTTTTTTTCACTCAGCATAATTATTTTGACATTCATCGACTTTGTTGGGTGCATCAGTGATTTTCATTTCTGAACAGGATGCCATTGTATGGATATGCAATGTATTTATGCGTTAATCTGCTGATGGACATTTGGGTGGTTTACAGTTCTGACTATCACAAGTAAAGCTACTATGAACATTTGTAGATCTAAACGTAAGAGTTAAACGCATAAAGATTCTAAAAGAAAACATAGGGGAGAATTAGCGACTTTTAATTTGGCAAATATTTCTCAATTATAAATAAAAAGCAAAGATTATGAAGGAAAACACATCAAGAAAGTGTGCCTATCAGAAACAAAAACTTTTGCTCCTCAGATGACACTTAAAATGAAAAGGTAAGCCACACACTAGAAGAAAATATGTGTGAAAAATGTATGTCCAAGAGAAAATCTGTATCTGGAAAATATAAAGAACTCTTACCAGAAGACAAAATAATTAGACCAGAAGACAAAATAATTACAAAAAAAAGGCAAAGATTTGAAAAGACCCTTCACCAAAGATTGTATAAGGATGGCTAATTAACACATGAAACAATGTTAAGCATATTTCATCATTATGGAAATACAAGTTAAGACCACAATAAGAGGCCCCTACATGCCCACTATAATGGCTAAGTTAAAGAGTGATCATACCACATGTCGATGAGGATGTGGGCAGCGGGAGCTCTCTGCTGCTGGCGGGCACGTAAAATGGTACATCTGCCTTGAGAAATGTTTGGCAGTTCCTTAGAAGTTAAACATAAACCTAGCATATGACAAAGCCGTTCAATTCCTAAGCATCCACCCAAGAGAAAAGAAAGCATATGTCTCTCCTAAGACCTGTAGCGTTAAGTTAAAAGGAAATAAACTGAGCTCACCCTACAGAAACCAACATCTTGAAGAGTGATGGAGGCTTCATAATACACCCCAGTCCCTCAAAGCGTCATTTAAAATTTTGTAACAAGAGAACACCTTCATTTTCATCTGTTGTTTTTTAAAATGTGGTAGAAACCAAGAGCTGTTAGAAATTATGCTGTAAAGGGAAGAAGTGCTATGGAAACAGAAGGAAAAAACCCCAGGGGTGCTCAGTCGGTTAAGTGTCTGACTCTTGGTTTCGGCTCATGATCTCACAGTTCGTGGGTTTGAGTCTGTGTTGGGCTCCACTCTGACAGTGTGGAGCCTTCTGGGATTCTCCCTCTCCCTCTCTCTCTCTGCCCCTCCTCTGCTCTCTCTCTCTCTCTCTCAAAAATAAATAAACTTGAAAAAAAGAAGGAAAAAACGCCAGAAGACACTATGTAGCGCTAAGAAATGGATTTCAGAAAGATACATGCTCGTAAACACGTCAACAAATAAAATAGCTTTGAGACATATATACTAACCCCATAGTGTTACTCAACTCAGTAGTCCTAAAATATCCAAGGGTAGTTTGCAGATACAGCTCACTGGGGAAATACACTGTGGTAGAGCAGTACTGACTTCAAGATGAGGTCTGGGTTCTAGGTCCAGCCGTGTGACCTTTGGCAAGTCACTGGCCTGGCCAGCATTCAGCTCCGTGTCAGGCTTGTATGAGCCCTACAGTGTCTTCCAGTTCAACGATACTGGTTTTCCAGTGAACTGGCTCTCCCTTTTGTAAAATCTACCATTTGGGGTATCACGTTTCTAAGGACTGAAATCTTTGGTCATTGGTGCTGTTTCTACATCATTATAACATCATTGCTGCCACCAAACTGAGGAAGATGGGAATTGCCACTGATACCTGGAACGGCCATTTCAAAGACAAACTTTTTAAAGACAATCTTAAATACATAAGTGCTTTATATAGAAGCCCTACATGATGTATAGAAGTAAACTCTGATTTGGCCTATGCTTTGAGAACTTTGGACAAGGTATGTTAATTCAACATATATATATATATATATATATATATATATATATATATATAATTCAACATATAATTGAATATAACCATGGATAGTATATGAAAGACACAAAAGCATGGGTGCCTGGGTGGCTCAGTTGGTTAAGCATCCAACTCTTGGTTTCGGCTCAGGTCATGATCTCAATGTTGTGTGAGGTCAAGCCCCTTGTCGAGCTCTGTGCTGACAGTGTGGTGCCTGCTTGGGATTTTCTCTCTCTCTCTCTCTGCCCCTCCTCCATTCACGCTGTCTTTGCATCTCTCTAAAAAAAAAATAAACTTAAAAAAATATCTATACAAAAGCAGCAAACCCCTTCACTTGTTTTCAGTCATTCATGCACTATATTAAGCTGTGTGATTCACACCCCAATTGACAGCTACTAAGTAAACTCTTCTAGAAACATGAAATCTTAGTCTAATAATTCTCCCCATATGTTTCTGGCAAATAAATAATTGAGGCTTAAGAGAAATGGTAGCTCTGCTCTCATTTCAAAAGAACAAAGACTTAGTATCCATTTCCACTCTTAAAAGGATTATTCACAACATAGATCACTTAACATTGAAGGAGGCCAGTATTAAGATTTCCTTTTAATCTTATGGTGCTCGTAAAGTAGTTCAGGCCTATTTCCACACATCTGCAACTTAGATGTAGATGCACCACGTCCTCTAAAGATGTAACCCTCCCATTCTCGTGCTTTAAAAATTTCCAAAGGACTGCCAGCAGCCGTTTGGGCCAACTCAACTGGCTAATCAGCTGATGGCATTGGCCCAAGTCGATGGAAAGAGAAGGACAAGTCCGTCTTTGCTGTTGGACAGCAAGCAGGACAGGAATGAGACATCACTGTGCGCCTGGTCGTTTTGTTGGAAGCTTGCTCGGGCAATAAGGAATCTGGGCAAACCATGGGAAGCACAGTTCCTTCTTCATTAAGAGGAACTATGACGGAACAAAGGGCACCATTGAGTGAGGCAGAGCCCAGGAGGCAGGTGGTGCCTCCACCGCCCCCGTGGCCCTGCCCACCCTCCCGAGCACACCCAGAGGCCGCGGCCCCAACCAAGACACCAACATGCCTTCCTGAAGGACAAACAGAGCAACTGAACGAGGCCCAGATATGAACTGGTCTGTTTCAGTTCTCCTGATGTAAAATGAAGAAAATAAAGACACCTTGAACACATGCAGGCATATTGAGAAGACTTTTCTTTGACTACCTGCTTCGACGACCCCAGAGAGCCCAGCAAACCTGGTCGGCACCTGCTTTGTGTCTTCATAAGAAGGACTCACCTCCATTTCTGCCCCCACCTCCTGCCTGGATCACTTCCGTGAGCGTTGTTTGTTCAGCATGTAGCCTGTCCCCATTTGGCAGTAATAATCTAAGTTTGACAAGATTTAAGTAATTTCAAATTGTTTTCAAGGCTTGCTTTCAACTCATGTTTTAAATCGCAGCATACGAAGCATGTAAAACACTTGTTTCAATGAGAACATGATGCTTGCACTTAGTATTTACACAATATGAAATAAATCATGTCAGAATTAATAAGGTCTAATTCTATTAATGTCAGAAAAGATTAACGTAGGTTCTCTCTTCTAAGCAGACTTACCCGATTCTCTTTGAATTATTCTCGACAGTGTTAGAATTAGACTAAGCCTACAAATAAAATAGGCCAGCAAATAAATTGAAGTAATAAATTAAGACGCTGTGTAAATAAAGGTATCTGTGGTAAAAGGAGAAGATTTGATTGAAAACACTTAGTAGGTCTGTCATCGACGATGCACTTACTCGTCTCTGTCCCGGTGCTTCTAGCTGTCTCTGAATTGCGTTTGTTTTCTTTGTGTGTTGTGTATTAAATGAAATTTTCATACTTGGGATGAGAGAGTTAATGATAATTAGAAGAGGCATACCAAAGCAAGGGGTGTGATTTAACAACAATGACAAAAGAGGTTTCGACCCTTGGGTGGGAAGCCATCCTGATTCGAGGGAGCTAAAATGTGCACATAAACCTCATGAGTTTGCATGGTTAGAGAGAACGTGCACGGGGTGGTGGGGTGGGGGGTGGTTGACTGGAGTTATCCCTTTTATTTCTATCTTGGTTTCCTCCTACAAATTAGTGCTCATGGACAGGTGTTCTTGTAAGAAGAGGGAAAAAGAAGATGTCTCTGATTTAACCTTTTGCTGACCTTTTTCTATCCAGCCTTGTAAAAGCACTGCTTTTAAACAACAACAAAAAGTTATTACCTAAAAATATGGTTAGTACTCCCACGGGTAGTAAATGATATTATTCCTATAATTCACTGAGAGAAACACAGATCAAGCTGGAGGCAGAGGGCAGGACTGGCAAGGAAAGAGAAGAAGCAAAGTTGTCTGAAACAGTGTAGGAAAACGTAAGAACAATATATGGGCTTAAACTACCATGTTCTTAAAGAACAAATATTTAAAATAAAGAAAGTATTTATTTATTTTGAGAGAGAGAGAGCAGGGGAGGGGCAGAGAGAGAGGGAGACTATCCCAAGCACGCTCCACGCTGTCAGCACAGAGCCCGACGTGGCGCTCGAACTCATGGACTGTGAGATCATGACCTGAGCTGAGATCAAGAGTCGGACACCTAACTGACTGAGCCACCCAGGCGCCCCTGCAATACCGTGTTCTCAAGGGGCAGAGTACTTGACAGAGTACTTGTATTATGGATACAAGCACATTAGCTATTATGCATTTATATTATTTTTTTTTATTTTATTAAAAAAAATTTTTTTTCAACGTTTATTTATTTTTGAGACAGAGAGAGACAGAGCATGAAGTGGGGAGGGGCAGAGAGAGAAGGAGACACAGAATCGGAAGCAGGCTCCAGGCTCTGAGCCATCAGCCCAGAGCCTGACGCGGGGCTCGAACTCACGGACCGCAAGATCGTGACCTGAGCTGAAGTCGGACGCTTAACCGACTGTGCCACCCAGGCGCCCCTATGCATTTATATTATTAAAGGTATGTACTATTTAAGCTTAGTGTATATGGTGTTTATTTAAATTTCCTGGGGAACTTGGTGTAAGATTTATAACCCGTGAGCAGAAGTTAATCAACTCAGAGGAAAGTTTTTTTTCTAATAACGAAACAGAAGTAAGCCATCTTTTATTTCCCCCCAAGGAACATGGTTTGGAAACTGTGGGTTAATACACGGATCCAAACGTTCCGCGGAAAGGAATGAAAGGTGGACCACAAAGATGATCACTGCCAGGTGCATGTGGAAGTTCAACCTCATGATGTACAACTGCAACGTCAACTCTCCCCGAAGGACTCAACTAGCACCGTGGGGTGCGTCGGGTGGGGGCCTGCTGGGCTGGCAGGTGCGAGCCGGGAAGCGCTCTCTCCACGGAGGAGGTGCTGCTGGGGCACTGGGGTCCGTCAGACGTTTACTCCGAGCACAGCACTATTCCCGAAACTCTAAGTGACAGGGAAGGACGCTCGAGAGTAGCCCGGCCCTCGTTCAACTTACAAACAGATAGGATAGAGAAGACTTAGTGTATAAAAATTTGTGATGAGAATTAGCAAAAATGGCTCCCGCAAGCCAGTGCTGGGGATGAGGCGCTGAGGACAGTTGCTGTAGGGAATTTCAAGGTTAAGGCCCTTCGGACGTGATGGAAAATTAGGATGAGAGCACACAGATGGTGAGTGAGCAGGGAAAGCTCCTAGAAACACATATTTAACGTCAATAGAGTAAATAAATGATGCTTCCTGAATGGAATGTGTATCTGTAAAGTGACGTTCCACACGGGGGTTTCATAGTAGAGCCAGACTGGAAACAATCCAGACCTCCAATAACAGAAAAACAGCATAAAAAGGAATACTTTACTCATATCATGTAATTATGTAGTAACTGATAATTATGTTTTCCATAATAACACTATTTGATAATTTAGAAAAATCTCATTATATAGACTAAGTGAAAATAAAAATCAGGATACAAAACTTTATGTGAAGAATATTATTACTTTATTTTAAGCACGCAAGAATTATTTCTGGATCAAAACGTCAAAGTGACCACTGCCTGCAGTCCCCCCCACCCCGTGTCCATGCACACACAGCACATATGCACATATAACGTGTCCATGTTGTGTATACAGGCATTTGCACGTGTATACACAGGCACACATCACACAACTATGCATGGCCACACCACGCGCTTGTACACATACACACACAGCACGCGTTACACAGGCCATGCACACACAGGACACACACACACACACACACACGTGCATACAAATACACAGCATATTTCACACGCATGTGCACACTGCTAACTTTATCTTTAGACTTTTGTGCCAGGGCCTGGTGGGGTGGATTGCGACTTGACCCCTTTGGGCAAAATTGGGTTTGATAGGAATGCGGCTGTGCTGTCTGGTGATTGGGACAGGCCACCCGTTCCATTCCTACACACCCGACCCTATGTGAATGGGAATGGACCAAGGCAGGGGCACTTGGTAGACTAGCACTTTGACAAGCACAGTAGCCAAACCGGATGTCCCTTCCAAAAATGGACACGTTTGGGTAAAAATAAAAGACAAACAGAGAAAAGGAAGACCAGTAGCTGAGGGTAAAAGCATAAATAAATGGGTTATGCAATGAGGCAAATCTAATGTATTGATGCTTTATGAGAGGCTCAGAGAAAGAGCTGACATTGTCTTGCTCAATTGTATCAGATCCCTGCAGGAGTGAAGCTTCATGTTGCCAAGATCACCACTGCTCTGGAAACCAGAAAGGTCAAACAGAAGCCAAAAAACCCCCAAAACCCCAAAACTGGTGACATCACTGAGGGAGACGTTTTGGTCACATGATGGCGATGAGCTCTGACAACTGTTGGTGACTCAGTGGGACTCGACCAATGGGATGCTCTATGTGCAATCCTGGTATTGTTGGGGAGATTGTGATTACTGATACTGGTGGTCACGTGTGCCAGGAAGTTAAGCCAAAGTCACCTCAGGCTGTAGTAGTACCGATAACATTGTTAGTACCAATGGAAACACCAAGGGAAAATAACTGGCCTCACCAAGAACCAGATTTAGCTAACCATCAGCTGACTTCTGTGCTAAATGGCACTGCAAATTGGACTAAATGGCCCTAAATGGCACCTTTTTTCTAAAAAAAAAAAAATTATTTAAATTCAAGTTAGTTAACATATAGTACTGGTTTCAGGAGTAGAATTTAGTGATGTATCACTTATACACAACACCCAGTACTCATCCCAACCAACAAGTGCCCTTCTTAATGCCTGTCCCCCATTTAGCCCATCCCCCCCACCTCCCTCCAACAATCCTCAGTTTGTTCTCTGTATTTACGAGTCTCTTACGGTTTGCTTCCCTCTCTTTTTATCCTATTTTATTTTTCATTCCCTTTCCCTATGTTCATCTGTTTTGTTTCTTAAATTCAACATACCAGTGAAATCATATGGTATTTGCTTTCTCTGACCGACTTATTTTGCTTAGCATAATGCATTCTAGTCCCATCCATGTTGGTGCGAAAGGCAAGATTTCATTCTTTTTGATCTCTGAGTAGTATTTCATTGTATATATATGCCACATCTTCTTTATCCATTCGTCAGTCAGTGGACATTTGGGCTCTTTCCATAATTTGGCTATTGTTGAAAGTGCTGCTATGAACATCGGGGTGCATGTATTCCTTCAAATCAGCGCTCCTGTATCCTCTGGGTAAATTCGTGGTAGCACAATTGCTGGGTCACAGGGCAGCTCTTATTTTTACTCTTTTGAGGAAACTCCATACTGTTTTCCAGAGTGGCTGCACAAGTTTGCATTTTCAACAACAGTGTAACAGGGTTCCCCTTTCTCCACATCCTTGCCAACATCTGTTGTTTCCTGAGTTGTTAATTTTAGCCACTCTGACAGGTGTGAGATGGTATCTCATTGTGGTTTTGATTTGTATTTCACTGAAGATGAATAATCTTTTCGTGTGTCTGTTTGCCATCTGGATGTTTTCTTTGGAAAAGTGTCTTCTATTCATGCCTTCTGCCCATTGTTTCACTGGGGTGATTTGTTTTTTGGGTGTTGAGCTTGATAAGTTCTTTATAGATTTTGGATACTGATCCTTTATCCAATATATCATTTGCAAAGATCTTCTCCCATTTCATTGGTTTTTGTTGTTTGTTTCCTTCACTGTGCAGAAGGTTTTTACCACGATGAGGTCTCAATAGTTCAATTTTGCTTTTGTTTCCTTTGCCTCTGGAGATGTATCTAGTAAGAAGTTGCTGTGGCTGAAGTCAAAGTGGTCGCTGCCTGTTTTCTCCTCTAGGATTTTGATGATTTCCTATCTTGCATTTAGGTCTTTCATCCATTTTGAACTTATTTTTGTGTATGGTGTAAGAAAGTGGTCCAGATTCATTCTTCTGCATGTCACTGTTCAGTGTTCCCAGCACCATTTGCTGAAGAGACTGTCTTCTTCCCATCGGATATTCTTTTTTCCTTTGTCGAAGATGAGTTGGCCATACATTTGTGGGCCCATTTCTGGGTTCTCTACTCTGTTCCATTGAACATCTGTTTCAATGCATCTGTTTGTGTGCCAGTACCATAGTGTCTTGATGATTACAGCTTTGTGATACATGTGATACAGACTGAAGTCCAGAATCGTGATGCCTCCAGCTTTGGTTTTCTTTTTCAACATTACTTTGGCTATTTGGGGTCTTTTCTGGTGCATACAAATTGGCAAGGAAGAAGCCAAACTTGCACTCTTCGCAGACAACATGATACTCTGTGAGAAAGCCCTAAAGACCAGCAAAAAGCTGCTAGAACTGATACATGAATTCAGCAAAATTGCAGGACATAAGATCAACATGCAGAAATCTGTCGCACTTCTATACCCCAATAATGAAGCAGCAGGAAGAGAAACCAAGGAATTGATCCCATTTACAATCGCACCAAAACCCATAAAATACCTAGGAATCAACCTAAACAAAGATGTAAAAGATCTGTATGCTGAAAACTATAGAGAACTTATGAAAGAAATTAGAGAAGACACAAAGAAATGGAAAAACATTCCACGCTCATGGATTGTAAGAATAAACATTGTTAAAATGTCCACACTACCCACAGTAAACTACACATTCATGTAGCAATCCCTAACAAAATAAACACTAGCATTCTTCACAGAGCTAGAATAAACAGTTCTGCAAAACTTCTTAATAAGGTCCAAACAGCAGTAGATCAAAGGGGAAAAGGAATTATCAAATTAGTACAAAATACGAAAAATTATGGCTTTATAGGATGAATCGCTTGTTTCTTTAAATTAATCCCTACCCAACAGTGGATCCTCCAAGCATTAGGCATATGCAGAATGATACCATCGCTGTATCTTTCATATAAAATTTATACTAACTGTAGATCCTAAGACAAATGTGGTCATTTTTCTATAAGAAAGCCAGAGACTCAACACCACTAAAGGCGGGCAAAGGGGAGTTGTGTAGTAAAGAACCAACCATACCCAGAGAGGGTGGGCCTTTGCCCTGGGCTCCTAGAAGGTCATCTCTAAGCCCCTGGAATGTCCTGTCTGATAGAACTATCTCTGTTTACCTGGGGCCTTGGCCACACTGATAGCCTAAGTGTAATTTTTCATGGGGGCTATGAGCCATGTGGTATCGGCTCAAGTTCAAGCTTGAACACCAAGGTTCTTTCTGAACACCAAGGTTCAGAAAGCTTCCCTGGTTGGCAAAACTCCATGTGTATTGTCACATGTCATTGCCGGGAGAAGCCAGCCCTGCCCACAGTTCCATGGGACAGGATGGCGGGAAGCTCTAGGCCTGGGAGTATCCTGGTCACTGCTCCCAGACCACTCTTCTGCTGGCTGATTTTAATCTCTTTCCCTTTGCTATGACAAACCACAACTCTCAGTATAACAGCTTTCAGTGTGAGTTCTAGCAAATTATCAATCCTGACTGTTGTCTTGGGGGGATCCAGAACTTACAATTGGTGTCAGAATGGAGGGAAGCAGTCTCACTTTGGCAGAGTGCTGACTCTGCAGAAATACACACAATCATTTATGGAGTATTCGTACCAAAAATGCATTAAAGTTGAATGTGACTGTGAGAAACAATTAGATCCAGAATGTGCGACAGCTAATGAAAACAAACAGGCTGAAACTTTAATTATGTCAGCAATCTGAAATCAGGTACCAAAAAAGTGGAAAGAACTCTTCTAGTCTAAAGAGTTCATACATCATTCAGTGAAAGAGAGAAAATGTTTCTCCTAACCATGGAATGAAAGTCTTTTGTTTCCGACACTTTAGGCCAATGTGAGTGTCATGTCCATCCCTGGACCACTGGGATGTACCAGTGGGTTGCCGGTATGGCCTGATGTAAACCTGGATTTGGATGCAGTCTTGGCAGAGTTGATGGGGCTGCTCTGGTTTCTTAGTCTATTCAGAGACCACCCCCGAACTGAGATGAAGTTGTGTTTCCTTATCACCTATGTCCTATGCAGGAAAAGGAGTAACAACACTGTCCAAGGCATACACATACTTGTCCGGATTTTGGGTGCAAACACAGCAAAACAGTAAATTTAGGCCCCCTTCTCCTGAAACTCAAGTTGGACTACAAGCATGGAGATATGTATAGAATTTGGACTTCAACTGCAGAGACCTAACTTTGCTTTCATATAGCTCCTCATGACCCACATACCCTTAAGAGATGACGGACAAATAGTAGCTCCTTGTAAGCCACTAATTAGCACTGCTTGGAATATCACTTTCTATATTTTATACGTACTCCTGCCTGAGATATTGTTGCTGTGGATGGAAAATATCTCCAGCCATGAGTACCATGCTGCATCATGAAAGATGCCCCCCTGTCCAACCACGGGTGGTCGAGAGAAAGATTCAGATGTGTTTTTAATTTCTAGAGCCCATGTAACCAACTGGAAATATCTCTTTTACTTTCTGGTATCCAGTTTTTTAAAAGTTCTGCTTCCTTGGATCACTTTCTATTTTATTCTGTTATTTTTAGAATCACAGAATTGAAGCTTCAGAGGTCATTTCAGTGGCCATTATCAATCAGCATGTGGACAACACATAAGTCAAACCAATTACATACCCTTCTGCAGACGCTGGTGGCAAAAGGGCAGTCCTCTCCTTGAGCAGGGGTGAGAGGCACTTCTGAGAGCAAGGATTGACCCAGACTGTGTTTGGCCAGGGAGGCTACAAGTCAGCACTGGCCAATGACTGTTAGTTTTGACGTGGCCATGACTTTCTCTGGAGTTACCAACCCATCTTGATAACTGCCGCTTTTTCTCTACTTCCTTTTCGTGCTACATAGAGCTCCAGAGGTTAATTGATTTGTCTGTATCTTTTAAGTCATGGAGACATCCTATTGCTAGAGCATTTCCTAGAGTTTCAAGTACACATTTCTGTATTTTCTTAGTTTGTATTCTGCTTTACAGTCCTTCCTTTCATACAGGTAAATGAATACTTGAATTAAAACTCTGGCTAAACAGACAAAAAGTAAAAAATTGCTTTCTTGAGAAAAAATCATATTGCCATCCTTCCAAGATTACACGCTACTGCCAGCTCAAGACCCACCTGTGTGCAGGCCAGGCTCCTAACTGTCGATTTCTTTGCTCAGCGATGCCTTGTCACTCGAGAACCAGTCTTACTTGCCTTCTTGATGGAATACGTGATGTGGTGTCCTTCACATTCCAAAGGCTCCTTATTTCTGGATAGCCTGCAAAACATTTTCCTTAGACATTATTCTCAAAATTCACATCGTAAGGCTGCATGGCCTAGAAAACAGATCGGAGGCCTGATGTGACCCGTGTGTCATCACATACATGACACAGCCTAACTTGTTATGGACACTCAGATGATCTTGGGATCTAAAATCTTAGGATTTTAAAAATAACAGAAGAAAGTAAAAGCGATTCAAGAGAGTAAAACTTTTAAAAAAATTGAAAGCAAGTAAACGAGATGTTTCTAATATGTAAGATTGGATCTAGAAATTAAAAACACATCTGAAACACAAGTAATATTAAAAACAAAAGTGAAATTAAGAAGGAAGGAAATCACTTAAAAAAAAAACAGCAATTTTAAGTGAGTCAAATACTTGGTGAGACCCTACCCATGAAAGAATCTACAGATGATTAGCAAATGAATATAATGTTTTAGACACATGAATCTAGGACTGCGGCGAGGAATGCTGTGGTTAAGATGTTGAAGTCAGAAATGATAGGTGTATTGCTAGCAACGCACAAGTCCAATAGCTTTTAAGGAATCTATGGTATTTACTTCACAATATAATATGAAATTAAAATACAATGGCCATTAATCTGAAGTATTTTGTTAGAAAAGAAATCCAGATTTCAGTCATAGCAGTTTGGGTAATTTTGTCTCTGATTAGCCTAGAATAAACTGGCTTTATTTTTTAATTACAGAAAATAGGCTTATTTTTCTTTGTTTTGATAAAGGAAAAAAAATCAACACGATCAAGCCTTAAAATATTGTCTGAAATTCAATACTAGGACTAAATATGCAGACTGAAATAAGAAATCATAAAAGTGGCCCATTTTCTTTTATTGGTGGATTATACATTCCCTATAAATTCTCAAAAGACAAGTAAATACCAATTTGTAATAGTTCACAGCTACAGAATGGAAAGCTGGTCATAAAAGAGAATGGAGCAGACATATGTAGCGTTTCCACAGGAACACTGAACAGAAGGATGAACTATGGGAGCAAAATCAATTCTGGAAAAGGCTTCCTAACCTGTCTAGGTGAACATCAAACAGTGACTTCTGCATGTGACAAACCTCAGTATCAATATTCACCACACAGTAGACTGCCACTCATTCCTTACTAGCATGACACAAAGTACAAAATGCGAAAACCATTTCCATCTTTAGGGGAAGGATCAATTTTACCTGTGACTCGCTCAATCCTCTCCCTGATGTTCAATAACAGTTTATCCTTTTAAATGGTACTTAATTTAGCCTCAATTTATTGTCTGGTGAATGACGCTGGGCAAGACTGAATTCAGTAAGAACCCATCTTGCCTTCTTAGTCCGCATCCTTTCAAAGATGTTACAGCACCGATCACTGTAGCATTTTTAGCTTTACTTTTTCATGCAGTTTATTGAATGAAGACTACTAGAAAATCAAAGAATTAGTATAATCTGTTTCGAAAACCATATCAGGCTTCTGGTTGAAGGAGGAGGCATGAAGTGATCATGGGAACAATCGCTAAATGGATCAATTAAAAATGCATATATCTAAAGATGCCGGGAAGCATCCAGAAGCAGAGAGAAACGGGGAGAGTTGAAGCTCGAAAAATGAACTTGGAAGAAGGACGGAAAGATGTGACTTTGCAGTGCAGGCTCTGTGCTCAGCCTCTGTAGCTGTAAGTGCAGAAAAATGGTGCCGGGAGAGACCGCGGTCCCGTTAGTGGAGGGTGCCAGGCAGGGGCACGCAGAGCTGGAAGTGAAGTTGGAAAAAAGTCAAGGGAGGATTCAGGGCAGCATGAGAACCATAGGAGGAAAAGAATCTATAATGAGTTAATGGGCCCCAAAGATTAAGAGGCGATGTCGCACCCAGTAAATAAAAACAAGATAGTAAGAATAAGGGAAAGTCAAGACATGTGAAAGATGCCACAGGACCTGGGAACCAGGGAAAGAAATTGACAGTTCAATACAAGGGTGGGCTGACAAAGTCAGGACGATTTCTCTGAATTAGTATAAAAATAAAAGAAGAGGAGAACTATTTTTAAAACAGATGTATGTAATAAAATAGGAGTATTAAGCAGTTACATCCAGAATCCTGCTTATCTGTGCCTCTGTGTGTATGTGTGTGGGCATAGAGATGTACACAAATGCATTAAGAAAACACACGAGAAAAATCGCTGAACGGAAAAATTAAAAACCGCCCCATTAAAACCATACACAGCCCCCAGCAAAATGAACGCGATGGTTTAAACAGAGGCGTGTCTTTGTGAAATCTGAAAACACTAGGGCTGAAAAGACTCTAAGAGATTATAGAAAGAAAAATATGTTTTCCTGCAGAAACACACAATTCAAAACATGTTCATATCAACATACAACATACAAGTCAGTGCACAATAGAAGGGAAATAACGGATTCCTCTCATGCCTCAAAAAAAATGGTGGCCAAGAATACAATGGAATATGCCCTTCACATTGGGAAAGAAAATCATTTTCATCCTGGAAGTTTATGCTCATGAGATGTGAAGACTGAGAAGAAAATCAAGATCTCTTCTGACATGCAATGACTCAAAACCTTGACCCCTTGTGCACCTTTCTTTCAGAGCCTGGTTAGCTTTCCCCTGTGAATATCCCCCTTGCTAACCCTTCCACTGGAGCTCTCTTTGGTCATCTCTAAAATCTGTTTCCTCTCATCACTCGCCTGCGTCTCACCCAACCCCATTCCATGTAGCCTTCCTTTCTGTGTGCTCCCTGTGCAACACCCTTGCGTTTCTATGTCTCAGGGTGTCACTCTTTGTCTGGAAGCAGATCGCCATTCCACGGGCCTGTCCCAAACCTTTTCCGTGGCTTCCCACTGCACTCAGGAGATAACCACAATAGTCAAAGTAGCTAATGACAAGCTGGCATCGTAGCTGGGACCGAGCCTTTTTTAGAAGTGGAACCAAGTTCTCCCAAATCACCTGAGTCCCATAGTTGCAAACATAATGTACTATTTCTGTTATTATTATTTGGAGCACATAAAGCTCTTTCTTTTTGCACAATCTTATCCATGTTCCTTACTCTGCCCAATGTATTGCTCGCCCAATTCTTATTCTAAGTCTTGTGCATTCAAACTTCCTGTCTTCCACTCTACTGGGCTTTTCATTAAAGCAGGACTCGTGCCCGTTTTTGACAGGAACATCCAGAATATCGCCTGATGAAAAGAGTGCTGAAGAAAAAAATCATCTGCTCTATTTGAGATCAAGATGGCTCTCTTTGAAGAAGTTAGGACGTGTGTTTTTTATATGAATTGAAAACCGGACCATCTTGGGAAGGTTAGGGCTAATTTGAACAGCATATTGGCAAGATTCAAAACAGTCAAATGGTATTATAAAAATACTTGAACTTTACTTCCTTTTTTTTTTTTTTATCATTTCCCCATCTTTCTCTTCTTTCTTTTGGTAGTTTTTGGGCATTTTTAAATTTAGTCATGATACATAGATTTGGCACTGACTCCAGTGACTTAGATAGCCATGTTCATCAGAGCTCTTCAGAGAAACAGAACCAACAGGAGGTGTATATTTATTTAAAAAGAGTATTTATTTTAAGGAATTTAAGGCTCACGTGATTGTGGAGTCTTGGTGAGCCCCAAATCTGCTGGGGCAGCAGGCTGGAGACCCAGGAAAAAGCTCCAGTTTGCAGTCCGAAGGCAGTCTGCTAGAGAATTTAGGACAGCTGATGCTGCTTTACTCCAAGTCCACCAGTTTAAACGAAAATCTCATCCAAAAACACCCTCAAAGAAACACGCAAAACAACGTCTGCCAGATAACTGGGCATCGAGGCCCAGCCAAGTTGACGTACGGTCTCATTCTTACGATCAGTATCGCCAAATCACTGAAGCATGAGTTGCTGACATCACGGCCCTTCAACCCTGAACACTGCCTCATCGACCCCCCAAGAACAAAGCCTTACGGTGCGGTTATCAAATTCAGAAAACTGGTCATGACACAGTACTAGTATGTGATAAAGGATTACATTTGTATTTCGTTAGTTGCCCTATTGAAGTTCTTCCCCGGCATTTTGTTCCAGTCAACATGCAGTCAGGTATCACCTGTTTCATTAAAGCCACCATGTCTCTCTAGTCTTTTCCTGGGACAACCCCTCCATCTCTGCCTTTCCTGACACTCACATCTTTCGGGGCGTATTTGCAAATTGTCCACAGACTAGTGGATCTCCGATTGCTTCTTTCTGACTAGACTCAGGGGCCGTTTCTTTGCTGGCAGTGATGTTCCCTGAAGTGTGTGCACTCAGCCCGTCTCACCCGAGACACCCCACTGTCCCATTTGTGCGTGGGAGGTTAGCTTCAGGCTCTGGGCTGTGGTGCTGTCTGCAAGTGTTCTCCAGTACAGTTACCAGTTCCTGGTGCCATGAATAAGCAATCTCTGGGGAGACAACTTGAGGCTCTTTGATTATCCTGTTCCCAACCAATTTCACCCAGTGGTTTCAGCATTCATTGATTACTCTTGCCCGGATCAATTATTACTACTGTGGTTGCTAAGGGGCCATGCGACTACCACCATCATTCCTTCTGCATTTATTAGCTGGAATTCTACCATGAATAAGGAAGGCTTTCTCTCCCTACCTCCACCTTCTGAAGATAATTTAGTAAAAGTAAATTATAAGATAGTGTATAAAACTTAATCAGTTTCATAAAGAGTATGCTATGGCTAAACCAGGACAGACAGTAGATCCATGCCTGGTATGGATGGGTACGACCAAACCATTGACACATGAGTTGTGTCACGTGGACCCCAGATGGAAAACTCAGTCTGAATTTAGTCCTGGTTCTACTGATAACATGCAGGGGATGTGTTAGTTAGGAAAATCACTCACATGTCCAAGTTTTAGTATTTGTACTTATCCAATCAGTGTTTTGGGCTATTTAATATTAAAGCTTCCTTTTAGTTTTAATAGCCCATAGCTCTTGAAAAAAAATTCAGTCTTTGTGTGGCCTAAAGGATCTGTAAGAGAGGAAATTCCCCCTTCTCAGTCTTAATAACAGCCAGCTTGATTAACTGCAATTAGCCAAAAATTGGCAAAGAATTCTTAACCCCGTTAAGCTTATTTTGGTTCTCATCAAACTTTTAAATTCACTTACTTTCCTGTTCCCTTGTCTATTTGAAGCTTATTTTCATAAGTGTTTCTCTTTGGCAACCATATTTGGAAAATGCACAGATTGAGCACCAGTGTGGGAGGAATTACACAGCTAAAAAACATTCCATGAAATGAACACGGGTATTTCAGTTTGCTTCAGGATTAATTATAGGCTTACAATTCCCACATGAAAGCAGTCTGTGGGTTAGAAGGTTGGGCTGAGAGAATTGTCATCCCAGTCATGACATTCAAGGGGAGTGATTTACTCAAACAAAATCTGTACCAATTTCAACCTAAACTTTTTAAAAAGCCATATAAGCATTAAGAAAAATGGCCTTAGATATGTTCGTAGCAAATTCTGCCCTATAAATTCTAAAACAATGAGAAAAATGTGGTTCAAAGCTGAAGGCTGACAAAATGTATAACCTTAGGAACCGTTCAGGAATGGTAATTTTAATGTCGTTACTAATACTTAACAAGAATCTACAGAGCGGAATGAAAAATCATTCTGCGGATAACATGGGGAATGTAAAATAGTTAAGCATATATCAAAAGTTTAAAGTTTCAATTTCATAAACGCAAATATATTTGGTTGTTCCTCTTGATACTGTTTGGAGAATGAATTACATATACGATAGAACAATTTGTTATTTTCATGCTTGTCATTCTTAAATTGTAAATTGTAAATTGAAACGTATTGAGGAAGGTTTATAATTCCACTGTGATTTTCCTAGAAATAAAATATTTAAAAAATACATGATATATGGTCACTTTATCTATAGCTATCATCTGTTTGATGTGTATATGCATATGTGTACATAAATATATCTTTATAAATATATGAGCATAACAGACCATTTTTACTGAGTACTTCCTCGGAAAGGGGTGCTAAGCACTTCACATGAACGATGACTTTATATAAATTACATCATTTAATCTTTTTAACAGTTCTAAGATATTTACTACCATTCTCCCATTTTGCAGTCAAGGAAATCAAGTCAAAAGTGATTGAGTGAGTTGTCCAGAACCAGACTATTAAGAAATGGTAGACCCTACTGGAGACACAGATCTTATACAGCAAGTACTGTGTTTTTGCAGCTGACCCTTCAACAACACAGGGGTTGCGGGGTGCCCACCCCTCACACGGTTGAAAATCCACATGTAACTTTTGACTCTGGAGAAACTTAACTTCTAATAGCCTACTGTTGACCCAGAAGCCTCACCAATAACATAGCCGACTGACACATATTTTGTATGTCATATGCATTATACTGTACTCTTTACAATAAAGTAAGCTAGAGAAAAGAAAATGTTAGTAAGAAAGTCATAAGGAAGAGAAAGTATATTTGCAGTACCGTACTGTGTTTATTAAAAAAAAAATCTGCATTGTAAGTGGTCCCGTGCAGTTCAAACCCATGTTGTTCAGGGACCAACTGTATTCTTAAAATTTAGTTAATCAAATGACTTGATATGGATGCATTTCACTTTTTCTTCCAAGGCATATTTAATACATATATACATATATACATATAATTTGCATGTCTTTATATTTACATACATGTGTCTGTATTTACACTGACAAAAAACACCGTGTACAAATCCACCTCCATCTGGGTTTCAACATTATGAGGAGTCCAGCCTTGCCACGCGGGCTGTCCCGTTTCACGCTCTGATGGGCTGTGGCTGCACTCTCTGGCGAAGCGTTGTTCTTTTGGTCATTATTAGCCTTCGGAGCATCTAAGGCCCAAGGCTACGGGTCTGGGAAGCAAAACTCTTCCTAGAGATCTGTTAATGTAACTGTGTGAGGGGCTGCTCTTACTCGACCCCATGCTTCCCAGGTCTTACTACTGTGTTGACTGCAGAATACAGTGGCTGTGAACTTGAGAGTCAAACAGAATTCTTTGGGACTGAAACACAAACTCAGAGGAGTTTGCCTTCTGGCTCTGAGCCTTCCACATGCCGTCCACCATTCTATCAGCTGTTTTAGACAACAAGGCACCTGACAACAGGAGCCAATGCTATGGGTGTGAGCCCCCTGCCACCTTCCTCTGTTATAAAATGAGGTGTTTGTTGGTAGTGATTAACAAGACATTTTGAAGGTCTATGAATGTTGATTCTTGAGTGTTGTGGCGAGTGAAGGAAAATTTCTATCAATATTATAAACTAAAGTTTCTCTCTTCATTATGAAGAGTCCAGTGCAATCAACTTGTCACAGAGTCGATGGCTGGTCCTTCATGGAATGGTGTAATAGCAGGGCACTCAGAATTGGTTTCTCCTTTAAAACTCATCAACCTTGGTGAGTGAAACTGAATACATTTATGGCCATTATTTTAGAAATTGATATAAGTAACTCAATTGCTTCTCTATTTTGTATGCTTCCCTTTCTCTCCACTCCCTCTCCCTCCCCCGACTCGCCCTCTTCTTTTAATTGTTAAAGCACTTCTCTGAAAGCTATCTAACCTTGTCAGAAAGCTTCCACAGCAATTTAAGGATTAGTACAAAAATTGGAGCTCCGGGATTCTTTTTTTAAATTCTTATTTATTTGAATAAATAAACAAGAGTGCGAGTGGGGGGAGGGGCACAGGGAGGGAGACACAGAATCTTGAAGCAGCTCCAGGCTCTGAGCTGTCAGCACAGAGACTGACACGAGGCTCGAACTCATGGACTGTGAGATCATGACCTGAGCCGAAGTCGGACACTTAACCGTCTGAGCCACTCAGATGCCCCTGAGTGCCTAGATTCTTGATCTGGTCATGGTAGCACCAGCTTTTTGTTAGTCCAATGTCCCCCAGGAGTTATGAAACGCACAGTAAGTTTGAGAAGTAGAAATCCAGGAAGGAAGATTTGAGGGCAACCAAAGTGGACGACACCCCTCCCTTTTATTTAGAGCTTTTGATCACCAGAGACCTAATTTTATATTGCAATTAAAAAGACTTGAAGAATACCTCATCAAACAAGCATGCAAAAATGAAAGCATCGTGGAGCCAATTGGGTACAGTTAATTTTTAATTATACTCTCTTTCTGCTCTGACTGTATTTATTGCCAAGCAGCTGTAAGGGTAGAATCCACCAGAGGGTAAATCACTGGTTCCCTGTGAACAGGAATATTGTTATAGTACATCGTTCAGAAATAGAATACAAGTGAGGCACATAATTCAGAGCAGCCTGTTTTTTCCTCCTGAAATGTCACAGTAATACAATCCCATGTTGACAAAGTCTGGGTGCACAAAAACGTGTGGGAACCGTGGCTCTCAAATTTCCCTCCCTTCCACTTCAGGAAAGGTCCTGTTCCAATCAAAAGAAAACATTAGTGCCTGCATTTAGAAGGAAACAACACTAATTAGAAAAACAATCTTCCAATGCCTTTATTTATGTTCAGCTCCAGAACCATTTTTATCCCTTAAGAAATAAAAGGGAAATTGGTGCTTTTATGAGAGCTGAAATAGATTCCAAATCCTGCACATACTCAAGGTTTCGATCCTTTGTGCCCAAACACCTCAAACCTGCCACAGGACCCTACCCATCTGTGACAGCTGGCAAGACACCAGGCTGGCTGCATCCTTCTGAGATGATGCCTCCTGAGGTGGGCAAACCCAGGGTTTGTCAAAGATGCTATCATACGTTTGGGTGTGCTGACTCCTATGCAGTGAGAAATGGGACCTAGGATAGCTTTCGGATCTATTGATCATGGATAAAATTATGCATAAAAATAAAAGCAAGACAGTGACAGCTATTGTCACTGCAAATTCTCTGAAAATACAGATTCCAGGATAAATCTTTTGGAACTACACGGGTTCTCAAATACAAACGAAAAGAACTACAGTCAGTTCCCAATAACATGGAAATCAGTCAAGTGTGCAAATTCCTTGGGATACGTGTTGATGCACTGATAAAGTGTTGATGTTTAAGCACAGCAGCGTTATAAGATTCTTACTGTATTTGTACAGTGTTATATCTTATTTATCAAGGGCAAAAAAAATTTTTTTCAGTTTCTTAAAGACACACATAAAATCTTAATCATCACTTTTAACATAAAATGAACCCAGCACGCTTCACCTCTCAGATAAGCCTCAACACAAGTGCCTACATGAAAGGTAGGATTTCCCACCGCACCCTCCCCCTCCCCCGCCCCTGCCATGTTCACATTGTTTTGTTTTTTCCCATTCTGGGGTGGCTTTGCTGCTTGGAAGAACTGTCACAAGGGAATGTTTTATGTTTTATTTTAAGTTATATTTAGACTTGTTTTTAAGAAAAATCTGTAGCACAAGTACTGAACATTAGATTGGTGAACGCAACTTTTACTCCCATAAGGGTGTTAACTTTTTAGTTTACTTTTAAACTATTATCTTAAAGATGGACAGAGAGAGAGAGAGAGAGAAAGAGAAAGAGAGAGAATCTCAAGCAGGCTCCAGACTCAGCACAGAGCTGGATGTGGGCTTGATCCCACGACCCTGGAATCACCTGAGTGAAATGAAGAGTTCAGTGCTCAACTGACTGAGTCACCATGGAGCCCCAACTTGTTCTTTTTCAACCCTGTGTGATGTGTACCTAACTCCCCAGATTGGGTATTTATTAGGAGAGCTTTGGAGTGTTTCCTTTGTGACTGTTAGATCCAGGGACCATTTGATACATGTGTTTCTAATTGACTTGCACTTAGCTCATTGGAGTCTGGTTTTGTGGAGGAAATGTGATGTCCAAGAAGGCGCTGGGAGGCACTTTTCTTGGAAAAAGGAAGTCATGTTCCTTTATTTTATAGTTTACAAACTGACTTCTAAAGATTGGCATTTACTTCTCATGTATGAAATCATAAAGTTCAAGTACGTTCTGAATTTGGCAAGGCGCTCTTCCATTTCTGACGAGGATGATGTCAGGGATGGGCTGTAAGGAAAAGAAACTGCAAACACCCCTGGACCAAGGAACCAGAGACTGCATTCCCAGGATTCCTTTCTCTTGGAACTCCCTTCGATTGAGGCCAAATCCCTTGTGTACAGACATGTCTACACACGATGTCCTACTTCCCAGTAAGTCTACAACAAAGTTATAGCCTCTGGAAAAAATCTGTTTAATATTTTAAAAATTCATTTCATTTTTTCCTAAAGATTGTATTGCTGCGTGGCATCTTTCCAACCTCCAATACATAGTATGTTTAAATTTTGATAGTTCCACTGTAGAAAATAAGTCATGTGTGCTTCTCCGTATTATTGGAGAGCAACCCAGTTAGTTGCATGTAAAGTTCAAAGCCTTCAGAGACACAGATTTTGGTTCTTCCTGCCTTCCTGGCTATGTGACTTTGAACAAAATGCTTTATCTATGTGTTTCAATGTCTTCATTTATACAATGGGGGGTATTAATGCTCACCTGTGATTTTGGCAAAAAATAAAAAAATAATAATAAATAAGTAAAGGAGATCATGCCAAAAACAAAAACAAAAACAAAAACAAATAACAGCGGGTGGCATACTAGTGACTTAACAAATGCTAATTTCCTTCCTCCTTAGCAGGAAATCTCCCCATCATTATTGACAGCCAGTCCATACAATGAGCTCTGCTGGATAACAAAAACCACTTCTAATCACGTTTCTGGAAGTGAAATTCCTATGGCAACTGAGATTTATTATCTTCTTGGAGAATTCAAAGTGTTCGATGCAGAGTGAAACTACATTTCGAACCAGAATTTCAACATATTTAATTAAAAGTTTTAATCATTCATGATAGACTTTTTGACCTCCTTCCAAAGAAGAAAAAAACTGGAGAGCTTCTAGCCAGCTTTTGTTTCTGCCCCCTCGGCATTTCTTTCATCACTGCCGTATCTTCTGAGCATCTCATCAGCTCTGACAACACGGCCCAGGTCTGTGTGCTAATCCACCAGAGCACGGAGAAGGAACACCACTGTGTGGATGCTCATTCCACCACAAATCATCTTTCGGAATGAAGGGAAGATTAAATATATATATATATATATATATATATATATATATATATATATATATGTGGGTGTGTCCATAACTTAAAAAAATCTTTAAAATCCATCTCCAATGTTTAAATTTTAAAAATGTCCTTCATTTACTATCTCACCCAAGCATGTTAATAGTCTATGCAATATTTTATTATGTTGGAGCCACAGTGGAATTGGGCAGGTGTCTGGAATCCATAAAACCAGGGAATTTATCCCAAGTACATGTTGTTATATCTGATGAGGGAGCATAAGGAAACCTGACCGTAAAGCACAAGCTAACAACACCTCCACCCCCTCAGGTGGGAGATGTGTGACTTCCCCCAGGCTCTCCTGGCTGCAGAAGAACCGAGAGAAAACAAAGGGTTAACTGATAGCGATCTCGTGCAGGATAGGGGTCTCCACCAGTTTACAAATGTCTTAATAAGTGACAAGAAAAAGGCAGTCTTGTCAATAGCCTAATCTCCAAAAACCTATAGACTCAGTGTCCTGGAGCCCCGGCATCACCATCCCCTCCACAGTGATGTGAGGAACAAATCAGAGCGTAGTGGCAGGTAAAACTAAATTTCCTTATAACCTGCAGCCCATTGACAAATACTGGAGCCAGGCAGAGCAACACATTCTTCCAGGAACTCCTACCGTGTTAATGTTAATGCTTTGCTACAGAAAAAACCACCTTAGTTTGAGGATAGCTCGACCTCCAGTTTCTTAGGAGTCCTCTTTAGCAAACGAAAGTCCTTCTGGAGGCCTCCCTTTGGCCTTTACCTCCTCCAACTCCATAGTATGTAAACAGTCACTGTGCACAACCCCAGGGCAGCTTTTCCTGCCCACGGGTCGTGTCTCCTGCTTTAATAAAATCACCTGTTTTTTGGCACCAAAGACGTCTCAAGAATTCTTCCTTGGCCATCAGCTCTGGATCCCCATCACTCCAAAACCCCGTCAAGATCTGTTCGAACACGTCAATATCTGTTGGGGCATCATCACTAACGGTGCTGCTGTGACCTTGCTTGGACCCCACTGCTGCGCCACACGGCCTTCTGCTGTGCCCAGTCTGTGGTCTTCTGTGACAGCAGCCTGAGTGGAGGAGTAGGCAGGAGACATGTAGGCAGGAGTAGTTAAAAAACAATCACCTTGGTGGTCTAGTTTGGGCTTCTATTTGTGTATTTTCCAATTATATGTGTTCATCTGTGTGCGTTCCATATCCGCAGACCCTCCTGGCCAATAGTGGGGTATCATCTTTGTGTTGAGCCTTATTATTATCATTGCTGAATTTTTGCTTTTCAGTTGTCTGAGTTCACTTCCAGCCCGTTCCCTCACCACCATAATGTGGAGGGAGAAGTATTAATGAAATTTTCTTGGCAAAGCGACTTGTTTATTCATTAGCTTCTCTTCTCTTCAAGTTGCTTCTCTCTGTCCGCTCTCCTTTGCTACATCCTCTCGCCCAGCTTGCCCATAGCGTGGACGGGGAGAGGGAGAACCGAAGTGGTACGCACCAGTTTTCACCATGACTGTTTTCTCAGCAGCTAAGGAAAGCCGGGGAATCACATACGTGGTTTAGAGCAAGATTCTTCGGCCTTGCACTACTGACACTCTGGGCCGGGTGATTCTTTGTGTGTGTGTGTGGGGGGGGGGGGGTGTCCCGTGTACCGTACGGTGTTCAGCGGCATCCGGTCCTCTACCGCTAACCGTCTGTGACAGCCCCCTCCCCCAGCACGAGAACAGACAACGTCTCCAGATATTGTCACTGTCATGTGTGTGGACAAAAATGCTCTCTCGCTTGAGAATGGCTGGTTTAGAGACATTGTCTCTTAGTAAAGAAATGACATTCAGAAAGGATATATTTACATGTAGTTACTTGAACAGCTTGGTATCAGATAGTATGGAAAATAATTTATGATTACCAGTAACTACAATGGCTCACTCACCCGAGCACCTGCTATGCCCAACATACTATGCCACATTCTGCACATACATAATTTTATCCTTAAAAGAACACTAAATGCCTTGCAGAGGTAGATATACATCTAGGCAGGGTGTACAGAGAACTTTAAATTCTGTTGGCTTAGAAGTTACATGACGCATCCATTGGCAGACCCTCCTATGTTTTCCTCACTTTTTTCACAATCAATTGATCTGTTTTTTTAAAAAATATTTTCCGCCATTGATTTCTAGTAGAATGGGTAGTCATGAAATGATACTTACCTTAAATTCCTTCTCTGAAATAAGTCCTGCCATTTTATTTGATTTTCCTGTGTTCTCATCAGTGTTGGGCAATGCAATTAATTGATTTTCTTTTCTGTGGACGTCAACTTGTGTATTTAAATGTATTCTTGCCATTTAAACTGTCGCTTTAGGAAGTAAAATGACAATGGAGTTTGCCTTTTGGCCCATGGGGATTGTCAGTAGAATGATGTTACTTTGTTACATGGATTTTCTTCTTCACTGATGAAAATTGATTTTCAGTATGCAGTGCAGGATTTTCAAAAGAGAGAATTGCACAGTGAATACAATTACCATTTTATATGTCTCATGACTCATTTTACACTCACAATCTTCATGTAGTACAGAAGAAGAGAGATTTTTATTTTCATTAAAAAAGTCACATTTATCTAAGAATATTCCTCCAGAATACGGTCATGTTATCAGAAAATCTGCGAGCAACTTGTCCAGCTGAGCGAGTGAGAATTCATAACTCACTGTCAAGTCACTGATGCACTGGTAGAGGCTGAAATTAAAACCGCGTCTGAAGACAGATTGACATTCAAGGCCAAGTTTCTACCATCGTCTACAATTGATGATAGAATTTTACCGGACAGGCTCATCTGGACAACTTGAAAAATTATTTCATATCCTGAACTCAAATGATTAATAAGTATTTTATTCCTCTCAATAAATCACGGACTTACTGAAGATAAATGAACAGCCTTCTCTATGTCCAAAGTGCATCAATAAAGAATTCTGTATGTTAAAGAAAAAGTGACTCCCAAGTTATAAATGTTAAACATGCTCTTGCATTCCTAAGGGAAGACACCTTCTCCATCACAGCCCCTGGGTCTCGTTGGGCTGCTACCACCACATGTAACTGGGAACTAGTTCCAATGGGCTGCACCTCTCTGGCTTCTCAGTCCCTGCCTAGAAAGACATAAAACTTGGAAGAAACAACAGAAATTGTCAGCCACTGGATTTCCTGCATCATTTCCACCTATGTGCAAAAGCGTGTGGTGTGCTCAGGCAGTTTTCGGTCTTACGTAATCCAAAGAAGGAAAAAGAGAGTACTATGGCTGTATTTCTGTTTTGAATGTGACATACACCAGACAGAGATGCATCTTTTAATAGCAAATGAAGTAATAGTGAATAAAGGTCTGGATGGCGTGACAAGCAAGCAACACTGAACAGGACAGTTAATCAAAAGAGCAGAACTTTATGAGATCACATAAAGGTCTCTAAAAACCCATGGCTGTTGTTTTGAGCAAATATAATTTGAAGTGATTATTATTGGTCAAGAATTCTATACTATGCTGAAAAAGGAATATTTAATAATCTATAATACATTTCACATTTATTCACATAATATTTTCCACATATCAGAGAGTGTGCTAAGCACCTTCAAACAAATCACTACATAAGATGGTCACGATATTTCATTACTCACCAGCTCTTCACGACTCAGCTGAAAAAAGACTCAAAGTAATGGATTTTTTTTTGCTGCTCCAGAAATTACAATAGATAACATACAAGGTAAAACCTGGTCTTCATCAAATATATTGAAAAGATAGCGGGAAGTTAGTTTCACAAAAGTTCTGAACAATTAAGAATCATATATTTATTCAGTAAAAACAATTTAATTAGACTTTAGGACTATATATGTGCTGTTTCCTGTGACTGTCACTGGGTTTAAAATAATGAAGAAATCAGATGAGCTCTTCTCTGCCTCTGTGAATGGTCTATTCCAAACTGAGAAGACAAGCCTAGACACATTGACAAGGAAGCAGGATGGCCATCATGTAACGTGGATGCACTACAATGAAGGGACTCAGTGTGCTGTGAAATTAGTACAAAGTGTCCCAAAGGACTAACTCCAGACTCAATATTATTTCCAGTGGAGCCTCTTGGAAAAGCAAACATGTGAACTGAAACTTGACGTAAAATGAGGATCTGGGCACGTAAACATTCCAGATAGAAGGAACGGAAAGTACCAAGGCCCTAAATGCAGAAAATTGCTAGAAGTTCTGAGAAACTGGGAGTAAACCAGTATGTCTAGGTTCAAGTCACTCGGCGCCCTCAAAGATTCTATTCTCGATGTATTGGAGACCACAGAAAAATAGAAAATTTTCTTTTGGGAAGCTCATATCGTCTACTGTGTCAAAGACGAATTTTGAGGAGCAGACACATCATTTAGCGGCTATTTTATGTGGCACAGGTAAGAGATGACAGTGGCTACATCTAGCATTAGCAGAGATTCATAGCGAAGGGAATTTATTCGGAATTATACTTGATATCAGTTACTGAGACAACTTGACACTCAAGAGGCCTACTTCAATTTTTTTAAATAGTTATTTTACTTGAATGAGCTACTACCTTCAGTCATCCAACATTTGCCTAGTTTTTCCATGCCTATCCACTTTAAGAAACATATTGATAAGTTAGTCTGGGTTCACGCTGAAGTAACAAATACTTAAAGGATTATATAACAGCACTTATGAATTAGGAGCTGAATCTACTTAGTGCTGATGCAAATTTATAGTTCAATTTCAGCAGGAGCTACAAAACTAAGCAAGAAAGTCAGACACAGTCTTCTTCCCAATTCCTGACCAGATGAAGAAAGAGAAGGATAAGTCTACTGTAGGGGTGGAAAATTTTTTCTTCTATCCTTCTAGGTTCTTTGGCTGATCTAATAATTAAATTGACATAAGACATTTAACAGGAGAAAAACCAACTTTGTACATACAGGAGAGCCATAAAACTAGCCCCACAGGCAAGTCAGTCAGTTGAGACTTGTATTCCATTCTGAGCTAAGGAGAAGGGGGCAGGGGTCTTTGGCTTCAAAGGGAAGGAAGTCACTTCCCAGGAAGATGGGAAGAGCGGGTGTTTGGTAAACTGATGTTTGTCATGCATGCAGGGACAGTGACACACACAGAAGAATTTGAACTCCAGGCCCTGTCCAGCTGCCCCCAGATTACCACAACTGGTCCAGGCTCTTTGTAGACATCTCTGGTGCTATCTCTCTTCTTGAGCCAGGCTCCCTATCTAAATTCTTTGGGGCAGTTAAGGGGGAGGTAAAAGCTTTTCCTGAGTTTTTTGGGCTTTGATTATCTTCAGCTCAAAATAATCCACACACCAAAGTGGCACATTTTGGGGATGTTCGTTCTGAACCACTTCAGTACTCTAAGAGGTGGTATTTCTTTTAATGAAAATTTTGAGTTTGGTCTTAAGTATTGAATATAATTTTGAATGGAGATATAAGATTGAAAAGACATGAAGATTTAACAGACTATCGCGTATCAGGGAATGAAGGAAAATATAGGTGGCTAGGTTCTATGATAAATGAGGGAGGGTAGCAGGACATAAAGCATAAAAGTTGGTTGGCCCAGCCTATGACAATCCCCACATTCCATGCTGAGGAGTTTGGATTCACTGGGGAAAGTCAGTATTTGGATGTTTTTAGATAGGAGAGTCAAATAGTTGAATCTATATTTCAAGAAGATAACGCCAGGACAAAATGGGGAATTGGCACATGCTGCTACACTGGTTCTTACCCCCAAATGAACCTTGAAGAAGCTACAAAGTTAGAGAATAACATGGTCTGGGCAATACACACACACACACACACACACACACACACACACACACACAGACACACACACATAGTGAAAAACAAACTCTGATGGACAAGAAAGCCCGGCATAAACTGTTGTGTGTATGGATTGCAGGGAACGAGGTGTTATATTTGTTGGCTAGACAGAGCAGACAAATTGCAGAATAAAAAAAAAATCCACTCTTACTTGGCCTGAATCTTACATTGGGATGATTACTGGTATCCAATTATTACAGAAATTGGAAAGAAGAAGTCACCCTACGGTAAGCTGCTGAGGAAGACAGGTTGACCAGCTGCCTTTGGACAGGTCCTCCTGAAAAATGTCCCCCCACAAAGGCAAAACGCTGAAGGAACTCAAACTAAAACAAAAATATGCCTGTCAATTCTGCATCCCCTTAAAAGTTTAAAAATAACACACTGGCTAGACGGATACACCATAGCAGAGATAAGTTATCAGCAGCAGCTCTGTGTTCTTTGGCACATACTGCCTTGGCCACATTCTCTCCATTCTACTGGGTTTCACCTGAAGGCACACAGACTGGGGCCTGCCTTTGTCCCTCCTGCAAATACTTTACCAGACATGGCGGTGAGAGCCCCAGAGAAAATGGGCTCACAGGCCCATGGCTAAAATCTGGGGATGACAACCATAATGGAAATGACAATACGTGAACCACATACGTCTATAAGCCTGGCAGGTTGTAAAAGACAAGACAGTTTAGAATAAAAAAAAATTCCTTGCAAAGTAAAGATGGGTATTTTTCATCTGAAGAAGAAATAAGAGTTTATCAAGTATCAAACAGAACTATTAAGCACAATGTATAGGGACTGGAATCAAAACAGCACGCACTGGGACAAAAGCAAGATTGATAAAGCTGCGGAATGACTGATGTGAAGCACACAATTGAGGAATCCTCAAATAAAGCAAATAAAGGGATAAACATTCACAAGCAAAAACATCAACATCTAGTAAGAGAAGTCCTATAAAAAAAAAAAAAAAAGAAAGAAAGAAACACTAAGGCGAAGAGGCAGAGTTAAGCTCCACTCATACACACAGGACACTCCCGTTGACCAAAGGCCCCATGCTGCACACTAGATCCGGGACTCACGCGTGTCAGAGCTGGAGATCTGTGCCTTTTGCCCAACGTTTCCCCCTTGCCTCCCCCCACTCCTGATAACCACCATTCTACCCTCTGCTTCTGTGAGTTCCACTTTTTTGGATTCCACCAACAAGGGACATCACACAGTATTTGTTTTCTCTACCCGATTTCTGTTTCTTAACACAGTGCCCTCCAGATCCATCCATGCTGTTGCAAATGACAGGATATCCTTCTCTCTTATGGCTGTGTTCACTGACTTGCTTGGGGTAATCATTTGGCTCTATGTGTGTGTATACCCGCACCTTATAGCATCATATTCCACACCTTCAATATACACAACTTTGTCACTGATCCCTCAATAAAGTTGGAAGAAAAGGAAGAAAGGAAATAGTTGAAGAAAATAGGATGACAGGCTTCTTGGCTTTTCAAATAGTGGGTTTCGAATTGACAAGGCACCAGACCCTAGGTTTCTGATTCTGATTCACTAGGTCTGTCGTTGGGCCCAAGAATTTGCATTTGGAGGACAGTTGAATCCTTCTGGCGACCATAGTTTGAAAACCACTGTTTCAAAAGAGGTGAAAGTTCTCTGATTTAAATGGCTTATATATTACTAAGGAGAACTGAAAAAAAATCTGCATTAAGAACACATTAAAAGAAAACTGAAGAACATATTCTCCAACAATCATTTAAATGCTTCAGAGATAAAGAATGACCACCGATAAAGGTGAAAATCAGATTGACAAAACAGGAGCCAAGAAAATAATGAAGCGACATTTTAAAACTTGGAAGGAAAAGGCAAAACTTTGAATCTGTAATTTTATAGCAACTCAAATTGTTTTGTGAAATAAGGTCATAATACTTATTATCTCAGTTATACAGCGGTTTTGCGGTTTGCATCAAAGACCATTTTTAAAAAACCCTTCTGGATCCAGAAGGCTTCCGTCTTCTGCCAGCATCCGTGAAACTGGGGAAGGCTAACATCTTAGCTTATGAGTAGAATCTCAACCCTCACAGTTCTCAACACATATAAGACAGTTATTTTTGTAGAACACCCCTCAATTTGGTCATGTCAGATATGTTCTCATGACAAGGTTCCGGAAATTCCTGAATTCCTTCAATATAAACAAACAACAAAAAAAGCTGCAGTAAATATTATGTATTATGCAAAACATCTGACTCATTTGCTTTATGATTAGAAACAAGTCAAAACTGTTCACTCTCACTGCTTCTGTGATAGAAAGGAAGTTAGAACAGCCATTATTTGGAGATGATACGGTCCTTTGCATACAAAAGCCAAATAGTCAAACAAAAATTAGAACAAATAAGAGTTTATCAATGTTGCCTAGCAATAAAGTTACAAAAAATATGGTATCATCTACACCAGCAGTAAAAAAGTAGAAAATATAATACTAAAGATATCTCCATTAGCACTAAAAAATACAACATTTCAAAGTACTGACTGAAGAAAGAAGACAAAGCTCTCTCTGGAGAAAACATTTATATTTACTGAAGGAACTTAAAGATGGAGGGACATTCCACGATTACTTGGTATTATTATTAGTTACTAAGTATTGTTAAATGATGATTATCCACATTTTATGTGGTCAATTCTATGATGTCCTATCAAAATTCCAGGTGGATTTTTTCCTCCACATTGACCATTTGCTTATTTATTATTTAACATCTGAGCGAGTGCAAGTGTTCTTAGTACAAAGATCTGACAAAGCTTCGTGGTGGATATACAGCTGGGTGTATTTTTGTTTGTTTATTAAATTAAGATTTTCTTTTCTTTAAAAAAAATTTTTTTTAACATTTATTCATCTTTGAGAGACAGAGAGAGAGAGAGAGAGAGAGAGAGAGAGCGTGAGTAGGGGAGGAGCAGAGAGAGAGGCAGACACAGAATCCGAAGCAGGCTCCAGGCTCCGAGCTGTCAGCACAGAGCCCGATGCGGGACCCGAACTCACTGACTATGAGGTCGTGACCTGAGCTGAAGTCGGACGTTCAACCGACTGAGCCACCCAGGCGACCCAAGATTTTATTTTCTTAGAGCAGTTCTAGGTTCACAGCAAAACTGAGGGTAAGGTACTGAGATTTCCTTATATAGGCTCTTCTTCCATTCATGTACAGCCTCCCCCACTGTTGGCCACCCCCAACCAGAGTGGCACTTCCGTTACAACTGATGAACCTACTCCGACAGTCATCACTGCCCAGAGGCCACAGTTTACCTTAGGATCCTTCCCTGGTGTTGTGCATTGTAGGGAGTTGGACAAATGTGTGAGGACAGGGATCTATTATAACATCATACAAAGTATTTTCCCTGTGCTAAAAATCCTCTATGTCTGCCTGTTCATCACTCTCCTTCCTCCAATCCCTGGCAACCACTGATCTTTTTACTATCTCCACGGTTTCACCTTTTCCAGAATGTTATGTACTTGGAAGCATGCAGTATGTACCCTTTCCAGATTGGCGTCTTTCACTTAGTAATAGGCATTTAAGGTCCCTCCTTGTCTTTCCATTGCTGGATAGCTCATTTCTTCTTAGTGCTGAATAATATTCCATTGTCTACTCACTCGTCACCTACTGAAGGACATCTTTGCTGCTTCTAAGTTTGGGCAAATATGAACAAACCTGCTATGAACATCTGTGTTCAGGTTTTTGTGTGGACGTAAGTTTTTAACTCCTTTGGGTGCATGTCGAGGAGCACGACTGCTGGATCATATGGTAAGAGCATGTATAGTCAGAACCTACCGCACCATCTCCCGAAGTGGCTGTGGCATTTTGCATTCCCACCAGCAGTAAATGAGACTTTCTGTTGCTCTACATCCCTGTCATCCTCCACATTCTGGCTCCACCTCGCCAGCATATGGTGGTGTCAGTGTTCTGGATTTTGTTCTTTCTAATAATTGACTTTTCCAATGTTGAACCAGCCTTGCCTATCTGGATAAATCCCACTCGGGCATGGGATATAATTCTTTTTATACACTGTTGTATTCAATTTAATAATATTTTGTTGAGGATTTTTCACAACAATGTTGACAAGACATGTCGGTCTATAGTCTCCTTTTCTTTAGTATCTTTGATTTGGATAGTTTGATGTATTCTCTCTGTTTCTGTCCTGATAGAGGTTGTGAGAGAATTGTATATTTTTTGTTTGGTAGAATTCACCAGTGAACCCATCTGGGCTCGGTGCTTTCTGTTTTGGAGGATTTATTAATTATTGACTCAATTTCTTTAACAGGTATTTAATCTATTATATACCTACATTACTATCAATTTAACGGATAGAGGACTTTGCAGATTGTCTATTTCTTCTTTATTTGAGTTTTAGGAGATCTTGTCTTTCAAAGAATTGGTCCATTTCATCCTGGTCATCAAATTTGTGGTCAAAGAGTTGTTTACGATATTCCTTTATTATCCTTTTACTGTCCGTGGGGCCTACAGTGATGTCTCCTTTTTCATTTATAACACTAGTGATTTGTGTCCTCTCTCTTTTTTTCTTAGTTAGCCTGCTTAGATCCTTATCAATTTGATTGTATTTTTAAAGAACCAGCTTTTTTGTTTTATTCATTGCCTTTCCACTTCATTGATTGCTGCTCTAATTCATATTATTTCTTTCTTCTGCTTACTTTGGATTTAATTAGCTCTTCTTTTTCTAGTTTCCTAAACATAAACTTAGGCTACTGACTTTATATCTTCCTTCTTTTATAATATTCATTCAACATTTAAAATTTTCCTCTGGTCATTGCTTTCATTCCAAACCACACATTTTGATAAATTGTGTTTTAATGTCCATTTATTTTCTCTTGTGATTTTTTCTTTGACTCATGTGTTTAGTTAGAAATGTGTTGCTTAATCTCCATGTATTTTGTTTTTTTGCAGATATTTTTCTGTTCCTGATTTCTGGCTTAATTGTGTTGCGATCTAAGGGCAGATATTGCGTGAGTTCTGGTCTTTTGAATTTTTGAAGGTAAGTTTATGGCCCAGAATGTGATGTATTTTGGTGAACGTCCCATATGAGCTTGAGAAGAGTGTGGATTCTGCTGTTGTTTGATGAAGTAGTCCTTATGTATTAATTTTATCTATAATTGATGAAGTTGTTCCATTAAACTCCAGGTAGGTTTTTTTAAGGAAAAAATACGGTATATAAGTGTTTTTTTCCCTCATGCCCATCTCTAGGTATCGTTTCCATTCTTGCGTTACTTCAGTGGTAACCAGCATGGCCACCTTCTTCCTAACATATTAACAATATCTAGAAACGATCACCATTGCATTTTTGAGGGAGCATGATGTGAAAAGGTGTTTGTCGATGTAGGCTTGTAAATTTGGGTTCTTTTTTTTTTTAATTTTTTTTTAACGTTTTATTTATTTTTGAGACAGGGAGAGACAGAGCATGAACGGGGGAGGGTCAGAGAGAGAGGGAGACACAGAATCTGAAACAGGCTCCGGGTTCTGAGCAGTAAGCACAGAGCCCGACGTGGGGCTCGAACTCACGGACAGTGAGATTGTGACCTGAGCCAAAGTTGGATGTTTAACCGACTGAGCCACCCAGGCACCCCAATTTGGGTTCTAATATGAGGGCGATCCATTTCCGGTGGGGTCATTAAGGAAACACTGGGAGGAAGGAAACAGTCCTGTTTGGCAGTGGCATCCCCGCATAGTATCAGCTGTCACTCACATGGTAATTAAACGTCAACTGTGCACTGTTTTCCCCAACTGCTCCTGATCGGAGGGTCCTCCAGCTGGTTCTCCAGGTGGAAGTGTGGTTGGTCTCTCACTGTGCCACTTTTCCTGCTGGCAGATCTGATGGTGTCGTTTTCTAGTTGTTGATAACAGCGATAACATAATCTACCTGTAGGTGGATTATGATGGGAACCTTGCTGAGGTTTGGGATTCCCTATAAGTAACTCTCTCTCTTTTTTCTTGTATAAAAATGTTAACTAAATATTTTAAACTATTTAAAATTCATATTTGACATTATTTTTATTAATGAAAATATACAAAACTTGTAACAAATTATTTTTATAACTTATTCTAATATTAATGGAGAGGGAATATGTGGGAAAGTACTACTCTACACTGAACTATTTTATTTAGAACTATTGAATGCTTTTAGGCAATGAAGTTTAGAGAATTTTGAGCTATCCATGTAGTTATCTTTTAAGAGTGCTGGGAGAAGTTATGCTAAATAACAGGTTTTTTGAGCACAGGTGGTGACATGTTTGATACTTATTGAAATTCATCTCTCTTCAAGATGGAGTTACTTGAGAGTAGAATTTTGAATGCATCAACCTGGTTACCTTTGTCTACTCATCTTTAAACCGGGTAGGTGTTCAGTAAAAGTTCAGTGAAGTAAAACAACATCCTGCCATTGGCCACTGCCTCATTTTGGGGGAGTCTGCCAAGGAAAAATGTACATCAGTTGATTTAAATCAAGATACTCTAAGAATTTGCTAACTGGCTTACCTCCGTCAAATGAGAGCTATTCTATCCAACTAAAAGCATCAGTTACGTACCTACTGTGTGTTTCACACAGTAGGATCATCAGGTTGACACACCTCCTCAATAATTGCGACCAGATGGCATTAGCTGATATAAAAGAGCATGTGTTTTTCCCTCTCCACCACCCCACACACAAAGTAGAAAAATAGAATTCTCCATCATTTTTTTTTCTAACACGGACATGTTCAGATGTATTAGTCAAACTTGGAGTCCCTCCAACACTAAAGCTTACATCTATATTTAGAACTAATGAGCTCTCTGTATGTACCAGACTGGAAAGCACATATTCTCTCCATTAGCATCAAGGCACTTTTATTCGACATAAATCTATTGCCAAAGAGAATATTAATGTTCCTCACTTAGTGTGACTGGCTCACAAAACTCACTCTTTTCTTAACATGTTTGGAAATAACACAAATATATCCATCATGGAAGGACAGTGAGTTTGTCGAGAAAACGGACTACAGATAATCACAGAGATCTTCATCAAATGGGGCTTAGAGGTCTTCCAGCCCAACACTCCTTGACTGTTAGAATTCCTTTCAAAATACAAGGAATTATGGTTTCCTAGGTGATAACCCAGCACCTAAATATCTTCCCTGACAAGGTGCTCCTATCCCCTTCCCCCTTTTGCTAGCTCTGACTGATAGCTTCCTTGGCACAAAACCAAACTCCTTTTTGCTATTGCCTCCCAATTACTTCCAGATTTACTCCTTTGCACACACGGATTGATAACTCTTTCCTAGGACTTTTTTTTTTAAATACTTGGTGATAACCACTACATATCTTCCCTCTTGGCTTCCTATCCCCTGGCGTCCCAGTCTTCTCTTCTCCAGGTGGAAAACTTCAGTTCATCTACCCTTCCTCATATGCTCCCATTTCAAGTTGCTTCGTCCTCCTGGCCACACTCTTGTTATGTTCCAAATAACACAACTGTCCTAACAAGGGAGGGCATCATGACTTTTAAAGGAAGTGAAGTGTGGCAGAAATGTGAAAAGTGGCTGCAGGGGAAGGGACTCAGTCCCCAACTAATGATTATGGTTGAAATAAATGACTAGTAAAACAGCACAGTTGATTTGGAGAAGAGAGTAAATCCATGACTATTTTGCTAACAGAATCAAAGCAAGTCATGGTCACTCTGATAGGATGAAGCTGGGGAGACAAAAAACTCAAGGACTCCTTCAAGTCTATCTTAAGAGGTCAGTACAAGAAGATACCATCACTTTTCATTGGAATAAAAAGGGTAGAGGGGCACCTGGCTGGCTCAATCAATTGAGCATTCAACTCTTGATTTTGGCTTGGGTCATGACCTTGTGGTTTGCGAGATGCAGCCCTGTGTTGGGCTCTGCACAGATGGCGTGGAGCTTGCTTGGGATTCTCTCTCTCCCTCTCTCTCTCTGCCCTCCCCCGCCCCCACACTCTCTCTCAAAATGAATAAACCAACTTTAAAAAAATGTAAAGGGGAGAGTAAGTTTACCTATAGGAGGAAATGCATATACATTGAATATGTTTGCTCAGTGATGTTTAATAAAATTGCTAGGTAGATAAGTTTACAGAGCAACTGCAATGTCTATATGCTTCCTTTTAGTTGGTGATGATCCCCAAATTTGGAACAGAGTGCTTTCATCCATGTGCTCTCCAAAACCAATTTGTTCTTCTGAAGTGAAAATCCTTATTTTATACTCCGGGATCTCTGATTTAGGGGAGGTAAAAAAATCTCTGGCAAATTGACTTATACAAAACCATACAGTAATGTAGATTTTTAAGACTCACAAAGCAAAATTCTCATGTTTCTGAGATGAAGACATTGGGTCGGCCGACATTCTGTGCTTTCTTGTGGTTTTCTTTCAGGTGGCCAGATACCCTGCGAACTCAGGCTCCAGAACTCCGGCTAGCTAGAGAATTTCTATTTGAACTCTCTGTTAGTTTTGTCTGTTGGCCAATTGTTAATTTTATTTATAAATGTATGGTTTATTAAAAGTTCCTCTTGGGGCGCCTGGGTGGCTCAGTCAGTTAAGCGTCCGACTTCGGCTCAGGTCATGATCTCACAATTTGTGGCTTCTAGCCCTGCACTGGGCTCTGTGCTGACAGCTCGGAGACTGATGCCTGCTGATCAGATTCGGATTGTGTCTCCCTCTCTCTGCCCCCTCCCCTCCTCCACTACTCATGTTCTGTCTCTCTCTGTGTCAAAAATAAGTAAACTTTAAAAATAAAAGTTCCTCTTATAATTTAATCTGTTTTGCTTGAACTTTGTATTTCTCCCTCCCAGGCCATCTAACTAATTTTTGCTTGTACTCTATTAGAGGCAAAGTTTTAGACTTTCTTTTATAGCTTATAATCATATCAGCACAAGTACATTTTGGCCTACAGAATTTCACACAGTTCACTGATTTAAAAACTCTGCTGACTTCTTCTTATCGAAAGTAATGTTTCTTTTGAAATCTCAAAATGAAAATGCATGGAAAACTGCCTTATTTTGCACATGGATTTGAAAACTATAGGACCAAAGGTCAAGATACCATCACCCCACCCAGTATGAGATACACCTGTCCTTTATTATCTGACATTTTCATTTTAACCGCTTTAAAGCTATGTTTTCCTTACATTTTTGAAACATCAGATTTCTCAAATTGTTCACTCCTCTCTAGTCTCTAGGACTATTAGATGTTTTTACATTTTCATAAATTCTTATCTCTGTGTGAGAGGCCTTTCTTTGAGTATATGAAAAACCCACAGCGAACATCGTACTCAATGGTGAAAGCTTGGAAGCTTTTCCTGCAGTCGGGAACAAGACAAGGAAACAAGATTTTCCCTCTTCGTTTTCAACATAGTTCTGGGGGTTCTGGCCAGAGCAGGAAAAGGAAATTAAAGACATCTAAATTGGAGAGAAGAAGTAAAATTATCTCTGTTCACAGATGTTATGATTGTATCTGTTGAAACTCTGAAGACTCCACAAACATCTTTAGGAACTGGTAAATAAATTCAAAAGTACAAGATACAAAGTCAACACACAACTCAGTTGAATTTCTCTATGCTGACAGCAAACCATCTAAGAGAGAAATTATGAAACCACTGAAACTATAATAGCATCAAAAAGAATAAGATACTTAGGAATTAGCCAAGGAGGTGAAAGACTACGATACAAACTACAGAAGGCAGGTGAAAGAGATTAAAGAAGGCAGAAATAAAGGGAAGCACGCTCATCACAGACTGAAGGACTCTGCATTGCCACGATGTCAGCCCTACCCAAGGCAATCTGCAGGTTCAATGCAACCCCTATCAGAATCTCATGGTATTTTTTGCAGAAATGCAAAAACCCATTCCAAAATTCATAGAGAATCTCCAGGGACACCAAGTATCCAAATCTTAAAAAAGAACAGGAGCGCCTGGGTGGCTCAGTTGGCTAAGCATCCCACTTTGGCTTAGGTCATGACCTCAAGGTTTGTGAGATTGAGCCCCGCATCAGGCTCTGTTCTGGCACTGTGGAACCTGCATGGGAATCTCTCTCTCTGTCTCTCTACCTCTCTGTCCCTCCCCTGGTTGTACATGTGCGCGCGCGCTCTCTCTCTCTCTCAAAATAAATAAATAAACTTAAACAAAAAAGAACAAAGCTGGAGGACTCATGCTTTCTGAGTTCAAACATTACTCCAGTAATTTGATTTTTGATTACTACAGGAATCAAAATAGTGTGGCCCTCGCACAAAGGCAGATATATACAGGCCAACCTCACAGAACAGGGATTCCAGAAATAAACCCTCACATGTATGATCAGACAATTGTTGACAACGGTGTCAGTACCATTTAATGTGGAAAGGGCAATCTTTTTAACAAATGGTTCTGGGACAACCAAGTATCCACATATAAAATAATGAAGCTGGATCCTTATCTGACACCAAATACAAAAATTAACTTAAAATGCATCAAAGACCTAAATGTAAGACCTAAGACTATAAAACTGTTAGAAGGAAAACATAGCGCAAAATCTTTATGACACTGAAGTTGGTTGTTTCTAGTTTTTGTGAGTTGTGGTTAAAGCTGCTGTAAACATTTTTGTGCAGGTTTGTGTGGGAATATGTTTTCAGCTCAATTGAGAAAATACCTAGAAGTGTCATTACTAGATAATATGGTAAGAAAATGCCAAACGTAGGGCAAACATTTCATGACCCTGGATCTGGCTTGACTTCTTGGATATGATACCACAGGAAGAAACAGACAAATTGAACTTTATGAAAATTTTAAAGGTTTTTGCATCAAAGGAAAAAATCAACAGAGTAAAAGGGCAACCCACAGAATGGGAAAAAATACTTGCAATTCGTGTATCTGATAAGGGATTAATAGTCTCTCTCTATATCACATTTTGCTTATTTATTCCTCTGTGGGTGGACACAGGTTTCTTCCATGTTTTAGCTGTATATTAACTGACTCAATCTTTTATTGAATTTGGCTGAATGTCACGAAATATTTAATCATAGCTACCAAATTACACTCTCTATAAGCAGGCTTTGACAAAACAGTGGAGTAGATCAAGTGTCTACTTGAGTTACTCTGCTTCCTACTACCCTTTCTCTCTGCCCAGATGCCCTGAAATCTCAGGATGTGAGTGCGTGCACGCACAATAGTTGCCCAGTCTGGGGGCCCGTCCTGTCTCCTGTTAGCTCTCTTCTTTGTTACCTCATTTTTGCCATTACCACGGAGTAGGGGTTCACAAAACACCTTTCCTGTGTCTAATTTCTGTAATGTATGGTTATTTTATTCATGATGATAAGACACTAATACAAAAACTGAGCACATTTTTATTGAGTAATTGCTCTGCGTGCTTATTTGTCTGAGGTTACAGGTAATTAGAGGCAGCGTCAGATCTGACCCAGGCTGGCTAGCTCCAAAGTTCTTGGTCATAAGCACCGAAAGAAGATTAAGGAGACAGAAGGGCCTTCGAAGAACAGCTTTCCACCCCAAAGGCCCATTTTAATTCTGAGAATTCTAAAATGTTGGCAAGCCTCTGAAAGCAAGTACTGTGGATGGTCATTCATTCTATTTCTGTGCACTGAACACCCGAGGTATTTTCAAAAGGAGGGTGGTTGTGAAGCGGGTTTGAATGAGAAGGGAAAAAGAAGTTGACCGTTTTGCAGCTCTGAAAACAATGGTGATCTTGAGGAGTGGACTGCATTACAAGTCTCTTGTGAGCTGGCACTCCTGTTTATAGGAGTATGTTGTTTAAAATAGGCAGTGATGTTAGTCATACCCTTTATAAACGTCCTCTTATTTACGAAAACAAGTAATTTAAAAAAGTAATAACTACTTCTGTTCTTTCCTTGAATTTCTCGAAACCGTCACTTTACTGTTTTATAATTAGTAAAAAATCCTGTGAAATTATGCATAACTCAAGACTTTAAAAACCATTGTTTGCCTAGACTTTGAAATGTTATTCAGGACTGTCATTTAAGAAATGGCTTTGTGTTTAAATATGAAAATTCGCAAGCAATTAGTTCTTTTAGTGGACTAATTTCTGTTGTATTTAAAACCAAAATTAAACAGCACAGCTATTTCAGTTTGAACGGCAAGACTTATGCTCTAACATAAATAAATTCCTAGGAAGTTTCCTAAGGAGATTCTAGCTGCTTTTCCCTATGCACATATTACCTTGGTCAATTTCCACAAAGGGCTATTGGGCTGATGATTAATAACCTGAGATTTCTCTAAAAAAGCTTTGGTGCAACTGATATGGAGGACACAATGCTGTCGATTGGGTCACTGATTTTTTTTAAACTTCACATTCCCTTTCTCACCTACCAAGTTATTAATCAGTTGTAATGGCTCCACTAGAGATATGCTAATTAATAAACCCTTCTGATTAACTCCTTGATATATCCTTGACCCAATTATCATTACTGCAAAGTTTTTAAAGTCCTTCATCATATTGTACAAGTAATCTATAGAGTTCAATGGCCACCAAGGAACACACGGCACCATTATTTTTCAGACATGAGGGGAATGAGCTCCATTTGGATAATATCCAACGTGGTCCCGGGAGGTTAATAAAATGAACAAGGGAAAGTCGTTGCAGTTCGTGTGTTTACAGAGGTAAAGAAACAGCACTGACGCGAGGGGGCCCTGGCTTGGGTTCTTTTACCAAGACCCTGCGCACTCACGCGAACTCGAGCAAGCAGTTAATCTCTCTGGGACACTCCTTCCTTGATGGGAAAAATGAGGGCAGTGCACAGTATGATTTCTAAAGCACCAGTAGACATTGGCCCAATCCTGGAGCAGCTTGTGTTCCTGCACCCCAAGAAAGGTCTCATAGCAACAGAGCTGGGGTAATGGTTACCAGCGCTCAATGTTTTAATTCTTTGTGACAGGTACCATCTCTGATGGTCCCAGCTGTGAAGGAATTTCTTGTACAAATACTGGGTAGTCCATAGAGTTTTCAGGTGGGTTCCAGTCTCACAGCATGGCTTAGACAGGACACGCCAGGACAGGACTCTGAAAGTCACTCTTGCTGCCTCTTCTATGGTACCCAGAAAACACAGGGTCTCTACTGCAGAAAGTAAATCAGGCTCCAAGACCCTGGAGGTCTACATTGTAACCCTCTGACTGAAGCTTAGTAGAGGTCTATACAGCAGTCTGATGACCCCGGGTACCATATGGCTCATGCCGGAGGGTCCCTTTAAGTGCACGTTGAACCTGCTTCAAAATTATCTCTCATCTAGGCTCCTCTCCCAGGCACCTGAAAACAGGTTGGGGAGTAGTATTTCTGGGTTCAGACTGTACTGGCTGCAAACCAAAGAGCCTCACCCCAAGAGCTGCGTGCTTCATTCTTTGTGTTAGGAGATGCCAGACATAGATGCGTTCTTTCCTTTCAAGAGGGTGTCACACCGGAACCAATGTGACACTGTGTGTCAACTATGCTCAAATAAAAAAGAAAAGAAATTTTTTTAAGTAAGTGATGTCACAGAATGTTCTGTGCACTAGGCCCATGAACTCTTCGCCAGTACCTGGGACCCTTAATCTTTAGTGGAACTTACTTCCCACCATAGGGTCGCAGAATATGGGTCTCCAAAATAAGCCACTTTGGCAGAAGGATTGTTTTAAGTGGACCACAACTGAGAAGAAACAGAACAAAGCTTTCTGCTTTCCCCTACAAATCTGTCAAAGTGTCCCCCTCCCCTCTTCTCTACCAGGAAGGACAGAAGTTAATCACTGGAGACACCTCTAGATCCTTATGAGCCCAGAGATGACACCAGAGGAGTCTACACAGCAAACCGCACAAACTAGGCCTTATCTCCCACTCGTTCCCCCAGAGACTTGTTGCCCTACAGTTTGCTGCCCTGGGAACTCAAAATTCTGTTCCTTTGTCTCGTCACTGCTCTGCAAATCTGTTGTTCTTTGGCTAAGATGCTCTGTAAGCCCGAGTTCTAACCACCCCTTTGGGTGACTCATCACTGAATGCGCCTGTGTAGGCATGATGCACGTGTTAATAAATGTTTCTTCGTTTTTCTTCTGTTTATCTTGTGTTACTCTACTGTATCGTCTGGTCCGGAACGAGACGTCCTAACTTACGACGTCATTATTTGTCTTCGTGGTAACTGCTCACCCACTCTGTATTGACTTTCTCTAGATGCGTCAAGCAATACCCTTATGCTGTCCCTCTAGCTCATACCCGTGAGCACCTTGCCTGTCACCCGGGCCACAGACCCCCTAGCTGCCACCTGGCATCTGCCACTTCAGAATCCTGCCACTCCTGGGGGTGCTGGGCGGCTCACTCTCTGCTGCCCTGCCAGCCTATGGAGAGCCGACTCTGAGATGGTCTACAAACGGACGCACGGCCCCGGGGAACTTCGCTGTGTCTGGGGTGGAAATGTCCCAGGGCCCTCCAGGGACACAGAACAGCTGGCAAGTTCTCTGTCTTTGTGTAATTAATCCTTCCTAAGGTGACCACCTCCTGGAGCTGTCTTACGCCTCGCTCCTAACTCCGCAGAGGCCGTGCTAGTATCTCCAGCTCAATACCTGTGTGCCAGCATTTCTTCCCCCCCCCACCCCTTCCCACCCCGCCCCCCCAGCCGAGCCTCATCAGATATAATTGACAAAAGCTGTATACCTTTAAGGTGTAAAACGTTATGTTTAATATGCATGTACATTGCGCAATGATTACTACCACCATGCTAATTAACATACTTGTTACCTCACATACTTAGTATTTTCTTTTCGTGGTGAGAACACTTGAGATCCAACCTCTTAGCAAAGTTCAAGGGCACAACACGATATTGTTAAATATCGTCATTGCGCTGTGCATTGGATCTCCAGGGCTAACTCATTTGATAACTGAAACTTTATATTCTTTGACCAACATCTCCTCTCAGCAACCACCATTCTATGTGATGTATATACATACACACATCAGAAAATTATGCACCTTAAAAAAGAAGGAATCCTTTGGGGCACCTAGGTGGCTTACTTGGTTGAGCGTCCAACTCTTGATTTTGGCTTCTGGGATCGAGCCCCACGTTGGGCTCTGCATTGATTGTGGAACCTGCTTGGGATTCTCTAGCTCTCCCTCTGTCCTCTCCCCTGCTCATGCTCTCTCTCTAAAATATAAAGTAAAATAAAATAAAATAAAATAAAATAAAATAAAATAAAATAAAATAAGAAGAAAATCCTACCATTTGTGACCATATGGATGAACCTGGAGGGCATTATGATGAGTGAAATAAGCCAGACACAGAAAGACAACCACCGCCTGATCTCACTTCTGTGTCAGCCCTAAAAACGCACTCATGGAAGCCATTGTTTCTTTTAAACTCTAGGCAGACAGACATGGCATATTACCTCTTTACTCCTGTAGTGCACGCTGTCAATATTAAAACTCCACTGCAAAGCTGCATGGAAGTTTAGCAGAGACACTATTTTAATCACATACATTTGTCATCATTATTGTTGTTATTACTTATACTTTGGCGCCCTTTTAATGTTGCCCATTTTTTCCTTTTTATGCTGTATTCCAACAGGCAAGGCATACAATTCTCCATTTTCCCTGTCTCCAAATGAGTAACACACATTAAACAATACCTGCTTTTGCTTTCAATTTTTGCCTGAGTTGACACAGTGTGGTGAGGACTGATTCCAAGAAAAGGTTTCTCCTTTCTAAAAGAAAGCAGAGATGTGACCTCATTTTGTTACCAGACTGGCAGGGGGACAGAAGACAGTGTTTGTTTTTCCTTCCTCTCTAGGATGCCAACCTCCTTCATCTCTAGGGTTCAGTGGCTTTAGAGAGGCCTTGTTAGCTCTTATTCAGGTCCCAAGAGCTATCACTGCAGAAGTGAATACAGCAGAAGGAACATGCATTATTGTTGCAATGTTGTTTGGCAAGTAAAAACCAACCTGAAAATGGTACTGAGATCAGAAAACACGGAACATAAGACTGAAAGGCTCTTCAGGAATGAAGGGACAGCTGGTCCAGATGGACGACATCATCAAGGGCCACGTGAAAGAGATTCCATATGGCTGGCACAGAGGTGAAAAGAAAAGTCTTTTATCCAGGAAGATGATCTTTTTCTTTCCAGTTACTTCTGTCTTATACCAGCAAGAATCGTTTAGGTGCCTTGTATCCATTACACAGGTCTTGCTTTTAGTGTCTCCGTGATCTCCTTTGTGTGAACCCGTGACCAGGTGGTCAGCTACCTGGGGTAAGTGGTTCTGGGGCCGTTAGACTCAGGCATCAAAACCCCTGGCCTTCACTGCAGCAGCTTTTGGTCACTAATTTGGCCTTGGCTGCTTCATTTCCAGGATAATACACTGACCCTTGATAAAGAGAACCCATTGAACCAAAGCTCTAAGAGTGTCCTAGCATTTGATTTGAGGAAACCAGCCATTCCGTGGGTTTTGGGTTCTTATCTGAACCTTTTCAAGAATCGAAGAAGCCTCTGAGGATCCTGTGAAAAGCAAAACAGAGTTCCCAAGGCAAAGACAAAGATAAACCCTGAGTGCACTCACTCACTTTGTCTTGCGAGTAAACACCTGAACCGTATTGCCTCTCTGCAGCCCTCCAATTCACCAATTCTCAGAATACATGCTACACAGGAAGCAGAAATGAATTGTCTGTACACATAGAGAATGCATATCACATTCTCAGCTTTGTAGGCAATGCCTCAGCTTTGTAGGCATTTAACAGTAACTATGACCCTGCTGCTGAACTATGCTAGCCACTACAGAGGGCTTTTTCCCCAGGTACATGGTGTCCTCACCTGATGCTTTTACACATGTGGCCCCTCAGCCTTACTCATGCTAGGGTCCCTCTTCAAATGCAGAAATGTTATCTTCATGACCTCATGGGGCTGGACACGGAACCCTATACTTGTGATGCCAAGGAATGGTTTTTCTACTTTATGACTGTTTTGTAATAGTGACTTTGCAAAAGTCACTATTAGGTCAGTCTCAAAATTCCATAAGCAAATCCTGTGCCTCTTGTAAAGGTAGAGTCTGAGAAGAGGTCGAACCAAGAAGGTGTTTCAGTGATATGCCGAAATGTCTTGTACAGATAATTTTTCATGATAACAAAATTGCTGACACATGCTTATGCTCATTTATAAACTGTGTTTTACAGCAGCTAAAATTCATTTCCTTTTCTTCTTCCCTCCAAAGGACTCTGGCAAAGTTAACAGAAGGGGAAAAAAAGCACCTTGTAAGACAGAACCGATTATTCATTATTAATAAAACCCGAAAGCCAATGCCCCATGAGTCACTCTTTTTGCAAACTGCAAATATTTCGACATGTGCACTTACAAACTTTAAGTGCTTTGATTTTTGGCGAATGTTCCAGAAGAGATGAGAACAGAAAAGAAAGAATCAAGATAACAGGAATAGAGAGGCTTTGGGGACGAAAAGCATTTGTTTCTGCACATCATCTCCTCCTGCATTATGCACATGACATCCTGGATGACCGCTTTACTTGGACGGAAACATCACTGTAAACAAGTTATGGCAAGAAAATTTTATAATCTGAAGTACCACACCGTCGATGAGCCATCGACTTAAGGACGATTACAAGGGCTCACAAATATCAGAACGGTAATTTTCAAGGCATTAAGAAATTAATTCTTCACTTGTTTCCTATAGAAACAAGAGCCTCTTTTTGTGTATTAACGTCATCAGCCTAGACATGTACGCAGAAGGAGAGAGTCATACCAGAGGCCTAAATATAGCCAGATATTGAACTGAAGTTCAGGGGCTTGGAGCAGGATTTCACGTCACTCACTGGAAGGTAGATGTGGTTCAATTTAATTGTAGGTCATTCATTTTAATTAGATTGTCATGGGAAATTAAGGGATCGTTTCTGCATAAGCACATGGGCTCCTCCAAGACTTCAAATGAAATTAGAGTTCTTTTGGCATGCAAGGGAAATGCTTCCTGACTTAAAAGGTCAAAATTAGTGTCGTATGGACTTCAGAGCAATTGGTAACCAATAGCTTTAACCATTATGATGATCACTGAAGATAAATTATGGGAGACAGAAAAATAGCAAAATGTTGTTCGATTTTTGTTTCGTGTTACACATGTTAGAATCTGTTTCCTTCCAATTTCCTAAAGCCTTTGTCCTTGGGATTAACTGTACAAGTGGTTTCCTAGGTTTCCCTGTTTTCACAGTGGATTCTAAAATATCCTTTATTTTTCCTTTGCTTGTGTTTCACTCATAATCTGTTCTTGTAGCTCTTAAAAGATTAACTGAGGCATATTTTAAAAAATGTTTCAGGGGCGCCTGGGTGGCGCAGTCGGTTAAGCGTCCGACTTCAGCCAGGTCACGATCTCGCGGTCCGTGAGTTCGAGCCCCGCGTCGGGCTCTGGGCTGATGGCTCAGAGCCTGGAGCCTGCTTCCGATTCTGTGTCTCCCTCTCTCTGTCCCTCCCCCGTTCATGCTCTGTCTCTCTCTGTCCCAAAAATAAATAAACGTTGAAAAAAAAAATGTTTCAGTTTATTTGAGCAAAAATCAATTCCAATCAGGCAGAACCAAACAGGAAGCTGTTAGGGGTGTTCTTCCAGCAGGAGCCCGGGAGAGACTTAACAGAAAGTGTGAAACAAAGCAAGGAAATTATTGATCGGCTGTAACCAAAAGCTTAGTACTGTCTGTCTGTGACTAGGCCCTGAGTATCGTGACTCTAACTCTGATGCATCTCCAGGTTTAGGTACTGGTTTGTTGTCCTAGGCCACCACAGCATGAGAGCCACCTCTGACTAATGGTCTCCTTGTTCAGTTTAACACAGCTTATCTGTAATCACTAAAGCTAGATTTTAGAGGACACTGTTGTGGGGTGCCTGGGTGGCTCAGTCAGTTAAGCACCCGATTGCAGCTTGGGTCATGATCTCCTGGTTGGTGAGTTTGGGCCCCATGTCGGGCTCTCTGCTGATAGCGCGGAGCCTGCTTGGGATTCTCTCCCTCTCTCTCTGCCCCTCCCCTGCTCACACACCCTCTCTCTCAGAAATAAATAAACATCAAAGGACAACAATGACCCATATGCATTCTACTATCTCACCAGCAGGACAAAATACTAGAAACACATTATTAGGAATAAAAAATGGTAAATATAGAATCATAACGGTAGTAAGATACAAGTGGTAAATATAAAAAAGATACAAAATCCAGGAACTCTGCAATATGCAGATGATTATTATCCCACTGGCTACGGAATCTCCCATTTTCAGCACGGCTCATATAAACCATTTGATAAATGATGCATTTGATCTGTTTACTTGCTCCAAATTTCCTTCAGGCAGTCATGACTGATGACATGTGACAAAGAATTACTGTGACTTCATCTAAAATCTACAAATCCTCCTGGCTCCCAATGTTTACCTGATTCCTACCGTGCCTTGCAATCTGCTTTCCTCATAAGCTACAGTCACTTAAGTAGACACTAGTGAAGCTTCTTTTTAAATCCCCGTGCACTTCTTTTAGAAATGAACTTGAGTCTGCATGACTACGCCTTCTAAGTTAGCCACGTGTATCCTTTTTTTGGCCGCGACATGGACTCAGGCTGAGAGCCTCAGTGGAAAGTCTCAATAGAAACGAACAGAGTAATTATATTACTTAAAAATGAGCGGAGTAATTCTTCGCTGATTACTTCCTACAAGCATAACTAATCTAATGTTTCGCTTCCCATGCAATAATGGTTGAAATGCTAATTGTTAAGGCCTTATTCGAACTTAATTGTTATTTGCCTCAGCTGAGCTCATTAATTATTAGCCATCTCACTTCCCATTTTTGAAGAGAGAATCTCTATTTAGTGGGGGACCTGGAGGCGGTGCCCACCCTCCGTCCCTGGTTCTCCGTCTGGCTTACAGTCTCAGACCTCAGGGTGGGGAAGGAGGGTGACAGAGGGTCCCGGGCTGGGAAAATTAAGACCACGACGGTAGCATACCGTGTGCGGACACACGCCGACCTTGTGATATTGCGCCTTGTGCCCTTGGTCACAGAAGCGATCTTCCAAACACGGCCTTTTACCCAGGGCTGCTAACTTAGCAGACCCCCTTCTCCAGGTTTCTTCCAAGGAATACAGAAGACGGAGGTGGACAATGGGGCGGGCACAGAATGGAGACGGAGGAGTTCTGGGCCCCTGCCTGCTTTCCCCCCAAGACAAGAACACAAAGACACAGACAGGGCTCCACCTTGAGCACCGGCCACCCCAGCCCCGCTCCGCTGCGAACACGTTGCACACCCCAGCTCGCTCGCGTGCATTTTTAGCTGCACGCTTCCTCAGCCTCGACCCCGTAGTCTCAGCGCTTCTAATCATGGGATCGAGCTTTTGCGCTGATGGACACTTCTCAGCGGAATCAAAGGACTACAATTTTTTTTCTCGTATAAACTCTTCCAATTCTGTCTCATTATTCCTTATCATATCCTTCTGCCCCTCATCTATCTCCCTTTCCAGCATTCACACCCAACAGATATTTGTAGACATTTATTATGTCTTTCCCCGGTCGTCACTTAGGAGAGTTATTCATACTGCATTCATTTAAAATGTCTTCATAAATCAATGCAAACAGCCCCTTCATCATCTTCATTGCTTTTCCCTAAACTCCCGTCAGGTCTCTGCATGTCTTGTGCACACAATTAGGCATCCAAAGGCCAAATAAATACCCTGATAGATGGGCACACCGGATTCAATGGGAAGCTGCTTTGATTTTTTTCTTCACTCAAGGTGATGGTCTTGTGGTTCCAGTTTTTACATTTCATGAACTCCCTGGAAACAGTCTACCATCCTGTCACCTATGAGACTTTTAATTCCCCACAATCACACGGTTGGTTAGACAGGCAAGCGCTTCTATTCCCAGTTTAGAGATAAAGATGCTCAAACATAAGCCAAGGCTCGGGTATTATGGCTAGAGACAATTTCTATTGTACTTGCGTTCATTTCAATCCATAAATATATATATACATTGATACTTTTTTAGTAAGTGGAATCATTTGAAAATATCTAGGTAAATTTAACAGAACCAAAAGATTATGAAAATGACAAGTTTTTATATTACTTTTTGGAGCCAGTAATATTTTTGATAAAACCAAGTTTACAGCCACATAAAAGCCAGAATAATTCTAAACCCAAGAGTCTGCCACAGCTAAAGGAAACTCCTTGCTTAACCATTTGCTGACATACACTATTCCTTTTATTTTGAAGCACATCTTATCTCTTCACATCCTTGCTCTCATCCTGCTATGGACTGCAAGTCTGTACTCTGCACCCCCCCCCCCCCCCACTTATGTGTTGAAACTTAATTCCCGAAGTTATGGTGTCCTTTGGGAGGTGATGAGGCTACGAGGGATCAGAGCCCTTATAGAAGAGGCCTCGGAGAGCCCCCTTGCCCCTTCCCATCATGTGAGAACACAGTGAGAACATGGCGGTCTGCATCTCTGAAGAGTGTCATCCTCAGAACCCGCCCATACTTGCACTCTGGTCTCAGATTTCCAGCCTCCAAGCTGGGGAGCTTTGTCACAGCAACCCAAAACAACCCCCACGCCATCGCAGTCCCCAGACACACACACACACACACACACACACACACACACACGTGTGTGGCCTAAGCCACATCACACTTCCTTCAAACAGTGCAACCCCAGCCCAGGACATGTGAGGAAGAAGCGGACGGTGGAGAAACCAACACCTCATGGAGACAGAGAAGACGAGGGCTGCAATCTCCGCATCACCATCCGCTGCCCCAACACTCATTAGTGAACGTGCTAGTTTGACGGAGGCATTAGCATCCAGTGATCTTACTTCAAATTGCAAATCCTAAACTGTGGTTAAGAGCCCACCGGTGCAGACACAGAAATGACAGGCAAGTCAGGGACCCAGGGAAGCTTCTCCATGATGATGTGAGCAACAGGACATTATTGTTGGTTGTCCCCAAACATCCTTCCTTTCCTTACTCTGAAAAATGCTATTCAACTGAATTTGCATGTATCCAAGCAGAGCATTTGCCTTTCCAGAACTTTAAGGCTGGGCAGCCTTCAGATAAGGATAAATGAAATGCTCCTGGCATTCTGATAGCCCTTTGGATTTAGGTTGGACAGGTCCTGACTGCTAAAAGGCAGCAGCAGAAAAAATAATACTAATAAGCTCTGTGTTTATTTCCTTTGACCAGTATCCGTGGCCACGGATCTTCTCAACAATGACAAAAATAGCTTTTGCGGTAAGAAAAATTATTTTCTACATATATGTATGGAATGAAAAGACAACCCATTTGATATTTTCATTCAAAAGTAACATAAGCACATTTTAATTCCTCCAGAATAAAACACTTCCAAACTAACATATAAATGCTAAATTTATCTACTGAAATTTCAGCCAATTATAATTATACTAACAGCTTTACCTCTTCAAAATGAGGACCTCAAACCCCCTCCAGCTGAAATGCTAGTTTTTTCTAAGCTGCTAACCCACAGTTCCAGTTGTGACGAAAACTCAACATCGATATTCTGACAAATTAGTTTATATGAATCTAGTCAGTTTTATTCTCTCTTCGAGAAAATACTAACAAGGAAGCAAATAATAAAAATCCCTTTTATTTAAAACATGTGAGTGCACGTGTGTGTTTACATAGAGGAGAAGGTGGCAGAAACATTTAAAAAACATATAGTATTTACACTGCAGGTTTAGGGCACAAGAAGACTTAGGCAGGGACATACTCACTCACAGTAAATACATTTAAAATACTTACAGCTGATTTTTTCCAAGCACCAGGCATAATGCCTAGTCTGTATCATGGTAGCACCCACCTGTGTTGCATGTGGCAACAGAGTGTGAAAATGTGGCTAGTTCAAATTGAAATGTGCTGTCATTGTAAGACACACACTAGATTTGGAAAACATGTAATGAAAAAAGTAAAATATAGCAACAGCTTTAATTTTCATTGCATAGCGAATGATAATATACATTGAGTTAAATAAGGCAAATAAACTTAATCTCATTTGGTGTCTTTTCTCCCGTAAAAAATTTTTTTTAATGTTTATTTATATTTGAGAGAGAAAGAGAGAGAGAGAGACAGAATGCAAGTGGGGGAGGGACAGAGAGAGAGGGAGACACAGACTCTGAAGCAGGCTCCAGGCTCCGAGCTGTCAGCACAGAGCCCGACATGGGGCTCGAACTCATGAACGACAAGATCATGACCTGAGCCGAAGTTGGATGCTGAAGCGACTGAGCCGCCCAGACGCCCCTCTCCTGTTTTTCACATGCTTCCTAGAAAGTTTCAACTCGTGAATGTGGCTGCCATCGTATCTTTTTGGGACGGGGCCGCTGGAGTGCTTCCCTCACTGTTTCGCAAACAAGCTCAGGAGACAGGCTATTGCAGATCGCGTGGTCCCTGCTCTCCTGAGGGCGGGGCTCCACCATCGAGCTCTGGACCCTGTGGCTCCTGGGCTCCAACGCTGAGTAACGCCAAGGCACTGTCATCAACACCGTGATCCCTTCAGTCGTGTAGCTGTCGTGAGGCAGCATACTTCTTGTACCAGGATAATTGGGTCTGATTGCTGACATCAGAACCACACAACACAGACGCGAGTCACGTGCTGTACGAGGTACCTGTGCAGTTTCACAATTCCCCAGGTCCTGCTTCACGCTGGTGAGAGCACTGGACGCTTAACTCCCTCCACCAACACACCATCCTTAAAAACTGCTCCCCGTCTGTCCCAGATTAACCGCTTCCCAGAATGACTGGGGACAGGATGTCCCTTCCCTTCGGAAGAACCCTCGCGCTGACAAGTATGGCCTGACTCACTGGACCCGAGAAGACAGTTCCTCCCACGTCTGCTGGGCCTGCCACGGAGGTGCCGCCTGCTGAGTACTCCCTGCCGAGGTTCTTCCCGGAAGGCCCTGGCTGCAAGAACCTGCCCTCACTGGAGCCTACGTTCCCTCACCTCTTTGAGGGACACTCAGTGGCGTTTTGAGCTCCAGAACACGGGTGGGATGGGCCAAGGTCCTGTGGTTGCCCTGCACATCGATTTTTCTCTCTGCTCTTCCTTAATTTCTTCACATGTTACTCCTAACAGTCCTTCCCAACAGAAGCCTGTAAACAAATTTCAGACATTGTTTCCTGAGGAAACAAATCTAAAGCAGACAAACTCATAATCACTTGGCAGTGGGTGATTCAGGTGCGTTGATGAATGACTTAAATGATGTCATACCTTGGATGTTGACCTCCCAGTAGAGGCTGACTCCCGAAGGCCGCCCTAGAATAAGATCAGCCTTAGCTACACTCACATTGTGATCACGATCCAATGAACAGCAGAGCGGTGAGGCTGCTCTGAGATGCCATCGCTCTAAGCCTCCTTTCACAGATGGCGGAAGAAGGATTTACCTGTCCTCTGTAGACACTTTCTGCCAGAACCATCTGTGTGGATGACATCTTTCTGTGGCATTCCCGAAGCATCAAGAATCTGGATATTCGGCCCATTTCTCCTCAGTTGGCCTCTTCTAAGAGCCACTGTTCCATCAGGTGCTTTGGGCCCGTTTTCCACCACTGGACCCTGGTCATTTCTCTCACATGCAGTCAGCACCTGCTTTGGGGGGACTACAAGCTCATAGTCACTGCAGACGAGGTTAACGCCTGTCAGCCCAGCTTAAACTGTGGATGGCCACTTTCCTCATCTTATGAATCAGAAATTGGTTCCCTCGATGACTTCTGCGGGTCAGAAGGGTGCCTGGGAGCGCCCTTCTCAGGTCCTGCCTGGGAGCACTGTGTCTGTCATTCCTGATTGCGCTCAACTGAGCTCAGGGGTGGAGAGGCACCTCTTCCCATGAGATCCTTATCAGCAGTAAGTTCTTTTGGTGAATCATCTGATTGGTCCTGCCACGTTTTCAGAGTGCAATTTATACGCAGGCAGTTTATCCAGGCTTCCCAACATATTACTCAAAAGGAGAAAGAGAGGAGGTACCTGGGTGGCTCAGTCTGTTGAGCCTCCTACTTCGGCTCAGGTCATGATCTCCCAGTTCATGGGTTCTAGCCCTGTGTCGGGCTCTGTGCTGATGGCTCAGGGCCTGGAGCCTGCTTTGGATTCTGTGTCTTCCTCTCTCTCTGCCCCTCCCCTGCTCACACTCTGTCTCTTCAACTCTCAAAAATGAATAAATGTTAAAAAATTAAGACAAACAACAGGAGAAAGAAAAAGACCTTTTCCACCAGAGCTGTTTTATACAGACAGGACAAGACAAATTATCTGTCTGTCACAACAGAGACGAGCTCTCTTCTCTGTTCCCGAGGCGTTGACCCAGTGGCATCAGTGCGTGTGGCTTTCTGCGGACCTCTGTGCTCCCCAATACCTAACCAGTGAGCTTAACTGGGTTGCGTCCTATGTCAACGGAAGACCAACGGGACTTTAAGAAGCTCTTTCTTTTTCCTAATGAAAAAAACCAGAGATCACTGGTCCAAGTATCTGATAATGAAGAGAAAATCGACAGCATGGTTTCCACTTATTTTCAGACATGTGCTTATAAAGAAGTACATGTTGCTCCCACGAGATCTTCCACAGGCTTCGGGTCTTAGATTTTTTTTAAGTGTCATTTTGTCTCCCAGGGAGTTGGTCCCCTGAGGAGTATTTAAGGCTAGCTCTAGGGTGGAAGGCAGACAGATAACTGGAATACTTAGTGCAGCACACATGGGGTGATTCCAGCAAAACCCGTCCAGTTTCTGCAACCTTGTCTGATCCTTGCCTGATGAGCTGTGACACTGTGGCTCACGCAAGTGCTCTGGGTGTGTTCTCGAGGTTGTGTAGGCACGTCTACATATGCTACCCATCTTCTCCACCCAGTAAACCAGGTTTACGGTCCAGCTGGCCACGGCCACCGCCATCAGCTGCAAGGAATCCCCGCTAACAGCATGGCCCTTTATCCTTCTCCACAGGCTAGAAACCTGGAATCATCTTAAGCTGCTCCTTTTTCCCTTGCTTCCCACATGTATGAAAGCTCTCCTGATTCATTTCTCCTATACAAACTCTCAAATCCATCAATTGTTTTCCATTTCTTCCACTGCTACCTGCTTTTAAGCCTTCAACTCTAGTTTCCCCATCGCTAATCCGTGGCCCTGCTGAAAACTTTCCTCACTTACAATCGGAGCATCTGTCCCAAAGGCAGATTTGTTTAAGACACTCTTCTCCACTGAGCACAACCTTTCATGGCTCTTCATTGCTTTTAGAGAGAAATAAAGCAAAATTCTTAACTTGTGTCCCTTTGCCTTTTGGCCTCGACTGACGTCTCCGCTCCCCTCACTCCTGCACCACTGCAGTGCTGGCCTTTTTTTTTAATTTTTAATTTTTATTTATTTTGTGAGAGAGAGAGAGAGAGAGAGACAGAGAGAGAGAATCCCAAGCAGGCTCCGCGCTGCCAGTGCAGAGCTCAATGCAGGGCTCAAACCTACGAACCGTGAGATCAGGACCTGAGCTGAAATCAAAAGTCACACACTTAACCGACCGAGCCTCCCAGCGCTGGCCTTCTCAGTGCCCCAGGCACACCCTGCTTGCTTCTGCCATTCTTCCCTCTGCAGGTGCTGTCCTGAAACCCTTAGCTGGCTGTTCCCCACTTGTCCTTCAGGTTTTAGGACAGATATACACCCGGGGAAGCCTTTCCTGTCTTGGTAAGTTTTCTTCATCACCATACAATTTCATACAGTAATTGTCCTCTCCCTACAATAATTGTTGCTTCACCTTGTATTTAGGCAGCCTGGGCGGGAACTGTATGAATAATGTCAGTCCTCTCCACTAGAATGTTCCTCACGAAGGCAGGTAACAAGTCTGTCCTTGTAGAGTAAGCACAACTTCCGAACCGGATTCTTTTCCAAGATCCTACGATTCTGCCTTAAGCAAATGTCGTAATACCAATGACGTCTCCAGTATGCTTTCTGAAGCACAACATAGACAACAGTTATGGGTCACGAGTGTTACCAATATACCGACTTCTCCTACATGCTAGAACCTGAGGGGAGCAGAAATTGAAACACCCACACCATATTTCTCAGACGTCATTTCACATTTAACTCTGAGATCTATTTTCCTAATCAAATTAACATTTCTGAAAATTAAATTCTGCCGCTGTTGTGCTTTTTATAGGTTTCTAGCAAGGCTCTCACAAGACTGTACATGACATAGACGTGTTTGAATAACTCATATACTGCATACGATAACTGTACTTTGTCCCGTGACTCTCCCCCAGGATATCTGGCTGGAAATTCCTTGCCTTTCAAGGCCTGGCTCAAATCTCACCTTCTCATTAAGACCATTCTCTTCAAACACCATCCCTACCGAAGAATGTTAATCTCTTATCATGCTTTACCATTTTTTCCTTAATTTCTAACATACTACATAATTTACTTACTTCCATATTTATTATTTATCATCTGTCTCCCTCAGCTAGATTTGTACTTTATTTTATGATATATGCAGGCATTGCCGCGGTGCATAAATGGTGCTTAATAAATATTGATTAAATGAATGATAAATGATTCTTTTTCAAAGATAAGTCTACAATTAATATATGAAATAAAACCATTTTTAAAAAATGTATTCTCCCTTCCTAATTTATCCCAGACTTTCCCTGAACCTCCTATCATCTTTCACTATTTAAATCAGGGCACACTCAGGGATCAACACACTTTAATCTCCACCGTGTACCTATGAAGCACGTGCCAGGCCTCACAGTCGGCTTCCTTAACCAGCAGCTTCTCTCTCTTGAAGGTTAGAGCCCAAACTGACAGAGGCTTCATTTTTATGTGGCTACACATTAAGTCACGTACATTTGCTTTTAAACAGTTGACTAAAAGATCAAGAGCAGCCACAGCCAAAAAGCTCAGGAACAAACCAGAGCAGTTTTTACATGTCTTCTTAGAGAGTACCCAACCAAGCCTCCATTAGCCAGCTGACGCGGCCATCACAGAATACCCCGGCTGGACGGCTTCGAACAACAGGACGTCATTCCTCACACTTCTGGGGGCAGGAACTCCAAGACCAAAGTGTCTGCACTAATGCTACCTTGAGGGCTCAGCCCTCAGGGCTTCATCACCCCCCAAAGGCCTCACCTCCCTGACACCACCGCATTCAGGGTTAGGGTTTCAACACGGGAATTTTCAGGGGACACCAACATTCATCCATAATACAGTCTAATAATGCTTCTGGTGACTTCATTAGCTCGCTCTGACTCTTCTATATTACTTTATAAATATTTAAGTAAAATGTATTAACAGTGAGGTTCATCAGGGAGTCAGAGTAATGAACAGGATGTCTGAAATCTGTACCTGAAATTGCTGATTTTGCAGTTTTGCTTTTGAGTAGGAAAACTGGACACAAATCTTGGGTCACCGGGTTATTAACTTAGTCATGTATCCTGTACTCTTGCTTTGTACTCAAAACGACATCTCAAATCCTCCACTTAACACTCCCATTGTCCTCTCAGGCCCTGATGCATGACCGTGAATAATTCATTCTCCTGCTTTAACCTCTGTAGGATCTCCATCCGCAACCCTCCATTCCACTACCGGGAACCAGAGCAGTAAGGCTTTCACAGACCCCTACACCGAGGAAAGCTTCCACGCGTCCTCTAGGGAAGCTAGCAGACAGGCTCGTGGCTGGCACGTGGTAGATCCTGAATACACATTTGAAAGGATTCAACAATCCTTTTCATCATGACTGTGCAAACTGTCTCTAAACATTCTAGCCAGGAATGGTTGAGAAACTTGACTCCGGTCATAAGAAAGAACAGAAGTCTGCTGGAAAAAACACTGGGGGCTCTTGTGTTTTGCAGACCTAGAGACGAGGCTGGCAAAACTAGTCCACCTTTCCCTCTGCCCTGAACAGAGAGGTGATGCCTGAGAGTGAGCAGGAAGCAGTGATACGAAGACACTGGGTCTCATGTTGTCGAGCTGCTGAAGCAATAGTGGCCATCACACTCTTGTGGCTTCTTGGGAACTGCTCTTAGGAACAAAGCATTCCTTTTTTTTTTTTAACGTTTATTTATTTTTGAGACAGGGAGAGACAGACCATGAATGGGGGAGGGTCAGAGAGAAGGAGACACAGAATCTGAAACAGGCTCCAGGCTCTGAGCTGTCAGCACACAGCCTGACGCGGAGCTCAAACTCACGGACCACGAGATCATGACCTGAGCCGAAGTCGGACACTTAACTGACTGAGCCACGCAGGTGCCCCAGGAACAAAGCATTCCTAACAGAGACAGTTCTTTATTCAGACCTAAAATGCTGTAAGAAACAAGCTGGTGCAATCTAAAACTTTCTAAGTGAACATTACAAAGAAATACACACACAGAAAAAAAAATTCCAAAAATACTCTGAAGTGATTGCTGTGAAAAAAGACAAAAGACTTATAATCAAATGTCAGGGAGAGTATGGACGTTGTAATGGACACAGCAGCTATTTTTAATATCTACGCTATATCTAAAACGACTTGTCACGTGTTAGCAAAGCAAGACCAAGGTTTATCACAAAGTCGATGCACATATTAATCACTAGCCCTGACCAATTCTGTATAAAAACTTTGCCTACTTACCTAAATGGGCATGTTCATCCTCATCCCTTAATGGCCCTCACTGTTTTTTGTTTCAGATATTTGAAGACACAGTTAACCTTAAAGACATGTGAAAGTCCTGGGCTATGTTCTGAGTTATGGCCAAGGTGTCATGGCCACAAGAAATGTGATTCATTTGAAGTTGTTTTATCAGAGAAATTATAGGTTCTTCTTTCTACAACTAGAATGCTTGAGCCCTCCGTCAAAGCAACTTTCCAAAACTAAGACTGAAAACTGAAATCAAAGTCAGAACGACAAGTTGACACTACGTTATATTATAATTCCAAACAAGAAATAAGTCGTTAAAATAGTGATTGATGATAACAGCTCTGTTCTTTTTGGCTTAGGGGCAAATAATAGGTTTCAAAGGTCTGAAACGCACATGTTCTATGTTCTGGCTTCCCTAGTACTGATGGCATAGTCTACAAAAGGATATATAAAAGCAAGTAAGTAAAATATACAGGGAGATTTTCAATATTAGCTGAAACTATTTTGACTGTTGAATATACCGATAGCTAAGTTGGAAAGGGAAGATTTTCTGCTACTTTGAGAACCATTTTCCTTTGACAGTAATTCAAGGCAGCATCTGTCATAGACTCTAAGTCTAAAGTTCTCTCTTGTCCAGCAAGAGAGCGGGATGCAGGATTAAAGTGAGAGATGGCTAATGTCCAGGAAAAGACAAGAGCCCTGAATAAGGGTCCCTGCCCCGTTTTTATCAGGATCAGAAGGCTTACAAACATGGCGATGGACGTGCACAAAGATACAATGAATTTGTGAACATTAACCTGTGGACGTGAGGGGAAGGGAATCCCGAAGATATTTGGGGTTAGGGGTTTAGGTTAATACAAAACAAAATCTGGGTGCTGCAGTCAGGAGGAGGGTTGTTTACAGAGGACATGAGGCATCACCTCTGCTTATCTTAGCTAGCCTAGGCGATGAGATGGGGGGAATAACCTCAGGGTTGGCAAGGCACCTGTTCTTATGTTAACCATCTCTGCTCTGGGGTGCTTTTCCTGAAATGCAGTGGTCCGTAGTCCAATTTACCTGTTTACCTAACTTGGTCCTTTCCTCCTGTGAAAGCAGCTATGGTACTAAATTGGGGGTGCTTCCACCCTGAATATCTAATCTTATTTATTTCATATATCTACGTATTGGGCACCTTTGTGCCTCTATTTCAGGGCCCTTTGCCCCTCCCTCTATTCTGGGGGCTCTACACCCCCTCTCTATTCTGGGGTGCCAATCTTGTTTACCCAAACTCGGGTGTGAGCATTCTATGGCTTTGTATCTCTTTATGCCTTGTTAACCCATTGGTGCAAGCTTAGGGAATTCCTAAGCTTATTCCCCACAAGCATCTTCGAATCTAAATGACTGACAAGCACATACATGGAGGAAAGGCAACCTCGATAAAATAAAATGAACACTGGCCTTCGAGGATCTGGGAATAAAACTGCTATCATTGCTACTGACTCTTTGGTATTTAATGTCTCTGAACCCATTTGCTTTTCCAGAAGGCAGGAAAGCTCAGTGGAGTAGAATTTAAGCTTTAGAATCAGACATCCCTGCTCCTTCACTTAGGAGCTCTGTGTCAGTGGCAATTCCAGTTAATGCGTTTAATCTTCTAGTTCATCTGTGAAATGGGGATAATAACACTCATCACAGTGGCACCATGATGACTGAATCTGTAATGCACAGAGAGTACCTACTGTATGTACTAAGTGGACAGGGCCCACAAGAGTGGCTGAAATGAAAACATGATGCAGTCATAGTGTGTTAGTCTAGTATTACATATTATAACATACTATGTTGAAATATATTTGTTTCTTACAACGGTAGTGAAGTATAAGTACACTATGCTATAGTGACAGTATTAGAATGGAGGGTAGCATGATGCTGTTCGACTGAACGGTAAGGTCTGAAGTGCAGATCCAAGCAACTCTCCAGTCCCTTCCATCACATGCTCTGATGTTTTTACTGTGTGCATGGAGACATTGTAGTGCATACTAAGAGAGATTTAAGAGAAACCTTTCGGGACTGGTCACTGTCTTCCAAATGAGTGATGTTCTGGCAACAGCAAGAGCAAAGAGGCATGGATACATAGTGTGGATCATTTCTGAAGGAGAAGACCAGAAAAGAGGTTGATTAGGTGAGACCTGGTAGATGAAATTCCCCCTGCCCAGTGGGTCAGAAGGGGGCAAAGAAAGGAAACATCATGCAGAAGTCTGTGGTTTCGAGGATGTGGTCTAGAAAGGATAAGGACCTTGACTGTGACTGATGGTTCTATAAGAGAACAGGGGGCAAAACTAGAAAATTCAGGCTGAGATAAGAGTGTTAAAGCTCATTAATCTTGGCACTGAAAATTCATACTCTATGAGGTTTTCTTGGTTTAATCATAAAAGAATTTAAGAGCAAATACCACTGTAGTGCCAGTGTGGAACAGAAAGCATACAGACTCCTGAGTCAGATTTGATTGAAAACCTACTGCTGCTTCCTGTTAGTTGTGTGAGTTTAGACACATAATTCCAGTCATAGCCACAAAAAAGAGGAGTACACGTATGACACAGAATTATAACAAGGATTAAGTGAATTAGTAGGTATCAATCAACACTAATTCCAATTTGTTCCATTTAGCAGGGAGATACATCTTGCACTTACAGTGCACATCTTATGTCTGAGACACAGATATTGCACTGAGACATAAGCAATAACTTTTTAAACAATGAATCTGAAAACTTCTATTCAGCTTTAAAATATCACGTATCTATCAGCACTGGTGTTAGAAAGGGGGTAATGGAATAATTACACGCTAAAAGTGTCCCTTACTGTATTTCTGCCAGATTGAATTAATTAGTATCGGAGCACCGGTGGTCCTCACTATACCACAGGCTCTTAGAAATATCACTTAGCTACTCAACTTTGCTTTTGTGATTAGTCAAAAGTGGGGATGGCTGGGGATACAAAGCCACTGAATCATAAGTGACCTCACTGCAGAGGCACGAACAAAATAGCTTCTGAAGTGAAAGAAAATCATGATGAGCTTCTGAAAAGGTTTCTGCTAAAGCAGCTGTCCTCACATTCAGTAGTTTGATGGCAATACTACATGGCATTAATTTCAGCCAAGCAAATGATTAACTTCAACCTGTCAAGATAATTAAGTGATGGAAGAAAATCAGCCTGTCAATACTAATTTCTTATTAATTTCTCTAGTCAGGTAAAATTAGTCAAGACTGGTAAAATCTTTAAAAGTGGGGAATCTTTTTTAAAAAAGTATAACCACATGTACATATTAAATTATGTGAAACATCTAACGTGATGAAAACAGACTGTGGACAATGCTTGCTAAAATCTTAATGCATGGAGTTTAAGTGGCAAAGAGAGATACCTGACTAATGCAGGACTGTATACACTTGGTGTTGTGGAGAAGAGGTCCAGGAAGAGAACGAGACTGTGCAATGCCAGTTAGGTTTTGAGGTATGAAATCAATTTCAAAAAGAACAATCTGACATCGTATACGTTGGCTATAGTTAGTATCCACCAGAAATAAAATAAAAACAGAGACAACAAATCTATCACTTGGGTGGGCTAGGGTGAGCCCGGCTACATGATGCACACGGGCGGCTCAACCAGAGAGTCTGAGGTCTCATTCACTGGTATGAACTAAGATTCATTTAAGCAATGATTTTTCAATAATGGAGTGGAGCCCAAACTACCCTCAATAAAGAGTGCAGTAGTAAGCTTAAGCGTTATTTCAGTAAACCTTTGAGAGAGGGTTTAGAAAAGTGTTGAATCCTGAGGCCCCAAACTACACTCTTCATTTAAATTTGTCAGCTGAGGAGAAGAATAAAATGTTGGCATTCTATCTGTTGAGAAGAGAGAGAAAGTGAGAGGGAGAGAGAGAAAGGAGAGGGGAGGGAGAAGGAGAACAGGGAAGGGGGCAGTAGGAAGACCACGGTAGAAACACACTATCTTGTTCTCTTGCATCACCGCCACGGCCATGGGAAGACTCTATGTGGCTAGCTTGCCGATTTCAGGAGAATGAGCTACTTGGAATGGGGTGGAAACACCCCAGAGGAGCCCTGCATGACCAGCTGACTCATACCTAAGTGACAGAGGCATGGCAGAGCCCAGCCAAGATCAGCAGACCCACCCGGCCAAACCTGGCATGTCTCCTCAGCCTCAGCTGATGCAGAGGTGTGTGACAGCACGGGACTCCTGTGCACAGCAAATGTGGGGCTGGCTTGTGAAAAGGCATTTTATGGCAATGGTTGAATGATTCTTAGGTAAAGATCCAATGCTATGAAGTTAATGAATCTAGAAGTTGCGTAAGATAAATGAATACATAAAATGCATTTACTTAACATGAAAATGTAGATGAATATGCATTAGCACTGGGATAAACATTATATGTAGTATACTTAGAAATCCAATATACTACGTGATAGTAAAATATTGCAAAATAACAAGGTAATTTGATTCTAATGTCCTAAAAAATGCATATACATATAAAAGAACACATAAATGATGAAAGCATTAAATGTATTCAATACAAATAAGGATAATTCAAAAATAGAGCTCTTTGATCAGTATCACTTTGTTATTAAAAAAATATGTTGTTTGCAAAAAAGCACAAAATTTTTAAATTTGCTTTCATTTGCGTTAAACATTTTTATTTATTTACTACAATGATACTTCTATGGTATCCTTGAACATAATTTATTAAAACCTCCATTCCTGTAGATGTTCAATAACTTCTATAGATGCATGATAGATTTTACCTTTGGTAAAATACACTGAATAATTTCCCTTTAGCACAGATGCTTTATTATTAAAATCTGCAATGTGGCTAATAAGTTTTCTGGGTAAAATAATCACAATCCATGACCCAGGCTAGATTGTCTGGCATACCTTCTCGTCCTAACAGTCTAAAATCTATTCAACTATTTCAGATGTCTCTTTTTGAGACTGACCATGAAAAATGAGCTTTATTCTTCCGTGGAGAAGGCATTTACCCACTTCATGCTCTTAGTCAGAAGGGATGGAAAGGAAGGGGTTTTGAGACACTGAGTTGACTCTAATAAAACGTCTATCTTTATTCACTATCAATTTGGGTTATCTGATGAAAACGTGTATAATAAAAATGCCATCCATTTATAAACATTGGCCCAGGGAGCTCCTATTTTTAAAACAAAATTGTCATCTATACAAGCTGGCGTAACAGCCCCAAAAGAAATATTAAATAAATCATTCAAGCAGGCATTATAGAAATCATTAGTGACATCTACATTTTTAAGATCCTTGCTCCTTTATTAAAACAAAAAGTTTGCTTAACCCAGAGGTGATAGTTTTTGCAAACCCATCAGTAAATATTTTTCTCCCTTCATTTCCTCTTGGAATCTAAATCCTGGTCTCAGAGTACCTCTGGAGATCTCTGAGCAACTCTTCAAACTTTTCAGATTGCTGGATTCATGAAAAGGCACGATGTGACCTAGGAGCTGCCATTTGCAAATAAAGGTTCTTGTGACTCTACCATACATCCTTCCTCCTTTTGGTCACGGAGTCTCCATCTTGCTCTGGGGAGTGTCCTTTCCTTCGTTTTGTGCCATCTTGCACACTCAATCAACATGTATAGTCCACAGCCATCTGATTCTTTTCCAAGGAATGACAGGTGACTGATTCCTAGCAGTGCCCCACTAAGGCTGCCCATCGGTTCTGGCTGACCTGGTTCCGATTCTTCCAGTTAGTCAGGTTTGTCTTCAAGTAGATGAGCTACATAAGCTGACATCTGCCTGCCTCTCAAAACTTAATGACAATGTCTACTCCGTTTCTCATTAAACTTCAGCCATCTCAGTCTCCTATTCTGTCCCCACAGGGCCTTTGCACTTGCTCCTTCCCGAGAACAATGCCTGCTGTGCCAGCTGTCACGGCTCCTTCTTGTCCTTTGCTCCCTAGTTCAAACATTATTCCTTCAGAGAGGCCTCGTCTCATTATATTATACAGCAGGGTGCTTCCCAGGCCACCGTCACGGTTACTCTCTGTGATGGCTCAGCACATTATGGCCCTCAGATGAAATCAAGCTTACCGCTTGTTGTTACTGTTGTTTTTTAATGTTTTTATTTATTTTTGAGGGAGCACAAGTGGGGGAGTCTTTTTAAATTTTTTTTTAATGTTTAGTTATTTTTGAAGGAGAGAGAGGCAGAGCATGAGCAGGGGAAGAGCAGAGGGAGAGGGAGACACAGAATCTGAAGCGGGCTCTAGGCTTTGAGCTGTCAGCGCAGAGTCTGATGCGGGGCTCGAACTCATGAACCACGAGATCATGACCTGAGCTGAAATCAAGAGTTGGACGCTTAACCGACTGAGCCACCCAGGTGCCCCAGGGGTTTTTTTTTTAAATAAAATTTTATTGGAATGCAGCTGTACCCATTTGTTTGGTATCATCCGAAAATGGCAAAGTGGAGCAGTTGTGACAGTATATCTTGCAATGCCTAACGTATTTTCCATCTTGTCCTTAAAAGAAAAAAATGTGCTGGCCCCTGCTTTATTCTCTTTATTTATCTCTTTGTTTCCTCATATAACTCATCATCATCTGCAATGGTCTCGTTCATAGTTCAGCTGGTAAGTATCTGTCCCTACTACCCGGCACTGAAGAGTTCTGGAATTAGGTTACTGGCCTGCTTTTAATCAGTTATGTGTCTTTAATGCCTAATCCAATGCCTGTTGAGAGCGGAACTCAACCAGTATTTGTGGAATCGATGGATGAGGAAATGAGTATGCCTCTCGTCAACCTGTGCTCAGTGAGTATTAGCAGCACCACCCCTGGCATCCAACATGCGCTGCCAGTGAAATGTCTGCACTTTCCTCTCCAGGGCAGACCCACTCGTGCAATGCCTGTTTCACAGCCCTAATCGATGTACCAGGAACAAATTCACCCCAGGTACAGTTAGGGGAGTAGGAGTGGGCACTCAGCTCAACAGCAGCCGGTAAGCAGACCAGCCAGAGCACGAGGACCGCAGGCATAAAGAGGAACCAGATCACAGGACCCATTACACATTTGTGGGTTTTGTTTTGTTTTGTTTTTGAGAATTGGAAATTGGAAGTGTGGCTCAGGAGTCGCATTTGTCTCTCCTGAGAGTTGTGCTCTTTATGCATTGTAGCATTAAACCCACTTTTTATCTGAGCTAGTTTGAGTGTCTACGTGTCATACGCATCCAAAGCAAAAAACTCAATATATCTAAGTTACACCGAGCAAGACGTAATAAATACACGTAAATAAATAAATGCAGGCTAACTAACCAAACCAGCTCTACTCTCACAGAAACACGGAACGTGTGCCTTACGAACGAGCAGTCGCATAGCTTGACAACACGCTGTAGGAGGCAGCAATTGTAAAACCCCGACACAGTGGCAGACGCCCCAATGAAGACCAGACTGTCTTTTTGAAGCAATCCGTACTAATCAGTTACTTAAAGGTGGAATCCCATGTCATTAGAGTGACTAATAATAGGAAAATCTGAGCATGCTTATGGTAGCATTTTGCTTTATCACTACAGACATAAAACAATCTAACCATCTCATTTCTGTTAAAGAAGTACAAAGAAGTGTGGTTTCATTACTTTTTTTTTTTTTTCTTTTTCTTTCTGGGAGTAGTTGCCTTTACTACAGTTAATGTCAAAGATTAAATGAGTATGGCAATAAAATAAAATTCGCTTAATAAAAAGATATGAATTAAGCACCCAATTTGTGCCCTATTTTCTTCTTGTGTCTAGAGATCTATCAATGAATAAAACTGCCAAAAATATATATGGTCATGGGTGTTAAATTGGGTCACATAAAACTCATGTCATAGGAACATTAAAAGACATTTAGAGATTTTGGAGAAAATATAAATTATAAGACATTTAAAATCAACAACAGTTTGAACAAATTGCGATTTACCCCTCACCATGAAGGCTAGATAGTCTAGAAAACGATTAGTAGAAGAAAATTTGGCGGGGCGCCTGGGTGGCTGAGCGCCGGACTCCTGCTTTCAGCTCAGGTCACAGTCTCGAAGTTCGTAAGTTCATGCCCCACACCGGGTTCTGTGCTGACAGCATGGAGCCTGCTTCGGATTCTGTGTCTCCCTCTCTCTGACCCTCCCCCGTTCATGCTTTGTCTCTGTCTCAAAAATAAATAAAAGTTAAAAATTTTTTTTTAAAAATCAAGAGAGGAGGGGCGCCTGGGTGGCTCAGTCGGTTAAGCAGCCGACTTCGGCTCAGGTCATGATCTCGCGGTCTGTGGGTTCGAGCCCCGCGTCGGGCCCTGTGCTGACAGCTCGGAGCCTGGAGCCTGCTTCGGATTCTGTGTCTCCCTCTCTCTCTGCCCCTCCCCAGCTCACACACACACACACGCGTGCTCTCTCTCAAAAATAAACAAACTTCAAAAAAAGAAGAAAGAAGGAGGATACTTGTCATGTAACATTCAAACTTTCTGTAAAAATAAGCCAGACAAAAATTTTGTTTTATTTCTCACTTTCTATTACTATAAGGAAATATCTGCCAAATATTTTATATATTATTCTGTAAGAGAGAACAGGATTTTGTCACTGTTATGTTAACAATATTTTCTTTTCTAAGTTTTGTCATCCAATTTGCTTGGATGACAATCCAGTTCAGATTTTCTCCTTATATCAACTATCTCATGTCTGTTCTTTTCTAGTTATATTAGTCTTTCCCCTATTTCTTATATAACCCTGTTATTTTACCAATTTTCTTTGTTTTCTTTTGTTTATGTATTCTTGAAAACTGCTTTGATCTACTTCTTGTCCATCTTTCATGTAATCGTTCCTTTTTTCCCCAAATAAATCCCCCAAATTATTTATTTTTATATTGTTTAAACACACTCCCCTCAGACTTGTTATCCTGAAACAAATAACTCACATATTTTGTTCAGATATAGTTCTTCAAAGAGAGGTAATTTCCATGTACTAAGTTATAATCATTCATAACAGTAAAAACATGACAACAAAGTATTTCAAAATCTGTAACACAATTTTGAGGTGGATCCAGAGGCTTAAACGGTAGATCACGAATCAAGTTCAAATAGCAGTCATCAGACAACACAACTACATTTTGCAGTCTACGTACGAAGCCCGCCTAATTTTACCCTTGTGATCACCAACCGTGGAGAGCAATGCTGATTCCGGATAAATCTGATACACATGTACATCTGTTAAAAAGTATTTGAATGAACTAATGGCGCAAACACACCCTTTGAATGTGCCCAGGACATGAGCGGCACAGGCAGGGCATGGGCATAGGCATGGGCAGTGGGTCTCAAGCCTGAGAAGGCTTCCTGAACGGCGGGACTCATGAACTGAGTCTTGATTTGGAGACAGCGGTGATGGAGAAGGAGAGTAAACACCAGTGGGATAAAACAGGAATGTCAGACTATGGTAGATTCCACGAAATGTAATTAGTTCAGGGAGGCTGGGGAATGTGGTCTCTGTCTGGAGTGGCAAGAATTCCAGGCATCAGATTATGAAAATCCCCCTGAGCCACAGAATGGGTTCTCTCCTGAACAGGGAGAGGGTCCCGTGAGGTGTCTTCAACCGGGAAGAGTCGAGTTTTCAAAGAGTGGTGGAGAAAGACTTGTCAGTTTTCTGGCTGGAAGGCTGATAGACTGGTTCCAAGGTAGGAGGCTAGGAGGAGCAGGGAGCTTCTGAGCTGAGCAGGGGGCAGGCTCGGGAGGAGGAAGCAGGCGGGAGGGCTGTTTGCTAAGGCTGCAGGATGGTGGGCAGGCACCTGCGTTTCTGCCTGCTGATTCACTTCCTTTTGCCATTCATTTTGACATACTGTAAGCATTTCTTTCGTCAAGTACATGTATTTAATTAATTATCACGACAAGGGCTGCTCTGGACCTCTTGCCAATCTTCCACTTGCTAATGAGGATCCACTGCTTATGTTTTTATTTTATTTTATAACTATAATACTCTCTGCGCATTCTCATCGCCAAACCTGAACATATTGGCAATCTACTTTAAATATACGCCTCGGGAATTAAGTTCAGAGGAGGAAAAAAAAAAAAAAAAGGACAGTAGAAACTGAATGGAACTCCTAGAGGTGCCGACAAGTTGAACAGAGATGAAACTATGCTTAAACAGCATGTCTCAGTCAGTTTTAACACATGTTCAAGGCTGTCCCCACCTCTCAAGAAAGTCAGGCTGAACTTAACCTGATACACAGCAGGAAGGAGAGGCCAACTAGGCTTCAGGTGGGAGTAATTTCTGACAGATCCAGGCCATTTGTTTTCCTACTTCTAAACAGTGAAGGTTGTGGACTGGGAAACATAGAGGCAGATAGATGCTTTCATGTCCTTGGGTGTGCACTCGTGAGGTGGGTTGCCAAGGATTTGGTTTTTCCGTGTGCAAGCCTCTCTTTCTCTCTCTCTCTCTCTCTATACATATCCCATAAGGTTACAATTATCACTAAGTTAATTTACTTTTAGAAACCAGATTGTCTCTAAGTTTCTCAATTTATTCCGAATGTCCATCCACTTTCTTATTTTCTACACTAACTCGAGAATCTTTTTTTTTTTTCTGGATCCATAACCAACTGCACCTAAATGATTTCTTGCACTCATCATGTTTCAAAAATATTTATAAGCTTGTTTTGTTTTGTTTTGTTTTTTGAGTAGGCTTCACGTCCAGTGCAGAATCCAACGCGGGGCATGAACTCACACCCCTGACATCAAGACCTGAGCCAAGACCAAGAATCAGATGCTTAACCGACTGAGCTACCCAGGCGCTCCATGTTTAAAAATTATTGACAACACATATGAATCTATCTATAACACTAAAAAGTCCCAGTGATTTGCTCTTCAACCAATTTAATTAACAGTACAGATAACATGTATGGTTCTCTATTACTCCTTCTACGTGTATTGAATTTCTCTCAGGAGAAAAGAAACACTATAGCTTGCATGAATTTATTATTTTTTCTTACACCGTACATTTCCAATGCCTTAAATGGCAATTTAGATGGGCTTCAAAATACACAGGATGTGAAATATTTTTAAAATAAATTTTCTCACAACATGCTATGGAGTGAACAAAATTATTTCCTATTACAATTTTGAAAAAAAATCTTTATTGTAGGTCCTGAAGTAGGAAATATAGTTCATGATCCTGCAGTCTAATAAAGATCACAGTGGGCTGACTGTATAACATCTCGATTATTAGTTCTTGGCAAATTTCTCTCTAGGGTACTATTCTAAAGTTGTAAATGTCTACATCTTGAGTCCTGTGGCATCGAACAGAGATTTTACATGACGTTTTTCTGGAATCAATAAAACATCAATGCTTAAAACTGACTTTGAGAACCACAAGATTTTGGAAGATCTCTACTACCTCAAGTTTTTATTGATGTTATTAGCAGTCAAAGCATTTAATGATGACCTATTTATGAGGCATTACATTAGGTAATAAATAAATTTATAGAAACTGGTGACCTATATTCTTAACCATATTCATTCTGTGAATCTAGATTCAAATATCTGACTCTCTCATGAAAATCTCCATATGTTTCTCTTGCCTATATGACAAAGCTCAGTATTTCCAATTCTGAACTCACTAATACACTCCTTAAAACTTAACTTGTGGGGGCACCTGGGTGGCTCAGTCGGCTGAGCGTCTGACTTCGGCTCAGGTCATGATCTCACAGCTTGTGAGTTCGAGACCTGTGTCGGGCTCAGTGCTGACAGCTCAGAGCCTGGAGCCTGCTTTGGATTCTGTGTCTCCCTCTCTCTCTGCCCCTCCCCTGCTCACGCTCTGTCTCTTGCTCTCAAAAATAAATAAACGTTAAAAAAAAACCCCAAAAACTTAACTTGTGGAATTGAGGTTCCAAGTGATCATTCCCAGGTAGAACACTTATCTTCTTTGGAAAGAAATCGCTTATTTGGGGAAAATAGCACATACGCATATAAAAAACTATTCGGCATAAACTTCAGTACAAGAAAACAGTATTCGACTGTCTCTGAAGGGCTGGCATGTGTACCAGCTGTGGTCTGTGAGAAGATGACTGGTGGAACACAGTCCAATGCTTCATTTCATTTCTGTGTCTATGCTCTCACAACGAGTGTATACTATATCTAGGAAGGACAATTCAGAAATACCAAAATTCAGGGTATTTTTATGTTTCTGACTCCTTCATTCTCTATTCCAGCTCCACGAGTAACAAATCTTTGTGGGTTTCAGACCCAACGGGCTTACAGTTGCCATATTCTAATCTGAACTCCCCTGGGTGGTCCCAGTGCTAGTCCCACACTCTAGTCCTTCATCATTCTTGGCGTCCGTGAGTTCCACAGTCTTGGCCTCCAGTTCAGGTTCTGTCATTCATCTCCGTATTGCATTTATGTTTGTCAATTTCAGGACATTTCATGCTTCAAAAATCTTCAATGGATTCCCGTTGAATATATGATAAAGACAAATTATTCATTTGGTGTTTCTGTCATTCCCTAATTTAGAACTGGCTTTTTAAGGCAACCAATGGAATGGGAAAAGATATTTGCAAATGACATATCGGACAAAGGGCTAGTATCCAAAATCTATAAAGAGCTCACCAAACTCCACACCCGAAAAACAAATAACCCAGTGAAGAAATGGGCAGAAAACATGAATAGACACTTCTCTAAAGAAGACATCCGGATGGCCAACAGGCACATGAAAAGATGCTCAACGTCGCTCCTTATCAGGGAAATACAAATCAAAACCACACTCAGGTATCACCTCACGCCAGTCAGAGTGGCCAAAATGAACAAATCAGGAGACTATAGATGCTGGAGAGGATGTGGAGAAACGGGAACTCTCTTGCACTCTTGGTGGGAATGCAAACTGGTGCAGCTGCTCTGGAAAGCAGTGTGGAGGTTCCTCAGAAAATTAAAAATAGACCTACCCTATGACCCAGCAATAGCACTGCTAGGAATTTACCCAAGGGATACAGGCGTACTGATGCATAGGGGCACTTGTACTCCAATGTTTATAGCAGCACTCTCAACAATAGCCAAATTATGGAAAGAGCCTAAATGTCCATCAACTGATGAATGGATAAAGAAATCGTGGTTTATATACACAATGGAGTACTACACGGCAATGAGAAAGAACGAAATATGGCCCTTTGTAGCAATGTGGATGGAACTGGAGAGTGTGATGCTAAGTGAAATAAGCCATACAGAGAAAGACAGATACTATATGTTTTCACTCTTATGTGGATCCTGAGAAACTTAACAGAAACCCATGGGGGAGGGGAAGAGGAAAAAAAAAAAAGAGGTTAGAGTGGGAGAGAGCCAAAGCATAAGAGACTCTTCAAAACTGAGAACAAACTGAGGGTTGATGGGGGGTGGGAGGGGGGGTGGGTGGGTGATGGGTATTGAGGGGGGCACCTTTTGGGATGAGCACTGGGTGTTGTATGGAGACCAATTTGACAATAAATTTCATATATTGAAAAAAATAAAATAAAATAAAAAACCTTGAGACAATATTAAAAAAAAGAACTGGCTTTTTAGCTTCCCCTGGTTTTCTACCATAACATCATACACCTTATGATTCTGCCACACTGGACTCCATTCCTCTGCCCGAGTATCTGGGACCACCTTGCTTTTTTTCTCACCCCATTCCCTCACCCTTGAAGCACCATCTTCTCTTTCTGTGCATTGAAATCTGACTTAATCATCACACTCCAGTTTAGAAGTCAGCTTCCATGAATGTTTTTACAATCTCTCCTCTGGCATTCTCCAGTACCGTATTTATCACTTTGTGAGAATATTTTCCTCTCTGCATTTTGCTGAGACATGGCTGCCTCTTCAGCTAAATTATAACTTTAGTCAAAGACCGAGCATTATTCTCATTCTTATTGCCCATAGTTCCTACTTTATATTGGATGGACATACGAATAAATGAATGAATAAAAGATTACATTGTTATTGACAATAACGAAGGGCATACAGATACCTGAGAAAACCCCGAGCCAGTTTATAGTTTTGAAAATTGTATGATGTGGACATTTGGAAAACAAATGGTCAAATTACAGATTAAATTGATAATAAATTCTAGACTCCATTGATAATAATAACATTGTGGTAGAAACAGATTTACGAGATGCTCTGAAATATCATAACTCTCATAAGTATGTAAATTCCTAATTTCCACAATTAAAAAGTGGTTGCATTCGAGAAATAATAGAGGTGAACAGACCTAATTCCAGAATATTTCTTTTACATTTTCCCTGCAGAACTTGGTAGATGTTATTGTGGTTCTGCTCACCAAGATACGGTGTTTCATAAAGGCAAAAAACCAATTTCTTCTACACCACATTCTATCTGAGTTAGGGTTAGGATATCCCATTTTTTAAATATCAATGAACATTCACTGACTATCTACTAAGGCTAAGGCACGGTGCTGGGCAGAGCAATCCGGTGACAATCAAGGCAGAGCTCCGGCTCTATCCTGGCCTTCAGGAATTACAGGTGCAGATTCTTATTGTCCATTCTTACAAATGCTGTAATAAATACTAGAGTTCAGGGAGGTAGGGCAGGATTTCTGGAGGAAGTGATATCTAAGATAGTGAAAAGATTAGGAGTTTAATGATATTAATGAGCAGCAAATAACACTCCAGAGAAGAAACGGTCTTTATGGGGGCCTGAGGTTGAGACCGAACTCGAAACACTATGAACAAACAGAACAACAATCAGTTTTGTGTAGAGGGACGGATATGGGTTCAAAAGAACACTGGGGCAGCAAGCTTGTTCAGAACTGGTACAACTTGTGGGTAAGTAGCGCAGACACCATCCTGAAGACATGGGCCAGTGGTGTATAAGTAAATTCCCCGGGAGTGCACTGTGGAAAGATTAGAGGCAGGTGCTATTAATGGGGGGTCAGGGGACAGTAACCTGGTTGGCATAGGGTGCTGACCCAAAATAGTGACAGTGACAGAAAGCAGTTAATAGAGTTGAGAGATAGTAAAGGGTTTAGATTCAAGCAGATTTGGCTACTGATTTTCATATTAAGGGTAGAGGGAAGAAAGTGGGTCAAAGACGAGGCTTAAATTTTGTCATGAACAAATTTGTGTCATCTGGACTTGCGGGAGAATTTGGGTGAGGAAGGGAAGAAATAACCTTCACTGTTTAGCCTACTCTTGTTTGGGGCTCTCTGCTACACTGTAGCATGACCAAGAGCTTTCTAACTGATACAGGCCATGAGGAATAACATACAGGCATATATCTCCCCACACACCCCTCTACCAGTAACTGTTATCAATAGCTACAGCATGCACTTCTAAAAATCAGTAACAACAAACAACAACATCGCTACTGAATTTCTAAGTAAGGCTACACAGGATGGGGTGGGGGGAAGGACCTGGGCGTTGGAATACCAACATCATACAATCATACCCTTTCTCAAGGTGAAGCAAAGTGAGATCCTGGAGGGATGGGGGACAATGGAACCTGGGTATACAGTCCTTCTGGTTTCTGGGGAGATCTCACTAATTAGGCTGCTTCCTGTGGTGAATGAAAGAAAAAAGAAAGAAAAACAAAACCCCCACCCCCCGACCAAAAAACCCAGCTGAGTTTCTAGCTACATATGTAGAAGGTATATATAAATAAATGTATGTACAAATCAGTACACAAATGTACATAAATGTGTATACACATATTTGTATTATGAAGGGTATACTATGTTTATACTTAACAATATCGTTATTAAGGGGTTGTGGTGGCCTCAAGGCAGGCAGGCAGACAGGCAGGCAGGCAGGGATGGCCTGCGTAGAGCTGAGCCCCCGGCCAGCTTCTCCCCCGCAGCAAAGCCGACACTGGCTTTGCGTGTTAAGCCTGAGGAAACTTCATGGGATGAGGCTGAGGCTTTCCCTCCGTTGTGACTAGCGTGCACATTTACACCCACACTTTTTCTGCCCACACGCCTTCAATCCAGCAAGGCCGGCAAGCCACTACAGCATTCCGCCCTCTCAGCAACTGGCCTCCCTCTCTCCTGCGCCGTTTTCTAAGCCAGGCTTGTTCTCAACCCCTGCACGGTGATATCACAACCACCAGCAGCCACAGGTCAACCTCCAAGTGTCACAAGCAGGACCCTGTCAGTGACAGGAAACCACGTCCTGGGAAGAAGAGAAGAGGCTGCCTTCAAAGGAGTCCCCATGCACTCGGAGTCCATGAGCCAAAAGGATATGCAGAGATGCTTCAACATTTTTCAGGGCTGGTTTCTTGGTTTTTATTCAGCTCTGGTGCTGACAGACAGGGACTGATACTGACGCCTGAGGGCAAAAACCCCACTTCCCTTAAGGAAGGGGCATGTCTGACCATGATGCCCAACAGGGTGTAACCTTAGACTCTCTGTATATCGTGCTTTTTATTCCTTTATTGTTGTTGGCCTTGTGCTGGGTTTGTTTACCAAAGATTTATTTTATTTAACTGAACGCTAAAAATGGAAAACTCTGCACATAAAAAAAGAAAAAAGAAAAGAAAAGAGAAACGGAGAGAGAGGCAGGCAGGCTCTGGGTGAGGCGGGGCTCGGTCTGGAGCGCCACTCACGGGGCTCACGGTTCCATGGGCGCCGATGAGGTTGGTGATGGTCAAGGCGCTTGGGGGAGGGGTGATGTGTCCCACAGGACACATGTGTTTCTCAATTCGTAAGTAGAATCAATTTCATTAATAAAGATCTTCCCACACATCCAGAGCAAACAATTAATGGGCTCCAAGGAAAAAACCCCACATACAGTGGAGTTAGAAGCATCCCAGGATAACAAAGAATATATATAAATACGTACACCCATAATCACTGCCGTCTCAGGGAAACTTTTTTCCTTCTGCCCCTTCCTGGGCATCTTCTGCTTCCTGATAGGATTCTTTTTTTTTTTTTTTTTTAACGTTTATTTATTATTGAGAGACAGACACAGAGGACAGCAGGGGAGGGGCAGAGAGAGGGGGAGACACAGAATCCAAAGCAGGCTCCAGGCTCCCAGCTGTCAGCACAGAGCCCGATGTGGGGCTCAAACCCACAAACCGTGAGATCATGACCTGAGCTGAAGTCGGTTGCTCAACCGACCGAGACTGAGCCACCCAGGCGCCCCAATAGGATTCTGATCCTCATCAAGACGAGGGGTTCTTCTCGTCAAATCATCGATGTCACTGAAGTGCATGAAACATTATATGGCTTAATAATAAGGATCTGAAAAAACACTAAAGTGAATGTGAATTTGAAGGCGGATGTGTCCTCCATATAAACCCTGATGTCGGCATAATCCACGTGAGACTATGACAAAGCTAATGCTTGTGGACTTTTTTTTTTTTTTTCAGGAAAATCAAGTCAATGGGTTCCTTTCAGTTTACAAATGAAGGCGTCGCATGGCCCCTGCTACAGCCCAACACTGCTCTCCCCGTCCCGTCTCCACGGTGCCTGTGTGCCGGCTGACGCACGCCCCCTCCTGAGGTGGGCAATGAACGGCGGCCAGGACTCTTCTTGCTCTTCACTTCTATGAAAAATACTGCAGGAATAAGCCATTTCTGACTCTCATAAAAAATAAAAAAAAATACACTTTAACATTGCCAGCAATGAATCTTTCTGAAAACTATCATCTTAAGGGTCATGGGCAACCAGTTTTCTTGTCAAATTCGCTGAAATTAAACTGAAAAAAAAAAAAAATCCACTCTTGTAAGGGAAAGCGATGGAGGAATGCAGCAGGCTAACAGTGAGACGAAACCAAACTCCTTCGTTTTGGGGGACAGGTTGCACTGACTGCCTCCTCCTCTGGGATATACAACCTGCCTCCCTCCCTGCTCTGGTCCCTTCACTTTGGAGACAATGGATCCTCACCGTGAATATTTCATAGGAATCTGACTCTCCTTTATGGCTTGGTCCTATTTTTCTTCCGGTTTCTTTACAGCTTTCACTGGTGATAAAATACGTTTCAGGTTGGACATACAGTAGGGAAAGCAGTCTTTCCCAGGGCTGGAGTCTGATAAAATGAGTTCAATTTTCCTACTGGTTTCTCTCGAGAGACAGGCAGCACCTACCTGTTTTCAGCACAGGGATAACTGGCGCCCAAAGACTACTGTAGTCACAGTTATGCCAAAAGAAATTAAAATCAACCGTGACATAAGACGTATTTACTATGGGAATATGAAATTTCAGAACAGAAATCTGTGCAATTTAACATACTGTTCACTGTCAGATAATGAAAAAAAAAAACTAGAAGTTCTACTCACATAACTAACAGTAATGTGTACTGAAGACGTGCAGGGACTTTTCCTAACATGGCGCAGTTTCAAAAGCAGAGAAGAGAAAACCCCATCTGTTGCTGAAGGTGGAAGGGTGAATTCCTCAGTTATCATTTAGAAGATAAGCTGTGTGAGGCCCGTGGGAGCTTCTTCCCCTTTAAGCACATATATGTGAGTGGCGATTACAGTGTGGCTCTGTCAGGGGAACTTAGCAACGAGATGAAGTAACAGCTGTATATTTTGTAGAGAAGTTTGCTTAGGAAGGCGGTTGCCATGGGAACGCCCGGGAATAGCGATTGGATTTTGTGTTGTATGAAAGTGATGAGTTTACTTTGTCTGGATTACGTGCTTCGCACTGGCAACTTCTGGAGGGGGGGAATAAAGAGAGAGAGAAAGAATGGTCTTTTCCGGACATTTGCATATTAAAAACCAATCCACGTCATTTTCGAAGAGACGGGGCACACACGTTGCTGCCAGGCTCCTTCGTGGAGGAACCACATGCTGACACCAAAAATCGCACGTTGTGTGAATTCCTATTTCCAAAGACCTCCGACCGCTTTGTGCTGTGGGCCCATCTTATTCAAACGAGTCTCATCCAACTCTAAGTCCTCAGAAATTTGCCTGAAATACTTGCAGCTGGGAGATGTAAAAAAGAATCTTATGAATGAGCAAAAACGAAGTGAACGGTACTCCATGGGGAAGTCTCTCAATGAAAAATCTGGTAGACAGGCTCTTGGTGGGGGTCGGGGGAGGGAACGGGAAACAGATGCTGGCTGATAAGAATTTGCTTATTTTCACGGGGAGACACCGGCGTATGTGCTGGGGTTCCAGTGAACGGGGGTCTGACTCCACCATTTTCTCTCTGCGGGTGGCGGGACGGCCACAAACTGCACTATCCTGGTCGGAAGAGGAGCCGCATTTTCCTATTCCTTCTGTTCCGATGCAGGAATTCAAGATGGCCAGGAGCTGCGGGCGGGGGCCTACAGAATAGGAATCCATCCCCCAGTCCCACAGAGCCCGCCAAGGCCCAGGCTGCCCACCACCAAGGAATGAACGCCAAGGCAAGTTCACACTCCCCTCCAAACCCCACCCCTGCCCTGCCCCCCAGGCTTCCAGGGCAAGCCCGAGCGAGAAAACCTGGTTTGCAGGTGCCTAGGCAGGGCCGGATGAGATCGGAGACATGCACTGAGGGGATGATCTACCTCGTCCTGAGTATAGGCAAAGATCACCTCCCCAGCAAGACCAAAAATCCTTTTGTGAAAGAGAGACTCAGAAAGGTTATGGGAAGACACATGGAGAAGGGGCAGGTTCTGTGAAGTCAGGTCACTGCAAGGACTAGAACACTTGAGCCTACAGACCTTCAACAGTTTAGCCAAGTCTACCTTCCCAGGACATGTCGTTTTGGAAGAGCAATCAAGTGGTTGAGTCTTGCTGTCTGAGCTTGGTTTTTCCTTTGAGATTGGAAGTGAGCTCCACAGTCATCCCCTCTTTATCCTTCCTTATTTGTTTCCTGACTAAGTCAAAAGTTTGGGAGACGCACTGTTTCTTTGGAATGATACTGCAAAGCCAGCGCCATTGTAATCTCCCCTTTATAGATGAGGAAACTGAAGGAGAGGACCTGCAACTTGCCCAAAATAGGCTCATTTTGGAGCTGGAACTTGTCAGGCTGTCACTCTGAAAGCTGAGATCCTGAGTCCATAACTACACTGGAAGGTGCCCTCACTTCCCACAACTCAGAGGACATCCTGGGCCACCCTCCGCACCTAAACAATCACCTCGTCTGGACTCTGAAGACCAAAGCTGCCATGTACAGCTAAGAGTCATGGAGCGTATCAGAGCTCACTCTCCAAACTGTATTATCCCATACACTTCTTGTTACTCAATTTTACTATTGATCGGGAAACTACTCAGCTATTTGCAAATGTCTTGAAGGTCCTAATGTACTCAACATACCATGACTTAATTTGACTGCTGCCAAACTATGTTTTAAAACTATTTCCAGTTGGGGCACCTGGGTGGCTCAATCGGTTGGGCGCCCGTCTTCGGCTCAGGTCATGATCTCACGGTTCGTGGGTTCGAGCCCTGTGTCAGGCTCTGTGCTGATGGCCCAGAGCCTGGAGCCTGCTTCGGATTCTGTGTCTCCCTCTCCCCCTCCCTACCCTGCTCTTGCTCTGTTTCCCTGTCTCTCAGAAATAAATACACATGAAAAAAATTAAAGAAAAAATAAAACTGCTCCCAGTTGAAGTCCTTAAAATATATGTGAAATAAACAAAATTAGCGGTACACAGAAATGGAACATAGGGACTATAAGAATACAATTTAAAAAAATTAAAATTTACCCAGAGTCCTCTTGGTTTCAGAAAGTTTATCTATGGATAGGGTAACAAGTTATTCTTTTGTCTTCACTTCGGATGTAGAAAGGAAAAAATAAGTTTATCTTGGAATAGAAATCACACAAGCTATATAACGAAGGGTATGTTCTGTCGATGCTTTGTAAGCCCAGGGTTTTGCCAGGAATTTAGTAAAATCTCTAGAAATTTCTTCCACGCAGAATCTTTCAAAAGGAGCTCTTGCTTTGAAGATAGAGCTCAAAATTCAAGGCTTCAGGTCGAAAGGATCAGGACAGATGATTCTGTAGTTTAGTAATTCTGGAGATCCACACATGTATTTCAATAGCTGAAAGTACTATAATCTGACACTTTTTTGCATAATCTCTTATTTAGCAGCTTTCTATCAAGCCCTGGAAAATAATCTGACATTTCCAGAAACCCAATATTGCTTCTTAATACAATACTGAAACAACAATTTTTTTTAGCTGAAATACCAATATAATGAAATATGTGCTCCAATTTGGAAATAAGCAAATCAAAATTATACAGATGAAAATAAACGTATTGATTTTAGCAATAATAGCTAGCATTACTTTCAGGGGAAGTTCTCTTTTCTTACTCTGTTGCCTTGACTTCACTTACCCTCCTGTCCCCATTTCACTGAGTACGAAAAACCAGGAAATGGCTGCGGATTCAGTAGGATTTCCGAGCCCAAGAGAACACGGTGAGCCAGAGCTGATGCTGAACTGTATCCGCCTGGGAAATGCCTTTAACTCTTCTGTTCACAAACCCCACTCACAGCAACACCACAGCTGTATTAGCAGCGACGTGGCACCCTTGCCTAGGTGCTACTGCATTAGGCCCATTAGCTCTATGTCTGAGGTCTAGAAAGGATCGAGTTTTTGTATGTATGTATGTATGTATGTATGTACGTATGTATGTATGTATTTATTTATTGTTAAGAGAGAGACAGCAAGTGGGGGAGGGGGAGGGAGAGGGGGAGACAGAGAATTCCAAGCAATGTTCATGCTGTCGGCACAGAGTCTGATGTGGGGTTCAAACTCAACAGAACGTGAGATCATGACCTTTGCTGAAATCAAGAGTCGGACGCTTAACCGACTGAGCCACCCAGGTGCCCTGAAAGAATCCAGTTTCTAATGTGGTGGAGGTGAGTTGTGCCTATAAACACTTGAGATGTATGGTCTTGTTGAAAGCAAGGGTGTGCAGCTCAAAAACATCACTCACAATTGACCAGTCACTCTTGTACTAAGGAAGCTCTTTAAGAAATAACGCCAGACTTCACGAGGTGGCGGCTGAACTCTAGAATGAATTGCTGAGACTGCTATGAGTGTACATGCTGAGATTTTAGGAGACTCAGATATCTAGCACTGCTTGTCAAATCCAGACCAGTTCTGACATGGTTTATTTCCTAAGGCCCCCCCCCCATAGGACTATCTTTCTTCCGGCTCCCACTACATAGACGTCTATGGCAAAAGTTCGATCGAGATGTTACTTTCTGTTGAGATGGGAGAGGAATAGAAAGAGAGAACTAAGTTTTATGGTATGAACTTCTGGGTCGCCAAATCCAATATTTGTTTAATTTCTTGCAGATTTTTGAGGTCGTACCACAAGTATACTTGAAATTCAAACTAACGTTAGCTCTGAAGAAATGTAAACTTGGAGATCTTATGTCCCCATAAGAAACTACTTTTAATACAAATAACATATTTTTTGAATATTTTGAATATGCTATTAAAAAGGTGTTTTAATTAGTCAGACATGTTTTCATAATCGTTAATGTTGTTTTCCATTTATAATTACAGTGAGAGTATTGGATTATCTGTCTACTCCCCACACCGCGGCCTCTTACTGGGAAACGACCCCTGCACAAATCCACATGGTCACATGGGTGACTCCCAGCACCTGTGATGGTCTTGTGTTTAGGCAACAATCACCTCAAACGGGGCCCACCTAATTAGACCCGGCCACCGACAGGTTCATTTCCAAGGAATCACAATTGGGGCTAAGAGACTTATCCGATTTCTTTACCATATGCTGGATCCTTACCATGTTTGAAGCTTCTGGAAGCTTTGATCTCTACCATGTGGATGAGTGAAGACAGTGGAAAAGACACAAGCGTGACGCCGACCCACAGAGGATGTCTTTGCCAGGACCTTTCATTCCAGATGGGTCTTTAAAATAACTCAAAGCATCTGCCATTCAGGTTGCCTTTCTTCTTCTCCAGGTGTTTCATTCTGAAAATAAATAAATATGTTTTAAAAATGTGTAAGTATGGGGCACTTGGGTGGCTCAATCAGTTAAACATCCAACTTCTGCTCAGGTCATGATCTCACAGTTCGTGAGTTCAAGCCCTTCATCGGGCTCTGCACTAACATCATGGAGTTTGCTTTGAATCCTCTGTCCCTCTCTCTCTTTGCCCCTCCTCCAGTCTCTCTCTCTCTTTCTCTCTCTCTCTCTCTCTCTCTCCCTCCCTCTCTTAAAAATAAACATTAAAAAAAAGATAAAGTGTGTTAAGTATGATACAAAAGGGTTTTGTGACATAAAGAATTATCAGAGACTCATGAGTGCAAATTACCATTAGAACAATCTGGAAGTAATGCCTCATTGTAAATTATCCTCAAAAAATTCACATTATGTCTTAATGAGCAGCACAACAAAAAATGTTCAGGAAAGCTAATTTGTAAGAGACGAAAACATCAAAACTAAAAGTAATTCAAATGTGACATAAATATACTCACAGGACAGGAGACGGTGGAAGAGGTTTCAGGGTTTATGCAGGAAGTATTTCCCTCCTTTCACTCAAAGCACTAACAGCTTTAGGAAATCAAGTAACGCATTTCTGGTGGACTTAGCAACATCTTTATCAAATAATTTCCCCTGTCTAATAGTGACTGTGAATTCGCGTTTGGTGGTAGGTGAGAAGGGAAGTATGTACTTGTCACGAAAGGTTTTATCATGCGTATCCCCAAGCTATGGGAAATTGCTCACTTATTTTAATCTGATGCACCATGAAGCCACCACATTTTTCCCTATTATCTGTGACAGACTATAGGACACTTCTGTTGCTCACAAGTTTTAAATGCATTAATATGCCTTTTTATATCTTGCTCCCTTGGCACATGTGAGTTTTGCATGTTGAAGCGTTCACACAAGATGCTCTTAAGGGACAAAAATGACAAGATATTCTATCTAGCTTCCTGTTAAAGAACTTCTAACAGAATAGTCAATTATTTTTTTATTATCATGTAACAAAGGCCTACCAGACATAGGTCTAATCTTGTCGGTGCTTGATCATACAGCTCTCACCCAGGGCATCTCCAGACTGTTATGAAATACAAAGTCTAAAATAAGGTTACCTAATATTATTACTTTGGGTTAGTTGTCTTGGAATAAAATAAATCAGTTTGCTTTTTAAATAAAAAAAAATGTTTTTTGGAGAGACAGAGCTAGTGGGCATGCGCACAACGGAGGGGCAGACAGAGGGGGAGAGAATCTTAATGAAGAAGGCTCCATGCCCTGCATGGAGTCCAACGTGTGATCACACGACCCTGGGGTCATGACCTGAGCTGAAATCAAGAGTCGGATGCTCAATCAACCAAGTCACATTTAGGATGAGCCCCTAAATGAAATTTTTGATAAACAAAAATTTCCACTGTTTTCAAAAATATTTACTTGTCCAATAAAAGATCTTTATTTCATCTTTAATTTCTTGTCTAGATAATTTGTAACCTAGAAATAACTTTCAATGTAAAGATATTTGCAAGACTACAGCAGAGAATCTCTTTGTTTTTCCTGAACCATTTGGTAATAAGCTGTCAGCACGATGCTCCATCACTTGTAAACATTTCGGTGTGTAATGCTCACACACTAGAACATTCTCTTACGTAACCAAAATGCAAATGTCAAAATCAGGAAATTAATATTATACATCATCACCATCTAATCTACTCATTCAAACCTTGCCAATTCTTCCAATAATACCCTCTGGGAAGGCAGAAGATCTAATTCAGAAGGCATGTTGTACTCAACTGTTCTGCCTCGTAGTCTCCTCCCATCTGGATTAGTGCCTCAGACTTTCCGTGTCCTTCCTGACCTTGAACATTTGAAGAGTATATGACAGTTATTTTCACAAATCTCCTTGAATTACAAGTGTCTCTGGTGGAATCATGAAAGAAATGGTAGACTTCTCACTTACTGCTTTCCTTTTTCCCTTTTCTTGCTTCCAAGATGAAAAATCATAAAATAATTTTAGGTAAGGAGCACCTGGGTGGCTCAGTCGGTTAAGTGTCTGACTTCAGCTCAGGTCATGATCTCATGGTTTATGAGCTTGAACCCCAAGTTGGGCTCTGTGCTGACAGTGCAGAGCCTTCTTTGAATCCCCCGTCCCTGTCTCTCCCTGTCCCCCCCTTGTGTTCTCGCTCTCTCAAAAATAAATAAACATTAAAAAATTTAACAAACGGGCTCCTGGATGGCTCAGTTGGTTAAGCGTCCGACTTCAGCTCATGTCATGATCTCACGGTTCCTGAGTTCAAGCCCCGTGTTGTGCTCTGTACTGACAGCTCAGAGCCTGGAGCCTGATTCGGATTCTGTGTGTGTGTCTCTCTCTGTCCCTCTCCTGCTTGTGCTGTCTGTCTCTATCTCTCTCTGTCTCTCAAAAGTAAATACATAAACGTTAAAAAATTAAAAACATAATTTAAGTAAAAAATATTTCAGTTTCATCTCGACTATCTACCAAATATGAATAAAACTCACATATGGGCTTATAATAAAAATATGAATTTGCAAAATGGCAATCTAGAATTGAAGACTCCTAAGGAGATCATGCGAGTCCTAAAAGCATTCAACACAGGAATACCCACTGGATTTCCCTGATGACCCAAAATCTCAGACCTTGGTATCGCTTCATTGTCAAAAACTGACGGGAAACTAAAAGTAATGAGAAATGCTTCAATTATAACCAAAGATAAATGAAAATTCCTATTCTCATCCTCTTTCAAAATTGTCATGAGACTCAGAACTGCCTAACCTGGGCTTAGAAGATAAATCTGCTTTTAATTTCATTGGTTTCCACTTCTGTAATTGGAAGAATTTATCGTGCACACCATTTTTAAAAGACCTAGAAATGTGCTAAAAATATTATGGCCACTATATGTGTTTCCATATGCACTTGGGTCGGTTTACAAAGCGCTCACTGGATAAACGAATCACGTTTTAAATACCTGGAAATAATAAGTTAACGTGGAATTTCTACATTAAAAAAATCTCTTCAAAAAGACAAGGACAGTTATAAGAGAATCTGTTGTTTGAGAATCGCCACAATATACTGCGTCGCTCACACCCACTGGGATGGTTCTTGTGGGAAACAAAAGAAACGAAACCAGAAAATAACAAGTGTTCACAAGAATGTGGAGGAATTAAAATCCTGGTGCTGCTGGCAGGGCTGTAAAGTGATGCAGCAACTATGGAGAACAGTGCGGTGGTCCCCAACAAATCAAAAACAGACTTGCTATATGGTCCAGCAATCCCAGCAAACTGGCTCCCAGAGTGGCTGTCCTGTTCTGCATTTGCAGCAGGGGTGAACGAGCGTCCCTGCTGCCCAGGAGCGCGCCCCTGTCTGGTGCCCTCCGTGGTTTGGAGTTCATCATTCCGCAGGTGCGCAGTCTTTCCTCACTGCCGTTCTCACCTGCAGTTCCCCGATGGCACAGGACGTGGAGCATCTTTCCGTGTGCTTACCTGCCATCTGTATGCTTTCTTCAGCGAGGGATCTGCTCAGGTCTTCTGCCCATTTTTAACCGTTTTGTTTTCTTTTCTTATTGGTGAGTTTTAAGAGTTCTTTTTCTATATTGGATGACGGTCCTTTATCAAATGTGTCTTTTGCCAAGTGTGTTCTTTCAGTTTGTGGCTTGTCTTCTTTTGTTGTGTTGTTTTTGTTTTTGCTTTTTTTTTTTTGTAATCAAATTTAACATATTATGCAAAAGCAATACTTACTGGGAGGAAGAGGGTCAAAGGCAGTAAAATTAAACCAGTATCATGGTACTGCTGATGGCTTTTAAGTATGTGCTTGTATTTCTTCTATTAATGTGAGTTACAAATTGAAGTGCATTTCTGAAGTGCATTTATTCTACATGTGTGTGATTACACTACCTTGTGCATTTATTCTACATGTGTGTGATTAGACTAACCTTGTAAGCAAAAGGTCACATTATCTGCTATCAGTAATACCAATATGCTGGTGACATTCACTCTTCCTTGGCTCTTGACTATGCCATTGGGTCCGCTGCCCCTGGTTGTCTTCTATTTAGCTGAAAGGCAAGGGAGTGAATGGAAGTCTTATCGCCTTCATTCTAAATTGGGAGAATAGATTGGCTGAGAGGTCATTTCATGTGTGCCATGTACGAAAGTCATGGATTAAAGACAATTTTCAGTTTCATGTTTTACTTTCCTTTCAGTGCACTGACCACAGGAGAGAGAAGAACACCCATTGTCTTCAGGATCCAGGGAGCATTGGGAATCCCTCGCAACACCCCTGGGTGCCTCTGCATACAGCAATGATAATTAGCCTACTCATCCACCCAGTAGATCCAGTGAAACTACGTGCATGACACTTTTTCTTTTCCGAATAGGATTGGGTAGCTCCCTGTACTACTTTCGGTCTCTGAACTAGCACAGACAGCATTACCTTCCCAGAAGGAGTTCATACACCTGCATTCATGGTTATATTTTTTTAATTTGTTCATTTTGCTTTGACAGCCATGACCGCATGTTCTGTGTTTCACCAATGAGCCCAACAGTGAACTGAATCGTCTCCTTTTCCAACCCATGAGTTTAGCCAGCCTATGTAATGCAGTATTTCATCATAAAGGAATAGTTCCGATCATTTTCTGTTAGATTTGTGGTTGTAGACACGGTCAGGCCATTCACAGAAAAACAAAACACCAGTGAAAGAAACCTCCTTGTGGCAGGCATGGGGGGTGGGGAGGTGTCTACGGTTTTGTGGAGGCAGCTCAGTGGACAGAGGCAGCAGGCTGATCTGTATTTAAGTTTCAGGCTGGTTGTGCGTTGTTTGAAAATGTTATGCTTACATTGATAAGAAAAATAATTAAGATAAGGCTTCCTGAAATAGAGATATTTTCGAGTTCTCCTCTAGACTCATGATGTAACCCTGAAACCCCTGTGGTATTTCAGGCTAATTTAGATTTGCAGTGTTCCAGGACGAGCTCATCTCCGAGGCATCAGTTTAAGGGAAAGGACTGGATAGGAGACGTGCAATTATCTGGGAGTCCAACTCCCCAGTCCCCGCCGTTGTGAGAAGCAAGAGGTGCTTCCCTTTTGTCACTGATTTTGCAAGGACTGGTTAATACTTGTTATCGTAAGTTTTTGCAAGGAATTGTCCTTATTTCCCCATTTTTTAGCACTATGAGTACATATAAGCAAAGAAAATAATGGTATGGAATTCACTGCAGAATTTAAATCATCACACAGGAAAGGAGAGATTTGATCTTTTGCTCAATAAAAAGGAATCTGTAGAATTGAGATTCTGGTAGATATTGAGATGTGGTTCTAATGGATATAATATCTTTTAAGGGAAACAGAATGAGAAAAAAAAAATACCCTGAGGTTCTCAATGGTCTATTTAGAAGGAGATCAAAGGAAATAAATGATTATATTTTCAAAAGTAAATTTCTAGCTGCATAATGAAAATAGTAAATATCATATCTCACAGCAAAACTAAAAATAAAAGGATAGATATTAAATCATAATTCTCACCACCTCTAGGATCTTAATGGCTGGCAATTAGTATCATATGTAGAAAAAGTGGTCATAATTTAACAAATTTGGAATCTGCCTAAGAAAATGAATCATAAGGAGGGCATACCAACTGAAAAAATTTTCAACAATAAGCAGAAACGTCACATAAGTCCTTAACAGTTGCATGCAATCAAAAAGATATAAATATTTGGGGTGCCTGGGTGGCTCGGTTGGTTAAAGGTCCGACTTTGGCTCAGGTCATGATCTTTCGGTCCGTGAGTCCGGGCCCCGCGTCGGGCTCTGTGCTGACAGCTCAGAGCCTGGAGCCTGTTTCAGATTCTGTGTCTCCCTCTCTCTCTGCCCCTCCCCTCTTCGTGCTCTGTCTCTCTCTGTCTCAAAAATAAATAAACGTTAAAAAAAAGATATTAATATTTTTTAAAATTTAAAATAGGGGAAAAAAGTAGTAACCTCAATATTTTGCCCACAAAGAGTATTTTCTCAAAATGTACATAGCGTTCTGCTAACTAATGGAAAATGCAAAGAAATACTTGTGAATATAACATTTGAAAAGCAAATGAGTTTAGGTACTAGAAAATAAAATGAAATAAACCAAAGGAGATTATTTTGAATGGAAAAGTACAATTATATTAAAATATACTGAGTTATAATTCAAAGCAGAGCACTTAAGACACTGCCTCATTTTTACAGTGCTCAGCTAGGAGCAGACGATGAGTTTGAAGACAATCATACACAGGTACAGTGTTATTAGTTCAGAAAGATATCAACAACTCCCATACATGCACTGCGTGTATCTGAGAAGTAACATGCTTGGACGTGTTGGGGGACACAGACAAAACTTGGGATGTTCAGGATGTCTCTGCAGCAGGCATCTTTACCCCTGGCTCATGCTCAAGGAAACAGAGATCATGAATATTCAAAAACTCAATTCACAAAGCCAGTAAATAAACACAAAATACACATCGAATTACAATGTGGCAAACCTTGGGAATGGCTGAAACGATTCCAAAGCCATTAGCAAGAACTATTTTGTGTATATGCACAGACAGCATGCATTTGCAATCAGAAATACCATATTATTGGGGTGCCTGGGTGGCTCAGTCGGCTAAGCTTCTGACTTTGGCTCAGGTCATGATCTCAAGGTTCATGAGTTCAAGCCCCAAATCGGGCTCTGTGCTGACAGCTCGGAGCTGGGAGCCTGTTTCAGATTCTGTGTCTCCCTCTCTCTCTGCCCCTCCCCCACTCACACTCTGTTTCTCTCTCTCTCTGTCTCTCAAAAATGAATAAACATTAAAAAAAAATGAAAAAGAGACAAACCAAAAAACAGACTCTTAACTATAGAGAACAAACTGGTGGTTTGGGGGTGGGTGAACTAGGTGATGGGGATTAAGAGTACACTTATGATGAGCACTGAGTAATGTATAGATTGTTGAATCATTATGTTGTATACCGAAGACTAACATGGCACTGTATGATAACTATATCGGAATTAAAATAATTAATAATAATAATAATAATACAGATCTTTATATTGAGAATTCTTTTGTCTTTGGGATACTCAGGGAAGTTCCAGAAGACCTACCACAGCAAAGGGACCAGATTGGAAGTTTCATACTAGATGTTACCTTGGCGTGGGTCGGAGGAAGGATGGGTTGCATGAGCCCAAATTGGCTAATTCCAAAAGGATAGGAGCCACTCCAGCCCACTGTGAAGGGAAGTTAGAGGGTCAGCACAACTACAGTAAGTTCGGTCACTTGTTACTATTTTCCTCATTTACAGGTTTGGAAAAAGATGTAAGAGAGATTGGAGAGGCCAACTAAGGCTGAGAATGATTTAAGAAACCACAATAACGTTGTATCGTGCTGCGAAGAGCGTATGTTTCCAAACCTGTGATTAAGTGATGTGGCAGTGATGTGGGGCCATGGCCTGCAGCCCTCGCTGCGGTTATGAGGGGCACTGACCTCCTGTGGTCAAGAGGGTGAGGCAGAAGGTAAACGTTCCCTACACAGTATCTATTCTCTTCTCCCACAGAACCTCACATTGATTCAGGGCAGGATGCACACATCCAGAAGATTAAACGTTCCGTCTCTTTTCCGTCTCGTCACGGCATGTGGCTACACTCTGGCCAACAAGGTGCAAGCAGAAATGTGTGGGAATTTCAGGAAGACTCTATAAAGGGAGGGGGATCAACCTTCTCCTTCCTCCACCCTGCTGCCCGGAATGCTCACGTGACGGATGAAGGCCAGCAGCCACACTGAGCTATGAGGCCCACACTTACGGACCGAAGCACAGAAAGCACGGAGACTTCAAGGCTTGGGGAGCAGCCATACCATCTCTAAACTGCCAGATGAAGGGCTTTTTTTTTTTTCAATGTTTATTTATTTTTGAGACAGAGTGAGAGACAGAGCACGAGCAGGGGAGGGGCCGAGTGAGAGGGAGACACAGAATCTGAGATAGGTTCCAGGCTCTAAGCTGTCAGCACAGAACTTGACAGGGGGCTCGGACTCACGAGCCATGAGATCATGACCTGAGTCAAACTCGGAAGCTTAACCGACTGAGCCACCCAGGTGGCTCCGATGGGCTTCCTTTCTTGTGAGAGATGGAAACATCCATCTTTTCAGAATCACTGCTGTTTGGGGCTTCTCTGTTACATTAAGCCACGTGCAACTCTGCCTGATAGGAAGGGGCATGGAAAGGGGGTTGGGAAGTCACTCTCAGGCTTAGGACAAAGAAAGGAGGAAGGACTGGGAAAGCATTTCTGGCCACGTCACCCCCTCCTCCGGGCTCCATGTGAATTGCCAGGAGCGAGGTGGGAACTTTCACCCTGAGTACCTTCTAGGGAAACAACACACCAGAAGGGCTCATGTTGTCTTAAAAGTCTTCACCGTGTTCTGTCGTACTGCACACAACGCAACCTTGAGCTTTCTACAACTGGTGACTCAGTGTCCCCAGTTTGTGGACATTGCCCCTACAGGTCACTGTTGAGCAGTAATCCAGATGTGATCTGATCCACAGAGACTTGGAGAAGCACAAGAGTCCCACCCACCTCTAATGGAGGTGGAGCAGGTGAGACTCAGGATGCCGCACAGCTACCCAGCATCCCGGAGGCAGGGCTCCAGCAGAAGGAAGCCACGCACGTGGAGACGATGCCCAAGAGACTTCAACAATGGTGGATCCACACAGAAGAAGGAATATTATTCAGCCGAGGGCAGGAAGGAAATCGTGTCATTTGTGATGACAGGGATGAACTGGGGGGAAGGGGCATCATGCTAAGTGAGACAAGTCAGACAGAGAGAGACAAATGCTGTACGGTGTCACTTACATGGGGAATCTAAAGGGGAAAAAAAAATTCAAATTCATAGAAACAGAAACTAAAATGGTTGCCAGAGTCTGGTGGGTGGGGAAAATAGGGAGAGGCTGGTAAAAAGGTACAAACTTTCAGCTGTAAGATGAGTAAGGTCTGAGGACCTACAATAGGGGACGACAGTTGATAACAATGGATTGTAAAGCTGAAATTTAGCGAGAGTAGCAGAACTTAAATGTTCTCATCAGAGAGACAGAGAGAGAGAAACCTGAGGTGAGAGATGTGTTCATAAACTGGATGGTAGGATTCCTTTCATGTTACGTGTATCAAATCATCATGATGTACATTTTATTTAAACAAATTTTTTTAAGTTTATTTATTTTTAGAGTGGGGGGGAGGGGCAGAGAGAGATGGAGAGAGAGAGGATCCCAAGCGGGCTCTGCACTGTCAGCACAGAGCCCAACACGGGGCTCAAACTCACGAACTGCAAGATAATGACCTGAGCTGAAATCAAGAGTCAGATGCTTAACCCACTGAGCCACCCAGATTTCCCCCATGATGTACATTTTAAATGTATTATAATTTTGTCAGTTCCACCTCAAAAAATCTGAAAGAAACACAAAACAAACAAAAGCTGCAAACAAACAGCTAACGGCCCCCGCACAGTGGTTATAACTATGTGATGCCAGGAGGCAGTTCCACTGGTGGCGGCGGCTGTGGGAGCAAAACCACGTGGGGGCAACACGGCCATCTCACTGCAGGCATGTGGATGTGTCTTCAGTGATTTGCAGCCCTGACAGCTGGAGCACAAAGATGGGACCCTTTCGTTCTCACACTGTACCCAAAATACAGAACAGGGACACGGCTAAAATCAGGCACAGACACACAGGTCAGCGAGTATTTCCGTAATGCTTGTTCTACATAAGAGACGTGAAATAAGCAATCGAAAAGCAAATTATTAAAGCCAAAAACCAAACAAAACAAAAAAATGGGGGAGGGGCTCAGCGTAATCCTATCAAAGGCACGCTTTTTCATTGCCCCGTTCTGTACTCTGCTTTGTGAGCACACGTATTTCCTAAAGTCGACGTGCTTTTCATTCGTACACCAAAGAAGTAAATGTCGCCCTCGCAAACACGTTACTGCTTCCTCCTCGAGTAAAATCCTGTGTGCTGCCACTGCCTTGGAATGACAGGTCTGAAATATCTACACCATCTGGAGCAAACGGTTTAGCTTCCAGCTGTATTCGTTTAGCTCTTCATCTTGTCGAAGTGGAAAAGCTGAGTGTCGACGCAAGTGCTTCTTTTGGACAGAGCGAAAGGAGGTTTAATCTGCACTTTGTATATACACAGAAAGCCTAGACTTTGAGCTAAAGGCATTTCCCCCATGCCCAATGGAATCATTTCTCATTCTTTCCCAGTAGAATTGCCTGAATTTATGGGCCAGCTATAGCCATCCCTCTCAGAAGGGATTACATTGCTGTGGGGCTTCAGAATTTCTGAAATGCTTTGATCTGTCAGAATCTGTGACACGATGCTCCCTGTGAGGCCCTGCTGCATGGATTAGTCTAAAAGAAATCATACTGGAATGGTAAACTGCAGAGAAGAAAACACTGATTTCGATTCTCAAGATTTTTTTTTTCCAACATTTGGAAACAGACTTTATTTTCCTCAGCTTGGACAGCGAGGCAGGACAGCGTCGCAGATAAGAGCATGGCCCCTGCATGCAAGCCGCTGGGGTTGAGTCCCCATCCTGACGCACACCTCTTAAGGCTCTTCTGCAAAACGGTACAGGATTAACATCTATTTCAGAGGGATACTTTGAGGGCTAAAGAAGATGACTTAATATAAAACATCAGAAACAGTGACTAGGTAAAAAGTAAGCACTCTATTGGTACTTATTCATATTAGGGAAGTTGCTTTTTGGCTGTTGTTTTTAAATATGATGCTATCCTAGAAAGAGTTCACCTATGCACACTCTCAATATACATCTTTAAAAGAAGGGAGTAGGAAATTGAAATTTCTGAACATAGTACAGTTAGCTGTTTTACCCTTTTTTTGTTCCTATTTAAGTTTCTCCACATCGTATGATGGAGGTATTTTTAGTCCCATTTTTACATAAAGCAATAAAGAATATGCAACTCATGAGGGGTAATGTACACACTGTATACTAAGATTAAATACAATACAAATACTGTACAAAGAGAGCTAAAATTCCGTAGTTCCAGAGGAAAAAAAAGTTAGATATTCTAAAACATGTTTGTCAAAGCTAAATTAAAAGAACATTCTCAATCATCCATTTAACTACCACATATATACAATATCTGGCACATTTTTAAATGAAATAAATAAAATTAAATTTAAACTATTAAAAGAATTGACTCTATATTCTTATGACTTTCACTGGTAAAAATTCAATAGGGCCTTTTTTTCTAATAGATTGGAAGACTTAATATTCTTTTTTTTTCTTCCAAAATTTTATTTAAATTCAAGCAGGTTAACGTATAATGTAGTATTGGTTTCGGGAGTAGAATTCAGATTCATCACTTGCATGTAACACTCAGTGCTCATCCCAAGTGCCCTTGTTAATGCCCATCACCCATTTAGCCCATCCCCCACCCATCTCCCCTCCAGCAACCCTCGGTTTGTTCTCTGTAGTTTAAGAGTTTCCTATGATTTGCCTTTCTCTCTGTTTTTATCTTGTTTTATTTTTCTTTCCCGTCTCCTCTGTTCTTCTGTTTGGTTTCTTAAATTCCACATTGAGTGAGATCATATGGTGTCTTTCTCTGACTTCTTACCATCCATGTTGTGGCAAATGGCAAGATTTCATTCTTTTTGATCACTGAGTAATATTCCATTGCATATATATGTACCACATCTTTCTTCATTCATCAGTTGATGGACATTTGGGCTCTTTCGATAACTGGCTATTGTTGCTGGTGCTCCTATAAACATCAGGGTGCACGTACCCATTAGAATCAGTATTTTGTAGCCTTCGGATAAATACCTAGTTGGCGGGTCGTAGGGGAGTTTTATTTTTAACTTTTTGAGGAACCTGCATACTGTTCTCCAGAGTGTCTGTACCAGTTTGCATTCCCACCAGCAGTGCAAGAGGGTTCCCCTTTCTCCGCATCCTCGCCAACATCTGTTATTATCTGAGTTAGTAACTTTAGCCATTCTGACAGGTGTGAGGTGGTATCTCATTGTGGTTTTGATATATATTTCCCTGATGATGAATGATGTCAAGCATTTCTTCATGTATCTGTTGGGTATTTTTTTAAATAGACTTATTTTTCATCTTAAAAAGGATTAAACAGTCCAAAGTCAAAATTACTCTTCACAAAGCCATAGGCGGCCCCGAAACATAGTCAAAATATCTCATTTGGGTGTTGCATTCTGTGAAGTATTCTTTTGGAACACTAAAGTTTGAGTTGTTGAGTGGAAAAAAGAAAAATTCTACAAGCGGGTAACTGATCACTTAAACCATTGTTCCTTTATGATAACAGTAAGATCTTGACTCAGGAAGTAGAAGTGGTTTTAAAATCTAAAGTTTCCTCTTGCTAGTAGGACAAAGTTTATTTTAATTGTCTGTACAGTTCGTACAGGGTAACAGATTTGTTAGTTACAGAAAACATTAAAAGAGCTACTAAATAATACCTTGAAATAGAAGGCATTATGTTCTACATTCTGGGCATACATTCAGTACTCATATGATAGGATTCATTTTTTCCCTCATATTTTACATGTTTGCATTTATTCACCCATTCCTTAAAATATAAATTTAATATTTCCAAGAAAATTCTGTTTAAAAATCGTTATTTGATTTTCAATCTGCCAATTTTACCTTGTCGTTTGGTATTTATTTAACAAAAATACTGTGTTTTAAATTACGTGACTATCTGGTATACAATGGAGGGTATTTAGACTTCAGAGCTAAATGTGGCATTATGATTACCGTCCCATGTTTCCACGCTGTGCTTTGAGAAGACCCACATGATTTGGGTCCACAGAGATGTTTCCTGTTTGCCGTGCCTCTTTCGGCAATTTCATGGTTTATTCGCCAGCGTCCATCTGGGCCGGCTCAGCTTCTGGGGGCACAGGTGGCCGACTGAAGCGGCAATTAGCTGAAGGCCCTGCTGCTTGAAGGTGTGAACAGAAATTTTATGATCACCTCCGAATGCAGACACTCGAGGTTGTGTGCCAAAAGTCTAACTGAAGACTATGGAAATCTAAAGCAGGCTTTTCAAGACCCTGATGCTTATAAACAAATGGAATTCACACATCATGCATGCATTTTATGTGACATGCTTTACAAAAAATAAAGGATGACATTTTTAAAGAACTGAGAGCCTTTGATCATATTTTTAGGAAAACAAGACATTTAGGATGTATTTAAATTCTGTTTTACTCATGCAAGGAGCAGATATGGATTATCCACTGGCTGCTAGGTGCTGGGCTATCTACCAAGGGGTGGCAGGTGAACTGGAGGTGGTTCATTCTTTCAACTCTATCTCATTTTAGTAGAAGTGTATCTAGGATTACCTGAGAACTAAGAATCAAAATACTCAAATGAAGCAAACATACATAAGATACTATGGGCAGTCAATTTCGTGGGTGCAAACATTCATGGTTTGTTTCATTCATGTAGTATCCTTCTAAGACAGCACACTTATTTTATTCAAGAGCAAGAAACACTTTGTGTTCAATAATTGATTCAAAGTAAATGGTTTTGAGCATGGTATAAAGAGTATCCTATAATTGTGCTTTCTCTGTAAAACAACATTTGACAATTTCCTGTCATATATAAATTAATGATTACTTCTAACACCAGAGTTTTTTTGTTTTAAGTTTATTTATTTATTTTGAGAGAGACAGAGACAGTGTGAATGGGGGAGGGGCAGAGAGAGAGGAGAGAGAGAAGATCTCAAGCAGGCTCCCCACTGCCAGCTCAGAGCCTGATGCGGGGCTCGAACCCATGAAGCCGCGAGATCATGACCTGTGCCAAAATCAAGAGTTGGATGCTTAACCAACTGAGCCACCTGCGTACTCCCACAACAGAGTTTTTACTGGCATGTATGTGAAGTCTATGTTGAGTAAAACTCAGGAACCAATTTATATGGATTTTGACTCTAATGTGTAGGTATGTATTAGTGTAGCTTTATGAAAAAAAATTCTGTAAGACTAATCTAATTCTCCCTAGTACTGTGCCATTCAAAACCACGAACAAAACTAGGAGGGGCCATGAAGCTTGTGTCTGATTTCCAAGGACTTGCGGTGATATGATGTGAAAGGGTTCATCAGCATAGTTGGAAACATGTCTTCAAAGGGAAGATAAGATACTTGGTTTTGGACGATGCTAAAAATGTGGACAGAAATCAAGAGAAGGCCAGGCCAAAATGTTAAATTTTTAAGAGAGTACACTGGTTGAGGTAAAAATTCATCCAAACTATGATATATGATAGTTATTAGCTCAAAACAGTCTAATGGAAATTTTTCTTTTTCATAAATGTGAAGATTAGCTTGCCATCTTTCTGTAAATTTGGCTTTACACTTCTTTGAAAGCAGATAGATAAATACACTTATTTGAGGATACTTCCTGTCATGTGACTCTTGTCTAATTTATGGACTGGAGATTGGGTATATTTATGACCAACTACTTTGGTGCTCTGAGAAGAAAAACATTCAATAGTGATTCATAATTCCCACAGAGTTTGAAAATGAAGCCCATTTAAATACAAGCTTATCAATTTGTAAGAAACAGAATGAGAGATGGAATTGGAGAAAATACATATAAAAACTGAGTCTTAGACATGATGTCCAAATTTCAGACAATTTCATGTGTTGTGGCATTTAACTGACTATGAAAAGCCTGCCAGTGGTTTGATTTCCTCGATGAATCAACCACACCAAATAGTTACATTACTTTATTAGTTTCTTGTCAAAACATGATGGTGACTTTCTCCATACTATACAGACTTTTTAAACCTATAAAAATATTTTAAGATACAATGACTACAGAAATTTACATTTAGGAAGTATGGCATATAACTTGAATATTTAGTCACGAGTAAAGAAGAAGTTGAAGCTATTGAAGACAGAACTTGCCACCGGAAACATGAATGAATGCTGGGCTTCTGTCTTCAATTTCACAGGTTAGTGACTGAAAGTTAATAGGAGTCTCCTGGTTTCATCTATGGCCAGAACCGGAAGGCTATTCCAGGGAAGCCCAAAAGAGCAGGCAGATAAAAGTATTTTTCTATTGTTTTATATATATTTTTAAGAGTAAAAGGTAAACTTAGAAACTTAAAATTGTTTTCCAACAAAACAGTTGTGTTTGATTCACACTGAGAAAACGAAGAACTTGGTCAGACTTAATGTCATTCCAACTCAAAAAGCAAGCCCCATTTGGATTTCAATGTTTGCCAGATACAAAAGATATCCACATTGATATTAAGCATTGATACATACACAGATAAAGTAGAAACATGGATGTGCATTGCCCAAACTAGTAGTGTTGTGATCACAGCAGAAGCTAATTTTAAAAAAAACTAAAGAATTAAAAACCAGAAAGCTAAAAAATGTCAAAGTTTAAATACCCAGGACTAGCAGTGCAGTTTTGTATTTGTATAAAGTTCCTGCCTATCGGGGCGCCTGGGTGGCGCAGTCGGTTAAGCGTCCGACTTCAGCCAGGTCACGATCTCGCGGTCCGTGAGTTCAAGCCCCGCGTCAGGCTCTGGGCTGATGGCTCAGAGCCTGGAGCCTGTTTCCGATTCTGTGTCTCCCTCTCTCTCTGCCCCTTCCCCGTTCATGCTCTGTCTCTCTCTGTCCCAAAAATAAATAAACGTTGAAAAAAAATTAAAAAAAAAAAAAGTTCCTGCCTATCAAATAATACTATGTGATGGCCATAGTAACACACGTGAAATTTGTACTTTCTACATTTGCTCTTCTAAATGTGGAATAAGAAGTGTTTGTACCTTGTATGAATATATAGGCTAAATGAAAAATATGAAGATTAAAAGTTAAAAAGTTTATTTTTTAATTTTTAAAAAATTTTTTAAAATATTTATTTATTTTTGAGAGAGACAGAGACAGAATGTGAGTAGGTTAGGGGCAGAGAGAGAGACACACACAGATCTGAAACAGACTCCAGGCTCTGAGCTGTCAGCACAGAGCCCGACACGGGACCCGAACTCACAAGCTATGAGATCATGACCTGAGCCGAAGTCGGACGCTCAACCAACTGAGCCACCCAGGCACCACTAAAAGTTAAAAAGTTTTTAAAAGTGTATGTTTCTAGTGAGTTTGCTCATGTCAAAAAAATGTGCTATTTACAACACCGATTCACATGCACTATTATCATGGCTAGAGTCCATGAAAAGTTATCGCTCAATTGCAATGAAACATGATTAATAGTGCAATCTATTTTGTTTATTCCATGTGCTTATTTATTTGAAAACCAGATATTGAGCACTAAGAATGTTCCTTGTAATGTTCTGGATTGTCTCCTTGATTTCAAATGTCTTAATTGGGCTGCTACTATAAAGATAGTAAAAATAATTTTTATTTTCTGTATCATTAACATAAACTTTTGTAAACCTCATTAGTGTAAGAATTTTGTTGTTTACTATGTTAGTTTACCAAATTTACATGTCAGTAGTGTACGAATTTAGATGTTTCATATGCCTATCCATATCATGAAGGGATTCAATGTATTGTAAAGAGTTACATTTCAATTGCAAATTCTAATCCGGGATTACAGGCACAGTTCTTGGTTCTCACTTATCGTCCCGGTTATAAAATTAACATAAAGCCCAAAGGATAAGTGCTTCTTAACTACATTTCATTCTGAAAATATATCATTAAAACATCTTGGGAAACCAGACAACAGACAAGAACAGAAAGATATCTAAACCTCTTTTTGGATCCAGTTAAGTGTTTAGATTCAATTCAAAACCTGTGACTTCAATTAAGCAGAGAAATTTGTCCAGAAAAATGGGAAGTTGAATGGAATAACTGGGTTGAAACATACTTCTTTCTTTTTTCATTCTCAATAATCACGTTCTTCCAGTATAATTGAAATAAATGTGAAAGTAACAAGTTTCCCATGCAATATACAATGCAAAAGTCTCTGTGATTGATAGGTTAAAGAGCGAAATTTCTGTTAAGTGTGAAATAAAACCTAGAAGAAAAAAGTAGCTAGCATATTTACATATAAGTAATGCCTTCCAAGTTCTTTAAAGTGTCTCATCTGAAAAGAAAAACCTATTAGATGTGTTTTTATTCCTCTTAAACAGAAAAAAAAAAAAAACAACCCTGTGAATTGGTTAAGTGTTTTTGCATAAAGGGTAATGGCTAGTAAATGATAATGTCACAATTTAAACACAGGTGTGATGGGCTCAGTTACCTTCTCAATGGAGAGTCCCTGGCTTTGACTGGACTGAAAACTCATGCCTACCCACAGCATTGTGAAATGATGACTTTTTGGGCTACGCCCCTCTATGAGGGATCACTGCTATTTAGTGACTGATAAATTTAACTAAAACAATATCATAATATGAGAATAACTGATTTAGGCATTGGTAAGAATCATCAATTAATGCTAAAATGAGTGGCTGAAAGTTAGAGTCGTCACAAGATTTTTTAATATCTCTAAGTATCTAATGACAGAAGACTAAATAGTAACTTTTCAGTGGAGAAATCTGGTCTGCAATATTTAACCAAATAATCAAATTCACACTGCAGTAATGGGGTTAATGGACAGCATTTGCCTTCTGAAAGGATGCACTAAGAAAAACTCAGTATCATTTTTGTGGTATTCCTGCCAAGAGTATGGAACCTAAATCTAATCACGAGAAAACATCAGGCAAAGCCAAGAGGGACTCATTACAAAATGTATCCAATATTTTTATAAAATATTAGTATATTAAAATCTATAAAGATGTAGAAACTGTTCCAAATGAAGTGAAACTAGAGACATGATAGCCAAGTGAAAGCAATCATCCTGGGTATGGTCTATAGGTGACATTACAGGGACAACTGGTAAAATCTGGACTAGGCCTGTATATTAGAGAGTAGTATCATATCAATGCAAATTTCCTGAGTTTGACGGTTATACTGTGGTTTTGTGAAAGAATGCCATTTTTTAGGCAATATACAGGGACTTGTAGGGAAGGATCATCATATATGCAATTTCCTCTTAACAATTTCAGAAGTATCACATGAAAACGTATGTGGAGAGGGAAGGGGAAAATGTAGTAAATGTAAATAAAGCAAATGTAGTAACATATTAACATTTGGGAACTCTGAAAAGTGTTTGGAAATCCTTTATGCTATTTTTGAAACTTTTCTGTAAATTTGAAATTATGCCAAACTAAACAAGAAATGTAAGTACCTATCTAACATAGTGTTTAGACTGTCACTGATTATAAGAAATTAAAAATCATGTTTGAAATTTCATAAGAAGCCATTGTTCTTAAAAAGCATGTAGGTAAAGTTCAAATAAAACATCTGACTTGAAAAAAAAATCAAATTTATATACCTAATATGCCAGCTCCATTATAATCACTACTGATCATCATTTCCTAAAAACTTGCCAACCACTTTTTCTGCAGATGTTGAACCTTTCTTCTCATGAAATTATGGGGGAAGGAGACATACTAAAAAGAAGACTCATGACAATATGAATAATAACACAGTGTACGGAGTTTTACTAAAAATAGGAATGTGTTAAACATTTTAATCTACGGTTTCGTTGATGTCTCCAAGAGGAGGTACTACTGTCTATGTCTCTAAGATACTACTACTCTCCACATTGTATATAGAAAGCAACAGTCTTAGAGATTTTGAATAGTTTTCAAAGGTCAGCTGTTTGGTAAACTGTAATGTGGGAAAGAAATCCAGACAGCGTGACTCCAAAACTCACACTCCCTGCTGCTGCAAATGCCTTCAGTTAAGAACTTCATCCTGATTCTTTCTCACTTGGGATACGTTTCTATTTTCTGAATGTTCAACTGTGTCTTCTGATATAGTTATTTCTTAAATTAGTAGTATTAATTATTCCTTAAATTTCCACACTGAGATTTTATTTCAAAATATGACAAGTTCTTGAAACCTTATGGTCTTTTAACTTTATTTAACTCATGGTGAACTTTTAATTGCAGAATTTGTGTGTTTCTTACCCATCCTTGGTCTAGTTTCTTTTAAACTATATCAAGCTTCCCATATCCTGTCCTCCGCCTCACCAAAAAGCCTGTGGTTATTTAGGAATTTGAGACAGGAACTATACGGAGTTGATCAAAGTTTATTCATTCAGCTTTTTTAGGGTAAAAAACTTTAAAAATATAAAATGCACCCACTTTAAGGATACAGTTTAAGGAATATTTAAAAAAATTTTTTTAATGTTTATTTATTTTGGAGAAAGAGAGAGAGAGAGAGACAGAGCATGAGCGGGGGTGGGGAAGAGAGAGAGGGAGACATAGAATCTGAAGCAGGCTCCATAGAATATGAAGCAGGCTTCATAGAATCCGAAGCGATGCTCGAACTCAGAACTGTGAGATCATGACCTGAGCTGAAGTCGGAGGCCCAACTGACTGAGCCACCCAAGTGCCCCAAGGAATATTTTTTTTAAATACTTTATTTTCTAGAGTAATTTTAAGCTTACAGAAAAAAAGTACAGAAAGTACAATGAGTCCCCTATGATTTCCCTGATCCCTGACAAAACTTCTCTATGAAAATCTTGCATTGGTGTGGTGTATTTATCCAAATTAATGAGCCAATTGGCTAAAGTCCATAAATTAGGGTTCACTTTTGTGTTGTATAGTTGTAGGGGTTGACAAACGTCATCTATCCACCTTTCCAGTATCATACAGAATAGATTTATTCTCCTAAGATTCCCCAGAGCTCTGCCTGTTCATCCCTCCTTTCCTCCAACCCCAACAACCACTGATCTTTAGACTATCTTTACAGTTTTACCTTTCCAGAAATCGTACTTTGGGAACCATACAATATATGGATTTTCATACTGGATTCTTTGAGTAACAATTTGGATTTAAGGTTTGTGTGTGCATGTGTGTGTGTGTGTGTGTGTGTGTGTGTGTGTGTGTGTCTTCTCATTGCTTGATAGCTCATTTATTATACTGTTGAATAATATTCCACTATATGGATATACCACTCTGTGAATCTAAATGCATATAAGAATAATCCTATTTGCTCCCATGTTTTAGGTAATTGTAAATAAAGCTGTTATAAATGAAGAAAGTTGTTTTCAATTCCACTGATTTCTGCTACGATTTTTTTCTTTTTCTTCTGCTTGTTTTGTATTTAATTTGCTCTGCCATTTCTATTTGCTGACAGTAGAATCTTAGATCACTGAATTTTAGATCTTCTTTTCTAATATATGCACTCAATGCCCAAAATTTCCCTCTAAGTAAGGCTTTTGCCACATTCCACAAATTTTCAAAAGCTATATTTTTTTATTACATTTAATTCAAAACATTTCAAATTTCTCCCCGGATTTCTTCTTTGAGCCATGTGTTATTTACAAGTGTGTTTTTTAGTCTCCAAATACTTGGGAGATTTTCTAATTATCTTTCTGTTATTAATTTCAAGCTTAATTCCATTTTAGTATGGGAGCATTCTTTACATGATCAATATTGTCTTGACCTTTGAAGGTCTATTTTATAGTCCAGTGTCTCATCTATCCTGGTACCTGTTCCATCAGAGCTTTAGAAGAACAAGGGATATGCTATTGTTGGATGAAGTTCTATAACTATCGATTAGATACAGTTGATCCTTAGTGGTTCTGAGTTCAACTACATTCTTACTGATCTTCTGCCTATTGGAGTTGTCAACTACTGAGAGAGAGGTGTGGACGTCTCCACATATGAGAATTTCACCTATTTTTCCTTCCAGTTCGATCAGCTTTTGCCTCATGTATTGTGACATCAGTCAAATGCACTTACATGTTAAAGACTGCTATGTTTTCTTTGAGAACTGACCCTTTAATCATTACATAATGCCCTTCTTTTTACCCGATAATTTTCCATGTTGTGCTCTGTCTGGACATCAATTTATTTTTTCATTCATTGATTCATTCATTGATTCATTCACATATTTATCGAAATACATCCACTCTGGGCACAGAGCCTATGGCAAGGCCTCCTTCACTGGATGTCTGATTTGGCCCGCAGGGAAGAAGGGACTAAACAAAGAGGGGCTGGGTTTAAGATATCAGAAGGTGACACATGGGTTGATTGTCAATGACAGAAATTATGATCACATGTTCTCAACTGTACAGTTTAAGTAGAGCCTTTTATGGTGAGAACACAGACATACAAGTCTGCTCCCTGCCCCATGCCCCCAAAGAAAGAAAATAAAAAGGTAAAAGCAGACCCCCTCTGAACTGTGGTCATAGGCTGTAGGGAACAAAGGAAGCATGAGAAAAAGTGCTAACTTATACTATCACGTAAATTCTATACCAGAATCTATTTTTCAACCAAAAAACAAAAACAAAAAAGAAACAATGTCGCTCAGGTTAAGTCACTGATAGTCTGTATACATTAAATAGGACAAAAAAAAAAAAAGCTTTTTAAAAAAAAACTGGGGGCCATTTTAAAACGAAGAAAATGACCCAGGAACCAATGTCAGAATTGGTATCATTTTACTGGAAAAATTATTCTTATTGAAGTATAGTTGATATACAATGTTATATCAGTTTCAGGTGTACAAGGTAATCATTCAACAATTCTACACATTACTCAGTGCTCAGAACGGTAAGTGTACTTACCAACAGTCACGATATAGCATTACAGTATTACTGATTTTATTCCCTATGCTATACTTTTAATCTCCACGATAGATTATTGAAAATTTAAATAAATGCCCTTTAAAAGGGCATTTTTTCTTATAGTTTACATTCAGTGATTAAAGTGAACTCATGAATATTCAACTGAAGTAGTAAAAGAGTAATGTGCTTAATGAGAGAAATAAATCATATTCTTTGATTATCCTCATATGATTCATTAAAAAAATAGTGCACTTTTGTTCGAAGATGCTTAAAAGCGTTTATATAAATTTGAAATAGGGTTTCTTTATATACTTGTTTTTCAAGGAGGGACCACTCACTTTACCTTTGTAAATTTGACTCTCAATTATGAAGAACTTAACCTGATTAAAGTAAGGCTTACTTCAGAAACACCTGGAATTTAAGAAGGCAAGATTCTACACATTGTCGTCTGTAGAATAATTATTTGTATTACCGAGGAATTTGTGCACTTCAATTTTATGAGAGGATTTAATTATTTTCAGCTGTAGAAAAGCTTCTAAGAAGCTCTTTATTAAAAAAAGATTAATATATGAACTGAAATGTTCACTCTAAAAATTCACAGCACAAAACTTTTAAATTCATGTAATAATGCTGACATCCAAAGAAAAATATAACATTATACATATTAAAACTATAATAAAAATTGCATGATGAGATAAATCTATTCATAAAATTATAGTGCTCACTTACAACTGCCTCTTTAGGGAGTAAATTGACGTCACAGTATAAGTCCCTCGGCCCTGGACCATTCCCCTGAAATTCCTCCAGCAAAAATACATACATTTGGCTTTGGTAGATTTTTAAAAAATTATTTTGTTCTGAAATTATTTTAAACTACACAAAAATGTAAAGGAGAGCAGAATGAAACAGTCTGTCTGTTCTTCACAAGCCCTGGCCATCACAGCATGCACTGCATAAATACTTTAGGATATATAGTGAGAATTCTGCCTGTAGATTTTCCGGTCTTTAAGAATTACTTAATAAAATTATTCTAACAGGGATCAATAGATATTTGTTGCTAATATCACAACAAAACCAAAAGTACAAAGAAATCACATCCCAACCAATCAACATTGATAGTTGTTGAGCTGATAGTAAGGGGCCCCAGATCGATACCTTACAAACTTCACAGCTTTGACTGTTCTGAACCAGGCTTGGGACAAGACACAAGGATCAAAACAGAGAATGTGCATGTGTGGCAGCCTAGTTAAGCTTTTGTTCCTCCATCTGACAGCCTGTAACTGCAGTGGCATGACGTGGGATGGAAGCGGGCTGTCTCCCAGGGAGGAAGTTCTTGCTGCTACTAGAAGAGGGTATTGTGGGCAAGCAAAAATTAAGGGCAGGTAATGAATAAAAGACAAGTCTGTCTTCGTCAACTTAGGCGTGGAATGGCTTTAAGACTGATAATGGAGAGAGCATGAACTTCGTCCATTTACCTGTCCATGTAACAGGTATTCACTGTGTGTCTACCCATACAATGCTGAACAAGATGGGGGTTCTTCCTTTCTCCTGAAGACCCATATTCCAAATGGGATGGAGTAAGAGACAAGTGAAATATATGAAAATACTGTGTTGTAGTTGCTAACGAATGAGAAAATCAGGTGCTGGAGGGTTATATGAAATAACTACAGAAAGGACCACCACACTGAACAACTTCAAGAGACACTCGGGCACAGAATACCATTTGTTTTGCTGTGGTAGCTGCCATTCTCGTTTCATATTCAAATGAGATGAGTTGCTCAGCATGACCATCATGTATGTGCCTTCTCAAGAAGTGACATCTCAACTGAGACCTGAAGACAAGTAGGAGTTGGTCGGCAACAGGTTCTGGCCAGAAGGGTGGGCAGGAGAGAAGGGTGTAGAGAAAAGGGGGGTTGGAACTGTGCCCACGGAAACACAAGATGTTCTCTGTGATAGGGATGTGGAGGGAACGATGAAATGACAGAATAGGAGACTGGAACGGAAAGTGGAGGTCAGGGCACATGGATTGTTTAGAATGTGTTAAGAGATTGGGCTTTATTCTAAAAGCGAGGGGGGACTCCTGGAGGGGTGTGAGCACCAGCTCAGTGTGGCGTATGGGCTTAGGTTCTGGAATGGCCTGGGAGATAAATGCTTTTTGCCCAAGGTGAGGTGGGGAGCCAGAAGGAACTAGAGGCCTCAGGACCTGAAGGCTGATGAGATGAAGGAGACACAGACAAGGCAAGGGCCGGAGATGAAGCCCAAGTTGCTCACTGCACAAGTTGTGTGGATGGTGGTACCACCGCTGTGCCAAGGGGGAGCGAGACAGAGGGGTATGCTTTTGCACTCGCGGAATTTCAGGTGCTCGTCAATCACACCAGGCTGGTATCTGACACTCAGAATTGTGAGTGTGGATCTCAGTGCTCTGTTTTGCCACATCTGGGAAGTTTGGGAATAATTAAGGGTGCCCAAGCTGCAAGACACACCTCAGAAAGTGGAAGAAAATGAGGCCGAAAGAGATAAACTGATGCAAGAGTGCCTTGTCAAGCACTGGATCAGCATTCTGTTGTGGCTGATAATACTCAACATGAACTGTACCCTTCTGAGTTCTCCTTTGTTCCGTGCTCCCAGACTTCCTTGTCAACAGCAAAATAGGGAGTGCTTCCAAGGAGGGACATTCAAAAGAGATACAGAAGGCAGCCGTAGCCCAGATCACAGGCATTTCTGGACCGCGACCCGAGGTTTGGCCAGTGGCTCCAGGGTGGTACTGAGGAGAATACCTTCTGGGATAAAGCAGCTGTGGTCATTTGCTGCAGCTTCTCTGTGGTTTCTGCATTTCCAGATTTCCTTTGGGTTTTTTGTTTGTTTATTTGTTTTTGTTTGTAACTGAGTAGTACCATCATCAAACTAGCACTTAGTAATGGCTCATTGGTCACGGGAAAAGGTGTAAGACTTTGGCAGAGAATTGTGTGCTCATATCTAGTTTTAACGTTGAGGTGTTGGAGACTCATTTGATGAACGTTTTGTAAGATGGGAAACCGTGAACTGATAGAAAGTCCTGGGATTGGGATGATGGTGGGCTCGCTGTAACTTTAATGGAAGTCTCATAGGATGCAAGACGCGTTTTTATCTGTGGAGCTATCTAGGTTTCAAAAGCATGAGGAAACAACATAGGTGACTGATAAAATCTATAAGTAACATGATTTGGGGCAAGCATGTTTACATATTGGTAGGACAGTATAAGGATTAAGATTTTAAAAGATGTTATATTTAAATATTGGGCAGAAACCAGCAAAGTGAGACTGAACAAGTATATGATCTTTTTTCCCCCCTCCTAAGCATATATTTGGTTTAATATTTTATTTGGTTGAATATTCTTCCCAATCACAATCTGAACTCTCAGTAAATGCTCATTTTTGTCAACGTTTGCCCAATGCTCTTTAGGAGAAATGCTGACTAGCTTAACAGCATCCTTGTCCCAATGTTTCCTGTGTCAAGATGCTGGGGCATTATCTGTCATTCTCTCTCATATACTTCTTTTGTGTCCTCAGACAAGGGAGGATGCTACATTCTTAGTCTCAGTATTGAAATGCAGCTTAAAAGTGACACACCATCAGTAATTTGCACTAACGTTTGCCGCACTTTTTGGAACCTCTTCTGAGAAAGTAGTTTGAAATATGGATGGGGACAAAAATATAGGCATGCCTGTGTTTTCCAAAACAAGCTATGTAAAAAAAGCTCTTTTTAGTATAGATAACCAGAAAGATAACCAGAAAGAGCAGGAGAAAGTCACAACAAATAGATACAGCAGATCCTCTGAAAGACATGTTATGCCCTTATCCAAGATGGCGGCTGGAAGAAATGCAGTGCAAACGTTAGTGGTATATTAACAGTTTTTAGAGAATACAGAGTTACTTATATTTTGTCTTCAATTACAATTACGTAAAGTTTTAAATTCATAGGGAAAAATACTGGAAGGAAATATATAAAGTTATTAACACAGTATTTGCTAGGATACAACTGTGACTATTTTAAACTTTTATCTTACCTAAAATATAAACATAATATTACATCTATACGTATATACTTTTACTCCTATCTGTACAACGTAGTGCATTACTATATACGTACTGTGGCACAGCCTAAATGACACAACCCTACGGAGCTCTGGCAGCAGAAATCCCCGTTCCACCACACGTTTTCCTTCTGTGCCCCATCTTTATGCCATTATTCAATCCTGTGTATGCTTTTATGAACCTGCCAGTTTTCACAATGAAATTCCAGTCTCTGTTGAGGGCAAAATTTAGGTTTTCTTTTCTTTTCGCTTTTAATGTTTTATTTATTTTTGAGAGAGAGAGAGACAGAGTGCGAGCAGGGGAGGGGCAGAGAGAGAAGGAGACACAGAATCCAAAGCAGGCTCCAGGCTCTGAGCTGTCAGCACAGAGTCTGATGCGGGGCTCGAACTCATGAACTGCGAGATCATGACCTGAGCCAAAGTCCGACGGTTAACCAACTGAGACACCCTGGCGCCCCGGTTTTATTTTCTAAGGCCATATTTTTGCAGTGCTTTGCACAAAATGGGCACTCTATAAATACGTGTTAAACAAATAAATTATGTGTTGAAACCATACATTGATGCAGAACATTTTGACTGAAAAACAACTATCCTGGTAAGCGACACACCCAGCATGTGCTTCATTTCAATTACCAGCAAGTTTCAATTTCAGCTCAGTCTGTTTAAAATGAAAAAAAGTAAATCAATAAATCAATAAAGGAGAAAATGTGGCCACTCCATGGTAGTGTAATTCAGTGGTCATTTGGCCTGTGCAGAACCAATCAGAAATTTTTAACAGACCCTTAAGGAATTTTTTATTTTAAAACCTTGGGAGAAAATTTTTATCCAGAGACTGAGGAGGAAGAAAAATTCTAAATATCTACGTGGTCATATGCTGAACTACAAATTCATCTTGAGTTCCTTAAGTGCGGGTTAAATTACATGAATCTTCAGAGTATTCCGACAACGCAGCCTGATGCATTTTCAAAAAATTAAGCAAATATTTACAAAATGAAAACAAATATGCGCAGCTGTCTATAACAAAGATAGATCACAGACTATTCCAATGACTAGATGAAATACTGGATGGATATATAATATGTATCCCAGTCTACATAAGTGGAAACAGTTCTGCAGGAACATGTATATTTATTTATGTCTTCATAAATGTTCATCCAGCCTTTGCCTTCCCTTCCTCCGAGACATGCAGTCTGAATTATGCAAGTGGCATCAGAGCCCAATAAGTGAAACCACATTCTTCAGATCTAGCTGCCATTAATCATTAGTGATCCTGGGTCAATAAGTATCTGGCTTTGATAATATGAGATGTAATATGTTTCGCCAAAAGACAATGGAATTTCTGAAGAAGAATAACCTCCCTTAAGAGTACAGAGACTGCAAGATAGAACAGAGCAGATGATAAGCATAAAGTGGCAAGAGAGATCTACATGACAAGATCAGTTAACCATGGACAATGTGAAAACACACACACACACACACACACACACACTTCTTAGAAACAGAATCAAAAGATTTTGATAAATTCATCAAAGAGGAGATACTTAACTGGAATTTTCCTTGGGTCTTAATACCCTGAATAAAGGGTCTTGACCCTTTAGGAGCTATCTGAGCAAAAGCCTCTTTAAGATTAACATTTTCATTTGTATTACAATTGCAATGTTAATTTTACAGAATGGAGTTTTACTAGGCTGAGCCACATGAACACATGCCACGCTAACTTAGATCATGGGCTATAATCAGTGAAGACATTGTTAGCTGATGCCAGTGATGGAGGTTAAAGCTCAAATAGGGACCACTCGGTAAGCACCTTTACCTTCATGGGGTGTGGAATATCGGTGTTTTGGAATTAACAGCTTAAGGCTAAATCGTGTTATGGTTCTATGACTTGCTATATATAACGCTGGCCTGTTTTACTGTTAGTGGCCATAATTTTTCTTGTGTTTCAAATAAGGCAGCAGAATTGATAAGGTTCAAAACATTTGACCTGCCATATGTTAAATTCTATTTTTTAATAAAATAAATTATGTGACCAATATTGTGGATTTTGTGTAAAATAGGTCACCTTGGCAACAAAAACTCGTATTTGGGAAATTAAAAGTACACATAAAACACCTAACAGAACACAGCATACGATAGGTATTAATATGACGACTGGGCTCTTTTGGATGGCAAAGGTCAAAGACACACCAGCTCTACAGAAAGATGTGTGCTGGGCGGAGTTCAATGAGGATGTAAACTTAGGGGCACCCGGGTGGCTCAGCTGGTGAAGCGTCTGACTTCGGCTCAGGTCATGGTCTCACAGTTCCTGGTTTCGAGCCCCGCATTGGGCTCTGTGCTGACAGCTCAGAGCCTGGAGCCTGCTCCCTGTGTCTCCCTGTCTCTCTGCCCCTCACCTGCTTGTGTGGTCTCTCTCTCTCTCTCCCAAAAATAAACATTAAAATGAATTTTAAAAAAGAATGTAAAGATTTATAAAGACACATGAGTAAACATTTCCATGGGCTGGAACCGGGGCATTGTCCATTCACACTGGGACTAGAAGGGCAGCTGGAATGAAGCAGCTCATACTGGCTGTTCCTAGGGGTCCTTCTCCCTGAATGGTCCGCCCCCCTGATGAATGGCCAGCTCGTTTCTGTACCACTCAGTCCTGAAGGTCGGTCAGCCGCAGGCAGGTCTTCAATCCAAATGTCCCCTGGCTTCTCCACCATGATCTCAAATCCCTGTCCATCTCGGGGCCACTCCACCAGGGGTCCTCTCCTCCAGAGAGCAAGCCTGATGGGATAGTGTGGTCTCAGCAGCTTGCTCCCCTATTAAATTGTAATTTCAGAGCAGACCCACCACAGCCTGCTGGCTGGAGACCCACAGCTGGCTTTCCCCGGTCCCTGGTCCAGTGAAGTAGGGCAGGTATCCTTAGCTCTCTCTGTCCATACACTGCCTTATTATCTCCACAGTATTTACACAGTGCCCCGTTCCAAAATAAACACAGCTCCGCTCATTAAGTAGTTAAGTCCAAAAAATGTAATACGTTTATATCCTAACAACCTAGATGCCCCTGGAAAAAAATAGCACACATAAATTGAAAGAAAAATATTATTTTATCTTTAGGCAATTACCATTTGTGGCAAATGTGCACCTGTTGGGCAATTTCTTAACCCTCATTTCTTGATTCACGTTTTCATTGTACATGCTTTTTATCACACCTACCATCTAGACTCCTGCTTTGCAAAGAGGTGACGTTACTGAAAGGATTGTAGCATGATCTAATGTTGAAACTATTAATTATCCAAGCCAGTAGCATAGCAGTGTTTGACAGATGTCAAGTATCTCTGTGTCCTTCAAAGCTGAAAACATCTTGCGGTGACCCCATGAGTCGGCTTGGTCCCCAGGGGCACCTTGATGCAGCTTCTGAACCACGTTAAGATACAGGTGGCAGATTGCAACACACAGTAACTTAAGTATGAGTAAATGAGCTTTTTTTTTTCTCGGAAGGGATTAGTGGGCCGGGCAAAAAATGCACATCAGGGATAGCTCAACTGAGGTATTAGGAACATGTAACAGTGATAACACAAGTTGTGAGAAAAATTAATAATGGAAGAGAATTCTATGGGCCAGTTCAGTGTGAAAGGATGGATAAGAAGTGGATAAGGATAAGAGGTGAGGAAAGTGCATACGTCAAGAGCTCAAGGAAGCCAGGCAGTGGCCTGATGGGAAGGGGTGGCCGCAGAATATGGCTGTGAGCGAGACTGCTCTCCCGGGGCTGTAAATTTTGGGTCAGTGTTGGGGAGAAGCCCACGGGAATCTCCTCTAAGCTAGTACAAGGTGCTGAGGACTCAGCATGAACTGGCTGCTGTCTGAGGGATGACGGAAGGAGACGGGGCTGGGGAGGATCTTGAGATGTGCTCCAAGGGACGACAGAAGGAGACAGGGCTGGGGAGGATCTTGAGATGTGCTCCGAGGGATGAAGGAAGGAGACGGGGCTGGGAGGATCTTGAGATGTGCTCCCTCTCTCTCCTGTAACTCTGTGGTTGCCTCTCTAATCGCTTCCTTTCCGTCAGCAGGAGCACGGACCCACTGACACGTGACTTCCCGTTACTCTTACAAATGATGCGTTTTCCTGCTCAATAGTCTCCCTATTGCAGAACCCAAGGGGCTACCCTACCAAATTCTCAAAACCCTGTCTCTGCTTGCTGTTTCCTCTTGGAACACACTTTCTTCATCTGTTAGATCCTCAAGTATGCGATTTCTTTATAGGTCAGTGTTAGCCCTCTTCTCAGTAAATGCAGCCCATCCTCAAATGGGCTCCTTTCACCGACTAGCCCTTTCTCCAGCCAGGCTCCCACCTCACACTCCACATGCAGTCACGCTGAACTCACTGGCATGTTTACCTGACCACGTTCTTTTATGCCTCTGTGCCTTCCCACAAGGTACTCCCTCTCTCCTGGACTAGCCATATGATCTGTGCAGCCCACTCAAAGTGCCAAAATGGAGCTTCTTGTCCAAAAATTATTAAGAATTTCAAGATGGTGCCATCAGAGCACTAAACAAAGCACAGGTCCTTTCTTCTTCTTTTTTTAATATTTTAATGTTTATTTATTTTTGAGACAGAGAGAGACAGAGCATGAACGGGGGAGGGGCAGAGAGAGAGGGAGACACAGAATCGGAAGCAGGCTCCAGGCTCCAAGCCGTCCGCCCAGAGCCCGATGCGGGGCTCGACCTCATGGACCGCGAGACCGTGACCAGAGCCGAAGTCGGACGCTCGACCGACTGAGCCACCCAGGCGCCCCAGCACAGGTCCCTTCTAAGTGCCCATCCAGGTTGCACACCCTTGAAGCCAACCCTGCTTCACTTTCTCTTCGCCCTTCAACACTCAGCCCAAGCACTCTCCCCCGCCACCCCAGAGACCTGCCTGGCCACCTGTCCCACCCACCTAAACCCACTTCCTCCACGCTCCCACTCTTCTGCACACCTGGACCCCGGTTCTCGTCACTGTAGATGCTGCCTTCCTCACTGACCCATGATATCCTTTTTTTTAAATTTTATTTTAAAAAAAAAGTTTTTTTAGTTTACTTATTTATTCAGAGAGAGAGAGACAGAGAGAGAGAGAGAGAGAGAGAGTGCGCACGAGCAGGGGAGGGACAAAGAGAGAGGGAGAGAGAGAATCCCAAGCAGGCTCTGCACTGACGGTGCATAGCTTGATGTGGGGCTCGAACCCACGAACTTGTGAGATCAGATCAAGACTCAGACGCTTAACAGACTGAGCCGCCCAGGTGCCCCTGACCCATGATATTCTAGCACAGACTGTGTATCTCTGTATCTCCAGCACTTTGGCCCATGCTGAGCAGAATTCAGTCCCCAGTGTAACGGGGAGGGGGCAGGGAGGAGAAAGAAAAAAGGACAAGGATATTTGTTTGGACAATGAGAAAAAGAGGAAGAAAATCTAAAGATACGATTCCCTGTGAGCTGCACGGTAATCTGAGGAGGCAGGATGGACAGGAACGTTCGGAGTTGGGGGGAGTTGATCACACAGCACAGAACCGGTTGAAAATGCGACAAGTCTGACCTCTACCCAACACCCTTGTTGGATTTGCTTTGAAGTTTACACACGAAATTCCAAACGAGAAACAGGGGCATAACCTTACATTTAGGTTAATTTTACTAAAAGCAAAACCAAAAACACAGCTTCTCAGGGGTGTTCCTGTTACAAGGAGGAGATGATGCGTGTGAGGAAGAAGAGGGAGTGGGTTGGAGAATGAGTCACAAAATCGTCCAGCATCCACTTCCACCAATGGCCCCCTGCCGCCCTAAGGACCTTTCCAGGGAGGACATCTGGTGGGCAGAGGTGTGGTAACCGGGATGCCACGGCAGACCACCGCACGCATTTCTCGTGCCGTGACGGTACTGCTGGACCAGCACAGAGGCGCAGCTGGTGCCAGAATAATCTATACCACACGCAGAGTGTCGTGGTGGTTTCCTGTGCACCCAGGCTCACTTCCATGGCATCCACGTCTCGTGAAACCTGTGTTTAAAAACGTCTTGCACTGGATCATCCTGCTGTCAAACTGGCTGCAAGGGAGCGTCTCCACTTTTTAAGGAAGGAGCATACCGTTGCCAGCATGGAGTCCAGCATCATCAAAGTTCTCAGAGGTGTAGTTTTATGCAACAAATCTGTCTGCAGAACCGGGGGGCGGAGGGGGGGAACCACAGGCAAACGAGCTGAGAATTGTTAATGTGAGAACGGTTATAAATTGTGTGCATCATGTTACATTTCTTTAATTGCAGAAAATAATCGGAATCAAAATAAGGGAAGACAAGAGAAATATACGACTGTCAAAGGCGCATACTGGCTTTCTCTGGGTGGTTCAGAGTTGGGGGCAAAACCAGGGTAGATGGTGGCTATTGTACCTGTCTCCACAGTCCGTGAGTGATCGTTGCACAGGCCGTGGGGCAGACTCCAACGGCCACAAGTGGCCTGGGACTGTCCGTGTGTATACTCAGTCTCTCAACGATAATTAATTCCCAAGAAGCCCTCATAAGTAGTTGTATTTAATGCCAAAGGATCAAAGGGTTTACGATACGATGGGAGAAAACACACAAGGGCCCAGTATCATTTTTGAGTGCCTACTCTGTTACAAGAACTACTTATCGCACCTATGTTTATCTAAGTGAAATGGAAAACAAATTATATCACACCATCTTGAGGTGGAGAAATAGACCCACAAGAACAGACAGAAAATGGCAGAGTAAGGTTTTCAAACGTGCTGATTTCATTTGGTGGAAGAGGGCTCTTAAAGCTCCACGTGTATATGATTCACCACAAGAACGTGGGCAGTCAGGAGTAGCAAGGAGCCCAGCTCAAGCTTTCTTCAAGAACAGGGGAGATCGCCATCCCAGGGCAAGGCTTACAGGGGCCCCACAGCTGGATCCAGGCACGCCAGGAGCCCACCACGGCGCAGTTTCCCTAAACGTTAGCCTCCTTCTAAGGCTGATGATGGTTCTTCTGTGGCGGCCAAGTGCCAGACCACAACCAAACACCCCCGGGAAGGCAACAGCCACCCCTCCCTCCCTGCGTCTAGGAGCGGGGGGGGGAGACAGGAGACACAGATACACACAGGCAGAGAAGCTTCACTACTGTTTCCACGCTCCCCATAAAGCACTAAGAAACTTTACTTTTCCCCAAGAAGGAGAAACGGACACTGGAGATGCAACGACAGTGGCCAATACAATAAAAGAGGAAGACAGCCTTCTCGTATCAGCGCTAACACCGTGAGATAGTGAAGATCATACTGTCAACAACGGGACACTGTCATCTCACACAAGTTCTAAAGCATCGATTTTCATGGTTTCCTCAAAGGTTCAAGATACGTGATCTTAAATCGTGACATCTTAGTGTTTTAAGAGATTAACGTTATTCTGATGAATAAAATAAATTCATGTCCAATGCCTCCCCCCACCAAAAAAAGAAAGCAAAACTGACTTCGGCTCAGGTCATGATCTCACGGTCCGTGAGTTCGAGCCCCGCGTCGGGCTCTGTGCTGACAGCTCAGAGCCTGGAGCCTGTTTCTGATTCTGTGTCTCCCTCTCTCTCTGCCCCTCCCCTGTTCGTGCTCTGTCTCTCTCTGTCCCAAAAATAAATAAACGTTAAAAAAAAAATTAAAAAAAAACCGCCAACAATTTCAGAGAAAACCACAAGTATTTTTGGTATGTTTCCTTTCAATCTGATATGTGTATATATTAAGTTATTATTTAAAGCACCAATCCTCAGCTGTATTTATGTATCCTAACTCTTATGTTATCATTCACTCCCACTGTAATTCATAGTAATATGCAATTCATTGTAATTTGGTTTTATTTTTCATATTATTTCTAACACTTTCAAATCAATGTTTATTTCAGTCGTTCTTAGTAATACTAAAATTGAACGCTATAGGGTTTTCTAACATGGCTGTGACCACAGAGAATGTATTTTTACAGAGTCCTGACTGTTGACGTTTTGCAGTTTCCATGCCCGTTTATCCAATAATTAACTGGAATAATGATTTATAATACTAAAATGCCAGAGTTCATTTTTTTTTTTTTTTTGGTTACGTCAACTTTTATTATTATTTTATTGCATTGTGTTCTAGAAAACACGGCATGTGAAATTCCTGCTTTGGGGAAAACGGATCATTGTTTACACAAAGTACGAGATGTTCCTTGGATGTAATGGCATCTCATAACCTTTTATGACATTTCCATGGGGCATAGAAACGACGTTCTGTCCCTGAAGGATCGTGTTCACAGGCTGGGGTTTTGGAAGCGGACCCCGAGATGGGGTACTGCATGTATGTTTCTATTAGGGATCAATGGCTGGGAGAGGTAGGGGAGGAAGCAGGAATGGGCCGACGGCGGAGTCAGAGTGAATGTGTATGCAAGTCCGAACAGAAGGAGGTTCTGCAGCCAGCACTAGCCACGAGAGTTATTCAGAATGGAGGGGACAGACCAGAGCTTGTCCTCCCCGATAAGTCCCTGTAACTGGCCACCCCCAGGAAGGCTGTCTGGATAAGGGACTCTGCAGATGAGGCGAAGCCTAGAGGAGCTGACCAGCAGGGACAAGTCTACCTCAGAAGGGCACTGGGTCTTCTCCGTGCTGACCACCGTGTAGAGCAGAATATCCTCATGAATTGCATCAATCAGACTTTCTATATTCTAGACTCAGTGAGTATTTGTTGTGTCAACTGGATGAATCAAAAACTGGGGAAAATGTGTTGAAGCTGCTATATTTTCATCAAGGTCACCTTATATTTCTTTTTAAAAACATGCTCATCTCGAATAATTTAAGCTAAGAAGGTACAAAATAGGGAAAAAATTCCCATGTACTCTTCCCTCAGTGTCTCCCTCACAACCACAATACACTGTCATGAGCAGAAAGCTAACACAAATAAAATGCTACCCACTAATCCACAGATCTCATGTGAATCTTGCCAACTGCCAAACTATCGCCCTTGCTGTTGTTCTAGGAGAGAATCCCCGATCCCCACGCCTACTGAGTGTCTCGGGCCTCTAGTCCTCTCCAGTCTGCAGAGATGATCAGTCTTTATTTGTCCTTCAGGACCCTGAAATTTGGAAATTTGAAGTGTACTGACCAGTCATGTTCTAGAATGCCCCTCAAGTTGGGTTTGTCCAACATTGTTGATTAAATTCAGGCGAGGCACTGTTTTACAAGAATACCGCAGAATCTGTGCCTTTCTCAGTGCGTTAAATTAGGGGCCTCCTCTCTCCTCTCATTAATTTGCTGATGCCTAACTGCACTGACGCAGCGGTGAGATACTGGGGAGAGAGCCTCAGTGCGTTAAATTAGGAGCTATGTGGTGTTGATAGCTTTCATTCCTGATGATGTCAACTTTGATTACCTGATGTACAATTTTAATTCCTGACTTTATCATTAATAAGTACGTTGTTTGGTGATATTTTAGAGTATGTAAATATTCTGTTTCTCTTTATACCTTGCTCACTAATTTTAGCATCTCTGATGATTCTTCTTAATTTTTTTTAATGTTTAATTTATTTTTGAGAGAGAAAGACAGAGAGACAGAGTGCCAGTGGGGGAGGGGCAGAGAGAGACGGAGACACAGAATCCGAAGCCCGATGCAGGGCTTGACCTCATGAACTGTGAGATCATGACCTGAGCCAGAGTCAGATGCTTAACTGACTAAGCCACCCAGGCGCCCCAGCATCTCTGATAATTCTTGACTGAAACAAACTTGATTGTGGTGTTTGTAAATGATGACATTCTATTTTCACCATCATTCCTTCTATGTTTACATTGTTGGACTTACACTGTAAGAAAAAGTTTTCCCTTCTCCCCTGTTTATTTATTTGAGTATTTACATCAGGAGAGACTTATGATATATCCACTTCTTTATTTTACAAACTATAATTCGTTACTGTCAGTTACATTGTAGGTCAAATTGTCTCACATTTTCCTTGCATTTGTAAATATTTTGGCCTACAATTTTCTAACATGCACTTAAGCGCAACAATGTATGCTTTTTCAGTTTTCCTAATGGTACTGACCCAATAAATTCTACTAATAACAATGAAACAAATCTCTGCATGTATTTATACGATACAGATAAGCAAAGCCCATTGGTCTTTTACCTACGGATTTTCAAAATGTTATCAAAAGTGCAATGAATTATTACGTGTACACAGTTCTTGCTTCAATGGTCTTGACTCACTACCTGCTCATTCTGCATCTGTAAAAAATACTACCCCTTCTTCTAAAAAAAAAAAAAAAAGAAAAAAAGGCATCAAAGAACTAGAATAGTACAGATAAAACTGATCCATTCAGGTCAGTTTTTTTTTTTTTTAATTTTTTTTTTTTAACATTTATTCATTTATGAGAGACAGAGAGTGCAAGCAGGGGAGGGGCAGAGAGAGAGAGGGAGACACAGAATCCGAAGCAGGCTCCAGGCTCTGAGCTGTCAGTGCAGAGCCCGACACGGGGCTCAAACTCACAAACTGCAAGATCATAACCTGAGCTAAAGTCGGATGCTCAACCGACTGAGCCACCCAGGCGCCCCTGTTTTCTAGTTTCTTTTTTTTTTTTTTTTTTTTTTTTTTAATGTTTTAATTTATTTTTGAGAGACAGAGAGAGACAGCATGAGCAGGGGAGGGGCAGAGAGAGAGGGAGACACCGAATCAGAGGCAGGCTCCAGGCTCTGAGTTGTCAGCACAGGGCCCGATGCAGGGCTCGAACACACAAGCCGTGAGATCATGACCTGAGCTGAAGTCGGATGCTTAACCGACTGAGCTACCCAGGCGTCCCCCCACTCCCCGCAACTCAGGTCAGTTTTAATCAGAATTGTAAAGTCAGCGATATAAAAATAAATCTAGCAAAAATAAAATCTAGTTATTAAAAAAAAACCTCTTTCATGTGAATTGTAACAAATTGTAACATTTATCAAGAGTAAACATCCTCATTATTTTTTGAAAGTTTGTTGCCTCAAACACTACTGTGTCTGGCACTAATAGTGTAACCCCTGCTCTGTTTCTATTTCACTTGCCTGTGGTTAACCAAGTTATTCGTTCTCCTACGCTAATGCAATTTCCCCCATAGCTGTGACATTCCTCTGGTCATTTTAATAAGAGGAAATCTGCAATCCATGCCTGTATCACCATCTGACTTCGAGCTCCTTATGTTTGTTTCTAACAAATTACTATCAGTTAATATATGGACGATTTATGGTAGTGATGAGAATGAGCCTGGGAAGGATATGGTTTGAGGTTTATAAAGTAAACTCAGCTGATGTTGGTCCTGACTAATAAATCAACATCTAATGCTCTGCTATCAAACACTAATTAATTCTTCCTTTCCTCCCTCATATTAATTTAGTGTCATTCCAAGTCTTCAGGGGAGAGTGCTTGCAGCTTTCAGCAGGAACCCTCGAATGCCTTGCCAGAGATTTTTATTAATCGCAGCAAATGCAGTGATTTTGGAAACCAAATTTAGAAAAGAAAGATGAGTTTGGAAGACAGTTGTCCCCTTTGGCAAGTATGATATTTCAGGATCTCAATAAATCTCTTTGAATCTAATAGAACTGGAAGTAACTTTTCACATCTTTTCTAATACTCAGATATTCTGGTAATCCAATTACAAGAACCCTCATATTCCAACATTCATATTAACACTAATTTTGAAATACAAAATAAAATAAGTTCAACAAATTAGTTCAGTAACTCTAGCCATAAGAGGATATTTCACTCTAATGACAAAGACATATTTGTACATAGTTTATATTAATACATGGCTCACATATTCATCTAAATATTTAAAATTCTGGTAGCCAGCTAAATCTCCTGTATATAAGTATAAATACCTTTCTGGGATATTTTAAATTTTTCCGAGTTTACTGATTCGAAAGACCATCTATAAATCATATGATAGAATCTTACTGAATACTATGGTGTAGTGAGGGATTAAAGAGAAAGTCAGGGTTCTACACAGCTTGAGTGGCTGCTAATTATCAGGTAAACTTAAACACCTTGGCCCTTCATCATACTCTGGTATGCACGAAACGTGAAACAGACACTCTTTTTTGTGCTTTCTGCATGTCTGTCACAGAAATGGAAATCGTACAAGGGGAGGGAGGACCCAGTGAGTGGTACATTCTACGTCAGATGCCCGCACGAGTCTGCAGTACTGCGAACTCCGAGTCCACAACCACACACAAGTCGAGGCCAGGACTTGGAGAGGGGGGCAGTGAATGGAAGAAGGGCTGTTTCATGGAGGGGAAAAGCTTTCCTTCGGTCCAAAACAGGAGAACTCTGGGCTCTCTGTCCAAACCAATGCTAGCTCCTGGGTGTGCAGAGTTTTCATTTTTTTTTCAAGCAATTCAGAATTTTAGGAGTGCACAAAAAGTTTTCAGACATTTTGACATACTTGGAGAGGAGCCCTTACTACAGTCTCTCTCAAGACATGAGTGAACCCTGGGGCTAGCACGGCCTGCTAAGGAGGTGGGGGAAGAATCAGAGGCCCGCAGTCAGCCCCAACCCTGGCCCTGGGCGCTTTGGTGTTAAATATCCAACCTGCGTGAACCTGGTTGGGCTACTCAATTCAAACTCAGGACCCATGGCTCCCTGAGGATGGCAACTTGGAAAGATGCTGTATAAACTATGTGCCAAAAGGAATATAGTTGCTTAGGGAGCCTGAGTTAGTTTAACATCACCAAGGTAGCATTCAGCACACCCTGAAAGGTAAAGCAGCCTCCAAATGTTAAAAATAGGATCAGGGAAAAACTCACCTACTCAGCAAACTGGGCTCAAGGTGTGTAAAGTTCAAAGAAAGACCAACTACTGTAAAAGCTGTTGGTCAAGGGTCACCATGCCTCTTAAATGACAAGATGCTGAAGGGTACTGCAGGCATACGCTTTGCTAGAAACTGTTCATTTAAAAAGAAGATGCTCAGATAAATCAATTCTGTTAGGAACCTTGAGGAAGGCAGGGAAAAGAATATAAAGCACAGATCAATCTTTCATTTAGGTTTCGGTCTAGAATGTTGGACATGACAGTATGTTAACACGTTTCACCTTTTAGCTGCTATTTGATTAGCAAATAGGCTTAAGCTTTCTGCAGACGTTATGTGGAACTACACAGATTGGGTACACGTGTTCTCTGTAAACACCCACGGACTCTTGTACCCACTCGGCAACGCTGTGTTCCTCCTCGATGCCGACAACTATACAGTGATACATCAAGACAATTCCTGTTTAAGAGGATTCTCTTCAAATCTAAAGTTAGTAAGAAAGTTAATATTTCTAGTATCCATGGGTTATATTCAAAACAGAGACTCCTGGAGGGAAATTTAGCTCAAAGGCTCTCATTCTCATGACCTTAAACTGCCTTTAAGAAGTGACATATTGTGGGGCGCCTGGGTGGCTCAGTCAGTTGAGCGTCCGACTTTGGCTCAGGTCATGATCTCACAGTTTGTGAGTTCAAGCCCGTGTCAGGCTCTGTGCTGACAGCTCAGAGCCTGGAGCCTGCTTCGGATTCTGTGTCTCCCTCTCTCTCTGCCCTTCCCCTGATCATGCTCTATCCCTCAAGAATAAATAAACATTAAAAAAAAATTAAGAAGCAACATATCAGATACATTGTTAAAATTTCTAGCACAGTTTTGGATTTTTTTTACAGCATGTAACATTGAACGTGACGGAGACACTTGCATTTTTCTTGTATCTTCCACACGGGTATTAGGGGGGAGCTAGTACCTTTGTTTCATTATTGTTTCATCCCTTACAACAGCATTTCACAACATATATTCCTTGATGTTTGCAGGGTTTCTGAGGAATGAAAAGATATCTGTTCATGTAAGAAAAGGGGAACGGTGTCAAGGAAAGTCAAACAAATTTTAAAAATGTTAATACCTCATGACTTCAAAAGTTGGGTAAGTTGTGATGTAAACTCCAACATATTTGATTCACTATTGCAGCGTTTTGCCCTTGACACAATAAAGACAGAATATTTTCTTCATCCACTACAACCCTGTGCGCTCTGAGCTATCACCCCCTCCTGTACCCAGAAGCAGGTAATCACTGCTTTGCTGTCAGTAAATACAAAACTTGTGCTTGCTTTAGAATGTTATGCCAGCGTAATTACAATGCACCCTCTTTTGTGTCTGTCTTCGTTCACTCATGGAAATATTTTTGATACACATGGTATTAATAAAAATAAGGCATTTACTTTATTTCCCAGTACTATATTCTATTGGGTGAAGAGACCACAATTGCTTGATCCATTCTTCTGTGGTTAGTGGACATCTGGGTTGATTTTGGTTCAAGCTATTAAGTACAAAGCTGCTTTGTACAAATTGTCAGTGGCACAGTTCCATTTCTCTTTGACAAATACCGATAGGACTGTTGACTTACTTGTTCATTGTATAGCTGACGTTTGAAAAGCATTCAAATAATTTCCTATTCCCACCAGCAATGTGTGAGATAACCTGTGTCACATCCTCACTAGCACTTAATGATAATAGTCTTCTTAATTTTAGCCATTCTATTGTGTATATTTTATTTCCTAAATTCAAAGAATTTTTTTCAGTTCTAAAGCTGCCATTTGAAATGGAAATAAAAACTTTATTATTCTTACTTCTTGTTAATACTTACTGTGTCTCATTCATTGAAAAGGATTTTATTAATTTATTAAGAATACATAGGATTCCTGCTTTAAAATGTTTGTCTGTTAGTTGAAACATCGGGTTCATCTCAGAACAGGCTGTACTGATTTCCTTTTCTTGTGAGAATGGGTTCTGTTTTTTGGATTCTTTGCAGGTCTATTACTAGTGGATTATATCTTGGGTCTTATGAATCTCAAGGAGGCTCTTGATTTTATTATATTTCTCAGATGAATATTGTTGCACATGTGTTAGCAGATACTTTGGTTCTGTTTGAGCTGCAGACTCTATTCCTTAAAAGGCAACTCCGATCTGAGTCAGATCATTTGTCTTCAGTCCATCCTACACATAGGTTTCAGAGCTCAGGCAGGGATGTGGGTAGAAATATTTGGGTGATTTTCTCTAGCTCCTTCTCTCATGGGATTCTCTCCATCTCTTCAAGATGTCCCTAGCCAGGAAGACTGTGGGTGTCTTCCTTGTCCACTGCACCCCTGCCACCATGCAGGTTACAGAACCTTTATAGCTCCCAGTCTCCAATCCTCTCAGAAAGTGTATACTCCTCACCAGAATCTTTCTGCTGGTGTCCCTTCAGGTAGTTGTTATTTTGTAATATGTCTAAGATTTTCAGTAGCTTTTTTGCAGGGGGTTATGTGGTAGGGGCTTAGTTGGTCATACTTAGAAACTAACATTCATTCATGTTGTAGCTTATATTTTCACTTTTATGGCATCATTAAGGAACAGAATTTCTTAATTTGAATGGAAACCAATCAATTTTTTCACTTTATGGTTACTGCTTCTTGTGATCTCTTTACCGAATCTAGGTAATTGAGATTTCCTTCTATATTTTCTTTAAAAAAATTTTTTTTTAACATTTTATTTCTTAAGAGACAGAGAGAGAGCACAAGCAGGGGAAGGGAAGAGAGAAAGGGAGACACGCAAACCAAAGCAGGCTCCAAGCTCTGAGCTGTCAGCAGAGAGTGCGACGCAGGGCTCGAACCCACAAACTCAAGATCATGATGTGAGCCAAAGTCAGGTGCTCAACCAAGTGAGCCACGCAGGTGCCCCTCCTTCTATATTTTCTTCTAGAGGATTTGGCGTTTTAACTTTCTCATAAAGAACTATAATTTACCAGAATTAATTTTTATATAAGGTATAATTGATCAGAATTTTTTACCAGTGAAAGCACTCCAATAGCTTGATTTTTAAAAATACAGTTAAGCAGCTATAGTTCAATGTAGCTAAGTATCTACACAGAAAAAAATTCTAAATAAATGCTAAATATAAACCCATAATTTGTAAATTCCACTTATGATTAGCGTTAACTCAAATTATCTCCACATTAGATACAAGAATCAAACATCAGCTTGTCACCAACTAATCAGTCTTCAAGTGAAGGTACCAACTATGTTAGACTGTTAAAATGACATCAACAAAAATGTTTCTATCAAATTAACTTTTCTCATGCAACTAAATTAGATTTCTCAAGTCAAGCGTGTAATTAGAATCCTTTTCTCTCTGGTATATATACTTTACACATTAAGTGTGCTTGAAATAGTTCCTATTTTGTGAATTAAAATGGAAGAGTAAGGCTTTAGTCCCTTCTCCTTATGAATGAAACTCTAAATATGTAAGAATTTAGCAGCCAATCTAGACACTTTTATTCAGTCTCTTAAAATAAGTAAAATTACATTATGTCCACCAGCTTACAATATATGTTTAAAGTACCCTATAATCTGTAGTATCTCCTTAATTATCTTTTTAGACATCTCTTTCTGCATACAACAGAAAAAAAGGAGAGAAAAGAGTAGAAATAAACAGCTAAGAAATAAAACTCATGATCAGAATGTTAAAAAGAGAGTAATGAGATGCTACGCTAATAAAATCATGACTTTCATAATATTTACACTTAATATTTATTAATATGTCTACAAAAAGCTTAGCTTTGTAAAATACTATTTTTTCCACAGAACTTGCCATGTATGTGAAATGCCCAGTGGTTTTCTTGGCATTACCTCTATTCAATTTTAAGCTATCTGCAAGCTGGTTTCCTCTCTTACTCATCCCTCTTTCCCCAACAGTAATATCTTTCCAAAGTATGATGAATGATGCTAATTGTATTGTAAAAAGAAAATTGACCCAAAGACTGTGACGACGGAAAAGGTTCTACAACCTGACCCTTAGATGTACGGGGTACTCTGTGATAAAATAAACCAGGCACTTTACACGTGCCCCTTATGTCTGCTGAGCTCTATCCCAAGAATTCATTTTGATTAGGGAAAAAGAAAATGTCAAGTCAGAGCACGTGTCCATACTACCATTACAATTTTAACGTTTGGTGATCCCTGCTCGTTGTCATGGATCACTGAACAGCGTTGTAAGTGGGATTTAAAACAACAAAACCAGTGACATGTGGTTAAATATCACTGAATAATTCAAGATGTAAGCAAGAAATGTACCCCATGCCACCGCCTGGGCAATGTTTTGCATTTCCTGTGCTCTCCTCCCCACCCCTCACACCTGTACTCCTTCTACCTTTGCTTGACTTAATGGGAAACATGACGTGACGGTTGACGTCTGTGCACCTGGTGTCAGCAGGTGCCCAGGGGCGCGGTCGCACCTCCCTCCGGGTACGCGGGTAGGGAGTTCTGGGGGGCGGGGGGGGGAATAACACCCGACTCGGGGCTGGGAGTGAATCGGAACTGCCTCCAGCAGGCCGACGGGCCTCGTCCGAGAGGCCGCCCCTTCCCCTTAGGAGTGACGACCCCTCCCCTCCGGGCCAAGGTCACCGGAGCGCCCGCTGCGCCACCTACTTCACACGCCAACTCCCACGACGGTTCTGCTTGGGCAGCAGCCTGACAGCCTCGCGCGGGAGCCACACCCTCTGCTCTCGAGTCTCCAGCTCCACCGCTCCGCCTGCGTCAGCATAGGGGTCCGTTCCTCACAGAAATCTCAAAGAAACCTTATTTGCGATGGAGCGGGGCCTTGCAGGCCCGCCGCCGGGCTGCGGGGCGGAACCAAGGGCAGGCACGCCAGGGGCGGGGCCACGCGGCCGGCCGGAACCCGCGGACCGGAAGTCCGGCCGCCGCGTCTTCCGGGCGGCGCGGCGGGAAACTCGGGCTGGGCAGCATGGCGGTGGCGGCAGGTTTCCGAGGCTCGCGGTGCGGGCGGAGGGCGGCTCCCGCGTTCAACAGGCTGTGCAAGGAAGCGGACTGGTTTTGTACACGCGGAACTTCCTGCCTGCCAGTAATTGGATCGGAGGATGCACCCCTGGTCCTTGCAGGGCGCCGCAGCCCAGCGGTTTCCCAGTTTAGCCCGGTGGCGGCTGAACCACAGTTTCCATTCGGTCAGCCCCGTGTTTTTGCGCAAAGCGACACACCATCCGGGAGAGGCCCAGGATGCTCGTGGGATCCAGCGTTTCGGCATCTTGAGTAAGTCAGCCCTCAGCACGTTCTCGTGCGGAGCCCGGGAGGGGACGCGGCCCACACGGGAGTGGAGGATGGCCCTAGGCGACGGGATTTGGTGTCGGGTGAACTGATTGCAGATCGCATTGAGATCCCCGATTCCATGAACGCTTCACAAGGCACGGCGCAGGCTTCACAGGTCTGGTGCGGTGCTTGGTCTGCTGTTGCCCCTGTGCGCTTGACCTTTGTTGCCAGACCCTCATTTGGTACGGGGAAGGTGGAGTTGGCGTGGGTTTAGCGGCCGGTTTTTCCATGACAAGGGAGAGGCTGCAGGACGGCCTGGGCTCGCAGGAGCCCGGCGCCGTCTTCCGCTTTTAAACACATGGCCCTGTGGTCCCCTGCAAGCAGCTCTGTGTCCTGCCCTGAGCCCGTCACCAGGTTTGCTGAGGTGGTGGTGGCGTGGGGGGAGGTAAGTGGCTGCTAGCTGCTTCCTCTCCTTCACTGAAATGTCCTGGAGCACCTGGCCCGGCTGAGGCAGGCTGTGCTCGGCTTGCGGCTTCTGCAGATGGACTTTTGCCCCCTCCCCAACCCCCCCGTGGGCTCTCTGGCTCCCCGTGTGCTCCGTAGTCCAACCATGCCTCCCAGATCCCCAGCCGGTCCTCCAGTCCCAAGTGGGGAAACTGCTCCGCACATCCCACTGCAGGTGGAAGAGCAAGAGCCCCTCCCTCGCTTGGGGGCAGTGCCCTCAGTTGCCCCGATCCAGTGACACGATGTCATTGCCATGTGCATGAGCCACATGCTGAAGCCTGGCAACCCCCAGGCTTTCTATCACATCACAGGTACCAAGTGAAGGTGGTTAGATATATGTACATTTTTAAAAACCGTTTGAAAAAAATACGATGTTTCTTTGTGGTGGGAACAAGCCAGAATGTGGTCACAGAAGGAGCAACAGCCGAATCAGGAGAATTGGGGAGGATAAAGTCCTTTTGCCCTTCTGCAGACATTTTTCCTACTCCATATTTGCGGCCCGTAAAGAAGAGCGTGGGGCTCAGAACCGCTGATGTGATGTGCAGAGCCTCAGCCCAGGAGCTCCTGGTCCGGTGTCTGGCCTGTCCTCTGCCATTGGAGAAAGGGGAGAGCAGCAGGTGTGAAGATCAGCTTCATCAGTGGTTGTGCAAAGACTCAGGAGCATTTGCTGATTCAGCTTCCTTTCCTCTTTACTTTCCTCACACGTGGATTCCACTGCCTCTGTCTTAGATTGTTGACCTGGAACGAGAACCTCGGCACTGCCAGCCCTCAGAATGAAGGACAGGGAGCAGCTGCAGCTGTCAGAGGCAACAGTCATCTCTGACAGCACCTGAAGCACCTAGAAAAGCTGCCCCTGAGTTCAAGGGAGGAGGAAGTTGCCTCTGAGCCCCATCTCTGTGCACTGCTGCACGCGGTGGACATTTGAGCTGCCTGACCTGAGAGAGAGAGGGAAGTCTCTCCAGAAAATTTCTGCTTTTACTCAAAATTCAGTGAAACCTTGGATTGCAAGTAACTTGTCCTGAGAGTGTTCCGCAAGACCCTTTCTAATAAGTTTTAACTTGATAAACGAGCAACGTCATGTGATACGAGTAGTATGTGATGCCGAACGTCACATGATCACAACTGAGCCAATAGTTCTTGAAATTCGTCTTGATATACAAGTGCTTTGGATTGTAAGTATGTTTTCAGAACGAATTATGCTTGCAAACCAAGGTTTTACTGTAATGTTATTCTCAGATGCTTGATGCACTGTTGGAAATATAATTATTAATCATGCAAATAAACCACTTGAAAGTTAAAAAAAGAAGGATATAAGATAATAATAAATGGGTCAATTCTTCAAGAAGACATAACAATCCATTAACGTATGTGCATTTAGCAACAGAACATCAAAGTATATGAAGAAAAAGCTGATAGACCTGTAAGGAGAAAGATAAAACCACTACGGCTATGTCAGTAATTGACAGATCAAACAGGCACAAAATGAGTAAGGATCTAGTTGAACAGCACAATCCATCCACTGGGTTTCAACTCCAGCAGATTACACATTTTTTTTCAACTTCACATGGAACAGTCACAAAGATCATATTCTATGGCATAAAACATATCTTAAATAAAAAAGGATAGAAATCTTACAAAATAGGCTCTCATAACCCAATGGGATAAAACTAGAAATTAATATCAGAAAGATGGCTGGAAAACCGATGATACTGGAGATCCGGCAACACATTTTTAAACACTATGTGGGTCAAAGAAGCCTCAAGAGAAATTAAGAATATTAGAAACTAAATAAAATTAATATTTTTAATTTGAGTTAAAGTTTGAATTTGAGTATAAAACACCCAGAATTACGGGATGCAGTAAAAGCGATACATAGAAGGAAACATACAGCAGTGAATGTGTACACCAGAAAGAAGACAGATCTAACATCAGTAAGGTGAGCTCCCACTTTATGAAACCAGAGAAAGAAGAGGCATGCAAATCTAAAAAGTGCGGAAGAAAAGTTAGAGCAGATACGAATGAAAACAGGAAAACATTATAGAGCGTCCATAAAATCAGAACCTGGTTCTTTTTATTGATGAAAATATCAGTAAAAGTGGTAACCCTCTAACCAGGCTAAGTAAAATAGAAAAAAGAGAATGTAAGAGTTACTGATACCAGAAATGAAGTAGAGCTATCACTAATGATTTCATGGACATTAAAAGAATGATAGAGGAATATTATGAGCAATTCTACGACCTAAAATTAGATAAATAAAATGTATGCATTCCTTAGAAGACACAGTCTAACAAATTTCCCACAAAGAGATGTGGGTAATGTATTGAAGAAATGGAATTAATAACTTTCCAAAAAGAAAGCACTAGATCTAGATGGTGAATTCCCCCAAACATTTAAAAAAAGATACCATTTATCAACAATTGCTTTCAGAAAATAGAAGTCGAGGTAATACTTTCTACTCATTCTTTTCTTTTTGCTTTTTTTTTTTTGAACTTTACTTATTTTGAAAGAGAGAGGGAGAGAGAGAGAGAATCCCAAGCAGACTCTGTGCTGACAGCACTGAGCCCGATGTGGGGCTCAAGCTCATGAACTGAGATCATGGACTAAGTGGAACCAAGAGTTGGACGCTTAACTGACTGAGCCACTCATGTGCCCCAGTACTTCCTACTCATTCTATAAGGCCAACATTACCCTATGCCACAACCAGATAAAGACGTTACGGTAAAGGAAAACTACAATATTTCTTGTAAGCGTAGTAGCAAATTCCTCAATATAATATTAGCAATGGGAATCCAAGAATATGTAATAGAATTATATACCACAACCAAGTGAGAATTATTTCAGGTATGCAGAGGTGTTTAAAGATTTGAAAATCCATCATATCAACAGGTTAAAGAAGGAAAATCTTATCGTCATGTCAGTTGATGCAGAAAAAACATTTGGTAAAATCTAACACACTAGTTCATCTAAAAACTCACTAAAAAGTGGGAATAGAGGTGGATTTCCTCAACTTGATAAGGAAAATCTACAAAATAATTTATAAGCTAACATCAGACATAATTGTGAAAAACTAGAAGCATTCTACCTGAGATCAGGACAAAGCAAAGATGTTCCCACTCATCACTCTTTAACCTTGTATTTGAACTCCTGCCTAATGCAATAAAACAAGATTAGGAAATAAAGGTAAACAGGATTAAAAAACTAAAATTGACATGATTATTGAAAATAAAAGAAATCCAAAAACTCATGGAAATGATAAGTGATTATAACAAGGTGCAGGATATAATGTTAATATACAAAAATCAATTGTTAACCTATATACCAGCAATAAACAGAACTTGAAATTAAAAACATCAAATTATTTTAGCACCAAATATTAATTATTTTAGCACCCAAAAAAAGGGTGTACATAGAAATAAATCTAACAATATATATGAGATCTATTTCAGGAAATATACAAAATTCTGATTTAAAAAAATCAAAGAAGAACCAAATAAATGGAGAGATATTCCAGGTGCAGGAGTAGAAAAAATATTGGAAAGCTATTTCCAATGTGGTATATAGATTCAATGTAATCCCCCCAACATTCCAATAAGTTGTTTTGTAGATACCAAGAAACTAATTCTAGGGGCATCTGGGTGGCTCAGTTGGTTGAGTGTCTGACTCTTGATGTCAGTTTGGGTCATGATCTCATCATTGTGAGATCAAGCCCACATCAGGCTCCACGCTGAGCATGGAGCATGTTTGGGATTCTCTCTCTCTCTCTCTCTCTCTCTCTCTCTCTCTCTCTCTTTCTTTGCCCCCCCCCCCCCGCCGCCTGCTTGCACACATGTTGTCTCTCTCTCTCTCAAAATAAATAAACTTAAAAAAAAAGAGAAACTGGTTTGAAATTTTACACAGAGAGGAAAAAGATCCAGAATAGCCAATACAGTATTGAAAAACAAAGCTGGAGACTGACGCTACTCAACTTCAAGACCTACTATAAGGCCAAAATGATATAGACATTGTGGTATTGGCAAAACAATAGATAAGTAGATCAATGGAACAGAATAGAGGTCCCAGAAATAGATCTACTGATTTTTGACAGTGGAGCAAAGGCAATAAATACGGTGGAGCAAAGGTAGCCTCTTTAACTGGACATCTATAGTCAAATCAAGACACAAAGTTTATACCTTTCACAAATAAAGTGGATTATTGACCTAAGAACAAAACACAAAAATTATATAACTTATAGAAAATAACATTGAAAAAACTTTAAGTGACTTTGGATCTGGCAATCGCTTTTTAGATATAACACCAAAAGCATGATCCATTAAATAAAAAAAAATTATGTTAGATTTCATTCAAGTTTGGAATTTACGATTTTTGACAGATACCATTAAGTGAATGAAAAGACAAGCCATGGATTGAAAGAAAATATTTACAAGTCACATATCTGATAAAGGATTTATATTAAAAATATATCAAGAAATCTTGAAATTGAACAATAAGAAAGCAAGCATCCTCACTAAAAAATGGGAGATGTATACAAATGCCTCAACAAAGAAGATAAATAGATGGCACATAAAGCATCTGAAAAAATGTTTTATATCATGTAATTTCAGGGAATTACAAATTGAAACAATAACGAGCACCACTACACATCTACTAGAATGTCCAAAGTCTAAAATGCTAACACCACCAAATGCTGGTGAAGAAGCGGAACAAAAAAAAACCTTTCATTTATTGCTGGTAGGAATGCAAAACGGTACAGCCACTTTGGAAGATAGTGCTTTCTTACAAAACTAAGTGTATTTTTACATGTGTTCCAGCAATAGTACTCCCTGGTATTTATCCAAATAAAGTGAAAACTGAAAAATCCATACAAAAGCCTGCACATGAATGTGTGTAGCACCTTTGTTCAAATTGTCAAAAATTAGAAGCAATCAGGGTGTCCTTGTATAGGTGAATTGGTAAATCAGTCCTGGTCCATCTATACAATGGAGTACTATTCAGTGATACAAAGAAATGAGCTCTTAATCCATGAAGAGACATGGAGGGGCCTTAATGCATATGATTAAGTGAAAGAAGACAATCCAAAAAGGCTCCGTACTCTGTTACCAACAACATGGAATTCTGGAAAAGTAAGAACTATAGTAAAAACTAAATTATCGGGACGCCTGGGTGGCTCAGTTGGTTAAGCGTCCGACTTCGGCTCGGGTCACAATCTCGCGGTCCGTGAGTTCGAGCCCCGCGTCAGGCTCTGGGCTGATGGCTCGGAGCCTGGAGCCTGCTTCCGATTCTGTGTCTCCCTCTCTCTCTGCCCCTCCCCCATTCATGCTCTGTCTCTCTCTGTCCCCAAAATAAATAAATGTTAAAAAATTAAAAAAAAAAACCAAACTAAATTATCAGTGATTTTCAAGGGTTAATGGGGGGAAAGAGGAGGTCTATACGTGAAGCATAGGGTGTTTTTAGGTCGGTGATGCTATTCTGTATTATACTCTAATGGTGGATACAGGACATGATGCATTTGTTGAAACCCTCAGAAATGTACAACACAGAGTGAACCCTAATACCAACTATGGACTTCAGTTAATACCGAGGTATCAATGCTGATTTATCAATTGTAATGAATGTGTTACGGTAATGCAGGATGTTAATAGAAAAAGCATAGAAGAGGGGAGGAATACATGGGAACTCTGTACTACCTGTTCAGTTTTCTATAAATCTAAAATTTCTGTAAACAGTAATGTCTGTTAATTAAAAAAAAAAAAAGTTTAGTGTATAGCTGTCTCTTTCACCAGTAAAGCACAGTTGATAATCTCAAAAAAGTTGATGTTGTCAGATTTTAACTTTTGTTTTTCTAGTGAGTATAAAATATATTATGGTTTTGAGTTCTGTGCATATCGCTAAGACAGAATATATACATATCAAAAATACATGTATTCTTATAAGAATGAGTACTCCTCAATATTTGGTTGTCATATGAATGCATTATGTTAGGCTTGTTTTGTTTAAATATTCACTTACTAACTGATTTTACTGTTTGTTTGATCTGCCAGTTACCAAAGATCTGTATGGAATCTCTAACTATGAAGATGAATTTTTCAGTTATTCCTGTATTTCTGTCAATAGTCGCTTTACATAATTTGAAGGTACATTATTTATTGTATGTAAGTATAGGATTTCGTATTTTATTGGTTAATGCAAATATTTTATTAAATTCTTTTTTTTTAATACTGTGATTTTGAGAGACAGAGAGAGACAGAGCACGAGTGGGGGAAGGACAGAGAGAGAGGGAGACACAGAATCCGAAGCAGGCTCCAGGCCCGGAGCTGTCAGCACAGAACCCGATGCGGGGCTCGAACTCATGAACCGCGAGATCATGACCTGAGCTGAAGTCAGACGCTTAACTGACTGAGCCACCCAGGCACCCCTCAAATTTTTAATCATTATTTGATAGCTCTCTTTAACTTGAGTAAGTTTTGGCCTAAGATATATTTTACGTGATAATATAGTCATACCAACTTTCTTTTGTTTAGTATCTGCCTTATAGTTGATACAACCTTTTTAAAAATTATTTTTCAATCTTCTTTGTCCTAAAGTTTTAGGTTTGTCTCTTGTAAATGACATATACATAAATTAGTTGATTTATCCATTCTGACAACCTTGTCTCTTAATTGGAGAGCTAAGTTTATTGACGTATATTGTGATTATAAATATATTCAGAGTTTTGTTGAAAATAAAGTTTTTGGTTGATAGCTTCCATTTTTGCTGATGAGGGGATACGTTTAACCTTCTTGATCTTTTTTAGGTATTCTTTGTTTTGCTTTGTCTTGTTTTATTCCCACTTTTTTATTAATACCTTCTCTCTGTCTTTGTGGTTTAATGTTTCCATGTAATATGACTAGTTTTACTTTTTCTATATTTGTGGTTTGGAATTCACTGATATCCTGAACTGGAGTATTAACACTTCCTAGAATTTCCAGAACATTCCCAAGCCATTCTCTGACAGTCTCCAGTCATTCTGGTCTCTCCTCCAGGAACTCCACGTCCAGCGTCAGATGGCTTCCTGTAGTGTCTGTTTTTCTTAAACTCCTGTTTCGCGTTGCCAACCTCTGTCTCTTCTGCTGTCCCGAAAAATGTTTAAATATCCGTTGTATTTCTTTAGTTCTTTCTTCATCTAGAGGAACTGCTCTTAAACCTGCTGATTTTTTTTTTTTTTTTTTTTAAATTTTCATTCATTTGCTTTTCAGGCCTGGGTTTCCCTTTGGTTATTTTCAAAACATTTCATCATTTTCATATACTTTTACTCTTTAGTCTCATTTTGGTAACTTCTTTACCTTGCCTTTTTGTAGGTCTTGTGATTTTCTTTTTAACTGTAATCTTAGTTTTCCTACAAGTTTATAGTGAGAGTATTCTGCAGAGTGAGTCGAAGTGCCGTACCTTCAAAAGGAATTGCATTTTCTTCTATGTATACCCTTAACCTGGGGCCACAGTACATTGATTTTTCCTTTGGAGGTAAATTCAGCACTGAATTTCACATGTGGCTTGGCTTTTTTCTTCCAGCCTGGGTCAAGGCCCTGTCCTGTTTTATCCTGCAGGGCAGGTTCTGCTTCAGCATGCCCCTACACAGAGGCCTAGATTTCTGGGTCCTTTAGACCCTATATCTGAGTCATACCCTTCGTTAGCTTCAGTTTTTAAATCAAAACTCACGTCCACCAAGTTTTATTCGATATCTTAGAGTGAAATCAAGTGTCCTGCTTTTCTTTTGGATCCCATTTGTACATTGGTTTTCAGTTTTTCAGACTGCTTCACCTCCTTGACAGCTGACGAATGCAGTGTGTGCCTGTGTATATGTGTGTATGAGTGTGAGTATGTTTAAGTTTTCTTCTGACATTTTCAGTGGTGTTTCAGTGGAAAGGTTTCTGTTTAGGGCATCTGAAAGCTCTCCTTTCTCCTGTCCTTTCTGTTGTTACATTCTTCCCTCTTTTCCAAACTCCCCATCAAAACTGGCCTGTCCTTCTAGACGTAGATGAGTGCTTCAGATGGCTTCCTCTTGCCCCTCAGGAAAGTGGACTTCTAGCACTTTTAGGCAAGGTCGATTAATCTGTGCAATGCAATACTAAAGCAGTTGTCATCACTTAAGGAGAAAGCAACTGGGGTACAAGTCTGTAGGATCCGTCATGTGCCTCTAGCAGCTTCTGTCTCGTGCAGCTTCCCCAACCTCTTCCATAAATCTGGGTGTAAGGATCATGTGAGACACCGTATGTGAGACTGTTTGGTTATACGCCATTCCCCCAACATGTGCAAGCTATTTTGGTTTTTCAAATGAAGACCTTATAGGTCCAAAAACCATATGAGCCAAAGCCATGAGAAATAGGGACAGTTTTAAGGAGTGATGTAAATTTGTAAGTAAAGAATATTTTTTTTGATCACTGGGGTTTTAGTGCCTCTCTGAATTAGTCTATACACTTTATTCTGTCTCTCACACATGTGCAGAGAAAATGTTTTGCACCATAAATGCATTGTCTGTCCTCATGGATGTTTGTAAAAGACAACAAAAGAAATCTCCTTTGTAATGCAGCTTTCCTCAGCATCAGCACTGAAATGGAATCATAAACCATAGTTAATTTCATTTCCAGAATTTTTATAATAGTAGGACAGCTGTTCAGCATAACTTTTCCTGTTGCTTTTCAATTTACGGTACATATGATAAAATAAATTTGGAAGTAAAGGCCAAGAGGCTTGGATGAACTTTATGAAATTTAATTTGGCTGTGTCAGGGGCTTATTTTTCATTGGAACATTTTCAGTCTCATGGACACTGTTTTTGAATAGGTACCAGTTTCTCAAACCTGGTTTAAGATACGATTTTAAAACTAAGCTGAATGGCAGTAATTAGGTGAAAAGCTGGTTTGAAAGTCTTCTGTATTTTCTCATTGGTAAAGTGTTTGGGAAAAGGGTGGATTCTGTTTTTATAAGCCCACTACTTAACGTTACCCATTTTGATACCAAAGTGTAATTTTTCAAATCAAATATTATACTGTTAAATATTCAGATATACCAACACTAATATTTTGTAGAAAAATCCTATCTCTATTCCCATTGTTGCATGTTCAAATATAAGAAAGTCTTGAGCCCAGAGTATTGAAGCCAGAGAGATAAAGTCATTTGTTCAGGTGTGTAAATGGAAATTAACTTAACAATGGGATTGATTGTATTCATTTAGTGTTTTAGCTTGACAGATTATAATTATAAATGCATGGCTTCCATTTCTTGTATCTGTAAATAATGGCCGGAAGTGAAAAAGGATGCAGCTAGTAAAGATCAGATTAGACCACTAATTCTTCTTAAAGCATTTTTCAGAAAACAGAATTTACATTATTCATGGTGCTTAAAATGCCAAGGAACAGCCAAACTTTAGTCTCAGCTGGGCTCCAACACCTGGTTTTTAACCACACCATTTTTTAATTCTTTTTTGGTAGGATGATAAGCATTTTGAAATTCAGAAAGCTTCCTTCCATGAATTTTAAGTGTGGGTGGATCTCAGAATACCAATGATACAAGTATGTTGAGAAATTACATTAACTTTAGGGTTTTATGACTCAATCTCCCTTTCAGAAAGAATCCTACCTTTAATTACTGTTTGTTGAGAACACTCTGAATATTGCAGCAGTAGAACAAGAAGTCCGATTGATAGGGAAGATCTCTCCATCTATGTCCCATTGCAGGGGACATAAGATCATCTCTCAGATTTGAAGTGAGAAAACTTTCTTTAAGCAGGAGCCAACAGCAACATCTGTGCACAACTAATCCTGAACCTGAACCAGCTCTTTTCCATATTTTAGAATATGCCCATTTCCGCTCATCTTAACTTTTCATTTCATAGGCTCTGGCAGCCACGCGCAGTGAGAAGGACTACTTTGTAATCATTTTGATTTATCTATAAGCAGGACGTTTGCAAAATCCCTTAAGAAACTCATCCTCACAGATTTGTAGCTCAATTAAGTAGATTCAATTAGTCTAGATAGACTGGCTGAGGAGTATATAAGGCTCAAATCCCAAAAGATTCTAGGATTTTGTGCAGTTCGTTGTTAACAGAAAACCTCATTTCCTTGCAATGATACATCTTCAAAACATTTGGAAAGCAAACTGCATCTCTGACAAATGCTGTAAGTACAGTTGAGTTTTGCAGCCCCCAATTTTCCCTACACCCTGTCTTTGGGAACGTGGGTGTAGGGTCAGGACACAGTCAGTTTCCTCATTATTTGATGCCCAACAGACGGAAAGCTCCTTTAGCTCATGTCTCGCCAGGTGTCGAAGTGAGAGAAGCTCAGGTTGGTAACCCACTGTTGTTACCCCCACCCCAGATCTTCTTGGCAGGATAAAAATGATGGGGATTAATATCTTTTTGAGGTCCTATTTGGTTCCAGAGACAGTGCTAGCTTTTGTCTGCTTTGCCTAATATGATTCACAACACTACCCTATAAGGAAGGTCCCCCCCGCCCCCAAAAAAGGCCGAGATTTTTTTTTTAAGTGAAAGTTGGGGGAAAGAGAGATGGCAAAGAGGAGGAGGAAAAAGAAAAGTTTCTCAAGAGCACACACACACATCTGTTCTGTGGCATGTTAATACTTTGTCCAAGGTCCTGTGGCTAGTAGAATTGCCAGAGTAAGTATGTGGTTTATCCAACACCAAAACCTGTGTGGTTTACTGCTAATGCTACATTACCTAGTGCTTGGGAGAGCCTGATGAGAGTCCTCTAACTTGTGGACACAGAAGGATATATATCTTTGTCTCCCTTGCACTTAGACGTGGTCGTATACTGAGGTCTTGCCGGTGGAATATGTTCTCGGTTCGTGGTCTGTCCACTAAAACCTTTCTCACAGAATCTTCACCTTCTTTCCCTATTGGAAGGCTGGATGAAGGGCCCCGAGGTCCTAGGGGAGAGCAACACTACACAGTAGGAGGGGTCGGGATCTCTGCAACATTACCTAGAAGGTTGTCTTGGCCACACGTGCCTGAGGAGCTGTGTGAGCAGGAAGTAAACTTCTACTGGGTGAAGGGCAGGGCACTGACGTCATTTATTAGAGCGGTGAGCTCACCCTGAATGTAGACCCGAGGTGAGGGGGCAGCATTGCACATCCCAACCTCCTCTAGCCATGTTCCCACCCCCATTTTTTCTGTGTGACAACAAAATCTAATCAGGTCAGCTAAACCCTACCAGTGTTCTAGCCTCTCACACATAACAATGCCCCTGTCCCTAAAGACTTAAGACCTGAAAATTTCACACCAGGAGGCATATCAAGGAATGCGGTCAGGGAAACAGCCCTCAGCACATCACAGTGTGTAGGCAGTGAACCTGTTTACACAGTGGATGGCTCAGTCCTGTGCACATTCCATTCCATGCTCTGCCAACACTGTAGAAGACTAATAAGGAAAAGAAAATGACCAGTCTATTTGATCCTTAAAACTGTGTTGTGCATGGATGCAAGCACAATGCGCGGTCGTTTATTATTAAATTTAAAGCTGTAGGAGAGAATAAACTCCTCACCTTCCCAAATAGAGACAAATACTTCTAATCTCTATGGAAAAGCAAAAGAAACAGGCATCTCCAAAGAGTGTGCCAGTGAGAGATTCATCTCCTCATAGATTTCTATGATCACAGGCCTCAAGTTGAGTTCTCGAGCCCACAAATTACAATACCCACAGCAGGATAACATCTCTGTGCTGCTGTTACAGTTATTAATGCCGTTACAATTGAGAATTCTGTTGGCTGCATGCTTGACTAAGGGTATGAGTTTATCTTCACGATATCCCTGGAAGGCGGGCAGGTGATGACTTTTATTAACACCATTTTAGTGATGAAGGAGCCAGAAAAGAGGAATGCAAAGGCATTTCCTAGCATAATGCTGCAAATCTAAAGCAAAATTAAGTTCAAAACTCAAAGTGTTTCAATTGTTAGTGCACGCTTAGGCAGTGATTCGCATCCATACATTTTTCAGGGACAGAATCCCTATTGTTGAGGAAGATTCTCTCCAAGATCAAAAAAGAAAAAAAATGTTAATGGCTTGGTGGTAGATTTAAAAGACTTTATGACTTTTTTTTGGTGCCTAGGCATGTCCTACTAGGGCGTGACTGTGAAGCAGAAGGGGAAGGACCAGCCTGAAATACATTTCCTACAAAGGACATTTCAGCCCTGATCTATTAAACATGTAGGCACGTTCGCCAATATTCACAGCATACCACTGTGAGTTCATTTCTGTTCTTGTGGCATTGGAAAGACTTGGTGTGGTAATTTAGAATTATTCAAGGAAAGGAATCCCTGCCCAAGTTATACCTAAGATTAAATGGCTTCCATTTCAAAGACTTGCTACACATGTAAAGTAAAAGCCCCCCTTTTTAGCCTGACTTGCCTCAGTCCTCCATCCCCAGGGTCTCTTGTTCCTGCCGCATACAAACATATTCCGACCTACACACCATTCACCCTATTTCTTACCCCGTTAACTCCCTGAAAGTCCTCTGTCTTCATGCATTTAATTTTGTTTATTCCATCCACTGGGAAGAACTTTATCTTCACATGAATCTACATGCCAGAGTCCCTTTTCATCCATAAAATACCTTCTCTGAAATATCGCAGCTTCTCTTGAATCACAAAATTGACTTTGTGGGTCATTCACTTGCTCTCTTGCTTCCCATAAGATTTATCAATGGCTTGTGAACCCTTGGAACATAAAAATTGTCATGTTCAGTTTTTTTCCCCTGACAACTAGCATTGTGTTTTGTATGCAGCAAATATTCAATAAGTGCTTCTCTTGTTTAACCATTTTTTTTTAAGTTTATGGATTTATTTGGATAGAGAGTGTACAAGCAGGGAAGGGGCAGAGAGAGGAGAGACAGAGAGTTCCAAGTAGCCTCCACGTTGTCAGCACAGGGCCTGATGTGGAGCTTGATCTCACCATGAACTGTGAGATCATGACCTGAGCTGAAATCAAGAGGCGGACGCTTAACTGACTGAGCCGCCCAGGCACCCATGTTTAACCAGTTTTTAATGTAGCTTCAGTTTTTGTTTTTTTACTTTAATTAATTAACTCTTTATAGAGAAGAGATAGAATTTGATTTGGAATGAAACATGAATTTTTTATAGGATTCAGAAGGGTAACAGAGTCTAGAAAATACAATATATATTTGGTGGCTTTCATCATTTTGGATCAAGGACTTTTTGTTTGTTTTGACTATTGCTTTATTTATTTTATTTGATCCTCTCTCCGTTACATGCATGTTAGGATTTCAAGTTTTCTAAAGAAGTTGTTAACACATCTGATGCTATTTTCTCTAAGTCTTTATGCTGCACTCTCTAGGAAACTATTTAAAATTACATCCACATGCCAGGAATGTGTGAGAGTGACCTTTGAGCCCCTTTTAGAAAGGTGAAAAGATACATTCTTGTTTCTAAAGGTATTGTTACATTAAAAAAATATAAATGAAAAAAAATGAAAAAATAAAAAGGATGCCTAAGTTGAACTTTACTAGGTAAAAAAAATGTAGCCAAAATCATTAGTGTTAGAAGAAATGATCATTACAATTTATTGGAATTAGAACAGCTGCCATTCCAAAAGGCATATTGTAAATATATAAGAGATTTCAGAAGTTTGTCCAGTTTATTATGTAATCAAGATAGCACTGCACTGGGTGATTCCCACACATTTAGACTTTTGGACACTCTGTCCCTTGAGATTTATATAAAATTATTCCCATCTCCATCCCATATTTAATGGAAAATTCAGTATTCATGTTCAAATTCATATGTCCAAGATCTCTTGGGTTGGGATGAGATTACTCTAATGAAGGCTATTTTACTTGTCACATATACTTATAACTCCCTGTATTATTATATTTACAGATTTTAGTTAAATGTAATCATTCCATATTCAAAGATATAAACATCTATCAGAGAAATAAGAGTTTACAGAAATAAAGTTTGTTGTTGAAGTTGCATTCAATAGGCTCTACCTATAATTTATATAGGCCAAAAAAAAAAAAAAAACAACTAGTATAGGGGAAGGGTTTCTGGTAGGATTTGGGGTATTTAAGAAGGCAATCCTTAAGATATGGGGATACCAGGCCACACAATAAATCTTCACTTCAGGGTGTTGCCATCCACATGATTATGCTGCCAAAAAATCTGTAGCTATTATTTTTCTATGTAAATTCCAATTCCTGGCAGGAAGATGAATGGCCCAAAATTAGAATAAGGGTCCTATAACTAGAAAGTCTATTCCTGTTTTAGAACGAGGCCAGGTAGGAACGGAAGGAGCTACTCTAGTCTGCTTCTGTGCAGGTGCAGTCTTTCTTGGAGAAAGGGAGCTACTGTGTCTGGAGAGCTTCCTCGGGAGGTGTCTAATAGAAAGATTATTTGGTTTGCCTCCTCACTTGACATATGAGGACACAGGCTCCCCTCAGAGCTGAGTGCCATGCTCATGGCCATGAGCTGGAGGCTGAGATTCAAGTGGAAGGAGGCCTCTTAATTCCCATTCCTTTACTGTGTCTACCCCACCTGGAGATGCATTTGGGACCTTTTATTGCAAAGATTAGAAGACTGAATAGAATATTAAACCTTTGGGAATTTCAGGGAAGGAATTCTGTTTTTTGAACTTGAATCTGAAAAGGTTTTCAAGTGTGTATAACACATATAAGGTAGTTCTGTTTCCTTGTCCTATTGCCCATGCCACCACTGGACCTGAGAAGCCACAGGAATAAAAACTGTTAGAGGAATAAAAAGCATCACACAATACAATTTTGTTAGGTGCCCAGACTTTAAATCATCCTGTAGAAGTTAAGATCGTTACTTACGTATCTGATCAGTTTCCTGGTCCTGATCTGATGTGCACTGTGAGTTTGAGACTCATGGTCCTAGGTCACCTGCTCATGAACTTGGGTCTCTAGAGCAGCAGCAGCAGCACTGTAAATGGATAAAATGTTAGAAGTGCAATGTTTTAGGCACATCCTCAGATCTGCGGAATTGAACAGTTGGGGTCAAGGCCCAGTTCTGGCTTTAATGGACTTCCTGGTAATTCTGGTACACATTCAGGTTTGAGAACCACTGCTTCTAGCTATTGATACTTCTTTAAAAAAACAAAAACAAAAATGAAACAAACAACTACCCTAGGCCTAGCTTATTTTACTTTTTTTCTTTTTTTAAATAATTTTTTTAAGTTTATTTATTTATTTTTGAGAGAGACAAAGAGTACAAACAGGGGAGGGGCAGAGAGAAAGAGAGAGAGAATCCCAAGCAGCCCCCAGTTTGGGGCTCCATCTCATGAAACCGTGAGATCATGACCTGAGCCAAAATCAAGAGTTGGATGCTTAACTGACTAAGCCACCTGGGCGCCCCAATTTTACTTTTAATTGAGAAACCATATAGAGCACATTCTATATGCCCATCATTGTTATAAGTATTTTAGAAACATTAACTCATATGGTCCTCATAACAGCCCTAACACATAAAAACAGCATCTCAGTTTTATATTGGGAGAAACTCATCATACTAGGAAGTCTAACACTTGCCTTATTATTTTTCCTTTATCATCCTCCAAAATAGTTGTTTGTTGGTTTTTTTGTTTTTTTGTTTTTTTGCCTTCCCAACCACACTAGAACAAACATGTGACACAAAGAATGTGATCAATAAAGAACTATTAAAATGAGTGAACATAAGAATGGATGAATGAATTTCTTTTATACAGAAAATTATCTTTATAGAATCCTCAAAAGGTCATGCCAGGTCATGCTGTAAACCTTTTTTATGACTCTGTAATACATACTTTTACATGGCTCTGTGAGGAAAAAGAACCTCAGTTAGGACTTTTCCACATTGCACCTACCTGGGCAATAGCTCTGGGTGGTTAAAAAGATAGAGGAATCCGAGACCTATATAGCAGGTGGACTGCTAGAAAAGAGGCTGCAAATAAAATTTATTCAAATCTGAGAAATAGAATCTCATTCAGTTTCAGGACTCAGGAACAACAGGTAGAGACACAAATAAAAACCTTCCTTTTGCTTTGCTACAGGCTGAATGCTTGCATCTCCCCAAAATTTCTATAGTGAAACCTAACCCCCAGCATGGTGGTCTTAGGGGATGGGGCCTGTGGGAGGTGGTTAAGTCATAAGGGTGGAGTGTCCTTATGAAAGAGACCCCACAGAGCCCCCTCACCCCTTCCACCATGTGAGGGCACTGTGAGAAGATGACATCCATGACCCAGGAGGCAGTCCCTCACCAGACACAGAACCTGCCAACACCTTGATCCTGGACTTACAGCCTCCAGAAGTTTGAGAAGTAAATGCCTGTTGTTTGTAAGCCACCTTTTCTACGGTTACTTTTGTTATAGCAGCCTGAATGGACTAAGGCACCCTGATAAGAGACTTGACATGACATGGAAGCTGATGGTCACACCCTGGTATCTCACTTGTAACCAGCAGAAGGCAGATGATGAAGGCAAGAGTGTCATCTTCAAATAGGAGGGCCTTTTATATTTGGAGGATAGTGAGACCTCCACCGAATGTCTGTAGCAAATGTAAGAGTTAGTTTGTCATGCCATGTCCTATCTGAATAGAACATGTAGTAGCAGAGTTTTCTCGCTCCTACAAGATTACAGACTGTGGGATTCAAAACTATAATTTGAGACTAAGAAGATACAACAGAACATACTGGCCTAACAGAAGATATTACCACATAAGAAATACATGCTCTCCATTAAAATATAATAAGTCACTGATTGAGTTTAACAGCAAATTGGATTTGTCAGAAGAAAAGTCAATGCACTTAGATATGGGTCAATTTATATTGATAAGTTTGAAAGAAAATGAGAAAATATAGTACCTACTATATTTCTACCCATGCTCACATCTTCAGGACACCTAACTTCTAGCAGAGGGAACTCTTCACCAGGTCTCCTGACCTGGCAAGCCACATCCAGCAAGATAGGTTTGAGTTATGTATTTACTTTTTCACGGTCATCCGGCAGCCTGAGTCTTAGTCCCCTCTGATGTTAGAAAAGGATGTGATGTGATGATGCACAAAAGTTCTCACGTGACGTTGGCCAGAAAGCGTTGAGTGAAGTGACAATAGACATTTCTGGACAAGACCAAGACCATTACTCAGGTCGACTTGGGGACAAGTTGGTGTGAACTTGGCATTGTTACTTTGCCAGCCTGCTCATCTGTCTTGATGACCAACTTCCACCTATCGAGGATTTGCATGCTTGCCTCAATAGGCTCTGCCAGATGAACCCCAAAGGGAAGTAATTCTAAAATAACACTGAAGACAAGCACATCTAGGACAGGTTCTCATGTGAATTAACAGCAGAACAAACAAACAAAAAAAGAAAAAAAGAAAAAAGGAGGAGGATGAGGGGGAGGAGGAAGAGGAGGGGGAGGAGGACAAAGAGAAAGGAAAGAGAGAAACTTTCCTGGAGGCTTGCTTTCATTTATATCATCTCCTATTTTTCCTGAGTACATCAATATACCAGTTACAAATACAAACAAAAATTTATGAATTTCATTGGATGAATACTTGAATGCTTGAAGTGATAACATTTGCCATGGAAAGTGGCATCAGATTTCTCTTCCACACAGGAACTCTCCAAGCAAGAAAATTGTTGCCCAAACAGCGAGTCATTTCATTGTATGGCTGTGCTGGCATGACCCTACTGAGAAGATGTTCAAGACTTTAGCTTTGGTTTAGAAGTCACTGACAGGTTGAGTGTGGGCTCAGTTTTTCTGCTGCTATGCTACTATTGACACGCAAGTTGCATGCTGAGTTAATTAGCAAAAAGACCAGAGCTTTGAGCCTATTTCAGGTATTTCTAGTTCTCTCCATTTTATTTTCACTGATAAATTTTATTTTTGGGTCTTGAGCCAAAGTTTATTCACGTATGAATTATTTGCATAATAAGATGCATAATAAGATTTTGAAGAATAAAAGATTGTGAAACCCTAGGAATCAATTACTCCCAGTAATCCTTGGTTAAGATGTGTCCTTTAACGACTAGGTGGCTCAGTCAGTTGAGCATCCAACTGTGGCTCAGGTCATGATCTTGAGGTTCGTGAGTTTGAGCCCTGTATCGGGCTCTGTACTGACAGCTCAGACCCTGGAGCCTGCTTTGGATTCTGTGTCCCTTTCTCTCTGCCCCTCCCCTGCTCGCTCTCTCTCTCTCTCTCAAAAATAAATATTAAAAAAAAAAAGATGTGTCCTTTAAAAACTGACAAAATCCCCCTTTTCTTTACTCTTAAATTCTATACAGCTTTCTGTTCCTTAACTACTCATTTTTTTTGCTTCTCAATAAACACGAGGAATGCTTTCTGTTTCTTGCTGTAAGTTAGTGCTATTTATGTTTTAGAAATTCCAGAGCCCTTCACATGTCACTTGAGACCCAGTGGCAAGAATGAATTACCCTGAACTGTGTCTCTCTTTCCTGACAGGTCTGCCTGTAAAGCAGCTTGCCTGGAGCTGAATTCATTGTTATTTCACTATCTGAGAGCTAGCTAGCAAGAGACAGTTTTACAAATTTTTAACATAAGGCATAAAATGAAATTCAACAGCAACTGATTTTTCCTTTTTTAAAAATTCCTGACTTTGGCCAAATTTAGGGACTGACATATTTTCAATTGCATAGTGTACATACTGTTGTATTTCTTTGACATTTAATCTTATAATCATTGCTCTAGGGAGAAATATATTAAGGTTTATTGGCAAACACATTTCCCCTAATTTCCTTTTATCCTAAAATAAAAAGATAAATTAAGACTTAGCACACATGTTAGCATTTAGTATTTGGTATAGCTTTGACCTTGCATATACAGATGATGATTGGTATCCTGTAGCAACCGATTATACTCCATGCCTCAAAATTGTGCAATTTTAAATTAGTAGAATGTCTAAACTTAGGAGTTAAAGTATCAAAAAATGTTTATTTTCTAGATTAATGAAATCACCTAGAATATCTGAAGTGAATGTTATCTAGAGTCAATTTTATAAGCTAATATGGAAGTCCCTGTTCTTTCATTCATCCTAGAAATAAATCTACGTTCTGATTATCTCTGTAATAATTATGCAACTCGTGATACGATGTTCATTCACAACAATCGATCCGGCATTTCTTCCTGATTTCTCTATTCCTTGAGTCGGCCACAGGCAAGCAAACACATAGTTGAGATGCTCAGAGTTGTCCCTGTGCTCTGGGGAATGTCAAAGGTAAACATTTTTCTAAACATTAGCTCATAAAATCCTCCTTTTACATCGTATGTTCATGTTTCTTAAGGGAGAATTTCCGACCCTGGTAATATTTGAATCAATAGAACCTGCAATTCTTGCCTATATTTGAAATTTTATAATCAATTCTTATGACAATGCTTTTTCAAGTTAATAGTGGTAACAATGGAATTGTAATAACTAATACTTACTCCTTGGAATGTGCCAAACGTCATATTATGCACTCTTTTTACTTACTTAATTTTTACAACAATCATGTGAAATTGGTGGGTCCATTTTGCAGGCAAAAAAATATATATGGAGGTTTTGAGAGATAACATTATTTATCATCACAAAGTGAGTCCGTGGCAAATCTGCGATTCAAGGGAAGACATCCTTAACCCAGTGCCTGAAGTCTTCCACACCAAGTGCTTTCGTTAATCATCCATTTCATAATAATAAACAATAATAATCTAATAAAAAGATTGGTTTAAATTCTCCTTTTAAGTACTTAGTGTAACATGTTTCTTAATAATCATAGCATAGAACTCTGATCTCATCCTAGAGCCAAATTTACCTTTTACTAAACCAGTTCATCTTGATTTCATCATTGTATGATTTTTCTCCAGCACACTCATTTCTCCACTTTCCGTTATTGCAGCATAATTCAACCTACAGATGTATTTTGCTGAGTTACTAAAAAAAAAAAAGCTTTCTAGGGGGTTTCCCTGGCACTAAGGAGTAGCACCTTCCCATAATCCATTCTCTACAGCCATAGGTGTCCTTTTAAAATACAAATTTGATGTCAAATACCTACCTAAAACAGTTCATTGGTGTTCCATGGATCTTAGGATAACACTACAACACTCAAAATGGCTTACGTGGTCTCTTCTGTAGTCAGCCTTCATGAGTCCCCTAAGCTCTTTTTCTTCTAGCCCCAATGGGGTGCTGGCTTCTCAAGTCAATGTTGCTTTGACAGACCTCCCACATGGGCATATATACTCTTCCTTCTACCTGGATTGCTCATTTGTCTTCTTCCATTGCTAACCTACACTCGCCCTCCAGTTCTCAGCTAAATTGTAATTTTCCCTACAAAATTTTCCCTGACCTCCCTGAATATTTCAAAACCCTTATGACAATTTGACATAGCCTCATGTTTTTCTCTTTTTAAAATTTATTTTAGAGAAAGAGAGAGAGAACACAAGTGGGGGAGAGGGACAGAGGGAGAGACAGAGACAGAGAGAGACAGAGAGAATCTTAAGCAGGCTCCATGCTCGACATGGAGCCAGACGTGGCGCTCGATCTCATGACCCTGGGCTCGTGACCTGAGCCCGAATCAAGAGTTGGTTGCTCAACCGACTAAGCCACCCAGGCACTCCTTGCCTTGTTTCCCTTATCAGTATTTTTCACAGATTTGTAAAATCTGCTCCTGTGCTGTGGGCTCCATAGGGCATTATGTTTTCCTCAGACTCCAGATCTAATTCACATCATGTACAGTAGTTCTTTCTTTTTTTTTTTTTTTTTTTTAATTTTCCCTTTTTTTTCTAACTTAAATTTTAGTCAGGTAACATCAGTCCAATATTGGTTTCAGAAGTAGAATTCAGTGATCCATCACTTACATACAACACCCAGTGCCTATCACAATGCCCTTCTAAATGCTCAACACCCACCTGGCCCATCTCCCACCTACTTCCCTCTTTCAACCCGTAGTTTGTTCTCTCTTATTAAGAGTTTCTTGTGGTTTGTTTCCCTCTCTTCTCTCCTTCCCCCTTCCCATATGATCATCTGTTTTGTTTCTTAAATTCCACATACGAGTGAAATTATATGGTATTTGTCTTTCTCTGATAGACTGACAAATATTTCTTCAATGAGTGAATACCACTCAACAACAATGAGATTTAGAATTTCTAAGCCCTAAGAGTTCAATGCTTGTAGATTATTGACTAGTCAGCCCTTTAAAAAGTTGAACTAAGATGAGTAGAGACACCCAGAGATCAAAGTCCATACATTTTCTTCCATAATTTCATCACAAAAGCTTCATACCTTGTATGGTTATTGCCATGTATCCAAAGCATTGTATATTTTGAATAACTGCTTTATTTATGGATGAATTATTTATGTTTCTGAAATTCAAGGCATGTAGAGTGCTTGTATGTATCTTTTTGTTATGAATATTTAGCTTAAGTTCACTGTGATTGGTAAACATACGCTATGAGATTGAAATCCTATGAAGTTTGTTGAAACTTGATTTATGTACTTACAAGTGTTCTGTTTTTAGGGTATGTGCCTTGTGTACTTATATTTTGCAGAATATGGCTACAGAATTTTATAAATATCCACAAAGTTAATCTATTATTCATATTGTTAAAATTTTCTCTGATTTCTCAGTTAAAACTTTTATCTGATTGTGAATTTGTTTCTTATGTAATTTTGACATTGCTTTCTCTATATAGTTTTTCTAATTTTTCTTCATATTGAACATTATAATTCAATCCATATTTAAGTGCATTGATTTTTCTTCTGTCACATCCAATCTGCTGTGAAACTCATCCAGTGACATATTTCACAATTGTATTTTTTCTAGAGATTTCATTTGTTTCTTTTTTATAGTTTTGTATCTTTGCTGGGATTTTATATTTTTGTACTCATTGTGAGTATATTTTCTTTACATCCCTTAACATCAATTTTATACTTTTTAGGTCTTATCCTGCTCATTTCTACATCTGGGTCATCCCTACCAATTTACTTTTTTCTTAGTATGGGTTACATTTTCTTGCTTCTGTGTAAACCTGGTAATTTTTTATTCCAAATATTGTAAACAATGTATTGTAGATTACATGGATTTTGGTATGTGCCTCTGAAAAACAGCGCATCTTACTTGTGGCAGCTGGTTAGTTTGACTAAAATCCAACCAAACACTGTGCCCCTGTGGTGACCAGCAACTGAAGTGGGTTTTTGGTGCTTTTAGTCTTAGCTTTGCTGTTTGGAGTTTCGTGTGTACTCCTGCTCAGTTCTTCCAGTGCCTTAAGAGAGCTGCATTTTTATATTTTGTTCAGAACTTATAATTATTATATGGAAAGGAGTTGGCCCAATACAAGCTACTTTGCTATTAATGGAAGTGGAACTCTGCTTTATATATTTTAAGATAATATTATTAGGTGCATGTAAATTTAAAATTGTTAAACCTTTCATGATTATGAAGTAAGTTAATGACATGTTATTCAGAATTTTCATTAGTGACGATATGCTGTTGAGCGACCCCCTCAGTTTTTGATAGCTTGAAAATATCTTTATTTCACCCTTTTCCTTGAAAGATTTGACTTTTATTTTCTCTTTAGCTTCCTGAAGGTACATAACTTTATAGTATCGTTGTTACATTTCTAAAAGTTATTTGTCTTTTCTTACAGGGTGTATTTAAGATTCTTGTTTTTTGGGGTTTTTTTTGGGGGGGGGGTTAGATTCTTGTTTTCCCTAATATCATTCCCTAATATAATGGATGTAATATGGATTTTTTTTTTCTTGGTACATATGCTGCTTGGATTGGATTTCTTGAACATGTGATTTCTTTCTTGGTTATAGAAGGCTATGATCTTTTCAAGTATCACCTTTGCCCATTTTCTTACTTAATATCTTCCTGGACTTTATATAAAAGTTAACTTTCTCGCTCTTTTTATCTTATTCCTTACACATTTTTACTTCTTTACCTCATTTTATTCCATTGTGTTTAACTTCCTTAGATTCATCTTTCTTTACCCCCATAATTTTTCTGTCTAGTCTTCTGATAGTCTTGTTCATTATATATTTTTTCAATCATTACATTTATCAGCTCTTAACATTCAGTTTTGTCCTTTTTCAATTCTGTTTGGTAATTCTGTAAGTTGAGAAAAAAACCGGTTGCTATTCCAAATCACACGTGCCAAAAGTAATTAAAGATTTCATGTCAAAAACTAAAAAGCTCATGGTAGCAAATTTGATATGTACTTATTACATATGAAGTAAGGAAATATTTCTTAAGAAATAAAAAGTACTGATTATGAACAAAAAACAGTATTTTGGATTATATTAAAATTAAGTTTTATTTTCAAAAAAATTTTTAAGTTTTTATTTAGTTAAAACTGGGAGAATAGATTTAACATACTGATATTTGATATACAATACACACAACTGAGAAAATATTGGCATCAAGAATATATAAATGCTTCAAACTAATACAAAAACACAAAAATGTAATAGGAAAGTGGCCCAAAGATATGTAGTGACATTTCACAAAAAAATAAATAAAACAAAACAAATCACAGATAGGCAATACCAATATAAAGAATTTTCAGCGTCAGTGGAAATTAGAAACATACAAATCAAGGCCACAATGAACTGTTACTTAACTGGCATCTATTTTAACCTGAAAATGACAAGTATTAAAATATGAATAAATAGGATATTTTATATGGTGCTATTGAGAGAAAATTTGTATATGCAGTATGGGACAAAATTTGCCATTTCTGTTCAAGTAGAATATTTCATTTTCACATGAACCATCAATTCTACTCCTGATAATGTATTCTGGAGAAACCATTCCACATGTAAAGAAAAGAAATCTGCACACATAGTAAGAGTTTCAAATAGCAAAATTGCTGAAAATCTTTTGATCAATCTTTTGATAAGATAGTGGATTAAAAAGTCCTTTTTTAAAGGAAACAATAAAGCAATCTTTATCCATACTGTAGAATATCAAGCAACCATTAAAAAGGAATATATACCTGTATTATACATATGTTGACCAATGATAGATAGATACATAGGTACATACATACATTGATGTAGATATAGACATGACCATTGATGTAGACATTTTCCATAACACATGGATAGCTGTAAGAAAGCAGGGGATAGGAGTAAGAAAGCAGATTGGATTAAAAACACATACATATACATAAAAATACAATTCTGTATTATATACATGGTACATTATATAAAATATATGTAAGGTAAAACTGTTAATAATGGTTCTATTTTGACATACTCTAATCTTCTTTAAAGTAATTGATGCCTAGTAATACATGGTTCCTGATTCATTGAAGCATGTCTGAATTTCCAAAATCTAGTACATCTCATTTGCTTGAAACATCTTTTAAACCAATTTGATCTCTTCAGAATTTAGCTAACCTAGAAAATTGTTATTTCTACACTTTCCTTCTCATGCATATGTTTCATTTCTTTCTTCCTTTCAAACTTTAGGGCATTACTTTTGGATTGATATTAAGCAATTATATCTTCTAGTTTTTGAAGTATTAGGTGTGGCTATTTTTAAATTAAAAATTACTCAGCAAGAATCAACATTGGAAGATGTCAGCAGACCCTAGGGTCCCCTCATCCTATGAATACAACTAGATAACTATCAAATTATCCTACATATCCCAGAAATTGACCTGAAGACTGGCAGAACAAACTCCACAACTAAAAGTAGAGAAGAGGCCACACTGGAGAAGATAGGAAGTATGGAGACATAGTTTAGGGGAGAAACAGATTCTGGATGCTGCACAGAAGTGGGAGCTGTGTTCGCAGAGAAGGGCTACAGACAGATGGGCACACAGGGGCGTGCACAGGGAAAACTAGTCCCCATAACAATTGGCTTGGAAAGTGAGAAGGGCCAAATGTCATGATGTCTGACAATAAGCAGGGCTTAAAGCCTAAAGTTCTAAAGACCAGCAGGCCTGGATTAGGGAGAGGCCAGAGGGCACTGAGCCTGCTCTTGGAGAGAAGGCAACAAACAACCTGTGGACATACAGTGTAGAAACAGTGATCTGAAGAGTGCCTGGGGTGGTGTGCTTGGGTGGCTCAATCAGTTAAATACCCGACTCTTGGTTTTGGCTCAGATTGTGATCCCATGGTTCATGGGTTCGAGCGCTGCATCGGACTCTGTGCTGATGGTGCAGAGCCTACCTGGGATTCTCTCTCCCTCTCTTTCTGCCTCTCTCTCAAAATAAATAAGCACTAAAAAAAATTTTTTTTTAATGAAGAGTGCCTGGAGCACACAGTGGGGAGGTTATTTGCTCACCTCAGAGCATGTCCCAGAGAGGCAACATTCATGGAGAGACCCCTCCAGGAACAAAGGAGCTGGCCAATGCTATTTCCCTTCCCTGACCCTCAGGGTAAGTGTAGGGCCACCTGTGGGAACCAATGTAGGCAGACACTGCCTGCCTAACTTGCTTCCACCGAGCCCCATCACCCCACACTCCAGTGGAACTGCACTTCCCAGGCTTGCTTGGTCAGTCCCAGTGCAGCAGTCCCCATCCCCAGAAGACTGGCCCCAACCCTTCTCACACCTCATTTCCCAATGTGAGTTTAGGGAAGTCTCGGTTCTGGTGGGAATGGTGGCAGGTCTCATTTCACAAGCAGATCAGAGCAAACCTACTTAAAACGCACCACATTCAGGCCAGGGACCAAACACTGCCCACAACAGGCAAAAAGAGCTCTGCAGATGACTGGTCTGAAGAATAAAGCAGCCAGGATAAAACAGTAGAACATGTGCAGCATACATTGAGACATTTCTTGAAGCATCAGGCTCTGGGGAACAAGGTCACTCATGGCAGGGCACTATAAGACCTCTTCTCGATAAAGCCATTACCCTCAAGAACAGGAGATGTATCTGACTTTCCTAATACAGAAACTGGCACAGACAGAAAAAGTGAGAAGACAGAGAAATTTATCCCAAATAAGAAAAAAAGATCACAGCTAGAGATCTAAGCAAAACAGATACAACTAACAGGACTAATGAAATGATCATAAGGACAAGAACAAGAGTGGAAGACATGAGTGAGACTCTTAATGTAGAGATGAGGAATAACAGCAGAGATAAAGGGATCAATAAATGAAAAGAGAAATATGCTCAATGGAATGAAAAGCAGGCTAGAAGAAGCAGAGGAATGAATTAATAACCTAGAAGGCAGAGTAATGGAAAGTAGTCAAGCTGAACAGAAGAGAGAAAAAAGAATTAGGCAAATACAAAGTAGGAAGCTTAGTGACTCAGTCAAATGTAATGAAATTCATACTATAGGATTCCTAGAAGAGAGAAAAAATGAGCCAGAAAATTTATTTGAAGAAATAATAGCTGAAAACTTCCCTAATCTGGGGAAAGAAACATATCCAGATACAGGAGGCACAGAAAACCCCAAGAAAATCAACAAAAGCAGATGCACTTCAAGATACATTATAATTAAATTTGCAAAATATAGTGATAAAAAAATTTAAAGGAGCAAGACAAAAGACAGTGACATGCAAGGGAACCCCATGCAGTTAGCAGGGAATTTTAGAGCAGCAACTTTCCAAGCTGGAAGGGGGCATGATATATTCAAAGCGCTCAGTTGGAAAAATCTGCACCCAAGAATATTCCATCCAAGAAGTCTGTCATTCAGAATAGAAAAGATAGAATTTCCAGACAAACGAAAACTAAAAGCATTCTTAACAATTAAATAAGTCCTACAAAAAATATTAAAGGGGACTCTTGAGTGGAAAGGAGAAGACAAAAGCAATAAAAATGAATATCTCTGTGAAAAATTAGCCAAGGAACTCAGAAAATAAAAGAATGTAAAATAAAACAACATACACCTAAACTATGGGGAAGAGAGGAGTAAAAAATGGGTTCAAACGTAAACTACCATCAACTGAATACAGGCTGCTATATACAGAAGAGGTTGTATACAAACCTACTGGTAACTCTATATCAAAAATCACTAATATGTAAATAATAGAAAGAGAAAGAAATCTAAATATATCACCAAAGAAAATCAGCAAAACATGAAAAAGAAAGATAAGAAGGAATCAGAGAAAATCTTCATAAACTACAAAACAATAATTAAAAAATGACAATGAAAGCATGTCTATTAATAATTAATTTGAATGTAAATGAACTTAATGCTTCAGTTAAAAGGCATAGGTGACAGAATGTATAAGAAAACAAGACCCATCAATATTCTCCCTACAAGAAATGCATTTGAAACCTAGACACCTGCAGGTTGAAAGTGAGGAGATGGAGAAACATCTATCATGAAAATGGATGTCAAAAAAAAAAAAAAAGACTGAGTAGCAATACTTTAATTGGACAAAATAGACTTTTAAAAGAAAGACTGTAAAAAGAGACAAAGAAGGATATTATATAATATAGATGACAATCAAACAAGATGTTATAATAATTGTAAATGTTTATGCACCCAACATAGTAGCATCCAAATACATAAAGCAGTTAATAACATATATAAAGGAACTGATTGATAATAATGTGATAAATGTTGGGGACTTTAACACCCCACTTACATCAATGGACAGATAATCTAAACAGAAAATCAACAGAGAAACAATAGCTTTGGATGACACACTGGAACAGATAGATTTAACAGACATATGCAGAACATTCCATCCCAAAGTAGCAGAATTCACATTCTTTTGAATGCACATGTAACACTCCAGAATAGATCAGATGTTAGACCACAAAATAAACTTCAACAATTTCAAGATCAAAGTCATACCATGCATCTTTTCTGACCACAATGCTATGAAACTAGAAGTCAACCCCAAGAAAAAAGCTGGAAAAACCAAAAATACACATAGGTTAAATACCATGCTACTAAATAATTAATGGGTCAACCAGGAAATAAAAGAAAAAGTTAAAAAAGTACATAGAAACAAATGAAAATGAAAACACAATGGTCCAAAAACTTTGGAATGCTGCAAAAGTCGTTCTAACAGGGAAGTTTATAGCAATACAGTTCTACCTCAAAAGCAAGAAAAATCTCAAACAAACAACATAACCTTACACATAAAGGAGCTAGAAAAGAACAATAAACAAAACCTAAAACCAGCAGAAGGAAGGAAATAATAAAGATAGAGCAGAAATAAATGATATATAAACTAAAAAGAAATGATAGAATATATTGATGAAACCAGGAGCTGGTTCTTTGAAAAAAATCAATACAACTGATACCCTTCTAGCCAAATGTATCAAAAAAAGAGAGAAAGGACTCAAATAAAATCAGAAATGAGAGAGGAGTAATCACAAAAACCACAGAAATAAAAAGAATTATGAGAAAATATTATGAAAAAAGATAGGCCATCAAAATGGACAACCTAGAAGAAATGGATATATTCCTAGAAAAATATAAACTACCAAAACTGAAACAGGAAGAAATAGAAGACTTGAACACATTCATAACCAGCAAAGAAATTGAATCTGTGATCAAAAAAAACAACAAACAAAAGTCTAAGACTTGATGACTTACAGGTGAATTCTACAAAACATTTAAAGAAGAATTAATACCTATTCTTCTCAAACTATTCCAAAAAATACAAGAGGAAGGGAAACTTCCAAATTCATTCTATGAGGCCAGCATTACCCTGATACCAAAACCAGATAATGACATCACTAAAAAAGAGAACAGCAGACCAATATCCCTGATGAACACAGACACAAAGATCCTCAACGAAAGACTAGCAAACCTAGTCCAACAATACATTGAAAAAAGCATTCACCATGATCAAGTGGGATTTATTCCTGGGTTGCAATGATGATTCAATATTCACAAATCAATCAACATGATACGTCACATCAATGAAAGAAAGCATAACAACCATATGATCATTTCAATAGATGGAGAAAAAGCGTTTGACAAAGTACATCCATTTATGACAGAACCCTCAACAAAGTAGGTGTAGAGGGAACATATTTCACCATAATAAAGGTCATAGATGAAAATCCTGCAGCTAACATCATCCTTAATGGGAAAAAAACTGAGACCTGCTCCTCTAAAGTCAGGAACAAGATGAGAATATCCATTCTCACCACTTTTATTCAACATGGCAGTGGAAGTCCTAGCCACAGTAATCAGAAAACAAAAAGAAACAAAAGGCATCCAAATTGGTAAGGAAGAAGTAGAATTTTCACTATTTGCAGATGACATGATTCTATATGTACAAAACACTGAGGATTACACCAAAAAAAAAAAACCTGCTAGAATTGATAAACAAATTCAGTAAAGTCAGAAGACACAAAATCAACGTATAGAAAACTGTTCCATTTCTATATGCCAATAATGAGGCAGCAGAAAGAGAAACTAAAGAAACAATCCCTTTCACAGTTGCACCAAAAATAAAATGATTACTAGGAATAAACCTAACCCAAGATGTGAAAGACCTATACTCTGAAAACTATAAAAGGTTGATGAAAGAAATTGAAGATGACACACAAAAAACGGAAAGACATTCCATGCTCATGGATTGGAAGAACAAAATTAAAAAAAAATATCTATGCTACCAAAAGCAATCTACACATTTAATGCAATCACTATAAAAATATCAACATTTGGGGAGCCCTCGTGGCTAAGTTAAGCCTGTGTCACGCTCTGTGCTCACAGCTCAGAGCCTAGAGTCTGCTTTGGATTCCGTGTTTCCCTCTCCCTTTGCCCCTTCCCTGCTCACACTCTGTCTCTGTTTATAAAATGAAGAAACATTAAAAAACTTTTTTTCATACCAATAGAATTTTTCACAGAATTATAACAAACAATCCTAAAATTTGTATGCAATCACAAAAGACCCCAAAAAGCCAAAGCAATCTTGGAAAAGAGAAGCGAAACTAAACTGGAGTCATCACAATTCTGGACTTCAAGCTATAACACAAAGCTATAGTAATCAAAACAGTATGGTTCTGACACAAAAATAGACACATAGACCAACAGAAGAGAAAACCCAGAAATAAACCCACAACTATATAGTCAATTAATCTTTGATAAGGCAGGAAAGAATATACAATGGGAAAAAGATAGTCTTCAAGAAATGGTGTTGGGAAAACTGGACAGCCACATGCAAAATAATGTGACTGGACCAGTTTCTTTCACCATACACAAAAATTAATTCAAAATGGATTCAAGACCTAAATGAGAGATGTGAAACCATAAAAATCTTAGAAGAGAACACAGGTAGTAACTTAATTAACATTGACTGTTGTAACTGTTTTCTAGATATGTCTCCTAGGGCAAGGGAAACAAAAGCAAACAAGCTATTGGGACTTCATCAAAATAAAAACCTTTTGCACAGTGAAAGAAACAATCAACAGAACTAAAAGGCAATCTACTGAGTGGGATAAGATGTTTGCAAATGACATACCTGATAAAGGGTTAGTATCTAAAATATGTGAAGAACTTATAAAACTCGACACCCCAAAACTAAATAATCCAATTAATAAATAGGCAGAATACATGAGTAGACGTTTTTACAAAGAAGATATCCAGATGGCCAACAGACACATGAAAAGATGCTCAACATCACTCATCATTAGGGAAATGCAAATCAAAACTACAGTGAGATATCACTCACATCTGTCAGAATGGCTCAAATTAAAAAAATACAAGAAACAACAGGTGTTGGTGAGGATTTGGAGGATGGGAAACCCTCTTGTACTGTTAGTGGGAATGCAAATGGATGCAGCTCCTGTGGAAAAGAGTATGGAGTTTCCTCAAAAAATTGGAAATAGAAATATTCTATAATCTAGTTATAGAACTTTTCGATATCTACCCAGCAGAATACAAAGCTAGTAACTAAAAGGGATACATACACCACTATGTCTATAGCAGCATCATTTACAATAGCCAAAGTGTGGAAGCAGCCCAAGTGTTCATCATTTGTGTATATATGTATATATATATAATGGAATATTACTCAGCCATAAAAAATAATGAAATCTTGCCATTTACAACAACATGGATGGAGCTAGACAGTGTAATGCTGAGTGAAATAAGTCAAAGAAAGACAAATACCATATGATCTCAATCATATATGGAATCTAAGGAACAAAATAAATGAGCAAAGGGAAAAGAAGAGATCAAGAAACCTACTCTTAACTATAGAGAATAGACTGATGCTTAACAGAGAGGAGGTGGGTGGGAGAAAGGGTGAAATAGATGATAGGGATTAAGGATAACCACTGAGTGATGTATGGAAGTGTTGAATCACCATATTGTACACCTGAAACTAATAAAACACTGTATGTTAAAGTATATTACTAAGCAAACATTTGTTAATCTCAGAATTTTAGTCATGGATGTAGTTCCAATTGGTCTGGCTATGAGAAATTTCAAGCAACAGCATTGCTCAAGAATTAATATATTACAGGGGCACCTGGGTAGCTCATTCGCTTAAACTTTTGACTTTGGCTCAGGTCATGATCTTGAGGTTCATGGGTTTGAGCCCCACGTCGCACTCTGTGCTGACAGCTCAGAGCTTGAAGCCTGCTTCAGATTCTGTGTCTCCCTCTCTGTCTGCTCCTCCCCTGCTCACACTCTGTCTCTCTCTATCAAAAATAAATAAACATTAACAAAATTTTTAAAATAATTAGTATGTCATTAATGATATATTCATATACTAAAAATCTCATCTTTTGTGCATATAATTTCTACTGCATATAATTTCTACATATAATTACCCCGGGTCCCTTTCTTTTTTTATTTTTATTTATTTATTAAAAAAAAATTCTTTTTTTGATGTTTATTTATTTTTGAAGGAGAGAGAGTCAGAGCATGAGTGGGGGAAGTGCAGAGAGAGAGGGAGACACAGAATCGGAAGCAGGCTGCAGGCCCTGAGCTGTCAGCACAGAGCCCGATGTGGGGCTCCAACCCACGAACTGTGAGATCATGACCTGAGCCGAAGTTGGACGCTTAACCGACTGAGCCACCCAGGTGCCCCGCTTTTTTTTAAAATATAATTTTGGTTTTATGTTGTCTTTATAATAAATTTTCCAGGCTTTTAAAAAGAGGGCGCCTGAGTGGCTTGGTCAGTTGGGCGTCCGACTTCGGCTCAGGTCATGATCTCACGGTCCGTGAGTTCGAGCCCCGTGTCGGGCTCTGTGCTGACAGCTCAGAACCTGGAGCCTGTTTCGGATTCTGTGTCTCCCCCTCTCTCTGCTCCTCCCCAGTTCATGCTCTGTCTCTCTCTGTCTCAAAAATAAATAAAAGTTAAAAAAAAAATTAAAAAAAAAAGGTATGTTCTTATGGGGCACCTGGGTGGCCCAGTTGGTTGAGCATCCGACTTCAGCTCAGGTCATGATCTCACAGTTCATGGGTTTGAGCCCCACGCCCGGCCCTGTGCTGACAGCTCGGAGCCTGGAACCCTGCTTCAGATTCTGTGTCTCCCTCTCTCTCTGCCCCTCCCCTGCTCACGCTGTGTCTCTCTCTCTCTGAAAAATAAATAAAAACATTAAAATTTTTTTTAAAGATATGTTCTTAGACACAACAAATAAATTGAAAGACTGTCTACAGGAACAGGAAAAGTGAACGTATATACTTTTGTAATACAGAGTATAATTTATAATTGTAAATATTAGGGGAAAATTTGGCTAGAATAATTCACTATTTAAACTTTACTGGTTTGAAAGCTCAAATTTATCTTGAACCATTTTTTCTGAATAATTTCCTCAGAGTAAAATCTACCCCCACATTTTTGGATGGGGAACTTAGTGTAAGTATCATTTCCAAAATAAATGTTTTGATGAGTTTAAATGTTAAAGAATCAGAAACACATGGACTGAGTTTTCCAATAAATAAATATAAAATTCAAGGAAATTTGATTTGCTAAAGCTTGTTTTATTTTACCAAATACAGAGCATTTGAAAATCACTTAAAATATTGGACCCAGTTGAGCACCACATAGGATACGTGTTTGTGTGTGTGTGTGTGTGTGTGTGTGTGTATAAAATGATGGCTAACAGGAATGTCATTAGTTCTCAGGTATTATTACTATTATAGATCCATTCTTTCTTACTTATTTAAATGCTTTGGTTTCCTCTTATTAATTCAGTGCAAATCGTTTGATTACCCACTGTTACATACTTAATTTAAAGGGATTAAACAATGGACTACAACTTAAAATATTTTAATTCTTATTAATTATTTTTTTAAGTAATCAAGGTGCTCACAAATTTAAAATGGTAGAAAATCCTTGAATTCCACATCTCTGTGAAGTCATTTTACTAGTGTTTTCTAATTAATTTGAAAATTTTGTTTTTGGCCAATGTGACAAGTAAGATATATAATTTCTTTTATATATGATTATATATAGTTTTATATATTTTATGTATAATTCAATATTATAATTCAATTTTAGCATGGAGATTGAAAACTAAAAGACAATGTTATTTTTGGAAGTCTTGTTATAATAATCCTGGTGACTGGTAAGAAGAAAAGTGCTATCTTATGACTCAAAGGTTGTTTGTTGATTCTCCTTTGTTTAAAATTTTAAGCCATCTTCCAGATAAGTAAGCAAGATAATGTAAATGTAAAATATCTGAAATTGAATAAATTTAGGGAAATCTAAGAACTAAGATGTGGCATCAAACAGTATCCCTCATTTTGCAAAATATTTTCCATGAGACACTTGCAGGTGCATCTCATACACACATAAACACACATGCATGCACACACATACACACACACACACACACACACACACACACACTGGCACATGCTGATTTTCTGAGAAAGTAAATACTGATAAACACTGCAAACTCTACCTTAGAGGAAACTTTTTAAAGGGTCTGAAAACTCCTGAAGTAAAAATAAAAAGCCAGGAGACCTAAACCTGATGTTCAACTCCATTTCATCAACAGCTTTCCAGACTTATTACATATCAGAGAATTTTTTCTTGAGTAATACCTAATGTTAAATCCCAGAATTAGTTCCTTGTCCATTCACTATGGTAATGGAGCCAGAGAATCCTATGGATATTAATTAACTGGCTCTGTACTTTGCTGAAGCATAAAAAAGATATATAATTGGTTCAATAATTTTTGGTGTTAATAACATAAAAAGGAAACTGTAGGAAAACACACCTTCATAAAATAGGAGCTATATCACTGTGTTTTCTGGTCATAACTCCTAATTGAGGTTGGAGCTTATTGAAACATTGCACCTCAGAATTATTTAGAGTTGAGTAAGTACTACAAGGTACAGATATATAGTTAGGTATTACAGTCAATTCTTTTACAGATAACAGTCAATTTAATTTACAGAATAATTTTCCTGTTGTTTTGCCTTAGTGCAAAGACAGTACATGCTCATTCATCATGTGCAAAAATGAATAAAAGTACAAGAAATAAACTGAAATCCATCTTAAATTTTATCACATAGATGGATATGCTGATACATCGTAGAAGGTGGTACTATATGCATGAGTATCAGATATGTAAATATATGATATCAGTGACCAATTCTTTACGTTCAAATGCTTATAGACCTTTCTCTGTGCCTATCTACACAGAGATAATATATAGATATTACCCTCTAGGCCGCATCATATTTATGTGTGTACTCGTGTGTGTATCTATGCATGTGCATATATACATAAATATGTACATATTATACACACGTATTTGTAACATACTCTTTTTTTTTAATGTGGCTGGACTCATGCCACTGCCAGGCACTCATACTCTACTTCCTCAGGCAAATCACTCTCCCTGACTCCAAAATTACTTTTTAATGTTTCTGCACTGTTTTCCAACTATCTCCCGACAAAAATACAAACTCAACAGATGATCTTATCTTAATTTTTCAGAAAAATAAAACATCGAGCACATCAGCCAGTGAATCTCACTGCGTCCTTTGAAGTCCACAGAATGCTTGCATTGGTGTCTACACTTCCCGCTTTCCAGTTTGCATGAAAGAGGTGGGTGTACACTTTCGTGCCTGAATCAGAGCCCTCCCCCTGAATCTGCTTTTCCCCCACTGTCCTTTGTGCATCCCCTCCGTCTTCCAAACTTTCTAGTTATCTGCTGTTAATAAGCATACTCAAGAAGCAGTATGCCTTTTTTTTAAAAGTTAAGCCCCTTTTAATCCACAGCATCTTCAGATGGAATTCTCCTCTTTCCCTTGTCTCCAGAGTCAAATTCCTTGAAAGCTTTGTCTATTCTCACTCCACTTCTTCACTCTCCAGTCACCTTCAATATACTCTAATCTGGTCTCTGTACTGAGAATTGTTTTTTTCCAAAGGACAGAGGGAATGATGCTTTTTCAGCCAGCTCTTCCAGCAGTATTAAAACACTCTCTCATTTGTAGTGTCTTTCAAACAGTTCTCATGCTCAGCTTCTGTAATTTCACACTCTCCTGATTGGCATCCCATCGCAAGTCCCTGTTTATATTCCTTTCTGGCTCCTTGCCAGCCTCCTGACTAAGACATGATGAAGCTCTGTAAGACTTTCCAAGTCCTCCTCTTTTGCCTCCCTACATTCTCTCCCCGGATGTTTCTTTCCAGCCTCTGGTTTCAATTACCCTCAGCATGTTAATGCTCCTTGCCCCGGACTCCTCTGCTGAGGGCCGTATCATAGATCAAAATGCTTACTTGACATCTCCACTTATGTCTCAAAGGCTCTTCAAGAGCAACACAATCAAACAAGAATTTATGAGAATCCGCACCACACTGGCTCTCTCCCACTGTTACCCACACCGGTCACGCTGCCCTTTTGGCCCAGACCCCCCAGCTTGCTTCCCCGGCCTTCAACCAGTAAGGTTGGTGGACTCTAATCCTTAAATAATTACAGGTTTATTTTGTAAAAAACTACACAGTGTCTCTTTTCCTCTTAGTATATAAGATTAGAAAGCAAGCTGAAAAATAGAAAGTATAACTCCATAGAGAAATGTTATCAATTTTCCACTTGTTTGGCATCCTGCTTGCCAAGAAGTATTTCCAGTTTCTTTCTTATGTTTCCTATTGGGTCTTTCACATCTATCCTCCATTAAGGAAAAGTATATTGTGTATGTAAAATATATTAATTATCAATGTTGTTTCAGCTTCCACCAGTTTCCTTTTCTGTTTAGTCCCTGCACCATTGTGGGTGAAAAGTATGCACAGTGCAACTGTATTTTGTAAAAGTTTATTTGTTTTGGGTGGGGGGAGGGTCAGAGAGAGAGAATACCAGGCAGGCCCCATGTGGTCAGTGCAGAGCCCAATGTGGGGCTCAGTCTCACAAACCATGAGATCATGATCTGAGCCAAAATCAAGAGTCAGTCGCTTAACTGAGTGAGCCACCAGGGCGCCCCTGCACACTGCAACTCTTAGGCTACACGGCTGACATGTTAAGGGGTGACAGTTTTCCATCACAGTAGCCATGTCTCTAAAAAAAAAAAAATTCCAAATCGTGCTTACAGAACTCACTAAATTTATGTTATGGTCGATGTAAATCTTGCCTGTATAAGTAGATGCAAAGAATCTTGTAGAAATCATTCTTTTAAAATATTTTTGTCGATAACATCGTGTTTTATCATTTTAATGCAAATCCCTATCAAAATACCAACAGCATTTTTCACAGAATTATAACAAACAAACCTAAAATTTGTATGGAACCACAAAGATCTTGAATAACCCAAGCAGTCTGGAAAAAGAAAAACAAAACAGGAGGTATCACAATTCCAGATTCAAGTTATATTACAAAATTATAGTAGTTAAAACAGTATAGTATTGGCATAAAAATAGACACATAGATCAGTAAAACAGAAAACCCCGAAATAAACTTACAATTATATGGTCAATTAATCTTTAACACAGTAGGAATGAATATCCATTGGGGAAAAATAGTCCCTTTAACAAATGGTGTTGGAAAAACTGGATAGCCACATGCAAAAGAATGAAACTGAACCATTTTCTTTCACAAAAATAAATTCAAAATGGATTAAAGACCTACATAGGAGACCTGAAACTATAAAAATCCTAGAAAAAAACACAGTAACTTCTTTGACATTAGCCATAACAACTTCTTTTTAGATATGTCTCCTGAGGCAAGGGAAATAAAAGCAAAAATAAACTCTTGGGACCACATCAAAATAAAAAGCTTCTGCACAGTGAAGGAAACAACCAACAAAACTGAAAGACAACCTGCTGAATGGGAGAAGATACTTACAAATGACATATCTGGTAAAAGGTTAGTATCTAAAATATCTAGAGAATGGATACAACGCAACAGACAAAATCCAAATAAACCAATTAAAAAGTGGGCAGAAGACAGCAACAGTCATTTCTCCAAATAAGACATACAGATAAAGACACATGAAAAGATGCTCAACATCACTCATTATCAGGGAAATGCAAATCAAAGCTGCGATGCGTTATCACCTAATACCTGTCAGAATGGCTACAATCAAAAACACAAGAAACAACAGGTGTTAGTGAGGATGTAGGAAAAAACAAGTCCTCCTGCATTGTTGGAAGGAGTGAAAACTGGTGCAGCCACTGTGGAAAACAGTATGGAGATTCCTCAAAAGGTTAAAAATAGAACTACCCTATGATCCAGTAATTGCACTACTGGGTAGTTACCGAAAGAATAGAAAAACACTAATTCAAAGGGATATATGCATCCATGTGTTTACTGGAGCATTATTTATAACAGCCAAACTATGGAAGTAGCCCGAGTGTTTACATCATTTGATGAATGTATAAAGAAGAGGTGAAGGATATATAGATATATCTATAGATAGATCTATCTATAGATAGATCTATCTATAGATATATCTATAGATAGATATATCTATAGATAGATATATCTATAGATAGATAGATATATCTATAGATATATATGTAGACTTATATAGGTATATATATCTATATATATATAGGGATATATATATATAGATATTATACAGCCATTAAAAATAAATCTTACCTTTTGCAAAAACATGAGCTAGAGAGTATAATGCTAAGTGTAAGAAGTCAGGCAGAGAAAGACAAATAGCATAGGATTTCACTCATGTGGAATTTAAGAAACACATGAGAAAAGGGGAGAAAAAGAGGGAAATCAAGAAGCAGATTCTTAATTATAGAGAACAAACTCATGGTTAGTACGGGAGAGGTGGGCTGGGGAATGGGTGACATAAGGAATGAGGATTAAAGAGTACACTTATGATAAAATAAAATGAAAATAAATCATTCTTCTAAAACTTATTTGTTGATAACAATCATGTTTTATAATTTTATTTAAAGTTTTTGAACAATATGATTTCAGACAGTATTTCGTAAGCAGTCATGAGCCGTGATAGCAACTGTGTCACATTAATATGAGTTTAAACAAAATAAGTATAATTACATGAAATTTGAGAATTATTTCTACCATAATATGTTCATTTTCAAGTAATAATACTTTTCTTAAAATTGTGTATTTTATACAGAATCCATCTTAGATTTTAAAACGCTTTTGAACACTCAGTAAAAATACCTAAATTGTAACCCACTTGTATCTGTCAATACAAAAAAAAAAAAAGTTACAAGTCTGCATACCACACACAGTTATGAGAACAGAAATTGCATCTGTCCTCTTTTTTTTTTAATTTTAAAAAATGTTTATTTTTGAGAGAGAGAGCAAAAGAGGGACAGAGAGAGTTGGAAACACAGAATCCGAAGCAGGCTCCAGGCTCCGAGCTGTCAGCACAGAGCCTGACGTGGGGCTCGAACTCAGGAACTGCGAAATCATGACCTGAGCGAAGTCAGACACTCAACCGAGTGAGCCAGCCAGGCACTCCTGCGTCTCTCTTCTTTATGATAGTATCGGGTCTAGAACAATGTTCTGTCCATAATAGTCCTCGATAAATGCTCAGTAAATGAACACGCACACACATCTAAATTTGAAAATAAGAGTTGAATGTTATCTAGATAATGCTTCTCAACCTTTTGCAGCACCAGAATCAACTAGAGGCACTGTTAAAACATGGATTGGTGGGGGCCTGGGTGGCTCAGTTGGTTGGGCGTCCGACTTTGGCTCAGGTCACGATCTCGTGGTTTGTGGGTTCAAGCCCCTCATCAGGCTTTCTGCTGTCAGCCTGTCAGTGCAGAGCTGGGAGCCTGCTTCGGATTCTGTCTCCCTCTGTCTCTTCTCCTCCACTACTCACACTCTGTCTCTCTCTGTCTCTCAACAATAAGTGAACGTTAAAAAAATTAAAAACAAACAAACATTGATTGGTGGGCCATGCATCACAGAATTTCTGATCCAGTAAGTGTGAGATAGGGACTGAGAATTTTAATTTGTAACCAGTATCTGGGAAATAACAGACGCTGCTGATCCAGGAAGCACACCTCGAGAACCAGTAATCCAGGGCGTTGCCATTTATATGGGATTCAGTATTATATTTAATGTATGAAGAAGAGTATGGAAAGGAGCCCCAACAACAAAATGAACTAATTTCAATTTCTTTTGTATTTTATGTGCATTATGTTCAGCACTCAAGTAAAAAGTAAGTTGTGTAAAATAGAAGAAAAAACTTCAGGAGTTAAGACATCGGGTTTTGAGGGGTGCCTAGGTGGCTCAGTCAGTCAAGCATCCAACTTTGACTCAGTTCATGATCTCACAGTTCGTGAGTTCGATCCCCACGTGGAGCTCTGTGCTGATGGCTCGGAGCCTGGAGGCTGCTTCGGATTCTGTGTCTCCCTCTCTCTCAGTCCATCCTCTGCTCACACTCCGTCTCTCTTTCTCTCAAAAACAAATAAATTAAAAAAGACTTGGGTTTTGAAAAGGAGCATCACAGTTTATTATATATGTTAAGTGCTGAGACCACAATTCTTCAGGATTTTCTGGTAGTGCATGAAATAACATCAGTAGATGTTTGATTTTTCTCAAGCCATACAAACTGTAGATTATCCTTTAAAAACAAACAACCAAGACTTTTAGTCTGGAAAAGATGACACAGACTTGTTTTGCCTTAATTCTTCCCATGAAGAACAACTATAGTTCCTATAAATTGTTCATGAAAGGGAGTTCTGAAAGATGTGAGAGGAAGGCACATTGACATGGGATCCCAGGATTGAAGGAACAACACAGCAATAGCAGATAAACCAATTTTACTGAAGGAATACTACAAAGGCTCTGAAAATTAAACTGTCAATGCAACCACAATCCACAAAAGCAAGTCAGAGCCAGTTGCTAAACTTAAATAGGATAACCAGTTGCTGAAATAAAAGATTTAAATGGGATCTGGAGTTTCCTAACATAATAGGCAAAATGTCTAGGGTACGATGAAAAATAACCCATCATTCCAAGAACCAAGAAAACACGCGACTTGAATGAGAAAGGTAGGCACCTGATGCCAACACCAAGATAAGTATTAGTATTATGTGTCAGTGAATTTAAAGCAGCCGTCATAAGGTGCTTGGATAATCAATTACTAATTCTCTTGAAATAGATGAAAAGTGGAATTTCAGCAAGGAAATGGAAGCTATGAAAAATAACTAAATGGAAATTATAGAACTAGAAGATGCAATGACAGGGAAAAAATTTTGCTGCATATACTTAACAGAATGGAGATGACAGTGGGTAAGATCAGATCAATAAGTGATCAAAAGAATCTACCTAATTTGAACAAGGGCAACATAAACTGAGGAAACCCCCTCCCCCCAAAACAGAGACTAGGCAAAAGATCCGGTGATTGTATGATAAGAGAAAAAAAAAGGGGGGGGGGCTGAAAGACCGCTGAAATAAAATGGTGGTATAATGGCTGAACACTTCCCAAATTTGGTGAAAGACCCAATCCTGCAGATTGAAGAAGCTGAGCAAACTCTAAACAAGATAAACCCAATGAAGTGTGTGCCTAGATGATAATTAAACTTCTGAAAACTAAAGACAGAGGAAATATTGAAAGTTGTCATAGAGAAATGACACATTAACAATAGGGAAGGAAATGCAAGTTTGAATGACAGTGGATTTCTCACTGAAAACCATAAAGCAGGAAATAGCAGAAAAAATTGTCAAGTACTGACACAAAAGAACTGTTAGCCAAAAATTCTATATCCACTGAAACTATCATGTAAGAATGAAAGAGAAATAAGACATTTCAGGTGAAAGAAAGTTAAAGATTTTGTATTTCTCAGACTTACCCATAAAGTTTATTTAAAGGAGATTTTTTAATCCAAAACAATGTGATAAAGCACCCTGTAGCATTAGGAAAGAAGAAAGAACATGTTAAGAGGAGAAATACAAGCAGATACAATAGACTATATTTTTTCTCATGAGTTTTATAAATTATATTCGATGATTGAAACACAAATTACCTCACTACTAGATACCCAGGATAATGATATTCAAAAATGGGGCAAGACCTAAATGGAAGTAGATCTCCAGACTTCATTTGAAATAGTAAGCTGATGATACCATAAGGCTGTGATATGTTAATATGTACATTGTAATAACCACAGAAATGACCAACTACAAAAACTATTCAAATAAATACATTCAAATATCCATAAATCAAGATGGAATCCAAAAAAAATGTTAAACTGCAAGAAGTTAAAAAAAGAGAAAAGGAACAAGAACCAGGAAAAACTAACAGGGAACAATTAATAAAATGAGAGACATTAATGTTAATATATTAATAATTATCTTAAATGTAAATCATATAAGTTCATTAATCAAAAAATAGATACCGGTGGAGTGGATTTAAAAAAACGATATGGAGGTGAGAAGAAGCACATTTAAAATTTAATGACATGAGTAGGTTTAACATGGAACAAGATGTGTCATGTAAACATCATCAACAAAAAGTAGGTATGGCTATATTAGGATTTGAAAAAGTCAAGTTGAAACCAGGGAAATTACTAGAGACAAAGAGAGGTAATATATAATGATAAGAGGATTCATTCAGAAGGAAGACATAGAAATTCTAAGTGTGTGCACTAAGCAACAGAACTTCAAAATACCAGAAGCAAAAACTGATAGAGCTGAAAAGAGAAATAATTCCACAGTTATATTTGGTACTTTAAAACCTCTCTATCTGTACTTTTTAGAACTATTAGAGAGGAAATCAGCATCACAACACTAACACTATCCAACAGAATCTAGTTGACATGTATATCACTCCATACAAAAATAGCAGAATACACACAGTTTTCAAGGGCCTATGAAGCATTTACCAAAATCAGTCATATCTTGGACTATAAAACAAACCTCAACATATTTAAGAGAATTGAAGTCCCACAGAAAATTTCCTCTGACCATAGGAGAATCAGCTAGAAATCATTAAAGGGTATACAACAGGAAAATCTCTATATGTGAAGATTATACAACACACATGTCAAAGAGGAAATCACAAAGAAATTAAAAATGCTTATACCTGGATAGATATGAAAATACAAAAATATCAACGTGTGTGGGATGCAGCTAAAGCAGTGATAAGAGAAAAATTTATAGCACTAAATTGTTTCATTAGAAAAGAGGAACAATATCACACAACTCTATGGTCAATTAATCTTTGACAAAGCAGGGAAGAAGATCGTCTCTTCAACAAATGGTGTTGGGAAAACTGGACAGCCACATGAAAAAGAATGAAACTGGACCACTTTCTTTCACCATACACAAAAATAAATTCAAAATGGACAAAAGACCTAAATATGAGACCTGAAACTGTAAAAATCCTAGAAAAGAACACAGGCACTTCTTTGACATTGGCCATTGCAGCATTTTCTACATATGTCTCTTGAGGCAACAGCAGCATTTTCTACATATATCTTCTGAGGCAAGGGAAATAAAAGCAAAAATGTACTATTGGGACTATATCAAAATAAAAAGCTTTTTCACAACGAAACTAAAAGGCAACCTAGTGAATGGGAGAAGATATTTGCAAATGACATGTCCAGTAAAGGTTAGTATCCAAGGTATATAAAGAATTTATGTAACTCGACACCCCCAAAAACAAATAATGCAATTAAAAATGAGTATAACACACGAATAGACATTTTCCCAAATAAGACATCCAGATGGCCAACAGACACAGGAAAAGATGCTCAATATCATTCATCATCAGGGAAATGCAAATGAAAACTGTAATGAGATGTCACTCACACCTGTCAGAATGGCTAAAATCAAAAACTCAAAAATGGCAAGTGTTGACAAGCATGTGAAGAAGGGGAACCCTCTTGAACTGTTGGTGGGAATGAAAACTGGTGCAGCCACTGTGGAAAACAATATGGAGTTTCCTTAAAATGTTAAAAATAGCACTACTTTACTATACAGCAATTGTACTACTAGGTATTTATTCAAAGAATACAAAAATACTAATTCAAAGGGATACACGCACACTGATATTTATAGCAGCGTTATCTGCAATAGCCAAATTATGAAACAGCCCAAGTGTCTATTGACTGATGAACGGATAAAGAAGATGTGGTATACACACACACACACACACACACACACGGAATATTACTCAGCCATAAAGATGAATGAAATCTTGCCATTTGCAATGACATGGATGGAGTTTGAGAGTATTATGCTAAGTGAAGTAAGTCAGAGAAAAATACTATATGATTTCACTCATAGGTGGAATTTAAGAATTTCTTAAATGGAATTTCAATTCTTAAATTGGAATTTAAGAAACATAAATGAGCAAAGGGAAAAACGAGAGAGAGAAGCAAACCAAGAAAGAGGCTCTTTTTTTATGTTTATTTATTTTTGAGAGAAAGAGAACACAAGAGGAGGGAGGAGCAGAGAGAGAGGGAGACACAGAATCTGAAGCAGGCTCTGGACTACAAGCTGTCAGTACAGAACCCTATGTGGGGCTCAAACTCACAAACCATGAGATCATGACCTCAGCCAAAGTTGTACACTTAACTGACTGAGCCACCCAGGCACCCAAGAAGCAGACTCTTAAGTATAGAGAACAAACTAATAGTTACCAGAGAGGAGGTAGATGGGGTTATGGGTTAAATAAGTGATGGGGGTTAAGGAGTGCACTTGTTGTGAGCTTGGTGATGTAGGGAAGTGTTGAATTACTATATGGTACACCTGAAACTAATATTACACTGTATGCTAACTAAATGAAATTTAAATAAAAACTTTTAAAAAAAGAAAAGAGGATCAATATCAAATCAATAGTCTAAATTCCTACCCCAAGAAACTAGAAGATAGAGACAAAAATAATCACAAAGCAATCAGAAGGAATTATATAATCAAGATAAAGGTAGAAATCAAATTGGAAAAATAACATAGAGAAAATTAAATAAAAAGGCATTTCTTTAAAAATAATAAAATTAGTAAACTTCTATCAAGACTGACTAAAATGAAGAACAGGGAAGACACAAATTGCCAATATCAGGAATATAATGTGCTATCACTTCAGATCGAGAAGCCATTAATGGGTAATAAGTGAATAGTACAAGCAAGTTTCTGCTCAAAAATTCACCAACTTAGAAGAAATGAAACAATCCTTTAAAAAGCAAAATTATCAAAACTCAGTGAAGATGAAATGGATACTGTGAATTCACCTATAATCATCAAAGAAATTGAATTTATAATGTAAGAGCTTTGAAGAAAGAAATCTTCAAACACTGGAGAATTCTATCTGACATTTGAGGAATTAGCACCCATTTTCCACATTTTTTTTCCAGAAAATGGAAGAGGAAATATTAACTCTCTACCTACTTCCTGAAGCTAGTATATTCCTGATACCAAAACAAGACAAAGAGTTAGAAAAATGAAAGTGAAAAAATGATATTTGTAATGAACTAACTCTCAAAAATCCCCAACAAAATATTTGGAAGTAGAATACAGCGATATGCAGAAATATTTATATACCATAATCCAGTGGAATTTGCTACTGGTATGCAAAACTTGCTCAACATTCAGCAACACAACCCATCTTATCAACAGGCTGAAGAAGAAAATGATCTGATTCTATTAATTGATGTAGACAAACGTTTAGCAAAATAATACACCCATTTACCATTCATGATAAATTTCTTGGCAAGTTAGGAATACAACTTGATAAAGAGCATTTTATAAAAAAATTTAACCAAAGAAACCTTATAGATTGGAAAAGAAGAAATAAGACTGTTCTTATTTGCAAATGACACAATTATCTATATAGAAAATCCCAAGGAATGTAAAAAAAACAAATCCTAGAATAAGTTAGTTTAGCAAATCTGCAAGACACAAGGTCAACACATAAAAATCAATCACATTTCTATGTATTAACAGTGAATATGCATTTAAAATTATATTAAAAACATGATATCATTTATTATCACTTTGAAGGAAATGAAATACTTTTAAAAAAGGTTCTGAGTGCTGAGCATTACAAAATACTGCTAAACTAAATCAAACAAGTCCTAGATAAGTGGAGGACATACCGTGTTCATGGATCAGAAGAGTCAACATAGTAAAGATGTGTGTTTTCCCCAAATTAAGCTATAGATTCAATACAGTTCCTATAAAATCCAGGCAAAGTTTTGGTAAACAGAGACAAGTTTGTTCTAAAATTTGTATGTAAAGACACAGGTCCTAGAAAAACTATGACAATCTTGACAAGAAGAATGTTGTTCTAGAGATCACTCTAACCTCTGTAAAGGTTTACTATGTGTATAGCTACAGTAATCAAAATGGCATGCTATAGGCAGAGGAATGTATGTAGATCATTGAACAGGACACAGAGCCCAGAAATACCTCCCACATAAAAACGCTTAACTGATTTTTGACAAAGGTGCAAAAGCTATTCAGTATTGGAATAAGTGAACATTCATAAGCCAAAAAGAAAGAACCTCCACATAATCCTCATACCTTAAAAGAAATAATGAACCCTCAAAATTTATTATGCGCTTAAATGTAAAGTTATAAAACTGTTAGAAAAAATATACATATAGCAGAATATTTTGGGGATCAAAAGTTAGCCAAAGAGTTCTTATAATTGACATCAGAAGCACGATTCTCAAAGGAAAAACTGATAAATTGGACTTTATCAAAATGAAGAACTTTTGTTGTATGAATGCCCTTGTGAAGAGGATCAAAAACAAGGTAAACCCTTCGAGAAAGGATTGTAAGCCGTATATCTGAAAGACTGATAGAGTGCAGAAAGAACTCTCAAAAGTCAACAGTAAAGAAACAGCCCAATGCAAAAATGGGCAAAAGACATGAAGAGACGGCAAATAAGCACAAGAAAAGATTTTCAACATCCCTAGACATTAGGAATAAGCCAGTGAAGACCGCAGTGAGATATCACTGTAACCCTATTAGAACAGCTACAATGAAAAAATAGTGAAAATACCAAATGTTGGTAAGGAAGTACAGAAACCGGAGTATTCATACATTGCTGATAGCAACGAAAAAGGCACGACCCACTGTGAAATCATTTGGCAATGTTGTATAAGCCTAAACGTGCAATTAGCATAAAAGTCAGTAATGGACTCAGGCATATATCCCAGAGAAGTTAAAACGTATTTTAACAGATAAAATGGTTTACAGAAGTACAGAGAAATTTTATTTGTAGTAGCACAATAACTGGAAATGGTTCAGATACATTTCATCAAATGGATTTTTAGATAAACTAAAACTTAATATTCCGTAGAATATTACTCAGCAGTACAAAGTAATAATTTGTTGGAACATGCAACAATTTGACGAATCTCCAGGGAATTATGCTGAGTTAATGAAAAAAAGTCAATCCTAAAATGTTACAAAACAGATTATTCCATTTATATAACATGTTTGAAAGGACAAAACTTTGGAAATGAATAGATTAGTGGATACCAAGGATGGAGGAAGGAGACAGGGGGAGATAGGTATGGTTACCAATGGGCAATATGACTCATCCTTGTGTTCAGTTCGTGATTGTGGTGGTGGATCTACAAATGTACACATGGGATAAAATTGTGAGAAGCACACACACACACACACACGCGCGAGTACAAGCACAACTTAGGTAACCTGAATAAGGTCGATGGGCGGAAAGAATGTTGATATGCTTGCTGTAATATTGTACTGTAGTTTTGCAAAATATTAACAGTGGCTGAAAATATTTCTTACGACTGCATATGAATGTACAATTATCTCAATAAAACATTTCAATTTAAAAATACAAAGACCCCAACAGACCAAGGCAAAACTTTTTTCAGGAGACACGTCTGAATGGGAATCAGTTGTTCTGAACCCAAGGAATATGCAGTCGGTGGAAACAGATGTGTCCCCGATATCCGCCTATAAACACGAAGCTCAACCTGAAGTCTTAGAACTTTGTTCTAGCACTGTTCAGGCTCCCTTCCTGCCTCCATTGGTTTGTTTCACACATGGTACTAATTAGGGAGCCGTTTCCTCTGCACAGCTGTCCTCAATTTAACAAACCACAGTGACGCGCAGAGACAGAACAGCCTTTCTCATCTTCGGTGAAGACATCTCTCCCTGAAGCCAGGAGACTTAAATCTTTGGACAGCTTTTATGAGTGTATTGCAGACCATCAAACACCTCCAGCTGAAAGATAACATACCCCACTAGAAAAAAATGAATTCTCGAGACTAAAGAGTAAGCCACTCCTAAATTTATAAACTTGTAAATTTATAAGCTTATACATTTACAAACTTAAGAACAACAATTACAAAATGAGCAAAAGCATGTTGAACTGAACTTTGAACTCTATGAGTGAACTTTATAAAATGCATAAAGTGCAAGTTTTCTTCTTGCCTTTATTTCTGCTACCATGGCAACTTCTCTTTATAAACATGCTTATTGGTTGTTTCTGATTATAAAAGTAGTATGTGTTCAGCGTGGAAGTCGAGAGAAGCAAAAAACAAAACAAAACAAAGAAACCAACCCCCCCCCCCAAAAAACCCCCAAAACAAAAAAGCACAGAGAAGGAAATGACCTGCAATCATAGCTCAACCACACAGCAGTAACCTCCATAATACTTTGTTTGAATTCTTTCAGACACTTATTTTATTGATAGATGTGTATACATAACTGAATCTAACTACACGCAGGTGTTAAGGTCTTCCTTGATGGATTTCTCCAGGCAGGTGCATTCTGGAACCGTGACCCCGATCCTGATAAAGAACACTTCCGGGCTGCCAAGAGGCCTCGGCTTCCTCCCACCAGTCGTTAACTCCCGCCTCAAGGTAACCACTGTTCTGACCTCCAGGCAAGAGAATAGTTATGCCCGTTTGGGATTTCATGTGAGAGGAATGTACGCTTTTGTGTCTGGTAACATGATCTCAACATTAGGTTAGCCAGCCTCATCCCGTTACAAGTGACAGTGGTTGGCTCTGTTCCTCAACTGTGATAATGCTCCTTCTGCTATCTACAGCCGTTTAGTTATCCCTCTACTGGGATGTATATTTAGGATGAATCCATTGTGGGGTTGTTGTGAACGATGCTGCTTTAACATTAGGTCTCTTGGCAGACATAAGCGCTCCCCTCTATTGGGTACGTAGCTGGGAGTGAAATGACTCAATCAGAGGGTACGCATTTGTTCCGTGTTCATCGATACTGCCAATTTTTGAGAGTACCAGTGGCTTCCCATCCTTGTTGACACCGCGTGTCCTTTTCATTTTCGTCAGCTGGTGGTAACATAATTGTAGGCCCAAATAAGAACATACTGAATCTGGAAATTTGTATCTTGTGTGTTACAACATAATCATTCACATGGATTTATTCCTTATCCTCATGAAATCCTTAGTTTTGACCTTCGGTTATTGTAATCTCTGCAAGCTTGATTAGCTACAAAAACCCAAGTAAAAATGACTTTCAGGAAATGCTCACAGAAAATGTCTGAAGTAATCACACATATTGTGGGATTGTAAAGTTGTTTTTAGTATCACAAACAGTCTGTGTGTTGGGGGGTGGTATGTGTTTGTGTGTATATTTAAAATAACGTGTGTATCCCGCAAAAAGGCAAATTTTATTAAGAAAACGATGCCATATTTTGGTTGGCCTTAACTTATGAAAGAGAATTTTCAAAAGAATGACATTTTAAAGGTATCGTGCCTTGCATTAGAACATGAGGATTCATAAAATGATATGTGAGGTTATACAAATATAAATTTGCTGTAGAGCACATTTTCATCATTTTTGATTTTTTATTTTCTTTTCAACTCTACTTTTCTGTGACCATCTGTATTGTATTCTACCATGAAAGTAATAAAAAGTAACTTAAAAATCTTCATTTAAAACCTGCCAGAAACAAAAATTTAAATTACTAACATACTATATTAAGAACTCTATTTATATCATTTTTATTATGCATGCAACACTGTGTTGCTATTTTATCTCCTTTTTACCTTTACTTTTTTCTAGCTTAGAGATTTCCCCGCTTTTTTCTCTTTGTGCTTTTGTGTTTGTACACATACAACACATTTTCTCTTCTGCTAAATACCTCCTGCATATTAAGGGGGTGTCAAAGGGGGATATACAAAAATTGGTTCTAATCTACAAGGACCTACTCCTTCAGATTTTTCTCTTAGGGAAAGGTGTAGATATAAACACACATTTTTGTTAACTTGCACATTTCAAAACTGTCTGATTCAATTACATAATCTAAGCAGGAGAGTAACTGAGTGATAAATCCTGAAGTTTCCTAGCTCATGCTAGGATTCGACTCATAACAAAAGGTGCTGGTAATTGCCTTTGAAGCCATGGGGGGTCCTGGCCTGTCTAGCTCAGAGTGCGTTTCATTTCACACCCTCTGTAGTTGTGACTGAATGAATCGCCTCTCCGATTCTGTTCCCAACACTGGGAAGTGCAGGATTAGTTAGTCACCTGCTTTCCTTTTGATACTCACTTGATTTAGAGATGAGGCCAAAGCCACATTTTCGCTGATTGGAGAGATTGCAGAAAGGACCACTCTATTTGATTCCAGAAGATTTTGATGTTAATCACCTCGTACATCTGGTTATTTCCTGCAACTCCCATCATGTTCTCACCAATAAAGACAAAAGGAAACAAACTATAGTTTTTGAAAGTCGAAAATGCAACCAAACCATTTTGCATCCTGGATTTTATAAGTGATTTTTTTTTAGGAATGCAACTGTTTGGCATCTATTGGGTCAATAAAATTCAGTAGTATTTTTGTGCCAGTATTTTGGTATCTTTTGGGTCAATAAAATTCAGTAGTATTTTCTGACACATTTTGGTCAGTTACCCAGCTATTTTGTCTACGGGGTAACCAAAATAAAACTTAACATAAGATTTTAAGGTATGGAAAACATATTGCATGTGTTTCCACATACACAACTTCCAAGAAAACTGAAACGAGAGAAATAAGCATAAAGAGATCAGTTTCTCTCAGGCACATGGTGCTGCAGTGTAACAAGCTTTCAGGGCTCCGGGACCCTTGGCTAAGAGTATATTTTCATAGCTGTTAGGATGAATATTCATAATACAGCGAGCTCAGATGTCCCACTACCAAATGCTGTCTTTCCCCAAACATGTTTTCCCTTGGGGTACTCCCATTTCTGCTAGCACCGGAACACGGCGGGGCATCGCTGCGTTCTCCCGAGGAGCACATCCTAGACCAGAAGCTGGAAGTGTACTCATCCCTGACGGGGTGCTGAGCTCGTAGGGATGGGCTCCCCTTCCGGGCCAGTAGAAAGGTGAGGGCATCGTTCCATGAGGAATATTTTGTGTGGACAATGTGTGAAGATCCTATCGGTGGTCCAGGCGAACTGCAGAACCGAGAATCAGGGATGCCTTCCCCTGGTCCCCATTGTGGCCGGTGACAATTTGTAAGGCTCTTGTCTCTGAAAGGGAGAAGTGACAAAATTGATACAGAGGTGTGGTCCTAATGATCCTGGAATATCAAACACGTTTTTAGGACAGGAACCCTCACTCAGGAAGCCAGAAAGTTTCAAATGGAATACAAGATGAGGGCTATGTGGAAGGAATCAGAAGCCTTTTCGCCTGTCAGAGTGCAAACAGATGCTAGATAAGACAGCATCATATCTGAAAAGGATAGGACAATTTGTCTAGGTTTCTGGAAACAAGGATTAGTCCTAAATGCTTGGGTTAGAGACTATAAGCCTTCTTATGACGATTTCATATTAGATTGTATATCCTGAGAGAGAGTGCAGAATTCTAGAGAAAGAGATGGCCAAGTTTAGGACAAAGGCAATAAAACAAAAAAACAAAAAGAAGAAGGTTGGAGTTAGGAAGTATTTAGACTGAAACAGATAGAGTGTTGGTGGTGGGTCGGGAACCACGCTTTAGAGGCAGGAGTATTCCAGGTTATCTGAGTTTTCTGTGTGGTAAAATTTGAACTGTGTTATGTTATACATGCCTTTATATTCTCCACTACCTTTCATCCGAAGAAAAAGAAATACCTAAGGATTGTGATAATAAGTTTGAAGGGTGGAGCCAATTTATAGAAGCCACTTGTTCTTTTCATGCATTCGTCACACACTTTAGAGATTGACAAATGCCGTCTGTACAGGGGGCCATATTATTTCTGTCGGGTGGGGACCCGGTCTGAGAAAAAGGCAGAGAAGCGTGTACCACCACAGTTGGTCAGCAAGGTAGAAGTTTGGGGTCCTGCAGAACCCTCGCTCCCCTCTTCCCCTGTTGGAACATATGAAAAGTTCCAAGCATGTTGGTTTGTTTCTTACAGCAGTTCTGGCCTCTGGCATCCAGCAGGATTGGGTTTGTAATGCCCTTTTCCCTGGTGGGGAGGGGGGATGTAACTGCCTCCACCTGCACCTGTTCCTCCCCTTGGACCTGTCATATACACCATTATCAGATTTATATCCTGAAAATACCACTGATGACATTGGTTGCTGCATAGCCATACCTTTCTGTTCAGAAATGTTTAATCTGTATTAGCAATCTAGGCCATTCTATTTGTGTTTTGTAAATATTTGATATTTTGGTTTGATATCTCAATTATCTACTCGCCAAGAGAGATACAGAAAGTGATTTTTATCATACTGACAGTCTTTACCGAAGCATCTCCAGGTAATGACTCTTGTCTCCCTCAGCCTTTGAGCAGAGAGGTGTTGGCATGAACAGAGAAAACCATTCAGCCAAAAGGCTAACGGGATTGCTTGGAACCCAGGCAATTTAGGCAGGACACCAGATGGGTGGGCGTCTGTCTTTTGCCAAATCATGAGACTGGTGAGTAAAGACTGACTGACTAGTTAGTGAGAGAAGAGAACATTCTCCGAGAGGCTTACCTGGATCAACACAGGCGTGCATATTCGCACACAACGATAGAGATTCTCTTTCCTTATCCCCTCCTTTGAAAACCTATGGGCCTCCAACGTCGACCTCCATCAGAGTAGACAGTATCGTCCTCTGCAGAGGACCTCAGGCCTGCCTTGTTCTGTCTGGTTCCGATGTCACAGCACCAGAACTGTAGTGTTGGAAATGGTCTAGCGACCCAAGCTGCCTTGTGTGCTATCAGCTCAGCCTTTCCTTGATGAAAATTCCCATGCCAGGTGGTTTCTACAGGAATGTGTAAGCATTATTATGTTTCTGCCATGAAACTGTGCGCAGAACCACTTCTAATTTTTTATTACATCTCAGATGTTGTGCTATATGCAGCAGTTGGTGTAAAACTCACCAATCAGTGGTTTTTAAAACTATTGTTATAATTTTGGCTCTGTTTCTTTTTCAAATGGAGTGTTTACATCCTCAGATTTTTAGGTTGAATTGTTTCTAAAATTTGAACTTGAATATAGTAATATACTGTTTGGATGAAGGGTGGTGTCCATTTTTTCTTAAACAGAATTTAGTCTTTGAATCAAATTTTGGTTTTAATATAGCATCTAACCACTTTCTTGAATGGTCATCTTGGTGCTGAATTGTAATCTGCATTTCACAGTTGTTTCCATGGGTATGACAAGGTCAAAAAATTGATTGCAATATGAAGATGTTTAACTCTCAGTGCATTAAGTGTGAGCTGTAAATGTTCTAAATCAAACATTGAAATGTTCTAAACGTTTTAAAAATTACAATAAATTTTCTGATTTTAGCACATGCTTTCTAAGAGCACAAGGCCAGCAAGGTTTTTTGTTTTCGTTGTTTTACTGTTTATTTATTTTTGAGAGAGAAAGAGAGAGACACACAGTGTGAGCAGGGGAGGGGCAGAGAGAGGGAGACACAGAATCCAAAGCAGGCTCCAGGCTCTGAGCTGTCAGCACAGAGCCCAGTGCAGGGCTCGAACTCACGGACCGCGAGATCATGACCTGAGCTGGAGTTGGACGCTCAACCGACTAAGCCACCCAGGCACCCCCAGCAAGGTGTTTTTAAGATGAGTTTATATCTATTTCAGTAAAATGGTAAAGAATTGGTGCTGGTAGAAAGGAGCATGGACATTTTAGCATCATATAGAGGTTTAAAAAAATAGTGTTAAGTTACTTCACCAGAGAAGATACACAGGTCGGAAACAAACTCCTGGAAAGATATTTAGCATCATACGTCATTAGGAAACTATTAAATAGAACAAGAATGAGATACCACCACACAGTGATTAGAACGTTCAAAATCTGAACACTGACAACACCAAGGGTGGTGCTGGCAAGGGGTGTGGAGCAGCCGGGGCTCTCACTCACTGCTGGTGGGGATTCAGGACGGTGCAGCCGCTTCCAGAGACAGCATGACGGTCTCTCACGAAACCATAAGCATACTCTTGCCATCTGATCCCGCAGTCACGCTCCTGGTATTTACTCAAAGAAGTTGAAAACCTGTGTCTGCATAAAACCTGCACGTGGATGTTTCCAGCAGCTTTGTTCGTAATTACCCAAATTTGGAAGCATGTACTGCAGTAGATGAACGGGTTAAACACACACACACACACACACACACACACAAGTACGGTCCATGCAGACAATGGAACATTATCCAGTGCTAAAAAGAAATGAAGAGACATGAAGCCATGAAGAGACATGGTGGAAACTTAACCGCAAATTACAAAGTGGAAGAAGCCAGTCTGAAAAGGCTACACACAGGTGACCCAGCTTTATGACATTCTAGAAAAGGTGAAACTAAGGAGACGACAGAGAGATGGGTCGTTGCCAGGGGCTGAGGGGAGAGGGGGAAGGATGAGGACTTGGAGCACAGAGGGTTTTGAGGGCAACGTAGTTATTCTGTGAGATACAACAGTGGCGGGTGCACGTCAGTTACATTTGTGAAAACCTATGGGAAGAGGGAAGCACGACACCAGGAGCGGACCCGAGTGTAAATTATGGATTTTGAGTGGTAACGGTGTCTCAGTGCAGATTCATAGAGAGTAACGAGCGGACCATGTGCTGGGGGATGTTGACAGAGGCTGGTGTGTGTGTCGGGGGGCCATGCAGGGTATCTGGGAAATCCCTGTCTCTTTCCTTCAATTTTGCTGTGAACCTAAAACTGCCCTAAAATTAAGATTTATTTTAGTTATGTAAAAATACTCCTGCTGTAACTAAATAACAGCACATGAAATGATGGTTTTTAATCCAATGATTGCAAACCATCCTTGCGGCCAAATATTCCATTACACACACACCTCTAAAAAATAAACCAGTAAACTATGTCAAAGTATTTGTTAAAGTAATTTTGTTTCCAAATTATTAAAAATGTTATCCAGTTTGCATCACATTGTATACCTAAAACTGCTTTCAGGTTATTTTATTTTCAGAAGAGTCCGCTAGTCTGAAGAGCCCAGGAAGTGTAATCCCAAAGGTCTATTTTCTGCCATGACATCAATCGTAGCTCTGACTAGTGATGGTGGCGGCTTGGGGTGCATGCTGAAGATTAAACACACACACACACACACACACACACACACACATAAATCAAGCTTCCCAAAAATGGTTTCCCTTTTTTGTCTCATAATAATTGTCATTACTAGTTCCAATGTCATCTGTAACTTTGTGGACCAACATGGTACCTGCTGCTCCGGTGCCTTTGAAAGTTGCACAGAGGAGGGCCAGCCTTGCAGCTGCGGTTGGTGGAAGCCTTGGGTTGCCTCCCAAGTACTTCCGGCAAAGACTGCAGACTTCCCCGGGCAGCTCTCTCTTTTAAGAAGTCTTGATTGCACAGAACCCCGAGGTATAAGAACACTTGTGCCCGTCTGGCTAACAAAATGTTGGAATGAGCAGAGCATATTTGTAGCAGGCGAAGTATGAATTTCCAGGTGTTGCCAATATACACGCCCACCCAAACTGGGCGTGCACTCCTGTGGGGTGCCGTGACACTTTCAGTGTCCAGGTTGTTCCCCTATGTCCTCTCTGTCCTTGAGAAGTGACCCAAGTTCTCATCCACAAAGGATATTAGAAGGATGACTCAGCAACAGATACAGAGCTTCACGAGTTTCCGACCCTTCCTGCAGAGGGGATGATGCTGAATTTTTCATTCCCCATTACCTGCAAGTGTATCTGCCTCCCAGACCATTGTTGTGGAAGCAGACAAACACCAGACCACACCAGGTGTCTGGGCCAGTTCTCATTCTGACTGGTGGGAGCAGAGGAGATCTCTGCCATGCTTGCTCTGGCCTGATGTTGTATGATGGCAGGGTTACATGTCACCTCTGTAGGAGGTATTCCGTCTGTGCAGCTCCAAGTTACAGAAAGTTACCCAATAATAAGATCTAGACTTGATTCCCTAGTAGAACAGCAAGAGTTAGGAGAGACAGGCTGTGTTTACTAATAGCGTTGCTTTTTGAGATACGAAAGACCTATCTAATTGATAACGTATTGTACTCTTCGGCGTATGGTTTTCAGTATGTAATATATTACATTATATTACTTTATTATTATTATTTATTATTATATATTACTTTATATCATACTCTTCAATTCACCCTTCAATTCCTCACTGGACTGTAGCACCAAAACACTTCTTTCAATTAGCCCATATTTCAAAATATGCCTAATACCTATTTTTAAAGGCTCAAACATTGAAAACATTTTCAAATGGTGGTTTGCAACATTTTTAGAAAGAAAAGTTTCCAGACTTATTTATTTATTAGTTTCTTAATTCTGAAATATGGATTATATTTCAAATATATTACAATGGAAAGTATACATGATGGAGGTATGGTTTAAAGGAGAAAGTTAGGACAGATATCCATATGCCTGCCACTGAGCACTAGAAACAATTTTACCAAGATTATTGAAGCCCTGATGACATAGCTAAACATCTTCAGGGGTGACAAATGTGTCCTAAGTTTGTGTGTATCATTATTTTGCTTTGCATTAAAGGTTTACCTCATGTGTATCCCCACGTAATATATTACATACATTTGAAATTTAAAAAAATGAAATCATGCAGTAATTTTCCTTTTGTAACTTTTATTTTTTTTAATGTTTACTTATTTTTGAGAGAGAGACAGAGCGTGAGTGAGGGATGGGCAGAGACAGAGGGAGACACAGAATCTGAAGCAGGCTCCAGGCTCTGAGCTGTCAGTGCAGAGCCTGACGTGGGGCCCGAACTCGTGAACCATGAGATCATGACCTGAGCCGAAGTCAGTCGCTCAACCAACTGAGCCACCCAGGCGCCCCTATGACTTGCTTTTTAAAAACAAAACAAAAAAAAAACTCCCACATTGCATTAAATCACTCTCATCAATGCATGTACTTAGTTCATTCATGCATAATGGTCCATTGTAGAATTATAATGCAATTTATTTGTCCATTTTTCCTATCAATGGATGTTTAGATGTTTTCGATTTTTTTTGTGACACAAAGCTTGAATGCCTTTTAGCGCATATGTGCAAGTTATTCTTATGATATATAACAGCACCATGAAGCTCATTTCTCTAAGCACATCTCTAAATTCAACAGGAAATCCAAAATTGTTTCCTAAAGTAGCTGTGCCAATTTTTACTCCCACCAGTGAGCAAGACTTGATATTGTCAGATTTTTTTTTTTTTTAATTCCCAAGCTGGTGGTTGTGAGATTATATTTCATTGGGATTCTATCTGCATTTCACTGATGATTAATGAGGCTGAGCAAGCATCTTTGTGAGATGTCCACTGGTTTTACAAATGGAATTGTCCTTAAAATTCCTGTGAAATTCCTCTTTCAATCTTGTTTTGCATGTTTCCTCTTAGGATATTTCTGGGGTTTTTTTTTCTGTATTTTTTTCTAAAGGTTGAAAAGTTGTTTTTTATGGTCATGTCTTTTAGTACACATAAAATTGAATACTTTGGCATGGTGTAAAATAGATATCTCATGTTTTTCACATCTAGTTAAGCAATTATTAGCATGCCATTGAATAGATCAGGTTTTTCCCAGGGATCTGCGTAGCCGCCTGGCCTAGCTGTCCCTTTATGCCTCATCTATTTCTGGGCTCTCTGATCTTTTCATGGTGTGTTTTTCTATTCTGGAATTCTAATCATGATAGCTTTCTGTCAATTCTTCATACTTGGTGAAGGGAGAACTCCTACCCTTACCTCAACCTATTTCTTCTTCTTTGGAAATGATCCGGATATTTTTGGGCCTTCAGTTTTTCATATATATTGGCAAACAGATTGCACAGTTGAGGAAACAATATCTAGGAAAAACACAAAAACAATGTCTAGAATTTTTGTGAAATTACATTAACTCTATGGAACAATTTGGAGATAATTGTAATTTTTATGGGATTCAATTTATGTAAAATCATGGCAAAGCTCTCTATGTATTAGACGTGGGGTACCTTGGTGGCTCATTCAGTTGAGCGTTTGATTCTTGATTTTGGCTGAGGTCGTGATCTCACAGTCTGTGGGACTGAGCCCCAAGTTGGGCTCTGTGCTGACAGTACGGGGCCTGATTGGGATTCTCTCTCCCTCTCTCTCTGCCCCTTCTCTGCTCATGCTCTCTCTCAAAATAAATAAATAAACATTTTTTAAAAAAACTATTTAAAAAAACCTCTCCATATATTAGACATATTCAAGGATTTTTTTGTATTACAAATAATTTTATAATATTCTCCAATTATTTCACACATCTTTTAAAATAATTCACATTTAGATAACTAATATATTTAGATCTTCATAAAAAAAAATGTATCCTTAAACAATTTATGATGTTTTGTTGTCGACACCTTTCATTATTTATTTCCATGTCTGAAAGCACCGCTAATGTGTCTTATTAATTCTAATTATATATTTGTGTTTTGGGCTAAAGCCATTGTGTCATTCCTAAATAATGGCATATGTGTGTCTTCTTTTTTAATCCTTGTTTGATTTTTTTTCTAATTATACTGTAGCGGCTAAGATGTCCAGGACAAAGGTGAAGAGAAAAGCAGACCGCCCTGTTTTGTGTACGGACTGCTAGAGAGTAGAGGGAATAGTTGCATTTAACCATAAGACATGAAGATGGTTACCATTTTTTTCTTTAATACAATGTTTATTGGATTAAAGAAGCCGAATTCTGTTCTCACTTTGCTAGCATTTTTAGTGTGATTGTTCAATTTTATCACCTATTTTTTCTGTATTAATAAATGATCACTTAGAGATACCCAGGTGGCTCAGTCGGTTAAGCATCCAACTTTGGCCCAGGTCATGATCTCCCAGTTCGTGGGTTCCAGCCCCGCGTCGGGCTCTGTGCTGACAGCTCGGAGCCTGGAGCCTGCTTCGGATTCTGTGTCTCCCTCTTTCTCTGCCCCTCCCCCGTTCACACTCTGTCTCTCAAAAGTAAATAAAACATTTAAAAAATTTTTTTAAAAATGATCATTTAGCTTATTTCTGTCCTTTGTTGATGTGGTAAATTACCTTATTTTCCTTACACTGATAAACTCGCTGGGACGAGAGTACATTGTTTTCGATGCACTTGTGAGATTGGACACCAGTTTTCTGTACGTAACGCTGCATTACTTTGGTTGTGATAGCTGTAGTTTGTCTCATAAATAAGACTGTTTCCTCTTTCTATATTTTCTGAGATTTCTGTAAGAACGGTTTTGTTTTCTGTACGTGTGGTAGGTTTAACAAAACTCTCTGAGGTTGTTATTTTCTTGGTGGAAATATTGTGAATTGCTGAGTTAATTGCTTTAATGATACAGGGTTATCTATGCTTTTATTTCTTCCTGAGATAGCATTTTGCCAGGAGGATCTTAAATGTCTAATTTGTGTGTTTGCTTATTTATATTTTTATTAATTCCTCACTGGGTTTTTTGGTGTGTTTTGTAGATGTAAACTTTTCAAATTTATTTTAGGTGTGTCTTTTGTAAAGAGCATATGGTTAGATATTTTTAATTGAGGCTGACAGTCTTTGTTTTTAACTGGATGATTCAGTTCTTTCCCATTTATGGTGTTTACTGTATATTTAGATTTATTTCTACCATCTCATTTCTGCTGCTTCTACATTTTACTTTTCTTCATGCAGCCCACTGTTTGCAATAGTTGAGGAATTGGTCTGTCCCCATTTTTATTCTACCCTTTAAAAATTTATAAGTTCAATTTCTGTTTGCTTAAAGTTACCCCAGAAATTTTAACGTGCCCATTTTACTTAATGGAATCAAGATTTAAGTGCTATTCGTACCACACTCTTAGAAAAGTCAAGAATCTTGAATGCTTCGACTGTGCTTAGCTTCTGCAGGTCACATACTTTGCTTTCAGATAGTTTGGTCTTATTCTGGCGAAACATTATTTTATTGCTTCATACACACATTCTTAACTTCCTTCTCTCCATACCTCCTGACGTCGTTTTGTCCATCTGGATTCAGTCTGCTTTTTTCTGAAGTACATTCTTTGAATGTATCTTTGTAACACAAGTTGGTTGGTGATGAAACTCTCAGTTTTTGTCTGAAAGAAAATGTATTTATTTTGTTCTCATTCTTGAGTTCACTGAATATGAAACTCCAGGTTGACAGCTATTTCTTTCTCAGCATTTTGGAGAGACAATTCCCCTGAATGCTGGCATTAGGTGTTTCTGTTCATTTAATTGCCATTCCTCTGTGGGAAACCTGTCTTTCATGTTATTCCGTAACATAAAATATCCTCACTGCCTTTGGGGCTGTAGGGCTTGCCTCAGATTTACAGGTAGGAAGTCAGTGGGCTCACTGGATTTGCACTCCCAAAAGAAGTTTCTGGCAGCTGTCTCTGAATCTGGCCTCTTCCCCACGATCCTGCTTCTCTCTGTCTGAGATCCCCTTTGATAAATCTTAGGTGTTCTCAGTCTGTAATCCATGTTTCTGCACACTTCCTTTTTTATAATTTCTCCTTTTTCCTTTTTCCGGTCCACATTCAGAGAGTTTCTTTTATTCACCACTCCCCCCCTCCCCCCCACCAAGATACACTTACCAGTGCACTCAATTTGCTTAGATTTACACACATACTTGATCTCAAAGTCAACTACTATATTCTGTTTTCAATCTCAGTGATTGTTTTTATTTGTAAAATTTCTGTAGGTCGTTTTTCAAGTCTGTTTCATCATTTAGTGGCCTCTTAAACTTTGCTCATATTTTTACATCCACATTTTCATGATTTGTAAACTTACTTCTTTTATTATGTCAGAAAATGAAAACATCTTCAGTGCTTGCAGTCTGATGCTCCGAATCTCAGCGTGGAGCTCCAGGGTACTTTTATCGCGAGAGCATTTGTGGTCGCTTGTACCACGCACAGCTCTAAGCGGGGTCTGTTTTACGCGAGAATTGCGTTTTCCTTTCCACCCGACACATGACGTGAATTCCAGCCCCTCGTACTAGCCAGCTCGAGGTTATGGGTTTTCCTCCTCGCTACCACCCGAGGCCGAGACCTAGAGAACAAACTTCCCTGGAGTGTCCTTTTTCGGGTTCTGTCCCGTTTACCTGCAAACGTGTCACTCTCCAGGTGTGCCAGATGTCATCGCTCTGGGGCATGGGGAGGAGGGGTGCACAGCTCCCCTCTCACACTGCAGACGCCCTAGGCTCTGTCTCGTCCCCGCCATGCCCTTGCCCGAGCTTGCTCCAGGTCACCTGGGTCTGGTGGCACTTAACTGCAGCAGCTCTTGGCCTCAGTGCCCCCACCTCTTGGAATTCATGCTCACGTTGTTGTGGGGCCTCTGAAGGTTATCCTTACTTCCTGCCAACTGCCAGCTATGTGATGCGTTACAAGAGCTTTTAAAAATACACCCTAGCGCATTTCCTCCGTGTCCCTCTCTGTCCTCTCCCACCTGCCCTCGCTTCTTCCCCCATCCTCTGTCGTGTGTACATAGACATAGCGTGCATCTGTAGACTTATTTCATATAGCTGCCTTCCTTGAATGTTTCAGTGACTCCTCCACCATGATAAATTCAATAAAATTCAGTAGCATTTAAAACAAATTCTCCTAAAGATGATTTTGCAGGCTGTAGTTCTTGTTTTAAATTATGTACACATTCTATACATCTGGATTTCATATTTCTTTCTTTATCCATTTTTCAAAAGAAAAGCTTTCCCAGGCATACTGTGGAAATGACAGCAGCAGTGGCATGTGTTAAAACTATTACCATAACACTCCAAGATCTTCGCAATCACTATCAGACCAGATGATTATTTTCTGTTAAATTTAGATCAAAATAATCTAGAAACTCTTCCTCCTTATTTTAAAGGGTATGTTGTGAAGTTAACACTATAGCATATAAATTCGATTGCACTTTTCCTGCACATACACCACATACAACCTCACATTTTGTCTAACGTACTTATTTTGTTATTGTAGAGTATTCGGTATAGACCTTTCACGTAACTTTTATCGTTATGGAAGCATTCCAAACATGCCGAAAAAATGCAGAAAATGTTGTCGGCTGTGCTTGTGTGTCCTCCACCAAGATGAACAAATTGCCACCGGCTTGCCCATGTCTCTCACATACTCTGTCACCCACACTGTCTCTTTTTTCCCATCCTTCTGTGTTTTTAGGTCTTCGTAAAACTGAAGAGCTACAGCTCCAACTTGACATGACTCTTTTCACTCCTCACCTGCCCCAGGACTAACCGCTATCGGGAATTGTATTTTTGACTTTTCTCTCTCTGTGTCTGCGCTTAGAGCACGCAGACATGCATCCATAAATAATAGACACAGCGGTGTTTGTAAAATGCACATACATGTTTTATCTTGTTTATGTCTTTTTGTGACTCTGTTTTCTCCTCTGTACTTCATAATTGGGAGACTTAGCTCTGCAAATATAGATTCGGTTCATTCATTGGAGCTGCTCTCTGAAATGCCACTGCATGAATAAAACGTGTTATTATGTACCCACCTTATAAGTGACAGTTATGTTGTTTCCACTTTTCTTCCAGTTCAAACACCACCACAAATAGTCTGTACACATTTACTGGTGAGCGTGTATGAGTGTATGAGACTATTCTCTAGGGCCCACGAGTAACCTCAAGAATGGTTTAGAACAGATGCATTTAAGACTTACCAGGTTTGCAAAATTGCCATCTCAAGCTCCTAGACAATTTACACTCTCTCAAACAGTGCAGTCTTAGTTCCTCCATTTGTGTCAAATTGTTCTTATCAGACATTAATCTGTGCCTCTCATTGGGGTATTTAATTGTATTTTATTAGGCCTGTTTATATTTCTCTGATGGCTACTGAAACCGGTCACTTTTTATAAGCTTTTTGGCAATTCCATTTCTTATCCTTGACTCTCCTTTTTTGTCTAGTTTCCTATTGTTTTTACAGTTTCTTTTTCTGTATATTTGTAAGAATTCAATATATCCTGTATAATAATCCTTTCTTGTTTATATAGACTGTAGACAAACTTTTTTAGTGTGTGGTTTATCTTATTCAGTTGGTGATTTTATTTTTCACGGGTATGGTTTGAATTTTAATAAAATCAAACATTGTCAGTCTTTTGTTTTCCTGTATATTGTTTGCTTCCTAAGATTTCCCTGAGAGAAAAGTCTCCTTCCCCAAATGTAACAAAGACGTTTTCCTACTTTTACTTCAAAATCATTATAATTTAAAAAAAAAATTTTTTTAATGCTTATTTATTTTTGAGAGAGAGAGAGAGAGAGAGAGAGAGAGAGAGAGAGAGAGCATGAGCAGGGGAGTGGCAGAGAGAGAGGGAGACATAGGATCCGAAGCAGGCTCCAGGCTCTGAGCTGTCAGCACAGAGCCTGATGCGGGGCTTGAACTCTTGAACTGAGAGATCACGACCTGAGCTGAAGTTGGACACTCAACCGACCGAGCCACCCAGGTGCCCCTATACCTTTTAAGAGCCATGTTTTCCAATTGTGCTGGCATTTGCAAATGCCATTGATTAATGTACTTTGACTGCCACAATGGATACAATTCTCTTATTAGTTCTAATAGTTTTCTGTAGCTTATTTTTAATTTTCCAAGTAGAAAATCATATGCTTAGTAAAATAGTCAGATTTTACGATTCTTTTTCAGTCTTTATAACTGATATTTCATTTGTGGGTATTATTGCATTGTCTAGAACCTCTGGATGATGTTAAAAAGTAACGGCCTTGTTAATCACCTGTCTTGTTGCCGACTTGTCCTAGAAATGATTCTAAGATCTCACCGTTAAGTAGTATGGCTATGCAGACGTTTGGAATACCCTACCTGTGAGTTAAGGAAAACACTTTCTTCAGTCTTCCATACCTATAACTCCTTAGAACACCTGCCAGTACTGTGTATAGGTGTTAACTTTTATCAGAGATTTTTTTTTAATCATAAAAGATTACCATATTTTAGTCTTCTTAATTTGTTAATGAGCTTGCTGATGTGTAAGGTGGTTTGCTGTTGCTGTTTGTGGGCTGTTGAAATCCCAGTAAGGTGTAAAGGGATTGAGAGATTGTCGGCAAGGCTAGTTTTTGGGTCAAAGTAAAGGCAATTTAGATGTTACATTAGGTTAATACTTAACCATTAACTTACTGAAATAAAAAAATCAAAATTTAAACCATAATGTAAAGGTATTTTTATAGCCTTATTAAATACCTTTAAACATTTCAAACTATGTAAATGTTATATATTCAAATTCATTTTTAATCATCTCAGTTGCCTGATAGATTTGCATTCCCAAGCTCACGGGTGGATATTAAAAATCTAATAAACTAATAAAGACAGCAATTTTTAATTTCCCTTATCTGTTTCAATACCGTTTACAAACTTAACAAGGTTTCAAATCATAACATATTAAAAATGTTTCACTTGTATCATTTTAAATTGGAATTAAAAATGTCATCTTGTTATATATTTTAATACGCTAATGGATGAATTTAAATACTTAAAATACATTTTTTTCCTGTTTCTATCAAAATTATTGATCTACAAGTTTAATTCACTTTGTCTCTATTAATCCCATAATTACTCAGGGTAGACAGACACACTTAACCACTAAGGAAAAACTTGTATCATCTTAAAGAATTGTGGGGTCACTTTCCCAAGGGAACTGTGGGTGTCACCCCAGACTGAGGGTGTTCGATGTCAGATCCAGTGCTGTAGACATCCAAGGATTTTCTTCCACTCCCACGCTCTAATTCTGAAGCCCTTTTCGTGGTCACTGTGTCATGTGTCACAGGCAGGGATTGCCACTCACCCCATTGCTAAGTCTGAGTTATAGCATTTCAAAAATTCTAAGTTTCCAGCCGTTTGGATAATTGCTTCTTAGTTGTCTATATGATTTCTGGCCACGGGGGCCCCTATGCTATGAACAAATAAATGTTATGTGGTAAACGTGGGCTATCTCTTATGGCTCTGATTTGCTGTCTCATTTACTAAGGTCATTTTATGAGAGTGGAGAATTAAATTGATAGAATTCCTGCTATTAACCCATATCTAGTTTGATATTATCTAAATCAACCATGTAGTATCATCATTTTTTGAAACATGGGTTCAGTCAGTATGCTAATATTGTAGATAAGAATTTTTACATTCATATTTGAAGGTGAGATTGTTCTAGAACTTTCCTTGCACATACTAACTCTCTTGGTTTGAAATCAAGGTCATTCTAGCCTTGTTTAATGAGTTGGGGAGATTTTCTGTCTTTTTTATCTCTTACTTGCCAAGTTTGTAAAAAATTGGGACTACATTCCTTGAAGGTTTGGAAAATATTACTTAAGCTCCTCTGGTCCTAGTGGTTTTTATTTATGGATACATTTTTACCTACTGATTTAACTACATGGATTTGAAAGCTCATTTCAATTTTCTATTTTTTCTCTTATACCTTCTGCAATTTATGTATTTTTGAAGTTGTCCATTCTATGTAAAAGTTTAAATTATGTAAAAGTATAACTTATTCATAAAAATATATTTTTCATTTTTAAGTATATGAGTTACCTGCCTTAATTTAACTTCTCTTGTTATTTACATACACTTTTTCTTTATTTTTATTTTTAAACTTTTTGAGAGTGTGTCTTTCTCAAACTTTGTAAAGAGTAAATTCTCCGCTTTTTAACCCTTTATACTGATACACTGTTTTCTATTTCATTAATTGTGCTCTCATACTTAGTACTCTGTTATGCATTCCAGATTTTGAGGTTTATGTACGGTAACTTAAAATTTTTTTTTGTTGTTGAAAATTTTACTCAGTAACTTTGTTATTCTAGTTTCCTAATATAGGCATTTAATGGCAACCTGTTTTTCTCCCAAATACAAATTTAGTCATATCATATGAGCTTCTTTTTTTAAACACTGCTTACATTGTTTTTGCGGAGTTATGTTATCTATGGTGGTGTTCTTTGGTCAATGGATTATTTAGAAGAATTTTAGGATTTCTGAATTATTATTTTTTCTATTTGCTATCTTTATTATTTTGGATTTCTTCTGTTAAGAAATCTATGTTTAGACTAAAAATTGTTCTCTCTAGGTAAGATCTTTTTCTTTCTTTGTCGTTTTACTTTCCATGTGGAAATTCTCTGTGGCTTTGACGTTTGTTCCCGCCTCCATTTTCTCTAACCTAGTTTTCCAGAACACCACTGGCACAAATGCTGAGCTGTGTCGTCCCACCCCACCCACCTGACGATGATCTTGTCTCGCCGACCCCTTGCCAGTATTTCCTGGCATCATTCAGCACTGTCTCCCTGTCTGTCTTCTTCCGAGTCTCTCTTTAACTGTATTATACCTGCTTTTAGATCCATCCATTAAGATTTAAAGGCTGTATTTTTTAATTTAAATGCTACTGGGTTTCTGTTATTCTTTTTTCATTGTGTCTTATTCTTCTTTTAGGACTTCGATCATATTTATGACTTAAAGCATTTTAATTATATTCTTTTTATTGTGTGTTATGCTATTTTACTTTTTTAATGTTTATTTATTTTTTAGAGAGATACAGAGTATGAGCAAGGGGAGGGGTAGAGGGAGAGGCAGACACTGAATCCAAAGCAGACTCCAGGCTCTGAGCTGTCAGCACAGAGCCCGACTCAGGACTGAAACTCATGAACTGTTGAGATCATGACCTGAGTCGAAGTCGAGTCGCTTAACCGACTGAGCCACCCAGGCGCCCCTAATTATATTCTTTTTAAAATAGTCTTTCAGATTTCCATCTTAGTATTTCAGATCATTGAGTTTCAGTCTTGACTTGAGTTGTACACGCTGTCACTGATGTTATGTTGGAAGGCTGTTTTCTTAGTGAAGGTCCCTTGTGGCCTGGATCGTTGAACATCTCCCTTAGTGGATTTCTATTTGCTTTTGCCAAGAGCCCCAGGCAAGCAACTGGCTTGGGAATAATTCTTAAGTTCATGTCTTAGCTTGGTGGTTTCTGGGCCTTGTAAGTAGTGTAAATACACTTGCTCAAAACATATTCGAGGTGCATGCTTATGGTTTCAAATTCTACCAACTTTTTTTTCTTCCCCATGACTCAGGCTGAGAAAGGCCTCAGCGTTGTCTTCTATGTGTGCCTTTCATAGTATTTTAGTAAATTAAATGTGTTCTGATGCTTTTGCTCATAATTTCATAATGTTTCTTGCAAGAGGGTTTTTCTTTTGTCATTATATCCACAATGCTGGCCCTGGACATCTACATATGCGTCTTAACCCAATTGGAAGCTAAAACTATTAAAACTACTAGAATGTCTAAAACATTAATGATTTACTTATCTCTACCATGCCCCTAATGACTAATGAAATTCTAAAAGGTTTTATGTTATTCCATTCCTCTTTCATTTCCATGACCACATTGGTTAACAAAATCTGTGCATTTATTGCCCTAACAATAAGGAATGTTTGGGTGCCTCAGGTATGCCGTTATCTACGTACTTTTGAAGCAATAAGTACTTGCAGCACCTGGAAGGCCCTGTCGGTTAAGTGTCCAACTCTCTTTTTTTTTTTTTTTTAATTTTTTTAAACGTTTATTTATTATTGAGAGACAGTGAGAGATAAACCATGAGCATGGGAGGGGCAGAGAGAGAGAGGGAGAGACAGAATCCAAAGCAGGATCCAGGCTCCGAGGTGTCAGCACAGAGCCTGACGTGGGGCTCAAACCCACAAACCGCGAGTCCATGACCTGAGCCGAAGTCGGACGCTTAACTGACAGAGCCACCCAGGCTCCCCAAGCGTCCAACTCTTGATTTTGGCTCAGCTCATGATCTCATGGTTTTGTGAGTTTGAGCCCCCTGTCAGGCTCTGCACTGGTAGTACAGAGCCTCCTTGGGATTCTCTCTCCCTCTCTCTCTGTCCCTTCCCCACTTGCACTGTCTCTGTCTTCTGTCTCTCTCAAATAAATGAATAAATAAATAAAGTTTAAAAAAGAAGCAATAAGCACCAGCGAAATAGTTATCTACCCTACAGCTACAGAGGGTCAGTTCAAACGCAGTTATCCGTGCGAAACTGGGATGCCCAAAATCTTTATTAGTGTAAACTAGACGAGTGTTACTGAGCTGTTACATATTTTAATTATTGTATAGGTAGCATATGAAAGTCAAGGCATACAGCCACCAGATACTACAAAGACTGCACTTAGAAAATGACCCATTTCCCCATTTAAGAAAGCTGCCTTTTCATAACTTTATAATAACACAGCCATATATAAGATAGTATGCAGGGTCCCATGCCTGAGAATACATAAAGTAATTTGTTTTTGTTTTTTTAATGCTAAAACACATTTATTTTGGTAAGTGATGAAGTCTTACTCGTTAAGAAATGTATAACTTTCTAAGTAAATATGTCCTTTCATCCCACTGAGACATTATTTCTTGCCTTTGGACAAATCAGTCCTTATAATTTCTCTTTTAAACCTTTCTAAGTGTCCAAAACAGCCTGGGAAATGTGTCTCAAAGCTGGCGAAAGCCTGGCTTACACACCAGACTAAGGCCACAGTCGGAATGTGGTATTAGAAAGAAGGATTAGGCGGGATGTGAGAAAAACCACAGGTGCTCAAACTGTAGGGCCTCGTGGAGCTCCCTGTGTGGGAAGCCATGCTGCCCGGGAAATACCCAAGGACAGATGTGCTTTGCTGCTGCTTAGATTTCTGGCTTACCCTTTTCTTCTTTCACAGCTTGCTCTTCTAGGATCACGTATAGTGTCTGTAAAGCCCCGGTGCCATCTTGGTACATTGTAACGGAAGGCACAGCGACAGCCCAGGGCGTGGGCTAAGATGGGGCGGCTCCCTTTCGTATTCTCCCTTCCAGAGCTCCGTTGTTGTGTTTAGAGTGTCCTGCCTCTGCAGTATCCTCCTTCCCTACTGGGTCTTGATGTCTCCTCGCTAACCAAAACCCACCATTGCAGGCCTCTCCAACTCCCGAGATCAACACCTACAAAGAATCTAAGTTCTAAATTACGTTTCATCTCTCCCCATGAAAAAAATGAAGTGAATTATTTGGCCCTGTATAAATAATTTTATAAGCCTAAAAATTGAGTCAACTTTTTCTCAACTTTTGTTAACCCCAGTGACCACTTATCATCAAAATATATCAGAATCCTTTCTTCCTGTCTCCTCATCATGGAGACCCATGAAAGAAATTCACCAAGATAGGTTTGTCCCAACAACCAGGGTGGATACCAAACCTGGGCACTCTGAGAAATAAGACATCCTATGAAAAATAATGTCAGAATCTGCAGAGCCAGAGTTACAGGTTAAATACAGCCACATAAATATGAATTTTGAGCCAACAAGATAAGATCAATGAGAAGTGATATTAGAATCAGTTATGGGATATTGTTGGTGGAGTAAGGAGTTACTGATGAAAGGGAGCATTTCCCTCAAATAATTTTGAGCCCAAAGGAACAAAAAACAGAGGAGAATCATACAGTTCTGGAGACAAGTAGAATTGAACCAATTTTTGTCTTCAGACATAGCCTGAAATAAAATGCATCATCACATGTAGCCAGTATTGAAAACAAATGGAAAAAAAAAATGTAGTTCTCACAAATGGTTACTTACCTACATCGCGAGAAACTGACCCTTCCTTCTGGGTTAGGGCAGATGTATGCGATTTGCTCATAGTCCCTTTGAGCATATACTTTCATTTCATTGCATTAGCAGGGGTTCCTCTGTTTCTGAGTTAAAGAGTCTCTATCCTGTCTAATTTCCTTTTCGTGATTTTAACCTCCCCTCCTATCTCAAAAGCCAAATTTACTGGAGTTGACAGTCTAATCCGATGAAAAAGAAAATTGTGTGTCCTCACATACGTAGTCAAACCATCCTTGAAGAGTTACATCAAAATAGAGACTAGAAACTGGTTTTTATTGCTTGGCAAGCTTGGTAAAATTTGTGAACCAGAATAATATTCCAGACCAAATTCCTTTGTCTTTCTTGTTAGCTCTCTAGTGTTTGGTGAATATAGCATTCATACACACTTACATTCACACACATGTACATGTGCACATGCATATACATACACGGACAGACACACACACACACACACACACACACACACACACACACACACACTAAGTCTCAAAAATAACCTGGCCGTTTTTTTCTAGCATGAAGTATAAGTTAAATTAATAAAACAGGCTTAACTTTTGGTTATATGTGCTTATAGAGTTGGTGCTGAAAACTCTCAGGTGGTGTAGGAATGGGAAACCTAAATTTGAGGTCTTCTCCAGTAGTGACAGGGAGCATAACATTGACCTTGCTGCAGCTCACTTACCAGCTCACTTGTACAAAACGGGGATGATAATGGTATCTTTCTGGGGCACCCAGTCCATTAAGTGTCCAACTCTTGGGTTCAGATCAGGTCATAATCTCACCATTCATGAGTTCAAGCCCTGCATCAGGCTCCACCCTGAAAGCACAGAGCCTGCTTGGGATTCTCTCTCTCTCTCTTTCTCTCCCTTCTCCTGCCCTGCTCATGCTCTCTCCTTCAAAATAAATAAGTAAACTGAAAAAAAAAATTATGGTATTTTCCTCTTTGACTGTTGACAGACTTTCCCCAGGTCAATGTATTGAGAGCTGAATCGAGGCTGTCAGAAGCCACGGCACATGAACTTCATTTTACTTCTCTGTAGACCTCGTCACAAGAATTGTAGGTTAGGCTTCCTGACAGTCATGTCAGAGCTCTTGACCGCCGTGCTCGCTCTTGCACCACCTGGCACAACACCAGGCACAAATAAGACGGAGAACAGATGTGCATCGACTGACTTTCATAGCACACGACTGTTCATTCCCTACTGTATTTCTGGCCAAAGGAAGGAAAGTCACAGTCACTCTTACTGCCTATTAAATGTTTAATTCTCCTGGGGCGCCTGGGTGGTGCAGTCGGTTAAGCGTCCGACTTCAGCCAGGTCACGATCTCGCGGTCCATGAGTTCAAGCCCCGCATCAGGCTCTGGGCTGATGGCTGAGAGCCTGGAGCCTGTTTCCGATTCTGTGTCTCCCTCTCTCTCTGCCCCTCCCCCGTTCATGCTCTGTCTCTCTCTGTCCCAAAAATAAATAAAAAAAAAAACGTTGGAAGAATATAAATGTTTAATTCTCCTGCAGAGCTGACTCGGTCACAGGCAGGCTATATTTCTGTATTGCATGTTTCATCGATGTGAGCTGGGGTTACACTTTAAAGTAGAAGTCCCTTCTAATCACAGGAAATATACTTTTAGTTCTAAATCAATGACTAGTTCAACATGTGAAATTTGCTTTCTGGTTTCAAGTATATCTCATTGGCCTAGACAGCTTGATATTTAAGATGATCCAGATTCCCTTTGTTTCCACTCTGTTCCACACCTATTAAACAGATGCTTTGGCAGAAGATGTTTGGAACATACATATACATCTACACACGCATGTGTACAGTACGGATTCACGTTGTCCACACGACCTGCCACTCATGCTTGATCGGGCGTGGCGTTTATGTTATTTTCTATCCCTTGGCAGTGAAACTTAACAGGAGGAAGTGACGCAGCAATGGGGTTGTTAATGCCACCCAGGCCCCAGAGCGTTTCCTCCAGCACGTGCCAGTAGAAACTCAAGTTTAAGAGTAAATGTTCTTTGAGCGACTTGTGGGCAACTGTGATTATTCAGGAACAAACACAAGTTCATGAAAGAGAGGAAATAGAGGAGGAAGGAGGAGGCCGAAGAAGAAGGAGAAGGAGAAGGAGAGGAAGAAAGGGGGAGCCAGTGACAGGCACTTTACTTGCAATAAGGAGCCAGAGAACCAGAGCCATGCGAGCACGTTGAAGTTTGTTTCCCCCTCATTTTCTTTGAAAGCTCTTTGACTAGATTTGGTGATGAAGGGTCGCTATGTAGGTACTAAAGTCAATGAGTTTTTAAAATGAAAACTCACATTGAAAAGAGACAGAGGAAGGGAATTATAAAGAATTAGCTTTCAGTTTGGCAGCAGAGGAAATGGGATCTGTTTATAGAAGTAGACGTTGAAAGCACAGGGCTTACTATTAATATCTACAAGCATTACCTAACAGATTAGCTATTTTTGTTTCCAACAGCGGCTCCTAAATTTGTCCATAGATTAAATGTTTTCCTCGGAGGGCATGATGTAAGTCCAAAAACATCACAGTGGTTGATGGGATGTTTAACAAATGCACTTGGACGCCGGCCCTCAGTTACCAGACACTAGTAACTCAATCGGCCATTTCTCATTTAGAGATTCACTCTTCCCCAGGTTCAGCCCACCTCCACCTAGAAATCTTAATCACGGACAGTAGCAGAAGCATTTGCTGTTCTTGCTGGTGGCGCTGGAGAGTGACAGTGCTGTGGCGGGTAAGCGGCCTTGAGCAGAGACACTCTGGCTCCTGGCCGCCATGAGCATGGGACACCACCGCTGGTAGCTGTGGGCTGACACGAGTCGCTCGGCTGTGATGCCCTGCCATCAGAGTAGAGTTTGATCATTTTTTATGCAGAGTTTTATCTTTTTCTTCCAGACACTTTCTTCCGCCAAGTAGCCAGCAGCAGAAGAGACTAGGGAGGAAGGGGACAGGCAGCAGGGACCGAGAAGTCCTGTGAAGGGTGAAGGGGAGGGTGAGGCAGGCTGACGGAACAGCAAGGTGGTTCTCTAAGAAATCCCAGCCTTCCCTTCCCCTGTCTCCTGTTTTCATCGATCCCCCCCCCGCCCCTTCTCCCGCTGAGCACCGTTTGGTCACTGGCCTCAAGCAGCATTTCACAGGACAGCTGATCCACAGCAGTCACGCAACGCGATGGTATTCAGGCAGGGGCAAACTCAGTGTAGGGGTTTGAGAGGATCCAACCCACTTTGGGCGCAGTGGAGAGAATGCATTTGGCAGGAGCTCAGGTCTGTAACATAAGAGCATAGTCATCTCATAGCCGCCCGTGTGCAAGACACTTACTAAGGCTCTGGAAGCCCAGTAACTTAAGTCCCCTTTGAAAGGGAACCATAATACAGAGGATGATGTGCCTACATCTTAATTTGGTCTCCATGATGCTTCCTTGATTTCTAAAAGAGCTACTCCCCAGGCTCCATGGGAAAGAAGCTCTGGGGTATGTCCTGTAGATGCTCAGACCCTGGCAGCGGGCAGGGTCTCCATGCTGTGAGCTGCAATCCTGTCCTACAGGCCTAAACCAGATGCACCTCTCAGTGTCTACCAAGACCTGCACCACACGTGTCCAAGTCCCATCCAGATGACCAGGCACTGGAGACACTGAGGTCATTTTGGATGTGCTTCTATAGTTTGCCTTGGGTTTTCTCTCTATCTCTGGGTCTCGATCGATGCAATGTGCCCATCTGCCTTGTTCAGCACTCTGATCCTAGGGTCTGCACAGCATCCGGCATAGAGTATATGCTTAATGAACACTTGTTGAGTGGATAAATCCATGACTGCCTGAATTGGCAACAGCCTACCTAATACTGAAAGATAGATATCTGTGACAGGCAGGTAATGCATCTCCCTAAAGATGTAGGAGAGAGAAATTTTCATTTTCCTCTACCCATCTCAGGTTCATTGGTGGAGGCCCTGCCACGTAGGCTGATAGAGGACAGATTAACAAGAGAAAACCAAACCAGTTTGTCCATGCGGGCATTGCGCACATACTTGAGCTAACCTAGTGATAACTCAAAAGGATGGTTAGAATTTGGGCTTATAGAGCATCTTCACAAAAGAACAATAAATCTGTAGAGAAGTGACAAGATGAAGGAAAGGAATTTTGAGTTTCTAGGGCAACACATTACAGGAAGGCAAATATATCGGGAACTAATGAGAACTAAAGGCTGGTTAGTGAGTTTGTTAAATAGATTCCTCCAGTGCTGTCTCTGGGCCAGTGAGGATCTAGAGTCATCTCTGCCAATTGGTTTTTGTCCTTCCTGGTAGAGAAGGGAGAGGGAGACACCTTTACAAATTTATGTCCCCCTTTTGGGCAAATGGTGGAAGGCAGAGAGCTTTTCTTCTATTTGCTTCTTCTCAATTATCTTCAGCTCAAATAGAGTAAACTTTACGGCACAGTGACATAGTCTTGGGTGGCATATTCTGCTCCCCTTCAATACCTACATCCTAATATAACCAGATCTATGACTATGTCAGGTTATGTGGCAAAGGATAACTATGCTTGTGGTTGGAATTAAGGTTGCTGGTCAGCTGACCTTGGGATGGGAAGGGTATCCTAGGTTGTACTGGGGGGGCCAGTGTAATCACAGGGGTCTTTCTGAGTGAGCCAGGGAGGCAGAAGCGTCAGAGTCAGGGAGAGATTTGAAAATCCTGCACTGTTGGCTTGGAAGCTGGAGGAAGGGGCCATGAGCTAAGGAATGCAGACCGACTGTAGAAGCTGGGAAAGACCAGGGTACGGACTCTGTCCTGAAGCCTTTAGAATTTACCTCAGGGAGCCCCAGTCTGGGTTGCTCACCTCTGGAACTGTAAGAATATTCTGTTGTTTAAAACCACTGCCTCTGTTCCAATAGCGATAAGAAAGCTATCAGGCATTCTTGTGTGCAGATCTCACCTCTTGAAAAGTTGTGTATTTAAAACATCTTTTTTGGTAACTTCCATATTCTTTCTTATTATTCCTTTTGTGCTACTTAAGGCACTGTTATTTTCCCCTTGTAATTAATTCATACTATTCAAAAACTTACTTATAAAATCTCCGGAGGAAATTATTTCATTTTAATATAAAACTCTGGCAGTTTGAAACCTTCTATGCTTAATTAAATTAAATACCTTTTGACTCTCAGACCAGGATTGTAGCTACTGCATGTTTCCACATACGCCCAAAGCGTGGGGTGGCTGATAGGGTATCTGAGCCCATGAAGGAAGATTTGACCAAATCGAATTATGCGGTCAGTTTGGCTTTGGTAATGCAGTTTAACCAAATGAAATTTCAAATAGCTTGGTATTGGTACTAGAAGACATTTTATTTCAGATGAAAAAGATCATCCTTAGAAGTTAGAACCGTGAGCCTTTCGTTACCTCCCAGAGAATAAACTCCTTACTCAACCAACGTTCACTGGTCGATAATTACTGTTGCTCTTTTTTTTTTTTAATGTTTATTTATATTTGAGACACAGAGAGAGACAGAGTGTGAGTGGGGGAGGGGCAGAGAGAGGGGGAGATACAGAATCTGAAGCAGGCTCCAGACTCTGAGCTGTCATCACAGAGCCCAACACAGGGCTCAAACCCATGAACCGCAAGATCATGACTTAAGCCAAAGTTGGACGCTTAAGTGACTGAGACACTCAGGCGCCCCAATAATTACTGGTGCTCTTAAGAAGGGCTTCACAGTGCATCCATTACAAAGTGCTTGCCCTGCAGATGATGAAAATGAGGCCCAGAGTGGGGAGTTGATGTGCATGAGGTTGAACGGGCAGCTGGTGGCAAAGTGAGTCTTAGATCTCAAGCCAAGGAGCCAATAGGTTGCTGTCCTTTGCTCCATAGCATGTGTTACTGCCCTATATTTAGACACTTAATCCACCCCAGAAACACGGACATCACGACAATTTCTTTTGTTCACCCATGGAAGCAGTATTGTTGAAATGTCACCTCATAGAATCAAGGCATAAGTTCATCACTCTTACCCACCTACATTTCTTTGCTCTCACGTATGTTCATGTTCACAGCAAACACTTAGAGAAATGCAGCCTTCCAATATTCAAGGGCTTCATGAAAAATCTCATTTCCTATAGAGATATTATATAAAGTTCACCAAGCTGATGTAGAAAGCAACGATGTATTGAGAAAAATACCAAGAAATGGAAAAATAGTAGTGAAGACCAGATTCCATGAACTGAAGCAGAGAAGAAAAGCTTTTTACTTTTGTAGCCTTTTCTCCTAATCATGACTTGTGCTAACACCATGTAAGGGATAATCTGGAAACACATTGAGCTGCTACAGCATCAGTATTGGTGTCCCTGTCCCCCAGCCCCTCTTCATTTTGAAATCCCACCCAAATATTCTGCAAGCACGGGACCAGGAGCAGCTTCAGTCTCTCTTAGCAAAGAAAGCACCTCCGTTCTTGACTGAGTTTTCTATCTTCTCTGTCTGACTCTGCACCCGCATTGAAATAGGATGGTATAAATCAAATCTTCTAGGCTGTCTCTCAGACAGACTTGGGAGACAGCTCTCTGAGTAATGAACTGAGGGGAATTTAGTAGAACAAATCAACATACAAATGCACATTCGGAGGTGATTTATATGTGTCTGCATGACAGTCCCACAACATTTCACAACATTAAAATGGAGGAAGAAAAATAGAGGAAGTGGTAAGAAAAGTCAAACCTTGCAGGTTCAGCCATTAACCCCCACGTTCACTTCAAACAGGTTGGACATCATTGTCCCAGTCTCCCGAACAGATTTCTGTGCTCATTACCTGACTGATGGGTTTGAAATCGTTTTTAAATGCACCAAACCTGATCCATATGGTGCTTTGGGAACAGAACGCAGTAGCTAGGGAAATGCTGGTTGCTGTTAACGAGCATACCCACAGACACGCTGAGTGGCTCTGAAGTGATACAGTCTATTCTTCCTCAGAGAACACACAGAAATGGGTGTTCCTGGCTGGTCCTGGTCGTGGCTCTCCTCCAGGTGGTGATTCAGAGACCAGGGTCCTTACCTCTATGGCTCCACCCACTTAAAGTTCATCCAGCGGCCATGCTCATGTACGTGAGGGTGGTTATGGGGAATACTGAGCATTGAGGATTGTGCCTTAAAAGCTTTATTTTCAAAATAAAGAGCATGTTGAAAGGGGTGTGCATCACTTCTGATCATAGGTAATTGGCTGTAAATTTGTCCCCGACCATAAAAAAAAGCCTGAAAAATGTGGTCAGTATTTTATTTTTTACCATAAATTCTCTCTTGGACTCATTAAAAGGAGAAATTCTGAATCACTAGGAGTTTGAGGAAAAATGATAGAAATTTAAAGAATTGCTCTATTAAAAATATATTGATGAGGAGCACCTGGGTAGCTCAGTTAAGCGTCTGACTTCAGCACAGGTTATGATCTCATGGTTCATGAGTTCAAACCCTACATCTGGCTCTGTGCTGACAGCTCAGAGCCTGGAGCCTGCTTCAGATTCTGTGTCTCCCTCTCTCTCTGCCCCTCCCCTGTTCGTGCTCTGCTTCTCTCTCTCAAAAATAAATAAACATTAAAAAAAATTAAATAACTGTATATATTGATGAAAATAAGTGGCCTAATATTGAATAACTATTATTTGCACATCCTTTCCTTCAGAAAGAGACTACTGTTGAATGCAGACAGTCGTGTTCTTAGTTCCTCACTTTTTTCAGTACTTCGCCAAATTTGGGGCAAAATCATTTGTGAATATTAGAAAGAGGAAGATAAACATGCAGATGATACAGTCCTGGTTCTGAACAAGGAGTGACTTCAAGAAGTAAATGACGTTAGCGACCACTTCCTGTCAGCAGGAATTGTTCAATGTCAGTTGTACTAAAACAGCATTGTCATTTTGGGGGCACTTTTTAGTATAGAAACAAAAAACATTAAACTCTGTTCACCAGGTTGAGTCATTTGTTGGGCTTAGTTGGACTTTCTAGATAATATCCTCTTAGATTACTAAGAACTGGCACCATTCATTCATTGAGCCAAAAAATATTTATTGAGACCCAATTAAGTGTCAGAGGATATGCTAAACACAACATTTATGCCTAAAAGACGTGTGATCTTCTACAGAAGTGTCAGTTTGCTGTTTATTAGTTTCCTTGCTTGTGTTCGAGGCGAAGGATTGATCATTCCTCTCTTCAAATGGATTCAGAGCTAATAGTCACACCCATGTGGTAGGGGCCACAATGATGAGGTGCTGTGGACTGGACGTTTGTGTCTCCCAAATCCGTATGTTGAAGCCTCAGCCCTGGTGGGATGGTGCTTGGCGGTGGGGCCTGAGAAGTTACTAGGCTTAGATGAGGTCGTGAGGGTGGGGCCCCCATGGCGGGATTAGTGCCCTTACAAGGGGAGGAGACCCCAGAGCTCTCTGGCACTTTGCCGCGTGAGGACACAGCACGAGTGCCCTCCCCAGGAACTGAGTCAGCGGCACCTTGATCTTGGACTTCAAGCCTCCAAAACTGAGAAACTCCCAGTTTTAAGCACCCCCAGCCTGTGGTATTCTGCTGTAACAGCCTCGGCTGAGACATGAGCCTTTTGTGGAGTTACAGTGGATGTTTGACAGAACAGAGGGCCTCTCTTGGGAGACGTTGAGGTCATGTCTGGCTACTGGAGGACTTGGGCCCTACTTGATAAAATGCAAGGCTCTCCATGACATGGAGGCAAAACCAGGCCATGTCAGTGTTTATAATGGAATGCAAATATGACCAAAACCATATTCCTTTTTTTTTTTTTTTGTAATATAGCTGGATCTCATGAAAAGTGAGCTGTGAAACAGGGGCCTATAATTGCCTCTTGGTAAATGAAGGGATGTCAGAAGTTGTGCCAACTGGGTATGTAAGCCAGGGGCGAGCTTGAGAACCTGTGTGGCAGGTTTTCCCCCTGTTTTTCCCTCCTCGCCTCTCTAGAAAAATACCTAGGGAAGGAGGAGCGGGTGTCTGCAAAGCCAGCGTGGTTTTCATTCATTTGCATGTAGTGTTTCTGAAGAACTTCAGCTCTGTCAGGCACAGCCGCGGGCCCCTAGGGGGACAGTGGCGGGGAAAGTGGACTCCTGCCTCTTGTGTGACCTGTTGTCCGGGGCTTCCTGACGCCTAGAGCGCGCCATTTTATCCTGATAGAATGTTCCAGCTACAGAAGTGTGTTCTTACTCTTGACTACTGTATGGTGGGAGGAAATCAATAAGGTGCCCAGAAGTTCTGAATCACTGAGTTGCAGTGCACCTTGAAGCAGTGAGTGAGTCTCATGTTATGCTTTGACCTTCCACCCACCGGTACGTTTAAAGGTTTTCTTTCAAATATTTTCTGCCGTGTACAAAAACAAGATACCACGTTGGTTGCTGTATGTTACGTACAATGTGCAGATAAAATTGTGTGGCCAGGTCCGTGTTTGCATATATTTTCTTCCCTGTAACCAGGAGCTGAGCAATAAAAGCCGAGAAAGTGTGCAAATATCAAGCCCTGATCATCGTGCTGTTACTAGGAGAATGCCCTGCCTATCTATGTGCCTTACAGAAATAGACAATTTAGTGGAAATTTGGGGGAAAAGGGATAGTGACTAAATTAAGTATGTAGGCAGTTTGCAAATCACACCTATGAAAAACGAGGGAGAAATATTTTTAAAGTATCTTTTTTTCTCTCATCCTACTTGAGTCTAAATGGGAGCATTTGACTATAACCTAAACAACAAAATTATTTCTGGACGGTTCATTTTAATAATTAGTAGTTCTTAAATAGTGGCCGTTTTGGATAAACTTATTACCCCAGGGTTCAGCTTCTTCTCCAGGTTAGCCAAGTATTTTTGAGTCTGGAAAGATGACTGGGGGTTACATCAAAACAAAGTTTTGTATGAATTCTCTCATGCTTCCTCATTTCGGGCCAGGCCAAACATACTGTCAAAAAGACTGTGCTGTGCCTGCCTTTCACCCGCACTGAGGCATGGAGAACACCAGGGTCAGTTTCAGTGTAAGAATCTCATGCGGTGCTCTCCTTCTTTCTTTTCCAGCAAAGGACTATGTTAAGGACTGTGTTATCATGGTTTGAAGTCGGGGTGGAATTTGAGATCTGCTTTTCTCTCCTGGCTGAGCTGCATCAGCTGTCCTTCGCTTATTTAAAAGGAAACATCGACTTTCCAATTTACTCTCTAAAAGCGGTTGCTGTGGCTCCCTGCTGGCCCGGAAAGGCACCATCTGTTTGAAGAGTGCCAGTGGTGAGGAGGGGAGAGGCTGCGGGATGGCACTGGGCAGTCACAGTGCCGCTTGGAAGAGAAACGCCTCCTAAGTCCACGAAAGTGGGTCCCACGGGGCCACGCCAGGATCAGTCGGCACGGACTCGCACGCCCCGGCGGGGGGTGTTTAGAGTTTGTGTGGACAGACAAACTGATATGGAAGAGTGATGTAGGAGTGGGCGGGGGGGGGCAAACATGTAGGAGGAAAGCAGCAACAGTGAGAGGACCAGGCAGAGGTCAGGCCAACCCCCCAAAAGTGTTTTGTGGACATTTGCTTGTTAGTTTGGGTGGTTTTTGATCATTACTGGAGAATGTGAAGTTCTTGCCACGGTTCCTAAGAGCACACCATACTGAATCCTCGCTCTCTGGGCATTCGATAGCAGGATTTCCTTTTTCTGCTAGTGAAACAAAGATTCCATGTCTCGGCTTGGAAAACACTGCAAACCACTCACTCACTCACTCACTCACCCGGCAGTTTCTGGTGGAGGGATGTTCCTGGAATGGGTGTTTCATAGCGCGCACACACACACACACACAATCACACATCCACCCAAATACATATACATGCCACGCAGAAACACACGCATACACACAAATACACAACCAAACACACACACCATCACACCAACACTCATGAACACGCCCCAGTACACACACGCCTACGCACACAAACACATACCCACAAACGTATACACGCAAAAACATCTATCACTCACCCATAACAATAAACAGCCAAATACACATGCAAACCTATACCTACACACCTAAACACAAACACAATGTACAAATACCTATATACACATATACCTACACATATGTGCACATGCGAAGTACACACACACACATTAAATATACATATGCACACGTATACACAACACACAATATCCACACACATACACACACACACACGTGCACACACACACCAACACTCATACGCACAAGCCATACGTACAAAACACACAATTACGCTCACGACAAACACACACATACCCGCACGTACCCACACGCACATGTGCACACACACATTTGGGAGATGGCCAGCCTCCCCAGGCCCCTGTGACCCCTTCCCCGGGCATCCCTGCCACCTCATCGTGCTCCTGAGCCGCGGTCTGACCCGCAGGGTGCCAGCATGTGCACACCTTCTGGAGTCCGTCTCGTCCCAAAAGCATTTTAACTTACAGACTCTGCTCTGAGACCACTGCTCGTATTTTCACGTGACCCTTCCAACGCCCTGGGTTACGAGATGAGCTGGGAACAGGCAGGTGGGGGCCGGTAAAGGTACAGACAAGGCTGCTGTTCGTTTCTTTAGCACCGTATCAAATACCCTGTTGTAGCAACAGCCTTTTTCTGTTTTCCCTCCCGCCTCCCTGTAAGATGACTCAGTCCGCACCCCAAGAAACCACGACACAATCACAACATTCAAAACAGCTTGCGTGTGACGGCTCAGTGCCCCGCTCTGATGCGGCCTCGCTCCGCTGAGTGCAAGCTAACGGATTCCTAAAAATACACCCTGACATGAGTCATCCTCTTCCAAGGGCTGGAGGATGTTTTCCCCAGAAAGGGTAAGGCCCCGAGCGGGCCCGCGCTTCTGGGGTGAGTCATGTGAGGAGCCCGCCAGCCGTGTGCTATGTGACATCTTCCACGGTCCCCGGCGCTGGGCTGAGGCCGCTGCACGGGGCTGTTGAAATGCGAGCCTCTCTGCAGCCGTGTCAGCTGTTCCTCCCACGCCGGTTCCCGAAACCACATGGTCCCGAGCCAGAGGAGAGGTGCTTCGGGGAGTGTGGGTCCCTCAAGATCCGCTCTCTCCCAAACAAGGGGGAGCGGGAAACCCCCAAGTCAGAAATAAGTGCCGCAGCTTTGCGCTGTAAGCGGGAAGCCGGTCCTTGTTAGAGCTGTCCCCTTTCTAGACACTTTGCCGGCAGAGAGAGTAAGTAACAGGTTCGCCCGGGGCCCCGGGGGCACTGATGGATGGAGTGGAGCAGGTGCCGGGGGGCCGCTCGTACTGCCGCTCCAGTTACGGACCCCGCGGCCGGCAGACCCCACACGGAGCTAGGGGGCAGGTGCTCGCTGGGCAGAAGGCCCCGCCACCTCCAGCAGGGGTTACACGTTCCTACAGAGTCTAGGGTCTCAGGCACGTGAGCGTGCACTCAGGGGGAGGAGGACTTTTCTAGCACACCTGACGCTTGACAACTTGAAAGACCATAAAGATCAGTTTACCCACAAGGATAACACAGTAGCTTCAGATCCTTCTTCGGAATAGACGGGGTATAATTATAAACAAACAAACAAACAAAAAACACAAGCAAATGCTCACCCTGATCGTCATCTTGCACGATCAGTGGTGAACTCTTTCTTTGGAGATGTACTCTGTGAAGAGTGACATGGGCTGACTGACCCTCAGTGGAAGGGTTTGGCCTCTCGGTTTTCGGCAAGCAGGTCTCTATAATCCTAGTTTTCTGATTTAGATTAGCCAATATTTGGTTTCCAAATGAGAGTTCGCGACTATGCCACGATCGAAAAAAAATTCAAATTTCAATCAAACTTGAGAGCCACGTGTACAATTTAGCAATCAGACTAGCATCCCATAGGCTAAGAAGGGGTTGGAAGGTTATGTAGGGCCTGCTTAAGAATCTGTAGTTTTGAGACTTTTCGGTTACAAGCATGTCCTTCGCTAGGTAATCGCAAGATTTAGTGGTCAAGATAATTTTTAAATGGCAACCAGATGATTTCTCATTGAGTTGGAATTCACATAACAGAAAAATCACCATTTCAGTCTTCTAAAAATGTGTAATATAGTCACATTTAGTGCATTCATAATGTTGTGTGCCCACCACCTCCAGCTACTGTAGGAACGTCTTCACCACCTCAGGACGAACCCCCAAACAAGAGGGTCACTCCCCAGTTCCCCTTGCCCCCAGGCCCCGGCAGCAACTAACTTCTTTGTCTCTGTGGGTTTGCCTATTGTGCATACTTCATATAAATGGGATGAAAATGTGTCTTTTTGTGCCTTGGCACCTTTCACTTAGCATAATGTTTTTGAGACTCACCCCAAGTGTAGCACGAATCAGATGTTTATTCCTTTCCATGGCCGAGTAATATTCCATTGTACGACTGTACCACATTCTGTTTATCTACTCATCGAGGGACGTTTGGACTGCTTCTACCTTTGGGTGACTATGAATGATGCTGCCATAAGTAGGCAGATACATTTATGTGTGAACGCCCGTTTCCAGTTCTTCTGGGTGCTCACCTAGCACTAGAATGGCTGGATCAGAGGTAATGACGTTTAGCTTTTTGAGGAGCCGCCACCCTGTCTTCCATGGCACCATATCGTTTTACATCCCCACCCAAGACGTGAGCATCTTAAATTCTCCACACTTTCACCAACACTTAGTACTGTTTTTAAAATAGATTATAGAGATCCTAGAGAGGATGAGGTGGCATCTCACTGGGTGACAGGTGACATGTTATCAAAATGTGATTTGAATTAGCACTGAAACGATTATATATTTCACAAGGGAAGGCAGACAGAACCATTATCTTTTTTCCCTTTTGTCTCATAAGACTAGTTGGGCCTGTTTAACACAATGGGTAGACTCTTGGCCGTCCTCGAGGGTAGGTGGCATTGCGTGCAGGAAGAATCTCCAGCCGTGTGTGTTGTTGGGTTAAATTCACCATCTCCCACTACCCCTTCGATGGAGGGTTTCTTGGAAGGAGTAGTTGTGTATACTCCTACCCTTCACATCCCCGTCACCTTCCTGTTTCTCATCTGATCCCGCTCTCCTACTTTTTCTATGCCGAAGAGCCATTTCTTGATGAGATCTCCCATACTATCTTGGTTTCTGTCTTAGCGCTTTGGCTACTGTAACACAATACCATAGACTGGCAGGGTTTATATAGAGCAAACCTTTATTTCTCACGGCTCTGGAGGCTGGAGGACCAGGGTCAAGGCACCAGCAGATTCAGTGTCTGGTGAGAACCCGCATCCTGGCTCATAGATGGCATCTTCTCACTGTGTCCTTATGTGAGGGAAGGTGTGAGGGGCGCTGTGTGGGGTCCCTTATAGGGACCCTGATCCTTCAGGGGGCCCCACCCTCATGACCTCATCACCTTCCAAAGGCCCCACCTCCTCACACCGTCACCCTCATGGGACTTGGCACATGAATTCGGGGGTGGCGGTGGGGGAGGGACATGATCGTGCAGTCCCCAGCAGATTCCAAATCTGTTCTCGCACTGAGTCGTTCTGCTGCGGGCCCTTCCACTGGGGACGGTGCTGTGGACCGTGCCCTTCTTCTAGATTCCGGCTTAGAATTCTGGCACTCTCCAGATTCCGGCTGGTTTCTCCTGATTCTTACGTGGCCGCTTATCAACTATCTCTGTTACCGATTTCTGTTCTTTCCCCATCTCTACCTTCAAGATGGTTGTTTCCTCTTAATCCATACTGCCCTTAAACTGTCTTGCACACTTCCCTTGCTGATTGCTTTGGTGATGTGTGTATGTGATTGAGAATTTATCTTTCTCCCAATATTGAGAACCCAGTGTCATCCTCTACTCCTCTGTTTCTGTCCCCCAAGTCCTAGGAAGTGGGGGGGGGGGCAGTCCAGTGATGGGAGCAGGAAGAGCAAACACCTATCGAAAGAGGATGTTTTAGGAAATGAAATTTACATTTTATGACTCCCAGTGTTAGCAGGGTGAACACTTCGGTGCAGTGTCCTGAAGCATCTGTAGACGTTACAGGAGTCTGTTTTATGAGAGAGTTTGTTCATTTAGGAAATGATGCGTTACTAGAGATTTATTTGCCACTTCCGTCTGAGTGACAGAGAAATGTCGAATCCACCTCACTAGATGCTCAGTTCCGGGCACGTTCTGCAAAATGGGCTGTCCCCTCAAACTCCCCCAACCGACTCAGTTTCCCTCCTACGAGACAAAAGGGAGTGGGTTAGAAGATCTCCGAGATAAGATTTAAAAAGTGCTTTGGGCAGTTTCTCACATGCAAACCAAAGAAAGGGAGTCCTATTAATTTAAGCAGAAAGAATGTGTTAGAAACCTGTCTGGTGGTTTACAGAAATTACAGGAAATTTGGAGAATGAATTTGGGGAAAATGGGGAGAACCAGAGGAAGTCAGGCTTGGGGGGCACACAGAAAAGGACTCCCAGAGCTGATCCATCCCAGCACGGCACCAGACACCCTCCCCCCTCCGCTGGGCCTTGTCCTACAGTCACCTCGGGAGTGAGCCTCTCCGGTCCCCAGGCCTTGTGTCGCTTCGTTAAAATTAAAAAAACAAAACAAAATCCTAGTTTTAAGCACACGAGCTTGGCACACGTGGACCCTACCCTCATGTCCTAGTGTAACTCGGGGAAGTGGGGGGCAGGAAATGCAGCCCAGGCTTATAATCAGAATGGGTTGTGGGGCCTTGAGGCCAGAAAGACTTGCCAAGGAAGAGACCCCCTCAATGTTAATGGTTTTTGTAGCGCTGGGAGGGAGATAAATATTCTCCATGTTATAAGTCCCATCTGTTGGTAAGAGCTATTCCTACTTTTACTGCTGAACTTGGTGTTGAAGATGTGCTGCTGGGCTCCGGGCAGCATTGTTAAATGGAGAGAAGGCAGTCGTGAGGTCAGGAAAGTAAGAAGTGGGAAAGCAGGAAGAGAAGGAAAGTAACGAGAGGAAAAAGAATTCTCCAAAAAAACAGTTACCTCGGGGCGCCTGGGTGGCTCAGTCGGTTAAATGTCCGACTTCCACTCAGGGCATGATCTCGCGGTTTGTGGGTTCGAGCCCCGCGTTGGGCTCTGTGCTGACAGCTCAGAGCCTGGATCCTGCTTCGGATTCTGTGTCTCCCCCTCTCTCCTCCCTGCTTGTGCTCTGTCTCTCTCCCTCTCAAAAATAAATAAACATTAAAAAAAACACTGTCACCTCTTATTTGGGGCTGAGCCACATTTCGTGGAGACTATAACTTACACTAGTTCTAGAACCTTTAAAAAAAAAGCAAAATTAGGAATACAAAAAAAAAAAATGGTTCACAAGTAAGTATGTGTTTAGGATAAGAAGAGAGATCCTCACAAGTTCCTGCAGCTTTGGAGATGCAGTACCCTTGCTGAGCTCGCTCTCAGCAATCACCAGACTCGTGATGAGAAGGCGTTTCCCTACACCAGCAATACTCCGTGGCCCCCAGCATGGAGGTGCATGAAGCTCCCTGAGCTGCTCTGGAAATCTGCCTCGACTGCTCTCTACCCCCATCGGGGGGATGGGACCCAGTCCATGTTCATCCATACGTGCATTCAAAATACTGTGGTCGAGGATGAGTCATATGTTAGCACTGCCCTGGGGACTGGGGACCCAAAAGCGAACTAGGACAGTTAATTACCACTGTCCCTGTGATAATGAACACATCGGTAGAGAGAAACAGACTTGTTCCATGGGCTTTTCCAGAATAGGGTGTTCTGGTGTATGTAAGCCGTACGAAGCTTCAAACTCATAAATACGATTTGTACGTAACATTGATCCTATTGTGTAAATAAACTGAGAATTGCAAATCAGTGGACAAAATATATGACAGTCTCCCTGTGCAGTATGTAGACAGGGAGGGAGAGTAGAGGGGTGGCCCACACGGGTGAGGGTGAGGGGCAGTAGTGTGACCTGGTATCAAAGGTCACGGCCCAGCCACTGAAGGAATGATGATCTAGGGGACAGCTGGGAATCCTTGGTATCCCAGAATCCCAGATAAGCTGAAACTTCCCGAAGCACCCTGTGAAAGTCTATAAAATCAACTCTACTTTCCAGCAACTCAACAAAGAAAACTCTTCTGTCGATATGAGAGTTAGCATAAATGTCTGGGGAAACAATGCTCAGAAAAAGACATCTGTATTTCCCCTAACAACCAAAGCTTTACAATGGCAACCAGATAGTAGGCCTACAAAGGATGTTATATGTCACACAGTTATACACACATACACAAATTTGCATACACATACGCACATGCACTAACACTGAATACACATCCCAAATGAGTTTTGCGCGTAGACTATGAAGCTAGGACCTTCGCAATCATTTCATTTCTGTCACGATCATGTCAGCCCTTCTCAAATGTCCTTGAAGCCAAAATATAATTCTAGGAACACACAATTATTAACTGTTTCTGAAATGGCCCACTGAAAAAGATGTCATCTGCCGTATTGCCAACAATGGGAGCCATTTATGCCAGGCTGGGAAGGGGCAGAATCCTGAGAGCATTTAAGGAAATATAGCTTGTGTTTGTATTTTTAGACTGTGGCAAATTGTAAGCGTCTTAACGATTTTTCCATTCTTTGAATGTTAATTTCTACTAGACACATCAGGACCTGGCTCCATTTTACTGGAGGCTGTCATCTGGCCCCTGCTGAAATATGTGTCATATTTCAGCCTTAGACTACCCTAAAGCTGGAAATGCACAGTGTGCCCCTAACTCAACACCACCGCTTGCTGGGGCTATCCTGTAAGATGGTATAGCTTGAGTTGTACCGTAAACAGAAAGGGAACACAATTCAAGTATTTGTGGACACAGTTGGGGACACATGGAGCTTCTGAACCTTGCAAGGCAACCTTCTTAGAGCATACCACTAAGAAATATGATATTCCTTATTGACCTCAGAGGCCCTAGGATGAGAAGAAAGGGGAACCCTTCTGTTCAGTGGCCAGCTACACAAACAATGTGAAGAGGCAGAGGCCCGCTGCCTTTCTCTGTTGCAGCCACCGCCACGCCTGTGTGCGCACTGTCAGCGGGCCGCAAAACACAGCCCAGTCCAGTTCGTAAAGATCAGAGGAATTAAAAGCAGTGTTCTCACTTCATCTAAAAAGTCAACCTGTCACAAAACATACTGCTCTGTGTATATATACTAAGCGGTGCCTCATCGCTGGTTTGGTTAGACAATGAGCTGTTTCACTTCTGGGAATCTTCGAGAGGAATGAATTTTCCCACTAGGATGCAAAAACTTTTTGAAAAGTTAACTTCTGTTTTCCTGTTTTGAAAAGTTAACTCCTGTCTTCTGTCTTAATTACATACTTTTTGCTCAGATTATTTCATGATCTCTGCCCTACCAGTATCAGTGTGAAATCAATAGACTAAGAAATCATAAAAATTCAAAACCAAGCTCAGTGAAGCTTTTGGTTTTATTAAGGCCTTTCAAATAGAATACTGAATGATAAAAGCCAAATCATGTTTATTCCAGCAAAGTCCAACATTCAGAAAATGGCTGTATTTTTACATAAAACTATCCTTCCTCCTCGTTACTCACCCCACCCTCCACCCTGTCTCCAATACCCGGAACACACTCAGACCATCTGGCGAACCCAACCAGGGTCTCAACCCAGACCCTGGAATCTTCCAGAACTTTTTTCTTAACTTGAATCTTTCTCTCTCTCTCTCTCTCTCTCTCTCTCTCTCTCTCTCTGTCTCTCTCTCTTTCTATAAAACCAAAGCCCCCTATGGCTGTCCAGGTCTGCCCAGGTCTCTGCCAGGCAGGAAAAAGTTCTCTGTCTCTCTCTCTCTCTCTCTTTTTTCTTTTTGCAAAAGTTGCGGAGAATACTTGAATGTGCCAAAATGGGGGAGTAGTGCTGTTGCATATAGCAGGGACTCTATACTGACGACTTCATGTTCATCAGTAATCAGGTTTGTTGTTACCCACATCGGTCGTGTGTTTGCTGTAGCTTTGAGGGGTGTGCGGAGCGTGTCTACCACAGAGGGCAAATGAGTTTCAACTGGACTGGCAGTCCTGAGCCATTGCTGGTTCCTTCCCAGAGTACGGTGTTGAGAAGGATTTTGTGGCCCTGTCTAGGCTTCACGAAGGTTGCAGACTTTGTGAGCGATGTCTGTCCTGTGCCCAGGATGGGATCTGTAGCTTGTATGACGTGGTTTTACTATTCCTCTCTTCTACACAGCTGCCTCCAACTAGGGAGACTCTTGAGCTCTTGTTTCTGCTCGGCACCTGTCACTTCACTGAGTGTCCATTCACATCAGCTCTTAAGGCCGTCAATAGATCCGAATCTCTCAGCCCCCCCCCTCCCCGTGCATACTCTTTTCTTGTGCAAATTCATTCTAACTCATTGCTTCCGAACTTCTATGGGTGGAAAATTAGGTAATTTAACTTGTTAAAATTGTGCTTATAATGTATTGATTTATGGACAGAGGAATGAATAAGATGGATAGATAGGGAATAAGATAGACACAACAAAGGATAATTGTAAAATCTAGGCGGTGGGTACGTGTTTACTGTGCAGTTCTGTTAACTTCTTGGTGTGTTGGAAATTTGTATGAGAAAGTGTTGTGGGGAAAATTGTGCTTATGGTAATAATTAGTAATCGATGATTTTGTGCATGAGTTAATTGCTAAAAATAAAGTACATGTACTTTCATGGATGTGATATAATTACATAGACTGTATTGGTTCCATTGACCCCTTTTGCTCACTTCCACATTTTTGCTTTCTAAATATGAAAATAGTCAAATAAATGGCATTGAGTTAACTGGGTCATTACAACATGTTTTAAAGGCCTTTGAAAAATAGTGTGAGGTTTCTTTGTTGGCTTGGTTATTTTGCTTTGGCTCATGATTTTATGGGGTGGGAGGGGCGGGGGGAGCCAATAAGACCTGAGTGACTTTTTTCCTACAATATAAATCCAAGATAAACCATTTCCCTGGTCATTGATTCTGGCAGAAGAAGGGAGTGGTTATGCTAACCACAATACATTGCTCTAAAAAGCAAAACTAATCTGCTTAGTTTTGTAGCCAGGAGAGATTGCAAAATCAATGGGAGGTACCGAAGTGATATTTGAAGTCCGATCCTACCTCTAATGGTTGACTCAGACTTTTAAAAAATGACTGTGCTGTGGCAATGACCGGGGTTACAGTGGGTCACAAGAAGCTGATGACAGACAGGCAGGGGTAGAGTCAGGAGCAAGAAATGGGTGGTGATCTTTTTTTTTTTCCTTTCTCATTAGAGGATCATATGAGTATTTCCAACTTTTTCTTTTTTCTTTCCTTTTTTTTTTGGAAGTAAAGGAAATAACTTTGCTAAATTTAAGGATTCATAGAAAATATAAATATTTAAAAAGTATTCACAAAGTAAGTAAACTGAAATAAACAAGAAGTCATTTGCCATCTTACTTTTGGGCTCTGGAAGCTTCCCACTTGTGTCAGGAAGGAAAACAGAACGAACATCTCCATCAGCATAAGAGAGTGGATTAAAAATTGGCCACTGTTGGGAGAGGCAAGTAGCATCGGGCATGAACTGTCACAGAAGCCCGTACCCAGCAAAGCCCGGAGTCCTGGCAGCACTAACCGTGCGAAAAGATGCCAAGAGAATTATGGGTCTTTGACTTCTTAAAATAACAGAATTCTCTTTAATAGATTATTCTGCATGGTTGGGTAGACGACGGCCACAGGCTGTTGTCAGTGGGGAGGGCTCAGGCGACGAAATAAATGCAAGAGGGGACCCGCAGGAGCCGGAGCTCGGCAGGGCGATTCACGGAAGAGAAAGCAAATGCCCGTAGACCAGCAAAGCTGGACGTCGTACCTGGGCCCGGCCTGCCAGGCCGGGTCACAGGGATGTGGTGGGAAGCACTGCACTGGCTTCATCTATTTCCGAATGGTTACAGATGGAAGTCTAGCTTCTTGAGGCCCCCAAGTCGGTCTTTGCAGAGTGGCCGCACCCCGCACGGTGCGAGGCATTACGCAAACGTGGAAGTTGGGCCTCCTTCCAAAGTGGTCCGTGGACGTAGGATGTCCAAGGGAGATGTTGGCATTCTCCTCGGGGATTCATCGACCCAAACTCGGCCCTGGTTGTGGAAAACCGTGACAGAATCTGTGCGGCTTTCGACAGGACGCCACAGGCAACGAGTCTCTGACTCTGGGGCCACGTTGGCAGCACGCCTTCCTAAGTTTAGTGCTTTGGGTGTCACTGCTATGTGTGCGGGGGGTGTGGAGATGACGGGGGCAAGGCCCGTCGTTTGTATTTTACCTGGAGCACAAGCTTGTTAGCAATTGGTGCGGACGGCACGAGTGGTGGGAGCGTGCAGAGGGTCACGCGCAAGACAGAGCCCGGCCAGCCACCCGCAGGGTGACCCAGGTGAGTCCCAGCCTCTGCAGGCCAAGGCTTGGTCCCCTGCGGAAGGGACGACGATGGCTCACCCCCACCGTGCTGGCTTGTAGTGGGATTGAGAGCATGTAAGATGCATCATACGGGGTCTGGTGAATCGGCTGGGCTCAGCACGTTCTTGCCTTGTTTACCACGATGTTCCAGACCATTCTCTTTGCATATGTCACCTCAAATCTTTAAAACCTTAAGGAGGGGGCGCCTGGGTGGCTCAGTCGGTTAAACGTCCAACTTCAGCTCAGGTCATGATCTCACGGTCTGTGAGTTCGAGCCCCGTGTTGGGCTCTGTGCTGATGGCTCAGAGCCTGGAGCCTGTTTCAGATTCTGTGTCTCCCTTTCTCTCTGACCCTCCCCCGTTCATGCTCTGTCTCTCTCTGTCTCAAAAATAAATAAACGTTAAAAAAAAAAATTATAAAACCTTAAGGAGTAGTTGGTTACTGTTATTCTCTTTACCACAGAGATAACTAAGGCTAGTTTTCCCGAGGGCTGCAAGGCCAGTAAAGGCGGACTCTGCGTTTGAGCCCAGTGTGTGGCAGGTGAGGTGACCAGATCTCCAGGGCTCAACACACTCTTCAGTCCCAGACAGAGTGGGACAGTTGGCCACCCCGGATGTGGCTCCAAATCCTTCTCCTTCCCACTGTGCTGTAGCTGTTATCACCACACCCCTGTCTAGGGTTCTGTCCATTAATTTTTCTTGTCCGTTTCTGTCTTGAGTCACACGTACGCCAATCAACGATAGAAGAGGTACAAACATGCTCTGGGACAAAGTTTCGTTAAAACGTATGAATCTGTGTTTCTTACAGACTTACTCTAATATACAGATTTAGCAAAGATGCCGTAAGCTAGGACTACATCATTCAAGACTATGCACTCCTGTTTTGTTTTGTTTTGTTTTGTTTTTAAGAGATCAAGACCATTTATTTTCACTTATGTAATGGAGGGGGAGGAGTGGACACTTACATCCAGACATTTTTAGGAGGAAAAAATTCTAAGTAGTAAAAACATATATTTTTGACGTTCACACTAGTTAGAGTTGAACTTGTCAGTATTCCAAAGCTGAAGTTACCGGCATGGGTTATTAGGAAAGGACACAAAGGTTAGTGATACAATCTGTGGCTATTTAAAGAGAAAATGGCCTTGTCCCCACCCTCTGGGCACAGGGAACAGAAACAGTGTGTTCACTTTATCCTCAAAGTTCCATCACGAGTCGGGAAGGGCCATTCAACGTAGATACGTTCCAAATATTTGCTTTAAGGGCGGGCAAAATTACCTAAAATAGAAATTTAGGCAGCTGAAAATTTCGGCCAAAATTCTCCCTGATTTCTAGCTTCAACCGGCACCTACACATAGCTGCAAAATATGATTTTGATAGTTCACATCTAGACAAAAGGAGACTAACATCTGTGAAAACACACAAAAGCTTCATGACATCATGCTTTCATTCTGCGGAAAAAATGTGGCGTTGATTCATTCTCAAGCTGGAATATATTTCCACATTAAACTAAATTTTGCCTTCAGTTTTAGAGGGAGTTTTTATTATGGGAAAAACATATCCAAAAGGAAAAAATAAATTTTTTTCACTAGGCATGTGAAAAGTTATCGAACGGCTTAAGAGGCTACATTAGGCACAATGCCACCGCATTTAGCGAAAAGAACTCTGTTGGTAATCCAGCGATCACTTTGACTGAGACCAGTGAAGCATCAGGATGACCTCCGTCTGTCAGTGATTTAGTATGTTAACACACTTAAATAGATTTGGCTAGCACTTGGAAAATGCAGTGTATTTCCTGTGTATTCTTATGGGAAAAAATAAACACATATATGAGTAAATTCTCAGAGAGAAGAAAATGGAATAATGATGTGGTATTATTTCGACCATCCTCCCTTAATAGCAAAGTAATTTGCTTTTTTTTTTTTTTTTTCAAAGCAAAGGAAGAATTCTAGCATGTATTAATGCCTCCTGTTTTTTTTCCTCTTGTCATTTTGATTTCACATAGTATCTCAGGTGATTTTCAAACCCACGCGTGAGTAGTGAGTGCCGCTGTGCCTATGTGCAAGTGAGGACACCGGGCTTATGGAGGTCAGACAGCCCCCTGGAGGGTCCCAGAGGTAGCCCTTAACTAAGGTCGGCCTTCCAAGTCAGACTTGTGACTTCCAACGGTGAGGAGGCAGGAGGGCCTATGGTTGTTCCAGGGAACCACACTCTCGCTGCGTGGCCCTCGTCTGTGGGCCAGCAGCATTAGGCGTCACCTGAGAATCTGCTAAAGTGCTCAGTATCAGCCCCTACCTGACCACTGGGTCAGAATCCGCACAGGGCACCATCCCAGGTGACGCACATATGCACATGCGCATGTTGGAGAGCTTCTGCCCGACACCAAGCAGTGACAGCAGACAATGATCTCGTGGAGCATCTGGGATTAAATATCCCCAAGGCCCCATGTCCACACTTCCAGCATTCACCTGGGGCCTGGGAACCGGAGCCAGAAAAAGTCAGTCCTGCCCATGGAGCACAAGTGTTGCAGTTCAGGGCATTGGGGAAGTCACTTGTCTGCTCCAATATCGAAGTACCGAAGATATTTAATCAGATACGAGGATTCAGCCAAAATCTCAGTGCAGTTTTAAAGTCGGCTGGAAGTTGATAACAGCACAGCCCTGCTTGGTCATCCTTGTAATGGCTGGGGAGGTGTGAAGTGTTTGCCCTGCACTTTCTGCTTTCCACATGCAGAGGCCAACATCAGTCCTTTCAACTTGCAATGGTAGGAAAAAAATGAGATAGTTTGTACATCTTTTCTAGATTAGCTAATGATAGTAGGTATGAACGATGTAGGTAGCTTTCGAAATATTTTCTTACTCCACATCAAGTCCCTGCTTTATCCTTCCTTGTTTTGTAGGGAGAGGCTTTCCCTTCCCACCTGTAGGAGACAGGCCTCTTATATTATAGTGCGTTCTTTAATAAACAGCTTTCGGGTACAGATGAAGGCTTCCTAGATCCGGAAATAAGTAATTCGGTCTGTTAGCATTTAAAATGTTACTTCAATTTGTTACAAAAAAAAGGATATTGATTTTCATAAAACATAATTTACCTATAATGTACATTAGTAGATTAAATTTCAGTTATCAAAGTTGACTTGAGTGAAATTTCTTCTTTACCTATGCTTTACTTTCTAAACTGTGTCATTATTTCTAAAAGGACCCAGTGAAATATTCCCAAACTCTGATAACCTAGTTCTAGCCCCTAGAGTTATGAAGATAGTTCATTGTTCCTGAGGAATGACCTGATGATCAACATATGTAAGATATATAAATACAAGCATTAGCCCAATTGGCAAGTTTGCTTATGGGATTTTTCTGTTGCATGGTTAAAAAAAAAAAAACGAAAGTATTTACCCCTTTCTAGGAATGTAATGTTATCAATCCCCATCATACCTAGCAGTTGATATTTATAAATCAATCATATTATGGCATAAAAATACAGTAAAGCCAAATCATGGGGAATCCTGTGTTCCTAAAAATGTTCATTAAAAAAAAAAAGAACAGAGGACCTGTGGTCACTTACCACATTCAATCCTGAAGCTGGGATGCAGAATGCTTCTACCCTTTCTCTCTGTTGGATAGACATAGTCAGGTTTTGATACAATTGGAGATTAGAAGATAGAATCTGCATTTTCCTTCTGTTGTTAATGAATATTTGAATTAAACTATGTTCTGCAGAGACCAGATGTCTATAGGCCAGCTGTCTATGGGAGAATTTTAATTGACAATGAATCCATCTTCCTCTATTTTCTGTGTTATCAAAACACTTAAAAATTTTCCCACTACCTCAGATAAACTTTTAATGACATACTAATTAAGCGTTGAAACTGAAGTCATTCTTAACTTTTATGGAGACACTACGTGTTCATGTATCATAAAGGGAAACATTTAATAGAGCCAAGATCAAAGTGTCAGTGGGGTGATGACCCCCTTCCCATCTCAGATTCACTGTATAGGTAGGTGGGAAGCAATTCTTTTTGGCAAATCATGGCCTTAATTCCTTCATGGACCCCGTCTCTCTGCCCCAGCAATTCACTGTGGACTTCAAAGCCTTCTGAGGCCCACAGAGCTGGGAACCCTCAGGCAGTCACAGCCCCAGGGGCTCGAAATCACTTTGATCCCATGGTACAGTCATAACTGCTTTGAAGTGAGAAGAGGAAGTGAATTAGTGGGTCCCTTTGTGTCTCTGGCTGGGGATCTGCTGGCGGCACCCTGGACACTCACCAGTGGTTATCGTCAGCCGTATTCCATAACCCCCCAGGGCAGCTTGTAAAGGTTCTGAACTGATTGGTCTAGGATGTGGCAATTTCTTCAAAAAAATAAATAAATAAAAATAAAGCTTTCCAAGTGATGCTAGAATCCTAGTGCCTGAGCCTCCCATTTGGAACGATAAAAGCATACCCAAGGGACCAATGAATAAACCCTCCCATCTTGAGGGGAAAATAAAGGAACAGATTTATTCCAGCTCAGGATGTGGTACAAACCCCCTCCTCCCATCCCCCAACAACAACAACAATGAAACCTCAGAATCAGAGAGAAAGACAGATAGTCTTATAGGGCTTCAATTTAAGATAGAAACCCTGACACATTAGTAAAGTTAGTAAGCAAACAGGGTTAGTGAGTCCTTGTACGACACTCAGGCCAGGGCCCTGGTACCACTGTGAGGGGACACCTTTAGCTTCCAGGAATGGACCTTTCCAACATGTAGGTATGAATGAGAGCAGTGGACATAGTCCAGGCTAGACAAACACCAGTGGACGGAAATCGCTGGAAGGCAGTAGCAAAAAGCTGATCCTAGGCATATGTAATTATCTACGTACACATCACAATGCAATTTTTAGGAAAGGTGTGTATGGTTATGTTGTTGGGGTTTGATTTGGTTGCTTGAAATAATGACTGAGTTTCTAAAATTCCCATGGAAGAGCCCCACCCAACAATATTGGAAAAAATATATGAACCCAGATAAGTTCTGATGATCTTCAAGTCACTTGGAGGAGCTCACTCACAGGCAACCACTCAGCTGGCATCCCCAGAAAGAGCGGTCAGAGAAATTACACTGAAACAGGTATCTTTACAAAATCAGAAACCCTGATCTCCAGTCTCCTTCCCAATGGTGCATAATTGGCATTTTTTTTTAATGTTTATTTCTATTTGAGAGGAGGACAGAGAGAGAGGGAGACACAGAATCTGAAGCAGCCTCCAGGTCCGAGCTGTCGGCACAGAACCCAACGCGGGGCTTGAACCCACGAACCACGAGATCATGCCCTGAGCAGAAGTCAGACGCTTGACCGACTGAGCCACCCAGGCACCCCGGCATTCTTTCTTAAGGCACAGAACAGCACCTACAGCACTGTGTCCTGCATTCATGTAGTCGCCATTTACAGACAAATCAATCGAGACAGCTTCTACTCTAGTTCCTGCATGCTGCCCTGTCTCAAATTCACCTTGCAGGGGTTGGGTTATTCCTTATTACCCTATTGATCGGCACAGGGGATTGACTTTGACTGATTCCCGTGATTCAAATTTACAAACAGCTAGATAAACAGAACTATTTTTGGATACCTGATGTCAATAGGTACAACGGAAGAAATAGCAGAAAACAAAAGCTAACATGTACATTCTAAGTTTTCCTCGTTTACTGTCTACCGTAATTCTCTCTGCTTCAACTTTCTTGGGACAGAAACGTTCTCTTCACCTTACATTTTCTTCGATCTTTCATGACCCAGAGAGTCACGGTCCACAAAGAGCAATGAGGACATGTTTCTTGTGTCATGATGATATAGCAGGTTGGAATAAGCTGTTGAGGTGTCTAGTGATGCCTTGTGATTTCAAGGAAGAGGAGCTATTCAAGACACCACTTTGCGGGGGGGCGGGGGGGGGCAGCGAAGCCAGTGGTGACAGCCTGACTGCTTTCACCTGCGCTTCACCCCCCCTCCTTCCCCACCGAGCATCCCTGCTGATCTCCTTCTCATGGCCCCTGACTGCTCCATTCCCGTCTGGGGCCCCTGCCTATACCAGAGCCTCTCATTCTCCAATCCCACTTTTAGGAATAGCAGCCAAGAAAATGAGTCAGTGTTGGGGGTGGCATCTTGGTTTGATCTTCTACATCGGATGAGTGTGTTAGCGGAAATGATCGCATTATAGAGAGCTTGGCACGTAGCACCGCATCGTCGCACGGGAAAGGGCTCACTGCTTAGTCTCACAGCCCCCCTCCCTATTTCATATTTCCCCTTCTCCTTTTCCATATTAAAACCTACTGGTTTCTCGTGATATCTTGGGATGCTTATCAAAGTCAGGGTCGTGAATAAAAAATTCCCCATGGAGGGTTCTCACATTAGCCAGTTCAGTCAAATAAAATGAGAAGAGAAAATGGTTTGGGTTGAATTCAAAATATCATCTGGTTTTGAGTTCCTGTGAAGTGCCAAATGTATAACAAATGGTAAATACATAAGAAATGAGGGAAGACACCAATCTGTTAAATATGGACGCTGCACTCCTTCATTCCTTTCGGAAGAAGCTCCACATTTTGTTTGTTGATTCATTTTCAGGCATTATTTGGGGGTTTTGTCTCTGGCTCAATCACAATTCCATTTCTTTACCAATGTAGCCAAGTTGTATATTCCCTGCAGGCTGACCACACATCCACACTCTTCTGGAGAAGCCATTATTAACCATTCTGGACCACCTCTTCCAGTGCTTTGCAGGTTTTGTTGTTGTTGTTGTTGGGTGTTTTGTTTTGTAAATTTCTTGGTGACATTTTATTGTACTTCATCTAACACAGCCCAGGACACGTACACATCGCTTGATAAACATGTCTAATAAACTCTTACTTGCAGTTAAAAGGCACACGTGTGTGTGTGTGTGTGTGTGTGTGTGTGTGTTTAAGTTAAAATAAATCAAGACTTGGGGTGCCCGGGTGGCTCAGTTGGTTAAGCGACCAACTTCAGCTCAGGTCATGGTTTGTGGGTTCAATGATCTCATGGTTTGTGGGTTCAAGCCCCACGTCGGGCTCTGTGCTGACAGCTCAGAGCCTGGAGCCTGCTTCGGAGTCTGTGTCTCCATCTCTCTCTGCCCCTCCCCCACTCATGCTGATGCCCCCTGTCTCTCTCTTTCTCTCAGAAATAAATGTTAAAATAAATTTTAAAAAATCAAGACTTGAATGAAGAGAGACTACATTACAAAACACCATTGCAGTAGGGAGAACACATTGCCCTCAGTCTCTGCAAGTGTCTCAAAAATGAAACAGGGGTGTGTTTCAGGGAGAGGAGGCAGGGCCATAGGACTTGGTAGGGCCGGACAGCAGACAGTGGGAATGGGGTGCTTTCAATGGTCAGTTGGTTCTGGATTCTCAGGATAAGCAGTTGAGGGGGAATTTTTGCCCTTACTTGCTTACGCTAGCAGGCCACCCAAAGTCCAGGGCCCTGTGGGGAGGAGAGAAGCCTGATCAGGTAGAGTTTGGTCAAGCCAAGTCATTGGGTAAGTTAATGGTTATTGTGAACACCTGGTCAACATGCAGCCCCATATTCTAGTAAGTCCATGGACGTGAGTCACCAAGTACACTCATTGCTCTACGGACAACACCCTGGAAATAAATACTCCATTTTAAATATGGTAGCAAAGCAACTGGATGAGCAGATAGCATATATTTACATACATCAACTGGCTGTTTAACCAAAGCCTGCCAAAATTTTATTTTAAAATCCTTAATGACTGCATGTGGACAATTTTCAATATGCTGTGATGTTTTCATCTATTCTTGTCAATATTTGTGAAAATCTGGTTTATATATTACATACAAAATGCATATAACTGCTTTAAGTATTAGAATTACAGTGAATTTTTTGGAAGCATTAGTAAATTTTTCTGTGTTAAACAATGGGCAGGTAACTCTTTTAAGGAAGGAATCGGTGTCCTTATAGAAGATGATTCCGATCATTTTAGTAACTCACTGCAACAGAATCAGTCACCATAAAAACACGCCTTACAGAAAAGGCTGCTATTGACCCATTCCCCCTCCCACAGGAAAGCAGCCGACCTTTCAAAGAACAGATTTTTCCTTTCACATTACCCAGTGTTTTGAACAATAGTGTCAGTCTGAAAAAATTAGAACATATAATATGTAAAACTTTGTACTTTTACAGATATTTATATATTTATCTCCAAGAAAAAGAACATCACCAAGATTTAGATGACAATTGTGCAGATGTGTTCAGAAAACTTTGGCTGGTCTGTCTTTCCAATTATGGACTATCCTGTCTTCATGATAGAGATAGAACATGGTTCACAGCACTGTTTCTTCAACTGTGTTTCATGTGTCCACATACTAAGAGTGGTGTTAGCAAGATATTTAAAATAGCTTTTTTGTTTAACCTTACAAAATTATTACACAGGAAAACAAGCCCGTGGTCAAATATGTTTTAGTTCTTAAGCTCTAATATCTTTCGATGCCTCATTTATGTGGATGCATATTGAGGAGTTGTAGTTTAGGGGTAGATTATACAAATGTTTTAAGAGTTATTTTAAAAGGCAGAATATAGCATGGGTGAAAACTTTGTCACCTTTTATAACAACCCTGGATTATTACATTTAAAACTAGAAAAGACCAAAACTATTACGAAATCTAACTTTAGACTATGTTCAAAACATCTTCTTAGTAGAGGAGGAAAATATAGTTTGAGTTTCAAAAATACTCAGCATTTCCTACCAATCACGTTCAAGTCAAAGTTAAGAGGCTGCATCATACGTGCAAGGGGTTTTCAAGAAACGGAGGGATTTTACCTAAATGTAACAACCCATGTGCCTCCAAGATCTTAAGAGAAAAGATTTCCGGACCTATTTTCTCAGCAAAGAACTTCTGTGTCCTTCTGGCTGTCACACTGAACCACACTTTCTTCTGGCTCTCACTCCTACTGTGTAGCTGCTGTGTTGGTCCCCAAGGGAGAGGCTAATTGGAGAAAGAGTTTGGATACCTCCGTGTGTTATCTCTTCCCAGTTCTCTCCATCATAAAACTCTCATTTGAACAAGAGAATCCAGAGGCCTGCAGCGTGCTTTGGAAGTGCCAAGGTGAATTTGAGAAAGTACTCTCAGGATATTTCCAGAACTCTTTGTAATACAAAACTGAGTGGGGCTCTCCTTGCTTCTCCAGAACTGATGGCTAGGACCTGAGCCAGGCAGGGTCCATGCGGCACGAAGAATCGCACATGATAGAGGAAGTCCTCCTGAGTGGGGCCACAGTCCTCTACAGAATGAACCAGCGGTCTCTTCTCAGCCGTCACCCCAAGGTCCATTTTGTAAAAGAAGAGGAGAGGGGAGAGGGGATCTTTGTTGTAGGTCTTTTGCCAAAAGAGCAGGAAGTGAGTGCTGTTAAGGTCAGGCGTAGGGCAGGGTAAAGATAAGAGTCAGAAGCTAAAAAATTTTTGCAGTCAAAGGCTTTATTAGGAACTAAGTCTCGGGCGAGGTTCCGTGACTCAGGGAGACAGAGAGAGGAGTCAGGGAAGTCGCGCCCGGGTGTGGTGGGGTGGGGTTTTTAAGCTGCAGCGGTTCCGGGTTTAGGTCCGGGTGGGCCTTTTTCGCACCAGGTCGTGCTGTCGCTCAGTGATTGGTTGACCTTCAGTTCATTCTGGCGGGCTGCTCGGGCTTTCTGTTGGGGATTTTCCACTGGCAAGATGGCCGTCCCCTCCACTGTGGTTCCAGGGACATCCTGACATTCCAACCTCTTATTGGTGATAATGGGCGACGGATCTGATCTGGCTGCTTCCTGCGGGTGTAAGGGCGATGTTATGGTATGTGGGGTCTGAGGCTGGAATGTGGGAATATGGCCGGACCACCATCTGGTGAAATGCACCTGGGAAACTTCATGAATTCGTTTCTGTACGAAACGGAGAAAAGAAGGTAATAGCGTAAGTATTATACAGCTAGCAACTAGTGGGGTGACTATGGGGAGGAGTCAAGTTAGGAGGGGTGATTGCCACCGGGAGGTTAGGGGGTCTGAGGATCCTGGGCGGGCGGATAGGGTTTTTTGGATTTCTTTTATGTGTTCTATATTGGTCAACTAAGCCTAATTCATTGAGGTAGTAGCAACATTCCTCCCTCAGGAACAGGCGTGTTCCCCCTTTTCCTGCTGTCAGGAGATCTAGGGCCCATCGGTTTGGTAGAGTGACCTGTGCTAGGGAGTTGATCTGCCTTTGTAAGGCGGTTAGGGAGGTTGCTGAGGCTTCTATTGCGATTTGGAGCCTGTCTGACAGATCCCCGAAGGAGCTAATGGAGTGTATTAGGGAGCCGGTCCCAACCCCGGCGGCCAGCAGGGAGGTGGCCAGGGATAGTCCAACCATCAGTGGGAGGAAAACAGCTCATTTTTGGAGGTGGAATTCGAGGATTTGATGGAGTTCCTCCTGTCCGTATAGGGTGAGTTGGGGGATGATGGTGACTGGGAGACAGAAGCGTTTTTGGGTATTTGTTTATAAGCTGTGCCGTTGCACCAATAGAATCCCCCGGGGCGGGGGGTGGATTGTGGCTAGACATAGGCAAGGGGGAGGGGCAAGGTAACTTGATTTTGGCACCCAACAAGGGGGCAAGGGGTAGAGGATATGATAGAGGTGTGTCCATTAAAGGTTTCCGATAGGTAAAAAATCCACCTATAGGAGGGTTGTGAGGGTATAAGGGGGAAGATGTTACCGAGGAGTAACAGGGGAAGTATCATCATGATATATAAGTATGGTTAGCAAAAAGGTAAAGAAGGAGATTTTGGCGGGGGAGAAATCGGAGAGAGTTCCCTGAAGCCAATAGTCGGAGACCCAGGAGAGGAATGAGGGGAAGGTGTAGGGTCGGATGGGTGGGAGAGTTGTAGCTTGTGTAGTATCATGGGTGTGAAGGTGGAAAACCGAGGGGAGGGTCAGTCATGAAGGGGTTTGTCGAGTTAATTTGAGGGTAAGGGGGCCAGTTGGTTGGGAGGTCCACGACTCTTCTGGTATGGGGGGTAAAGGCGGGGCTCTCTTGAGGTTGGAGTGTGAACCCACGGGGTGTGGCCCAATAACTTAGCAGCCGTGGGGTTGTGAGTATGACCGTGTAGGGACCCTCCCATCGGGGGGCAAGGGTCGGTTTTTGTCTTACTCAAAGGAGCACCGAGTCTCCTGGGTTTACAGATAATGGGGGAGAGGAGAGATCGGTGGGAGCTGGTAGAGTGAGGTCAGCGTAATGTTGGATCAGGTGGCGGAGCAGGCTAAGGTAAGGAAGATAGGCAGCCAAAGGAGGAGGATCTTTTGGTAGGGGTTGGGGTAACAGGAAGGGTCGCCCGTACAGGAGTTCAAATGGGCTGAGACCTGTGGGTCCTCGGGGAGCGGCTTGAAGTTGGGTGAGTGCCCTAGGTAGGAAATGAGGCCAAGAAAGCCGAGTCTCTATGGGGAGTTTAGCGAGATGGTCTTATGAGGCCACTGGCCCTTTCCACCTTACCCGAGGGCTGGGGGTGGTATGGTATGTGGAGTTTCCAAGTAATACCCAAAGCTTTGGAGACCTGTTGGGTGACCGCTGAGATGAAAGCAGGCTCGTTGTCAGACCGTATCCTTCTCGGTAGATCAAAGTGGGGAAAATCCTTGAGTAGGATCTCAGCCACTGTGGAGGCCCCTTCAGATGAGGTGGGGAAGGCTTCTATCCACCCTGTAAAGGTGTCAATTATAGTAAGGAGATACCGTAATTTTTTGTGTTTTGGCATGTGAGTAAAATCTATTTGCCACTCTTCGCCCGGGAGGTGGCCCCGCCTCTGATGAGTAGGTCCTGGGCGCCTAATTCCCCCTTGAGGGCTGGTACGTTTGTTGGTACGTTTTGGTGATCAGCTGTCGTAGGCGGGGATGGTACATAACAGGCTCAAGGAAGTGGAAGGTGGCCTCCGCCCCAATGTGTAGGGTTTTGTGAATTTTTGTTAGTAGGGAAGGGGCTAGGTTATTTGGGAGGGCCAAATCCGTACTAATACAGTAGTGCTTCTTTTGTTTCCCTAAAGCCAGGGAGAGGGGCTTCTGGATTCTTCCAGAGAACAGGTGGACATCCTCTCCCTGGAGCGCCAATAGCCGGCAGCCCAGTCGACCTTTCTGTACCCGAGAAGGGATCTGTCAGAGCTGGCCTGGGGACGCAGAGCGGTAGCTGTGTCCCCGCTCGGAAGCGTCAGGCACTTGTGACATCCCTGCCAGTCCAGACTCGCACTGTGTTGCTGGCATTGCACCCAGGAGGCCCTGAGACGGGCAGGGTCCACAGATTCAGGCCCAGCACTGTTACAGTGGGGGTGACGAGGAACATAGAGAAGACTCCATAGTAGGTGGTTAAGTAAAGGGTGAAAATAAAGGAGCCTTCCCTCCTTTAAACAAGCCCCTTTCAAGTCTCAACACAAGAGTTGAGCAGAGGAGTGTGTGAAGAAGGTGTGGTGTGCCCATACAAGCGGGGTACCGTCGGCTTCTAAAGACCAGAGATTCTGCAGCGTGCGACCACACAGAGGGATTCTGTGCGATAAGCCAGATACAGAAGGACGGATACCGCATGGTTCTTCTTACGGTCAAATTCGTAAAATCAAAGACTGGAATGGCGGTCAGCAGGGGCTGGGGAGGGGAAGAGGGGAGTTGCTAATCAAGAGGCAAAAAGTTTCGATTAAGTAAGATGAAAAAGCTGTAGAGATCTGCTATGTGCCATTGTGCCTATAGTCAGTGATAATGTATTCTCTGAAAATTTGTTAAGAGGGTAGATCTGATATTACGTGTTCTCGCTACAATTAGATTTTCTTTTTAAAAGGAGCTGGGGTGGGGGAGCACATATCTCATGACCCGTGTTATGGGCTGAATTGTCACCCCCCCCCTCCCGCCGCCCCCTATAAAATTCATGTTGAAATCCTAACCCCTCTTAGCTCAAAATGTGGGTGTGTTTGGAGACAGCGTCTGAAGGAGCCTGGGACACACTCCTCAAAATGTGCGGCTGTGGCACGTGGTTATTTGAACGGAAGGCACTTAAAAGACAGCAGGTGCAGGGAGAGGCTTCCTCTGAGCTCCCCTCAGGTGCCTGAAGACACATCCTCCAGAAGGACCTCGGGGTCCTCGGTCCCCTCCCTGGGAGCTCTTTTCACAGAAGAGGAACTGAGAAGTGGGTCCCACACCCAGAAGACTGTCACCCTCCTGTCTGTCCCTCTGAGGACCCAGCCATCCCCCCTAACCCGTTCACTCCCCCTGAGATGCCTGCACCCCTTCCCTCCTGTACCTGGATGGCGTGTGAGCTCTCAGACCCCACTGCCCTTTGGGGTATGTACCTTATGTCCTGGGATGCCCCCGTGCACATAATAGTAAAACTTAATAAATGTGTATACCTTCCTGCTGTTAATCTGCCTGTGGTCGGTGTATTTTATAAACCCAGTTTTCAAACCTAGGAGGGTAGAGGGGGGATGTCTTTCCTCCCTTGCACGTCTTCACAGAGATAATCAAGCTAAAATGAGGCCATTAGGAAGGGTCCTAATGCAAGATGGCAGATGAACTAGCAAGAAGAGGAAATTTAGACACAAAGATATACACAGAGGGAGACCAAGTGAGGACAAGGGAAAAGACAGTCATCTGTTCTCCAAGGACAGAGGTCTCAGAAGGAACCGGTCTTGCCAGCCCCCAGAACTGGAAGACGGTACACTGCAGTGAAGTCACCCAGTTTGCAGCGCTTTGTGGCAGGAGCCCCAGCAGGGTGACGCGCCCTTCCTCCCCACGCTCCCTGGTGTCAGGGTGGTTGGGGGAGCAGAAATCCGCGCACACGCCCCTCTCCCCTAAACCCTGGAACTCGGGGCCCCCTGTGTTAAGGGGAAGGAGGCAAGGGTGACAACCAGGTGAGATGAAAATCACATACGAGATGGGAACTTGCAGGTGAATCCACTTAAAAATGACTAGAAATGTTTAAAAGTTGATAAAAGGCAGCAAAACACAGAGGAAAACCATCACTGGAAAAGTCACATTATTAGCCTCTAAGAGTTGAGGTTGCAAAATATACCATAATCGTAAGTTATCTTAACGTGTCAAAACAGTGAGAAACCAACGGAAGAGTGATGACTCTGGAGCTGTGATGTGCGCCCCAGGGCCCTCGCATCAGAGGCACAGGGTGTGCGAGCGAGCAGGAGTGGGCCTCAGCCTGACCCTGCGAGCGAGCTCGGGCCCAACGAGAGAACCCGCCGCATTTCTCGGTTGAGGCTTCTAGTGCATATTGACACTTGATCTGTTAGTTTTTGTTTTGTTTTGTTGAGTAGGATACATGTCGGATGCATACGTATTGGCCAGGCTCACTTCCTCTGACTTGTTCTCAGGCTCGGAAGTTCTGCGAGGGAGAACACGGTGGCCTGGGTCGGGTGGCAGTACTGACGTCTGTGTCAGAGAGAGCCCCGACCTCCTTCTTTCCCTTCCTTGGCCATCTTCTCAATCTTCAGCTCTCTGGACGTGTTCCTCCTCAGAGGCTTCCCTTTCTGCCTGTTACACGTCGACCTTCCTTGATTAGTCTTAGCAAGCCATTAAAAGTGTAGTTCAGAGCTATGTTCCCTGCTCTCCTTCACAGAACGAGTTGGCTATCCAGTAACCTGCTGGTTTTTGACTTTTGTTGTTGTTGTTTTCCCCCATTCTCTCTATAATTTGTTCATTCCATTACTAGTTCTCACACCTCAACTGATTTCTTGTCAAATTGGTCAGTGGTTCTTGGTAAGAGAAAGCATACGGTCTGCATCTTAGATATGTCGACCTGTTCCCCGCAGTGTGCAGTCATGTGCTGGGGACGCTATCAGATGTTGCTAATAATGCGGTGGCGATGCTGTTCCTTCCCCGTCTACGCTCCAGTGGAGCCTGCACATGCGTTTCCCTGAAGTGTTGATGATAGGGTGTTTGCGGTTGTCGTCGGTGGCTGGTGGGGCAATTTGTATTCTTTCAGAGGGAAACTCCATAGATCTCTTTCTGTTTGTGTTCCCGAGCAGGGCTCCCTGACCTAACTTTTTTATAGGGTTTCTGCCAACTTCAACTTGTTGGAAGGAGTGATTTACTATTCTAAGCATAAATGTTAGCAAATTGTGGTGTGAATCTACACTTTTCATGACATTTGCCAAGAACATGTTTATACCATGAAGCCTCTGTCTCCACCCATAAAAGGCCTCCAGGGAAAAGCCATTTCACTTCTGGAACCAATTTAGAATCAAATGTCGGGCTGGAACTGGTATCTCTTCCCTTAGCTAGTTATTTTCTTCTTTCTCATCACACAAATCCATTAATATTCTAATTTAAGAGCAAAATGAATTCTCAAGTGGTAGCTGACGGTTTCCAGCTAAAAATATAATTCTGCCCTAGCCACATTTTAGGTCAGCAAATAAAGTTCACAGTGTTAACAATTAATTAAAAGAAACAAAACAGGCAGGAGAGGTGTTTGATTGGATTAGGTTCAAGGCCTTTTAAAACTAGTTTATGTTCACAGGACAGAGTTATAATGTACTGGGAAATACATAAGGTCTAGGGCAATTGCTGAATTTTGTTTATAGTGGAGAAGGAAAAATGCTTTGGTGAATAAATGTATTTTAAAAGAATCAGATATTCTAAGCTTCTTCCTTGGTGTTTCTTCTAGAAAAGAAGTTTAAGATGCAAGAAGCAAGAAAACACAAGTTTTACATGATTTTCTTTCTTTGGAAGAATTTCCTAAGTTTCTCAAGTAGATAAAGACCCCTTCCTCCCCCTCTCCCTTCTTAATTGTTTATCTAGTTCTTTATTCTCTCGCTACTCAAGTTCATTCCACATCACAGAACAAAATATGATGCTTAAGCCCAGAGTTCCTGCTAACAGTTTGGAATTGGGCTATTTTCCTTAAAACATAAATGTGGAATCTCAACAACAGTACCTGGGAAATTTATTGATAATAGACAAAAGGGAATCTTATTTTCATTCGCGAAGCTCACGATATAGATTCTCACCTTTGTACACGGGCATCTAGTAATTTGCTTCCCTTGACCACGTGCCCTTTTTACTCAGTTGCGTGTCTTCTGTGGCTTGAATCTGAACTCACCAGAGAGCTCCGCTAACGGTTCCCAGGTCGTTTCTTAGCAGGTAGAGCAAGAACAAGAAACTTGTCTCTGTGGGCACGGACAGTTTTTCCCACCTAAATTCTGTGTGGAACTTCTGTATTCACAGCAAGATGGTGTTCTCCACTCCTATTGACTTCCTACGCTAATATCAGCAGCCAAGACGCTCTAAAGGACAGCACTCTTGAAGTTATTTATAAAAACAGCATAGTGTTCCCTGAAAGTGCCACCCTGCCCCCTGCTTATTATTTTGATGCTCTTCTTTTTAAAGCCTTGAAAAAAACTGCCTAATTTGAGGCTCCTGCTGGAAATGAAACAAGTCTTTTGGACTGGCCCCCCTCCCGCCCATTCCTTTCCTGCAGGCTTCCTGAGGGTGATGTCATCTGGACACATGGAAACTTATTGTTCCAAGAAGACTCTCTGAAGTGTCCTTTGTTGGGATGCCCAGGCCCACGGTTCACAAGCCAAGGAGATTGGGTGGTGATGGCATTCTGCCATTGGACCGGCTTCCTGGGCTGAACAGGACCGCACAGAAACATCTCCACGGGACGCTGCCGCTCAGGAACCCCATGCATGACACCCAGCCACGGTTGTTTGGTTTGGTTCATTCCCATAGATGTTACATGAACCAATATTACAGCAAACACCATTTTCCCCTCCCTCGACCACCGCCCCCAGCCCCATGCAGCTTGCCACATGCTGGCTGCGCTGTCCGACCCTTCTAATCCCCGGAGGACAAAGAGAGTCTGTGTGGTACAGACACAGCCCGGCTCCCTTCCTCCTCAGACTCACGCCCGTCTCCCCATCGGTGCTGCCCTGTCTCACAGCTACTTCTGCTGTGTACCTTCTTTGTGTTTTGTTTGGGTTTTGAAAGTTTGTTTGGGTAATCTGTTTCTTAGAAAATTATCCTCGGATTGAGAAAGGTGGTGCTCTGAGATCCTGCCTTTTAGCAGGGGCCCCGGGAAAGAGAAGAGCCTCGAGACTCTTCCATGGAATAATTGCGGATGGGAGTAGTTTTTACTTCCCATGCATACTTGAGAAGTAGTGGCAGACCCTGAGGGACAGGCGTTAATGGCCCTCCTCGAGGGTGGAAAGAGGCTGAGTGGCCTACAGAGATCGGAGCCTCCCTCACCCATCCCGTTGCTCAGAACACCCAAATGATACAACGACTAGCAAAATCTTTAGGTGTAAAGGGATTTTCATTGTTTCTCGTAGTAATTTTTTTTTGTTTGTTTTTATTCTTTCAACTGGAAAATTATTCCCACTGAAAATTTTCAATCGTTACACATAAAACGATCTTTAACGAGGACTGTTCAGCACTTGGAAGCTGTGAAAATCTTCTCACACTCTCAAAACATCTGTAACCCCCCAGTGGAGTTTTGGCTCTCACTACTCTCCTCGCTTTCCAGTAAAAACACAGGAGAATGGCACTTTCCCACCAACACTGTGGTGCACAGCCATCATCTTGGGAAGAAACGAGTAAACACATTACTGAATGGCAGCATGAAGGAAGAGACACAATCGCCTGGTTGTTTCAGTAAAAAACACAGGGACTTGGTGGACTGTGTTCAGGCAGGTTCAGGTTTACGTACCCCCCCACACACACATGCATGCTGACAAATTTCTTTAAGAATAAAATTTATCGTTCTGTTTTTAGAGAGGAAAAATGTTAGGCTCAAAGAAGTGAACAGCTTCCCCAAGGTCATGTGCGTGTTTACAAATATATATTTATATTGTATCCGTATAGCCCGGTTGACTGTATGTTGATGGGAGGAATGAGTGGGGGACTGAATTCACATGTTTTGTGCTACTTAGGACTGCTTACACTTTGTCTGACACACTGACGACCAAGCCTCCGTTCTTTATGATTTACCAAGCAATGGGTTTGCTAGGAAATAAAAAAAAAAAAAAGCAATGTAAGAAAGCCTGTCACATTTAAAATACTACTTTTCTGGGTATTTTTATGTAACTACATATTAACTTTACAATTTAAAAATATTTTAAAGTATAACTTGTTGTTAGGTAATGAATATTAATTTTGCATCTATTGCTTAATAAGGTGTTTCTGCAGCTAACCCTAGCTTTAGAAAGCCCTAACTTTACCATATAGTTGAAGCTAGTATCTTGTTAAAGTTGTACACGAACAAGTAACAAAAGGATTAAAAATAGCCAGTTGCAGGTTGATTGCATATGTTTTTTTGATATCCTCTCATAATCTACCTAAACAAGAATTAATATTGTTTCATCAGATGGTTTTGCTTACTATGACCAAAGCCAGTTAATGCCTCAGAACTTGGACAAACAATGAAATTGTTTGCGAACACCATTGCAGGAGAAAACTGTCTATGTCTCCGACGCTGTGTTTGTCAACAGATCAATTATTAAAAGGAGATGTACCTGAGGGGCTCAGTCGGTTAAGACTCCGACTTCGGCTCAGGTCATGATCTTGCAGTTCGTGAGTTCAGCCCCCCCATCAGGTTGTGTGCTGATAGCCCAGAGCCTGGTGCCTGTTTCGGCTTCTGTGTCTCCCTGTCTCTCTTTCCCTGCCTCTCCCTGACTAGCACTCTGTGTCTCTCTCTCTCAAAAATAAATAAACATTAAAAAATTGTAAAAAGGGGAATGCTCGGGGCACCTGGGTGGCTTGGTAGGTTAAGTGTCTGACTCTTGATTTTGGCTCAGCTTGTGAACTCATGGTTCTTGAGTTCGAACCCTGCATCAGGCTCTGCACTGACAGCGTGGAGCCTCCTTGGGATCCTCTCTCTCCCTCTCTCTCTGCCTCTTACCCACTCTTCTCTCTCTCTCTCAAAATAAATAAATAAACATTTAAATGTTTAACTGACATTCAGAACATGCATCGTGCTGACATTGGGAATCCACAGTGAAGCAAATCTGAGGTGCATTTCACGAAAGGACCTTATGTCATTGGGATTCTGTCTGGGATCGCCTAGGAGCTGGGACCTGTATGAAAGGAAGCACATTCATCTCAAGCCTCCAGCAGCTTTTCAGGAAATTTCCTTTCTCATCTTCTTTCTCTTCTGGACTATTATCCTGCAACCGGATTCTTCTGCTCAAGAAAATCATACAGGGATCTAGTTCATCTTGTAGTGGAGAACAAGAGAGGATACACACATTCATCAAGGACTCTCTTTGTAGCAGGCATTTTATATACATTATCCTACTTAGCAACAAAACATACCTGAGATAATGGATAATGTAATAGTCTCCCCACCTTTATGCATGGCCCAGCCAAGGCCGATGTCATTTATATATTTTCCTTAAGTTACCATCAAGTAAGCACTAAAGAAACCCTTTAAAACATATCCTATTTTTTTCTCCAATGCTTAACTTCTTTTCACCATATCACCTAATTCGGCATAAAGAATTTAATACAGAATTTTTTAGGACCACCTGGAAAAAACAGTATTTAACCCAAGGGAAACCATTTTGCAGAATGAAAGTTCAGGCTTTAGGACAACAATCTGGGGAGAACTCCTTGGAGGTCAGAGATTTCAAGGCTTTTTTCATGCAAATCATTTGTCACCTCTCTCTCCTTTTATACACCATCATTCTCAAAATGTGTGCCCTGAAAACTCCTTTATAGTCTTTAAATTTATAGAGGACCTCACAGAGGCTTTGTTAATATGAGTTATATCTATCAATATGTACTGTATTAGAAATTAAAACTGAGTATTTAAAAATGTATTTATATAATAATCCATTTAAAAATACCATAATAAATTCATTATGGGTTAACATAAATAACATTTTCATATAACTATTTTCTAAAATACAAAAAAAAAGATGGTAAGAATAATGGCACTATTTCATGTTGCAAATCTCTTGAGTAATGGCAGATAGCTGCATTTTCATGTCTGTTTCAGCTTCCACCTGTTGAATGTGTTACTTTTGTTGAAGTATATAGAAAATTATGTCCCCAGAGGCACATAGTTGGAAATGTAAGAAGTGTTTTATTTTATTTTTATTATTGTTTTCTTAAAGGGTTTTTTTTTAATGTTTATTTTGAGAGAGAGAGAGAGAGAGAGAGCAAGAGCAGGGGAGGGAGAGGGAGAGGGAGAGAGGGAGACACAGAATCTGAAGCAGGGTCTAGGCTCCAAGCTGTCAGCACAGAGCCCAATACAGGGCTCAAACCCATGAACCGTGAGATCATGACCTGAGCCAAAGTCGGATGCTTAACTGGCTGAGCCACCCAGGCGCCCTTGCAAGAAATGTTTTAATATATTTGTGAATATTCTTTGATAATACACCAAAACTCAACAAGTGGTCATTTCTTAGAGATTAGTTCTGGTGTGGAAACTGAAACCATGTCAGTGAACTTTTCACACTCTTTTCCGTGAAAACCCATTGATTCTTGCTGGTTTGATACCATGCATTGCTCGTTTATAAAATGTTGACTCACTGGCTTGTAAGGATCTTCCTGGAGTTGAAATACTTTTGTCCGTTAGTCATTCCTCAAGTAAAAGTGGCGTCCCATAGAAAGTGGCTGCCGGGCTTGCCACCAGGTGCAGAGAGCCTTTCCTCAAGGTGACTGCTGTGTTTTGGTACAGGAGAAACGCTTTCTGTGCACTTCCTATTTTTTATTTCCAAAAAAGGAAAAGACGTTTTCAAGAATGAAGATTTAATTAAATTAATATTTTGTACAGATTCAGCAGGGACATTCTTAAATACAACTGGCTTTTTATTTTTTCTTTTTCTGCGAGCACACCAATGGAGAACCCATCAACTACCAATAGAATTCGATGCCAGTGTCTTGATTTTACTCACCATTGCCTTTGGATTCTAGCGAAACTTTGTAAAAACACTGTGTCAGGTGCTCAATGTCTGTGTGTGTGTGTTTTATGAAGGAATGAATACAAAATATTTGTGTGTGCACCTCATCCAGTTATCTGACAGAATTACTGTGGGATCTCAAGGAAAATGCTATTTATAAGTGGCAAAAAAGTACACAAATGTAAAATACTTGAAAGTTGTCATGTCTAATCCATTTAAGTTCCTTTCAGTAATATTCAGGAAATATCTGGGATCAAGGGTATCATATTTAATGTCGCTCATTTGTTTTATATGTGACCCCTTACCTGCCCCTTATTTCCACTCTTGCCTGTGTGGGCTGAAGTATTTGTCCTACTTATTCTATGATCTGTTTTGAGCATTGAGTGATTTCAGAGCCACGAAGGCACACTTGCAACATCACTATGGATCCATTTATTGAATGCAACATGTTGTATGATCTTAGACAACAGTAATAATGAAGAGTAACGCTCCAATTATGAGGTTGGGGGGAAAGGACTCATAAAAGATAAGGCATTTGAACTTTTTGAGACTTTTTTAACTTTTTGAGACTTAAGCAATAATACTAACAAAGTCAAAGAGGTGTGATCATACGGAGTGCTGGGTAACAATGTAGGATATAGATTTTATGGGTGATTACACCTAAGTGGTGTCCATCAAGGGGAGATTTAAATTGAGGCAACCTGGACAGATCTAGAACAATCATGGAGAAAGGATGATATGATCCAATGTCTTTTTTAATCATGCTTCTTTTAGTGGCAGTGTGGGTAACAGATTAAAGACATTAGGCAAGAAGGAATAAAGAAACTATATTCCATACATGAAAGGATGGAGACACTTGTAAATGAAATAAACTAAAGTATTTTAACTTAGGTAGAAAATTATTACTGTGGACCACTGAAAAATAGAAACACTATGGTAATACCCTTTCTAGATGATATAGGAACTGGTATGTTTAGGGTGTTGGACTTACGGCACTGCATTACACACATCTGGGCACAGCTCTGATTGGGTTTTATTTTTGGTTTTTGTATGGTAGGCTAGAAGAAGAAACAGAAGTAGCGGTCACTTGGGGCACCTGGATGGGTCACTCAGTTAAATGTCCAACTCTTGATATCGGCTTTCAGCTCAGGTTGTGATCTTGCTGTTGTGAGATCAAGCCCCATGTCGGACTCTGCACTGATAGCAACAGAACCTGCTTGGGATTCTCTTTCTCTCTCTCTCTCTCTCTCTTCCTCCCTCCCTCTCTTTCTCAAAATAAATAAATAAACTTAAAAAAAAAAAAAAGCAGTTACTAGTCACAGATGACAGAATCTTCCAGAAGACAAATGGTCTAGAAATCCTGTGTCTTTCCAGCAAACACCTTCATTTACTCACTAGCTAGTGAGAAGCGTGTTCCATCCCTGTTCTCTACTCCTGCAAATAACAGCACTGATAATTTCAAGATGTGAGGCTTCGTACTGGGGGATCTTAATCCTTGCTAGTTGTTAGCCCAACGTGTTCCTGTTCCCTCACTGGATTGAGAACTCTCCTGATTAGCACAACACTCCACAGCATGCCTTCAGCTGCAGATCACTGTCAGGTTCAGAATAATTGCAGCAGCTATTTTTAAAATGCTGTAATTAAAAATAGTCTGGCAATAGGACTGCTGATTGTCCTAATGCTTCTCCCTTTTAGACATCCATCAATGTTGCTGTTTAGATTGCATCTATAGTGCATTTATGATCATGAAATTTTAAAAATATCTCATATTTATTGTTTTGTAGACATTAGGCAAGGGCTGAAGACTTTAAAGCCATTGTCTTATATGGTGTTCACATGATGCCTAGGACCTTGCAGATGAGGACATTTGCAACAGAGAGGTTAGATGACTTTCCTGACGGAACACAGCGTAGGTGATGGAGCTGGAACCATATTCAGGTTTCTGATTCCAACAACCATGATTCCAACAACCTTCCGGAGAGGATGTGTCTACTATTCATAACTAGGCATGTGTGCAAAATGCAGATGAAGTAATGTGTAAATCTCAAGAACATGGAATACCTATTTTCACATTATTTTAAATAAAGTTAAATAATTACGTCTATTCAATGATTTAGACCAGTATTGCTCATAATAAAAAAAAGACTGTATTTAGAAGCCACTGAGGACCTACTATGTGCCAGTCACTGTGGGGAGTGACTTTGCCTCTTCCATCTCACTTAATCCAGGAGCAGTAGAAATCTTTGCCAATGTTTTCTGAAGAGGAAAATCTACACTCGAGGGCTCACAGCAGAGCCAGGATTTGAACACAGAGGTTTCGACACCAAGTCTCAGTCATGTACACGATGTGAATATAAGCCATTTTAGGAGCCCAGCGTATTTCTAGAACCATTTTCGTCATCTCTAAAAAATGCAGCCATGTAGGGTTGCCTTCACGCATCATCAGAAATGAAGCAGTCACCTCCTAAATATAAAAGTTTATGAATGAGAAAGCCAGCCAAAAGATCCGAAGCCTTCTCCAGGTGAGGACACATGGAACATGGAGGGTCCCCTATGCATTTGTCCAAGTGGCCTTTGCAGATTTGCTACAAATGATCCATGTTCTTTGGGGGCAAAAGGTAAAGAGAGAGAGATTAGCAGCTAAGTTAATGATCACCGTATCTCTGGAAAAACTGCTCTTCACGGTAACCCTGTGAAGCAGAAAAAAAAAATTCTGTCCAATTTACCGTGGAGGAGAATTACACAAGTCGATTCACCAAGCTCCCCGGACACCCCACTGATGAGGAGGTCCCTCACAATGGTGACTTGGGCCTCAAAATGTACATCTTGATTTTGCTTAAGATAGGCTTTGCATTTTATTCACCAGAACATGTAAAGTTATTGTTAAATATTAAACGTAAGCGAGTGAAGTATATTGAGGTTTGCAAGAAGAAAGGAAAGAGTGAGAAATAGAGATCTCTCCCCGTTGGTTAAAATGATGAGTTGTGCTAGTAGTTTAGAACTCGGCCTCTAGTGCCTTCTGCTGGGACATCTTCCTCTTCTGTAAAAGGGATGGAGTGGCTGAGAAATTGGGGAAAATACTGTCATACAGAAGATTCAGCCACAGCTCCAAATTTCCAAGAAAATTAAAAAAAAATTAAAAAGTAGACGGTAGCGTTGGCAGAGGCTCACCCGGCCTGCTTGGTGTCGTTCATCCTTCTGATGCAGTTATTTCATACCATATACCTCAGTTCTCTGTCAACAATGCCCTGAATTCCAAGCAGATGAGAGAAGTACATTATGTACAGTTTTGCTTCATATGCCCAATGCATTATTTATACTTCTATTTTCGGAACATAAATTATTTGCATTTTGCTACATTCTTTTGTCTACACTAAAAATATTTGTGGACTCAGGGTGCTCTCAGACAACAAGGAGGCGTGCTCACTCTACTCCAGCCTGGCCATCTGTACAGAAATCTCCTCTTACCTTGTGTTAATTGAGAGACATGTGCTGCCTCTCTCATCACTTGGATCTTCAAGACCATGGATTTTTTAAAAAAAATCCTCACGCAGCCCTGTGCTGCCTGGAGCTCACCGTAAAAGTCCCCACCAAGGAGGGTGGTTTTAAGGAAACCGCAGGAGAATAGAATTAAATTTTAATGATTTAAGTCCCCAGGACTTGCACACTTATTCACTCGGCAGGTGGTGGTAGGTCCTAGAATCAAGGCAGTTAAGAGTTAGGAGTAACACGGAAGCAGACAGGTCCTCATCCCCATAGAACTTACATCCCGTCAGTGAAAAGAAGCTTCCTAACAGCTAACTGTGCATTTGCTTGCTTAGGATTGCTGTGGGTTTTCTAGGAAAATGAAGTGTTCTTCACAAGTGTGTATCAGGAACCACGGGGAAGTTCTTGACTATGAGTCACACATGTGACAGTTGATCTGAGATCTGAAATAAGAGTAGACATTTACCAGGAGAAGGTAAAAACATGGAAGAATGTGAGGGTTGTGTTCTGGATCGGGGAAGTAGCTTGTTTGAGGCCATAAAGGCTGGAACTGCACAGTGCTTTCAAAGAAAAGAGAAGAAGTATGGTTTGGGGGCCTGTTAGAGACTGAATGTTCACGTCCCTCTAAATCCATTTGTTGAAGCCTACCCCCCCCCCAATGCGATGGTCTTTGGAGGTGAGGCCTTCAGGAGGTATGATGAGAGTGGGACCCCCATGAATTGGTTAGTGCCCTGATAAAAGAGACAGCAGAGAGCCCCCTCATCCCGTCCGCCGTGTGAGGACACAGTGAGAAGAGGTGGTCTGTGAACCAGGAAGAAGGTCCTCCAGGTCTGCTGGTGACTTGAACTTGGGCTCGAAGGCTCTAGAAGAGTGAGAAACAAGGGTCCATTCTTTATAAGCCCCACAGTCTACGGCGCTTCATCAGCCGATACCGACTAAGACGAAGGTCATAGCCATAGAGCGTAAACACACAGCAGTTGGTTAAGCAGGCCTAGAACACCCAGTTATGGTTTCCTTGTCTTTATCTAGCAAGAAATGAGCACTCATGGAGTTTTCTCAGCTACGGCGGGACATGGTTTGATTTCTCGTTTGAAAGCTTGTTCTAGTTATAATTGGAGAATGAGTTAGTGGGAGGCAAATGTGAATGTAAGGATATATGTTAGAAAGCATTTGAAGAGGTGCAGCTGAGAGAGACAGCTTGAGTGATGGTGGATATATTTGGAAATTACCTGTGAGAAGCGGCCGACAAGCCTTGGCGGACGTATATACAGGGGTGAGGACACGGTACTTACAGGAATGACTCCCAGATATGTGGATTGTCGGATGAGAATTGGGAGAGTACTGGTACCAGTCAGCAGAGAAAAACTGGGGAGAGTTAATTCAGGAGAGGTGTGAAGGAGGAGCTAACGAATGAGCTTTGGACAAGGTGAGTCTGATATGCTTATGAAAATTTATGAGGTAAAATGAGCCCAGAACAGTGGGATTTGAGTATTTGATATTGTGTTTTCAAGAATACACTACAATTAAGTTTGAGTGTCAACCGAATATGAGGATACTTCATAGATCCACAAACTCGTATCAGTGAAACATTTATGCCAATGTTGTCAATAAAAGATAAAAGTAAGTTTAGGGATAAGTGCGATAATTTAAAAATATCCCTTCTTCATTAAATGAGTCTGGATGGTCATATTAGTTGGTTTTAAATGACATTCGTAGTGCAAATTACTCTTTTTTAAATAAAAGAGAATAATGAGTCCGTTTCATAAATTGTCATTGGATGGAGTAGAATTCTGTTCTGGATTGACTTGTGTCCCCCAGAAATATATGCTGACGTGCTAACTCCCTGTACCTATGAATGCGACTGTATTTGGAAAGAGAGACTTTGCAGATACAATCAAGTTAAGATGAGGTCATTAGGGTGGGCCCTAATGTGGTCTGACCTGTGTCCTTATGAAAAGGGGAAACGCCCCATGAAGACAGACACACAGGGAGAAGACCACATGACTAGGGAGGCAGAGACTGGGGCAACCCTGGGAGCCAAGGATTGACAAGCACCCCTGAAGCTATAAAGATGTAAGGAGCGATCTTGCTGGGTCTCCGAGGGACCATGGCTCTACCAACGTCTGGATCCAGGACTGTGGGAGAGTAAACCTCTGTTGTTTTTAGCAACCAGGTTGTGGCCATTTGTTTGAGAACCCTAGGAAACTAATATAAAATCTATCAATGTTACAAGGGATTTGGGCTGTATTCTTTACTTCAGAGTACCCAGAAAGTCATCATGAAAGAAAAGAAAAAAAGGTGCAGCTCAATAAAGTCTCAAACAAAAAAAAGGAAAGGAAGGGAAGGAAAAGGAAAAACGACTTAGCTCCATTCTTGAAACTTGGCAACGAAGCCAGTTTGAACATGTTTGATGCGACTTGCCATCAGTGAGTTTTTCCCTGGTTCTCCTGCTCCAAATCAGGGAGATCCTCAGAAAAAGAAGATATTTTAAATACGCTGGAAGTCTTAATTTGCCTCCTTTGGAGGTAGCATCTGAGGGCTTCAGAGTGCAGAATGATTGAATGAAGATCGAGCCATCTAACTCTTGCGCTTGTGAAGAAACATGTCACTGATAAGGAAGGGAGTCATGTCAACTCAATAAAATATTCAAACATTTTTGGGAGAATCAGTGCCATTTTAACAAGACTGTTTTTCACTTAGGAAGTAAAAAATACACTTTTTTTTTTTTTAATGTTAAAGAGTATCTGAACTAAAGCTGGTTTTGGAAGAATGATTTCTGTTTCTCCTTAAAATGCTCACACTGAAAACTATTAACTAAGCATAATGAGCCGTTTAAATAGCTGTTTTTCTTCAACTAAAGGCTAGTATAGGAATGAAAACGAAATCATGAGAATTCTGTATTCTGTCTCCAACGTTATCAGTGTGTTTTATATTAGGTGGTAAATTGTCCCGTTTAAAATGAGCTATGACTAAAAAAGAACTTGGTGTTGGGAATGTTTACTATCTAAGTCATTCTCTAAACCAAATCACAGTTGTTTGTTGTGCTCTGGATTCCTAGCCCACCCGCGTGAAACCATTCCCGGTTCTTCCAGCAAAAAGCTCTTTCTAGGAGGGAAGTGCTGTCTCTTTAACGCTTCTCCATTCTATATCTTCATTTATTATTTATCAAGCATCAAGTGTAAAATTTAGCAGGGCAACCTGGACCAAAACGCGCAATTCGTTTACATGAGAGTAGGCTCCTTTGTAACTTTATCCCTTCCGAGAAAATCATAGGAAGGAAAAAAAAAAAACCTTTTAGAAATGAAGCAGCTGACACATCACCTTTATTGAAGCTACAAGGCCTTCAGAGTGATGACTTATGATTTTTGATCCTCAACAATGGCTTTTGCCAGAATGCCGCTAGACTTGGAAAGGCTGGTTAACAGAGCAGACACTCTGTGTCTGTGTCTAACAGCAGCATGCTACTAATTCGTTTCAAAATAAATTCAGATTTGCTAGCAAGAGGAAAGAACACAACAAGAAGACGTTCTCCAAGTCATCTTTCTTCTAAAATCATCCGTTTTCCATATAATTCCAAAAGCTCACACAAAGTCTAAGTCAGCCCCAAAGGGTCTATAAGTATAAAAGCTGACATATTGTAAGAAAAATATAAACATTTCACCATGAGCCTATAACGCTTCCAACTATAGGACTCTGCATTCTCACCCAAACTGATACAATAGGTAAGCCAAAGCAAGTAAAAAACTGCTTAATGTGTGTAATTACTCCTCATTTTAATAGGTTGTTCTAATTTGTAGTTTAAAATGAGAGACAGATGAAAATAATTACAACTGCAACAATTATATTAAGATGCAACCATTGTAATGCTATCAGTGCTGGACTGCTGATACCGTTTTCTAAAACACAGACCTTGATTAATAGGACAAATTATCCTAATGATAATACTGAAAAAGCCTTGACCTTAGGAAAAAACGTTTAATGACAGTGTTGGGTGAGTGAGGTTGCTGGAAGATCGATTCCAAAGGAAGAAAGTCAGCAACAAAGTTGTTGGGGAATGTCCTGATAAGTGAATACAGTCTGTTTCTAAATCACATGGACTTACATCTTAGAGAATCCAAGATGTTGGGCCAGTGAGAACAAATATTTGTTTTAAAAACTCATAGATGGAGGCACTATTATCAAATGATAGGCTTTAGATGTGTGAAATTAAGAGACTAAATCTAATTTGAAATTAGAGGATGGATTCCGCTTTTGGCAAAGATGGAGTGACAGGGACCAAAATTACCTTCCTTTGTGAAACAACTAAAAGACTGAAAAGAATGTACAAGCACTGGACCTCAGGAAATAAAGCCATCCCGGAAAAGGAAAGACATTCAGGTGAGCCCTATGGTTTCTTCATAGGCGAGTTCAGGTTTCTTCATGGGCGAGCATCCAGGCCAAAGGGCGGGGGTGGAGGACCCAAGCATAGCACAGGGCCTTCCCTGGGCTGAGGAACAGAGCTGAGATTCTGGGGGGCCAACCTGAGTCTATGGGGCAGAGGGTGGAGGGGGGACAGCAGTCCATAAAGAGAGTCTGTAGATCTGCAGAAGCCCCCTGAATGTCCAGCTGAGTCATAATGAGCTCACACGTGTAGAAAACTGCACAAAAGGAGGAAAGGAAATAATCCTTAGAGGTATCACTGGGCCAGGAAGACTTTGTATTCCCACCAGCAAAACTGGGAAACGCCATAGTGCATGGGCATCAGATAAAGTTTTCAAAAGCATTGCCTCAGTAGTAGAGGAAAATTAGCCTAGACTATAGGCTGCCTGACAGTTTGCAATAAGACTTCAAAAGGATCCAATTCTTTTAACGTAACTCACCTGCATTCCAGAAAAAAAGGCTGTGAATATTACAGAAATAAAACAATAGCTAGGACCCAATAAAGTAAAATTCACAATGCCTGACATCCAGTAAAAATACTGGACAAATAAAGAAGCAGGAAGATATGACCCATGAGGAGGAGAAAAATCCTTCAGTACAAATAGATGCAGAAAGGACACCAATGATACAACTAATGGATAAAGACATTAAAACAATATACAATCAAAATTATCTTCTGTTTGCTCAAGAAAATAGAGGAAAGATTGAGCATGCTAGCCAGAGACACAGAAATACAAAAGAGAACTACATTAATCATCTGGAATTGAAACTATGAGTTCAGCATTACTCTGAAACTAAAGACATGGTAAGACAAAGAGACAAAACAACTGACCTCTATCCCTCGTCAACGTAGACGCAAGAATTCTTAATTGGATTTTAGAACATTGACTACAACATTATGATCAAGTGGCTCTATCCCAGGAATTCAATTTGGTTGAACTTTTGAATAAACCCATCCATATACGTCACCATGTTACAGATTAAAAAGAAAAAAACGTAAATAGGATCATCTCAATAGATGCAAAATTCAGTTTGCATTCCCGATACAGATTTTCAGCCAACTGCAGTAGGGAGGAACTTCTTCACACTAGTGAGGGAATCTATGAAATGTCTAACACTGATACCACACTTGACAGTGAAGCACGGAAACTAAGCACAGGAACAAAGATAGGATTCTTGCTCCTGCCACTTTTGTTCAACAGTGTGCTGGCGTTCCTAGATTAGGCAAGAAAGAAAGAAAAAAAGGAACCAGATTGGAAACAAAGGCATCAAACTGTTCTTTCTTTATACATAACTCATGATCATCTACATAGAAAATCTTATGAAATCTACGATGGATTTGGCAATGATTTCTTAGACATGACACCAAAGGCACACCCAACTAAAAAATAAATACACAAATTAGACTTCATGAAAATTAAAAACTTTAAAAAGAAATGGTTGTCGAGTTTTAGGAATTCTCCGTATATTCTGGATATTAATTCCTTATCAGATATACGGTTTGCAAATAGTTTCTCTGCCTTTTCACATTCTTTGACAGCATCCTTTGGTGCATAAAAGTTTTTAGTTTTCATGAAGTCCAATTTGTGTATTTATTTTTTTGTTGTGTGTGCACCCCAAAATAATATCGCATTGCATGTTAATTAATGAATTTAAATGAAAACTTAAAAAAAATACCTCAACAACCAAAAGTAACCCAATTCAAAAGTTGGACAAGGACCTGAATAGTCATTTCTCTAAAGAAGACACACAAATGGCCAATAAGGATGTGAAAAGATGCTCAACGTCACTAATCATTAGGGAAATGAAAATCAAACCTGCGCTGAGATACCCCTGCACACTCCTTAGGACAGCTACTATCAGAAACCCCAGAAAATCACAAGTGTTGATAAGGATGTGGAAAATCGGAACTCCTGTGCACTATTGGTGGGACTGTAAGGTGGTACAGCAAATATGGAAATACTAGAGTGGTTCCCCAAAAAGTTAAAAGTAGAATTTTCCCCCCAGAAATTCTACTTCTGTGTATATAGACAAAAAAACCTAACATCTTGAAGAGATGTTTATACCCCCTTGTTCGCGGCAGCATTGTTCACAGTACTTAAAAGGTGGAAGCCACCCAAGTGTCCATCACACATGGATGGAGAAACAAATGTGGTCTATCCACACAATCAGTATTCTTCAGCATTACACGGGAGGGAAATTCTGACTCGTGCTACAACATGAATGAACCTGGAGGACATGATATTAAATGAAACGAAGCAGTCGCAAAAAAGACAAACACTGTTTGAATCCACTTAGACGAGGTAATTAAAGTAGTCAAAATTCTAGAGACAGAAAATAGAGTGGTGGATGCCAGGAGCTGTGGGGAGAGCACAACGGGGAGTTATTGTTCCATGGGTGTGGCGATTCGGTTTTACAAGACAAGAAGAGCTATGGAGCTGGCTGGTGGCGATGCTTGCGCAACGCATGACCGCACTTGGCACTAGGACTGCGAACTCAGAAGTGGCGAAGATGGTAAACTTTATGTTATGCCTATTTTACTGCAATAACGAATTGGAAAGAGATGGTTGCATTTTTGTATACTAGGATGGAACATTCCAAAATAGGAACTTGGGGCACCTGGGCGGGGGGGGCTCAGTTGGTTAAGCATCTGACTCTCGATTTCAGCTCGGGTCATGATCTCATGGTTTGTGAGTTCAAGCCCCGCATCAGGCTCTGCGGAGCCTGCTTGGGATTCTCTCTCTCTCTCTCTCTCTCTCTCTCTCTCTGCCCCTCTCACACTCTCCCTCTCCTTCGATGTCTCAAAATAAATGAATAAACTTAAAAAAAAAATAGAACTTAAAAAAGCAATGCCACAGTAGAATAAAAAAATATGAAACACTTAGAGATAAATCTAATAAAGTATATACAAGTGCTATACCCTGAAACAAAACATTACTGAAACAAATTAAAGAAGACCCAAATAGGGGCACCTGGGTGACTCAGTCGGTTAAGCGTCCAACTTTGGCTCAGGTCATGATCTCATGGTTCGTGGGTTTGAGCTCCGCATCGGGCTCTGTGCTGAAAGCTCAGAGCCTGGAGCCTGCTTCGGATTCTGTGTCTCCCTTTCTGTCTGCCACTCCCCTACTCATGCTCTGTCTCTCTGTCTCTCTCTCTCAAGAATAAATAAACATTAAAAAAATAATGATAAAAAGAAGACCCAGGTAAATGGAAAGATATACTCTGTTCACAGATTGAAAGATTCAGTGCTGTTAAAATAGCAATTCTCTAAAAATTCATCTTTAGATTCAATGCATTTCAACCAAAATCCCTGCAGTCTTTTGTTTTGTTTTTGTTTTTAGAAAATGACAAGCTGATTTTAAAATGTATGTAAATTACAAAAACCTAGAATAGCCAAAACGACTTTGGAAAAGAAGAAGAAAAATGAAGGAATTATAATACCTGGCTTGGAAAATTATTCTATGGCTACAGTAATCAAGAGAGTGTGGTTTTAGTAACAAGATAGGCTGATAGATCAATTCATCAGAGCACAGAGTTCAAGAGAGACCCACACATGTATAGTCAGTCAAATTTCGACAAAGATACAAAGGCAATTCAGTAGAGAAAGGAGAATCTTTTTAACAAATGGTATTCTAGAAATTGGATATTCATAAGGGGAAGAGAAGAGAGAAAAAAGGCAAAGATTAATTCAAAATGTGCCATAGGTCTAAATGTAAACTTCAAACTTCAAAATTTCTAGACTAATGAAGTAGAAAATTTTTATTTCCTTGAGTTACGCAAAGATTTCTTAGGAAATCAAAACACAATACACACACACAAATCAAAACTTGGTGTTAGAATTGAGCAAAATTAAGAATTTTTGGTTTTGGGGGCACCTGGGTGGCTCAGTCGGTTAAGCGTCTGACTTCGGCTCAGGTCATGGTCTCGAGGTTTATGAGTTCAAGCCCCACATCGGGCTCTGTGCTGAGAGCTCAGAGCCTGGCGCTTGCCTCGGGTTCTGCGTCTCCCTTTCTCTGTGCCCCTCCCCTGCTCACGCTCTCTCTCTCTCAAAAGTAAATAAACATACAAAAAAGAACTTACGGTTTTTGAAAGATGCTGTGAAGATGGGAAATAAGCACGTGAAAAGATGTTCAACATCAAATAGTCATTATAGATGTGAAAATTGAAACCACATTGATATGTATCTACATATATGTGTCTACATACACACCCTAGCATGCGTAATGTCAGAAAGACCAACCATCCAAAGGTTTCCAGGGATGTGGGGCAACTAATAAGTTGCTGATGGGAATGTACGATGGTATTGCTACTTTGGGTGACATTTTGGCAGTTTCTTAAAAAGTTAAACACATACCTACTCTATGACCACACTTATTTACTCAAAAGAAATAAAAGCATAAATTGAAAAAAAAGAGAGAGAGAGATTTGTACACGAATTGCTAGAGCACCTTTATTTGAAATAGGCAAAAACTGGAAACAACCAAAGCCCCCGAATAAGAGAATGGATATATCCTGTATCTTTTCAGTGAATATTATTCAGCAATAAAAACAAATGAACTGATAGACACCAAAATGAGTAAATCTCAATATAGTTATTGAGAGGGAAGCCCACCTTCTCCCCACCAGAGGAATATATAGTCTGTGATTCCTTTTACACATAATTATATCAAATTCTGATTAATGCAAAGTAATCTTTACTGAAAAGAAACAGATCTGTTGCTGCCTGGGTATGAGGCATCGTGGGAGGGAAGGAGCGATTCCAAAGGGCACAGGAAATTATGGGGGTGATGGGTATGTTTATTACTTGATTGTGATGATGGGTTCATGGATTTATTCTTATGCAAAGCCCATCAAATTGCATACTTGAAATACGTGCAGTGTATTGTAGGTTAGTTATACTAACACATAACAAACAAGTTAGCAAATAAATTAGGTAAAACTACAAGAAAAAAAGAGATTTGACATCCAGTTGTGTGTATATATATACATATATATATATATATGTATATATACATATATATATATATATATATGGTGCATACATGGCTTACACACTCACTGCATCATTACACACTCACATACAAATATAGAGTTCTCTCTGCTGAGGGGCCCTTTTCGAATGAGCAAATAGCAGGAAGGAAGTGAGGAATCTTCTGGTTGCTTTTAGTTTTGCTTCTTTCTAGCTACTTGACTCAATTTAACCATTCATAAAATTGAAAGGAGAGGTTAGTTGAGTTCCGAAGCCACTTCTAGACCTGAAGTCTCTGTGTCCCACTGCTGAACACAATCCCTGATTTTGGAAATATTGAGGAACAAGAGAGTGACAAACCATAGGCACCTTCGCGTTTATGCAGTTGCTCACTCAATACATAGGTCTGTTCCGTTCATGAGGGTGAATGACGTGTAGCTGTGATATCAAGGAATACATACGCCAGCTCAGGAGTTGATCTGTTAGATCATTTTAGCTACTCTCAAATATTAACTCGCAATTTTAGTGGCTTCATGCGTTTGACTTTTGTTTCTTGCTCCCATTATAGCCCGCTGTGTGTGTTGAGTCGGTGTCTGCTGATTCAGAGACCTCGACGCCTCTAGATTCCTTCACTGATGTTCTCTCGACGTGAAGAGCCATGAAAGATTGCGTGAGGGAGATTTTTATACGAAGGAATTTTGTATCTTTAGCTTCAGTCTTGCAGTTGTCCTTTTGAATACCGGCTTTATGATTTCATATCCTTTATTTAAAGAGAATAGTATGGGGAGGTCGTCATTAGCTGCATGCTCATAGCCCACGTTCCCAGCAATTCACAGATGTTTTTGTGAGATGTAGTCCTATCTGCCACAGAGTCAGCTTTCACCACTCAACTCTGATTTCTCGTCATGCATAGTCAGGAATTGGATTGCCTTTATACCCGTCTTCCTGTATGTGCACAGCAAATGTGCACAGCATGTCAGAGGACTGCAGAGAAAATATTAGCGGTGGCATTTTGGTTGAGAAAGGCAAACATGTTTGAAAATAAATTTGCTCATATTTTCACTCCTGCTTGGAATGTCCTAAATGCCCTAAGAGGAGATCCCCCCACAGGATCTGGCTGAGGCCCCAGCTTTCCCGAGAAGCCTACCTCCTGGCTGTCCCTACTCTGCTCTCCATGTAAATGCCTATGGTTTACTGGGTTTATTGTCCTTGGTTTTTGGGTTTGTTTTGTTTTGTTTTCTGAGACTTAATCATAGCTCCTATCACCATAGAAACCGCCTCGTAAATACTAATATTGATTCTTCCTGGGAATGTACTGCACACCAGGCCTTGATCTAAACACTTTGTGTTACTTTAATTCTTGGATTCTCACAATAACCTTGTTATTTTTCTTATTATTACCATCATTCTGTTTTTAATGTTTATTTTTGAGAGAGAAAGAGTGTGGGCAGGGGTGGGGCTGAGAGAGCGGGAGACCCAGAATTTGAAGCAGGCTCCAGGCTCTCTGAGCTGTCAGCTCAGAGCCTGATGAGAGTCTCGAACTCACGAACTGTGAGATCATGACTGGAGCCGAAGTCGGACGCTTAACGGACTGAGCCCCCCGGGCACTCCTACCATCATTTCTAACTTACGGAAGAGACACTCTTTTTTAAAGAGTTGATTTAGTTGAGATTGTGCATGACCAGGATTTCAACATGTAAGATTACTTTTTAGAATGAACAATACCAAGAGTCTGTAAGGACACAGAACAGTGGAAACTTTCCCCCACTACTGAGAGTAAAGCAAACTGGCCCAGGCTTTGGCAAGCAGTTGGATGTGATCTAGAACTGTCAAAGACTCCACACGGACCCAGGTCTTCCCCTTTCGTTATGAACCCTAGAGAGACTCTTGTCCTGTGCGGCCACAGAAAGATTACACCAAGATTAATGCTAAGCAAAAAGAGAAGACAACTTAATAGGACAGAAGTTACTAAATGGATAAGTTCATTGTGGAATATTCCTGTAATGGAACACTATACAGAAATCAGGACCGAACAGGCAACAACAGGTTGTATATTCCACACATAATGTTGAGTGAAAGTCTGGGTGTGGATGGAAGAATATGCACAGTATGATTTCTTGCATCTAAAGTTCGAAAACAAGCGATAGTAAGAATGCTTATGTAGGTGGTCACTAAAAGGTAAGCCGAGGTGAAGGAGACTCAAGGTGAAAGGTCTTTCTGGGCTCCAGTCATGCTCTGTACCATGACCTGGCCACACAGGGGTTTGCTTAACACTTGCTACTGTGTCCACGCTGTGCACCTGTTCATGACATTATATTTCACAAAGAAAAAATTGTAACTGGAACACATGCCCATCTAGTATATGGCACAATGCTAAACAGTCCTTCAACACCTGGTTGATTTAATTAAAGACAGATTGATGATGATCAGTGATTAATTGCAAAGGCAAAGTTGATTTTGAAGTAAAAACTACAGTTTTAGGGGCACCTGGTGGCTCAGTCGATTAAGGATCTTACCTTTGATTTCAGCTCAGGTCATGATCACACAGTCATGAGATCAATCCCTGCATTGGGCTTCATGCTGAGCGTAGAGCCTGCTTGGGATTCTCTCTCTCTCTCTCTCTCTCTCTCTCTCTCTCTCTCTGCTCCTCCTCTGCTCATGCTCGCCTCCCTCCCCCCACCTCAAAAATAAATAAATAAGGTTTAAAAAAAAAACCCTACAGTTTTAGAATCTTGGACTGGAAGGGGACCTTTTCATCCCTGGTTGAATTCTCTATCTAGTCATGAATTCCCTCTACCATGTCTTTGACCAGAAATCATCTGACTTAGATAGGAAAATGACAAACTAATTCGCTAAATCAAGCTTGATTTTGGATCAGAGCTAATATTTAGAAGATATTCTTCTTTCCGTTAAATTAACTCATGTCTTGTAATTTCTTCACACTAATAGAAATTCTTCCTAAGATACAGGAAAACTGTTAAAAAAATAAATAAAATGAAATTTTACCTATATATTATTCTTCTGCCTCAAATTTGGGAAAGAGGAGGGTTTAGAGTATGGAATGTTGTACTGCAAAACAAAGAAATCAGATTATGGTCCCAATGTTTTAATAGAGACCAATGGGAATATATATGTTGGCCAAACACTATGCTGTAGGCTGAATGTTTGTGCCTCTACCCCACCCAGCCCAGACTCATATGTTGAAAGCCTAATCCTCAATGTGATGGTATTTGGAGATGGCGCCTTTGGGAGGTTATCAGGTCATGAGGGTGGGGCCCTCATGAATGGGATTAGTGCCCTTGTAAGAGAGACCAAGAGAGATGATCTCTCTCTCTCTCTCTCTCTCTCTCTCTTCTCTCTCTCTGTCTCTCCTTTTTGTGAGGATACAGCAAGAAAGTCACTGTCTGCAAACCAGAAAGAAAGCTCTCACCAGGAACCCAGTGTGCTGGCACTTTGATCTGGTACTTTCCAGCCCCCTGAACTGTGAGAAATAAATGTTTGTTGCTTAAGCCGTGCAGTCTATGGTATTTTGTTAGAGCAGCTCGAGCCTACTAAGGCAATAAATGGCACAGTGTTAAAATGAATACACAGCTGATGTCAAGGTTAAAGGCGATTCTTCATCAGAATGAATCTCTGGTACACAAGTATAAATCTGAGCCTGCACAATCCCAAAATAATCACCATGGCAATTTTATTATAATTTTGTACCCAAATTTCCAAGTTAGATATTTTGATCAAGAATGGTAATACCCTATCCCATCAGCTACAGATTTGTTCCTGCTGACATGCTTTTCATATTTGCAACACCAAATAGAGGCTCACTTCCAACTGGAACATTTATTGATATTATGAGCCTTTTGGTGCACAGCTGAGTGTAATGCAAGGGGTTTTCAGAAGCCTTTTTTCTAAAAGGAACTTTGTGCTAAGGAATTACTGCTTGGACAATTATAAAACATAGATTAACTACTGAAAGTGATTCGGTGTTCATAGCAATCATTTAAAATTTATTTCATAAACTACAAGGAATTTTCTTATTGTAATGATTGAAATACCATATTTAGAAGATTAATTGGAAGAATAAATATATTCCTCTTTTTTCCCGTCATTTTGTTCTTTTTTTTTTAAGTTTATTTTTTTATTTTGAGAGAGAGAGAGAGAGAGTGGGTGAGCAGGGGAGGGGCAGAGAATGAGGGAGAGAGAATCCCAAGAAGGCTCCGTGCTGTCAGCACAGAGCTTGATGAGGGGCTTGATCCCATGAACAGTGAGATCATGACCTATGGTGAAATCAAGAGTTGGACGCTCAACCAAATGAGCCATCCGGGAGCCCCTGTTCTTTTTAATTTTTCTTTATAATTTTTATAAGATATGCTTGATACTTGTGTTATATTCTTGCTATGTCTTTCCCATGCTAAATTTATCATGTATGGCATAAATTTTGGAATTTTTCTTTATTGAGAAAATTTAATGTTGCATACTTGGCATGTTTTTAATTTATCCTCATAAGATGTAAAACATTCCCTAAAGGGGATTTTTCCTTTCCTTTTTTTTTTTCTTGGAGAGAAACATGTCTAAATTAGTCAAATTCAGTATAATTTTTAAAGGTTACTTAATTTTCCACTATAAATGCCAATACACCAAATACTTCTAAAGAGATTGGAATTGTAATTTAACCAAATCTCGATTACTCTACTTTGTATCATTATTTTAGGTATTTGATTTAAATATTGTAACTCAGAAAGTTATAATGGTCTTACTAAGGGAACATTCCAAAGGATTGTCCATTAATACTGCATTATTTTAATCTATTTTTCTACTCAACTCTTCAAAAGTTCTTACAATTGTACCTATATATACAATTAATAGTTTTCACAAACATTATTACAGATACATGTTTTCAGGTAGCAATAACAAATACATATTTATGCCTTAAATTCTCAGTGCATATTTGGATATAAAACACATAGGAGGTTTTTCCCTAGAGGTTACAGCTGCATTTGACAGTCAATATTCAAATACTAACAATAAATCAGAATGACGTACCTTGTCTAAACCACTGATGTGCTTACCCTGTGTGGGTAGGGTGGAAACCTACGGGCTCACAGACATTACTCAAGCTCAGAGACATGAGAAATGATGAAGTAAGAACTTACTCTATGGCCTGAACAGCCAACGAACAGTAGCAGATCTTGGCAGAGCTTTCAGACTGACGCTGGACTTTGGTATTTCTTTATTTTCGCGTATTTTAAAATACCTGCGGCTCAATGAGAAAAAATAGTTGTGAAAACTTACATACTATACTATGTAGACTTTGTTTTTAACCAAACCGAACCGAACCATAAAAACCTCACATTGAAACAATAATGAAATAGTGAACGTGGCCTGTGCTTGCCTTCAAAATGCTGCCAAGACTGCTGAACTAGAAGGAATGATTTTATGAAGATTTTACTTGTAATGGCCACTAAATACTTTTTAAGTAGAATCAATACGTATTAATTCATCCTAGCACTAGGCACTGCAGTTAGTCTGGAGGATGTAACAGTCACCAAAACTAAAACCCTTTTGCAATATTATCAATAGCCTGATCTCCAGGAACCCCTAGTGTCTTATTGCTAATGCTTTGCTAGAGGGAAAAACAACCTTAGCTTGACAATAGCTAGGCCTCCAGCATCCTGGGAGTCTTCTTTAGCCTATGAAAATCTCCCTGGAAACTTCCTCTTGACTTTACCTCCCCCAGTTCCATAGTGTATAACCACTCACTCTTCACAACCCCAGTGCAACTCTTTCTGCCCTCGGGTCCTGTCCCTGTGCTTTAATAAAATCACATTTTTTGCACCCAAAAAAACCCCTAAATAAAACAAAACAAACAAACAAAAAAGACTCAAAAAAAACCCCTCGAAACAAACAAACAAAAAACTAAAAATACAAAAAATAAAAACAAACAAAAAAACTAAAGCCCTTTCTTCAAGGAATTTCAAAATGGCAAAGAAATTAAACACTCTTCTTCGTGTTTCATAAGCCATAACCCCAGCATTCCATTAGTTCTATAAACACATTTACGTAACATACAAAAGTAAAAGTTGCTTTCTGGATTTTTTTTTTTTTAATGCAAATAAAGCTTTTTGTTGGCAGCCATAGACAAATCAATTTTCCCTAAAAATAAAGTAGATTTTTAGTACGTGATTTGGAACCCATGGTGTAAAATGACTCAAAATTGGGCATCCCATTCCATGGTCCTATGAAAACAAAGTAACGCAATGAAGAAAGAGAAAGGGACAGAGAAGCCACACAAGCACATGTTTCAGTCTCTAATCCTCCTTCAGATTCTTTGCTTTCTGTTTTGTTCTGTTCTATTTTACCTGGTTTGGGTGTCTATCATCCCTGGATCTCCATATAAAGATAAATTCTAAATTCATTAGTACAGTGGGTGTGTACAAGCACAAACTTACGAATGAGTGACAGAAAAAAAGACAGCAAGAGACAGATGCTCAGTAATCTTAACTGTATTTCGAGAAGTATTTTCTCTTTTTAAAACGGATTGTTTCGTGTATTAACTTCATATAGAAAAAAATCCATCCAGCTCCACATGTATGAATTTCCTAACGCTGCAATAACAAAGTACCACAAACTGGATGTCTTAAAACAGCAAAAATGTGTTCTCCCACAGTTCTGGAGGCCCGATGTCTGCTATCAAAGTTCAACATGCTGGTTCCCTCTTGGGGGCTCAGAGGAAGGGTCTGTTCCTTGCCTCTCTCTCCTGGCTTCTGGTCTTCGCCAGCAATCCGTGGCGTTCCTTGGCTTATTGGTGCCTCCCTACAGTGTCTGTCTCCGTCTTCAGATGGCCTTCTCCCTGTGTGTCCATGTCTCTTCACACCTTATAAGGACATCGTCATACCCTAGTAGACCTCATCTTAACTTGACTATCTGCAAAGACCTTTCTTCCAAACAAAGTCACATTTGCAGGTGCTGGGTGAGGATTTCAACGTATCTTTTGGGAAGCACAATTTGTCTTAGTCCCTTCAGACTGCTACAACAAAATACCATAGACATCCTGTTTAGATTTTAAACAACAGAAATATGTTTCTCACTGTTCTAGAGGCTGGAATTCTGCAGATCTTGTATCTAGTAAGGACCCGCTTCCTGGTTCCTAAATGGCATCCTCTCAGTGTGTCCCCACATGGTGGAAGGGGCAGGGGAGCTCCCTGGGGCTCCTTCTATAAGGATACTAATTCATTCATGAGGGTCCCTCTCATGACCTAATGACCTCGCTAAGGCACTGCCTCCTAATACAATCACATCGTGGGTTAGGTTTCAACATGTGAACTGGGGGGTGGGGGGCACAAACGTTTAGACTATAGCACAATTCAGCTCACTCATTATAACTCAGTCAAGTCCCATATTCTTAAATGTGTGTTACTTGCTGAAGTATTCACTGAAACTCAGATAATTAAGACCAGACCGTAGCAGGGGAACCACCCAAGATCAAAGGCAACCACTGATCAGGCATGAAGCTTGATGTAGCCAACATTCTGTGAGAATACTCTATGTGAAACACAAGCAGTACTCAAAGATTTCACCCATTCAGAGACATAGCCATACTTCCCTATGATACGTGGACAAATGAAAGTCACCTTGTTTTGTCCTAATGTTCCTACTCCAGAATTGATAAGATTAGTTCTTTGTCTGGGTGCTACCGACGAGATCATGATAAATAGCTTGAACTGTTTCAATAACCTGCCATAACCTAACGGTTTATGCATAGAGAATTATAAATGAATCATTTGTGCTACCACTTACCATGTGAAAACAATGATATTGAAGAATCAATTTCTCTTTGTTTGGGGACATAGTGAAGCATGGAACACCTTCCGTTGGATAAATTAATCGTTGGACTCATTCAGAGTCGAGCTGTGGAGCAGCTTGGAAACCTTTTGTTCAAGGGAGGCATTAAATGTCACGGGAAATTGTTTTAGTTAACTAGCTGTCCTCTAGATGCATCTCCAGTGAAAGCAGTTTGGTTTTCCTTTTTTTGCGTCCTATTTTTCTTGCCAAATCCTGTGAAGACAACCATCCCAAACATTTTGAGAGATACAGTCACCTTTTTAAAATGGTGCTAATATTTTAGTTTATTAATCTCCTTTCAGAAAAGCAATGATCATCTAGGAAATTGATGTCCCTTAAGACGAGAATAGCTTGTTGTACTTTCAAAGCTTAACCCATACTTTTTGTTAGTATTTTAGCTTCCACTGCTAACTACAGATATCCGCCCCCTTACCTACTTGGGGATGTGTTCCAAGACCCCAGGGGATGCCTGAAACCATGGACCCTATGTATACTATGCCTTTTTCCTATACATACCTACCGATGAAAAAATTGCATTTATAAATTACATTAAGAGATTAACAGTAACATCTGGTAATAAAGAAGAACAATTATAACAATATGCTGTAATAAAAGTTATCTCCTTTAAGCTATCTTCTTGTGTGGTGGTCACCCTTCTGCCTGTGATGATGTGAGATGATAGCATGTCTATGTGGTGGGGCGGAGGAGTGAGGTGGGTGACCGGGCATCGTGATGGAGGGTTAGGTTGCTCTAGGATCGTCACTTCTGAAGCCTGGGTAAGTGTGGCTCACTGACGCCGTAGGAGGCAAACCTTCAGATGAGGGCGGCGGGGTACTAGTGCGTCTCCTTTTCTCTGAAGTCTCAGACCCAGTTCCCGAGAGGAGAATCTGTGTAGAAGTTGTAGGTCACACACCAGCCTGTAGCTTGCTGGCCTTGGATCATGTCCTCATCCTTAATCCCCAGACCGTATATAAGTGGTTACGTGTAGCAGATATGACTGCCTTTGGGCTTCACTTCTTTTGAAAATGTTGTTTTAAATGTTTATTCATTTTTGAGAGAGCGAGTACAGCGGGGAAGGGGCAGAGAGAGAGAGAGGGTGACACAGAATCGAAGCAGGAGCTGTCAGCACAGAGCCCGGCGCGGGGCTCGAACTCACGGACTGTGAGATCATGACCTGAGCCGAAGTCGGGCGCTTCACCGACTGAGCCCCCCAGGGGCCCCTGAGCTTCACTTTCAGTAGAACCATATAGGCATCTTGATGAACACATCTAGGACAGTTAGAGTTGGTGTTTTGTGTATGCTCTTAGAAGTGTGTTTTAAAAGATTTGTTCAACACGTAAATCTCCGGGATGGGACATAGAGTTCTGTGTGTTGTATTCATGCAAAGTGTACGTAAGGGCTTCCAGGAATGGTAGGTGCTTCATCAGCATATGGCGGTGAGGGCAGGGGGCGTAGTCACAGCGGGACCTGAGAAATACATTTCGCGTGGTATGTGTGAGAAGACTCGGTAATAGGATCACCTCAGCTTTTTCCCCATGTTGGATTCTGATAAGAAAGACCTTTTTTTTTTCTTTTCCTTTCTTTTTTTTTCAGTAAGCTTAGGAGGAAAAAGTAGCAACAGGAAAGACAGCATTTGGAAGGGTGGCAATTGCACTTTGCCTGTTAAATCCGAGAGTCTATCGCCGCAGAGTAGCAGCCGGGCCCTAACAGTTAGGAAGATGCCCCAGCTGCCGGAGCAGGAATCTGAGGCTACAAGGAAGCCACGGTGCTGGGGGGGAAGTGGGGGAAGGAGTGAGGGGTCCTGTAGTTCTGTTGGCTGTGGAGGAAACCAGGAGCCCTCACGTCTCACATCTCACAGTCTCACAGAAAGAGAAAACCTTACCGTGCACGAGCACAGCTTACCTTTGACACAGGAGACGTTTAAGAACGGTGACCTGATCACGCATGGGATGAAGAGGGAACAAGGTGGCAGTGTGGAGAGGTGCATGGCGTGGACATCCCAGGCCAGGTGCACGAGGACAGCCAGGGAGCCCCCCGTGGCCACCGCCCACCCAGAGATGGACGGTGCCTGACAAGAGCTCACATCACAAGGAATGATTACAGAGGGACATGTCCTCGGGGTCCCGAGAGTCTCCCGGTGATGAAGCAAGCCTACTGCCCAGGAGGCAAAACCGCGCCGAAAACCAAGGAAGGACAGAGCCAGCTGGCTACTGCTGGTGGCCGTGGGCACCTGTGAGCCCCGTAGGCTGTCCTCAAGCTGCCGGACGGACAATCTGATTTCCTTTCTTTTTCCTGCTCTTACTGTGCCCACTACCTCTTTGACCTTGCTGGCTTTGCTGGTGGTCCGTGGTTTACAATCCTCTGTGCCGACTGTTAAATTGAGTGTTGGGGTGGGCGGGAGAAAATCCCCTCCTGTGTTTATGATGAAAGGACTCATAGTCACGGTGGCATAAGTAAAACCATCATCTTCTCTTATTATGAAGTGTTTCTGTTTGTTTGTTTTTTTTACCCTTTTCAATGCTAATTCAATTCTAGCTCACAAGTTAAAATGCAACGCAAAATAGTTAAATGTATAATTTGGAGGTTTTAAGGAGCGAAGGAAATCATCTAAAAGCAACTAGAAAATAAGATTCCTACCAGTGATAAGAGAATATTAAAACCTTTATTGTCCTTCCATTCCATTTAAAGAATTTTGTTAGCTGAGGGAAAAAAAAAAAACAAAACAAAACCAGAATTCGTCCCATGGCGCAAATCTCTTTTCTAAGGAGAGAGAACATCGTAATCATTTGCAGAGACATCTCTTTTGAATTACACTGAAGCAGGGAATTATTACAGACTCGACCATTATCACAGCATCACCGTGGGCAAACTCAAAGGGGACACGGGGGTCAGCGTCCCCAGCTCTGCTCAGTGCCCCACGGAAGCCCACATTTCCCTCCGGCCACGTTTACGGAAGAAACCACGCGGTCGCCACGTGAACCCCAGCATCCCAAAGCCCTTCTTTTCTTTGCAGTCACAAAGTACCTGTGACACAATACTGTTTATTACGAAGCATTTAAAATAAAGGTGTCACAACCCACTCGTGGTAACGATTCAACATAGAACTGAGTTTACATTCGCATCTGTTTAGACCTGGAGACATTTGAACAGATCCCTCACCACGTGTGGCCGCGCCCCAAGGAGATTTTCACAGAAAGACAGAGTCTTCTGGAGAATTATGAGGCACTCCATTTATCATGCTAATGAAAGGTAATTGTTTTGTGTTGATTGGTTCCCATCAAAGCAGTAGGCGTTGTTTAGATGTCCAGTGTTTGCTAAAAAGTTCATACATTCCCCTAGGAAGCAGGTTTGGGGCAAAGAAAATGCAGAAAATGGATTATGAACAGTGAAGCCTGAAAATTTTGTGTTTTTTGGTGAACCTAATCCTGATTAGAAGGAGAAAATGGTAGAACGAGAAAGTATTATCTGGATTTTCAGGAAATTTATGTTTATTCTGAGGTTGTAATTTGAATAGTTGAGCACATTCTGTTTCCCTTGGGGACACTTCCACACGCTCGCCTCATACAAGAGCTGAGCAGCACCCAGTCTGTGAGGGCTCACTAGCAGCTGTGAGAAGGCTTCCATAGCTTTTTAAAAAATATTTATTTACTTTTGAGAGAGAGAGAGAGAGAGGGAGAAGGAGGGGCAGAGGGAGAGGGAAACAGAGAATCCCAAGCAGGCTCCGTGCTGTCAGTGCAGAGCCCAACATGGGGCTCGAACCCACGGAACCTGAGATCACAATCTCAGCCAAAACCAAGAGTCGGATGCTTAACCGACTGAGCCACCCAGACCCCATTCCTAGATTCTGTATCTTAATTTGGTGATGCTTTTCTTGTGGACCGTCTCATCCTGGTTAATACACTTCCCGATGAACACCAGCTGTATGTGTAGTAGTGAACAATTCAGCCACCTCTAGAGTGTCTGTCATCAGCTCAGTGCTGGCCGTGCCTCGGTGCCATAATTGCCCACCAGCCAGAGGAAACAGGAATGGCCACATCGGAGTCTGTTGGTGATGGAGCCCTAACAGAATACAGTAATTACAAACACTTATTCCCTTGGTGCAGCGGGGGTCAAGGGCAGAGTTCTTGCAAGCTATTTATATTGCTGCAGGAATTCTCTGTTCTCGACATTACCAAGGTTTATATAAATGGTCATTAGGAAAAATTGACTACACTGAAGAAAAGTACATTCTGTACTTGGAAGTGTTTTGCACGTATTCCAGAAGGGTTGAGAGGAAGGAGGAGGAAAGGCAGGCAGGGTTGGGGGTGGGGAGTCTCACATTTTTGGAAAAATCTCTCAAACATAAGGCTTTCATTAATGTTAAAAAAAACACAAAAAACCACCAATCGTAATTAATATTTCATAGTTGTGAGCATCTCACACACTACACTGAGGGCCTCAGACCCAAGCATGCTCTATCTGGGATTTTAAGAAAGGATTCTTTCCACCACACTGCCTCTCGTGATGACCTTACGGTTATTTGTGTTAATGATCTTCTGTGCAGTTTTAGCAATATTTAAATCAAAATACAGCAAATATCCATTCCATAGTCCAAGGCCACAGAACGCTGTTAATATACTGATGGCTTCAGTTCTGTACAAGTTAACCATGTCATGTAATCTGCCCCAAACAGTGTATCTGCGTTTCTAACTGCTCAGGAGGAACTTCCTGGCTCTGTGTTCTCACAGTACCGTATTCCTAATGGAAGCTCCAGTGACAATATTTGCTTTTTGTTTGTTCGTTTGTTTTAAATTTCTAGTAATTAAAGTTTAATTACCCTGAATAGCACTTTAGGAAGTGTTCTTCTTTATACTAAATTCTACATGTAACTTGAAATATTTGGTGTTCCCGTGAGTGTTAATGATTTTAATAATGTTAACATACTACCTAATAATTACTTGCTTCCCTTAGAAAGTAATGAAAGAATAAATATGCCCGGGAAGCCTAAAAGGCATTGAAAAGAATCTTTGTGATATATATCGAAATACCGCTTTTAATTTTTGCAAGAGTACTACGCAGCGTCAGGGCGCACGGGTCTCAGGATCAGAAGGGCCTGGTGCCCGGGGCTCATGGTTGCGTCTCTTGCTTCAAAGTCCTGCTGATTGTGCCTTTGAAGTGGTCCCTCCCAGAAGACCGTCCGCCTACCCTGTGATTCGCTCCCACCTGCGCCCCTACCCAGTGCCTAGAGCGAGGAGCCCCGGTAGGGTGGGGGTCTTGATGCCAACGGGACCCATTTGGAGGGGTTCGCATCGTTGAGCTGCTTGGACGGGGCATAGGGACAGGGGCGTGTAAGTGCCTCACATGGTCTCTGAGCCTCGGCTGCCTCAGTTGCTGATGGAGTCCCCTCCCCACCACCCCACTCCCTGCCTCCCCGCCTCCTGGTGCTGTTGGGAGAAAGGGACATCAGGTCTTCAGCACCAGGCCTGAGCCAGAGCAGTTGCTCAGTCACCATACCTGCCCGTGGCCTCTGTAGTCTCACTTCCACGGACCTGGCCACCTCCTCTTACCTGTTTAGTTCACTCCCCCCAGGTAACAGTTTGCGGAAAAGTAATTCACATCTCTAACTCACAAGAATAATTAAAATTGTAATTTCAGTACTGAGCTGTAGAAGGATTGCCTGCTTGGTGACAAGAAATCAAAATATAAATTAATTCACTCATTAAGCTTTTTTGGGTGACTGCTCTGTGCTAGGTACCATGCTAAGCTCTGACAGTCCCAAAATAATTGGGACTTGAAGTCTGCCTACAGGAATTCGTGATCCAGCCAGGGGGACAAAGCTACACACGGACTCTGGGGGAGGGCCCGGCTTGGCATGCAGACGGGACTGAATACACGGAGAAAACCAGTGCCCTGGACCCAGACTCAGCTTCTTTGAGGCCCAATCATGTCCTGTGGATGCCCAAGGGCAGGACCAGATACTGTGCAACAGCCTGGCATTCACGGCTCAGATCTGCCCTCAGGAAGCCCAAATGTCACATTTGTGTTTGGAGAAAGAGGGCAGTGGTCAGATCAAAAGGGTCCTTTGTCCTTTTACTAACACTGAGATATTGGGACCTGTGGAGGAAGAAAAATAATTCCTCTCTACTCTTTGGAGCTTTTGGCTCAGACTCCTGTAATAACAGAAAGATGAACAAGAAAAAAACAAACAGGTTCATTAATATGTACACCCCATGTATACATGAGAGAGACCCAGGAAAATGAGTAACTCTCCAAGTGCTTAGATTCAGGCTTAAATCCCATCCTAATGGGATGTGTGGGTATCTCAGGGGGGGGAGTGAACAGGTTAGGGGGGATGGCTGGGTCCTCAGAGCAACAGATGGGAGGGTGACAGTTTGTGACAGTCTTCTGGGTGTGGGACCCACTTCTGAGTTCCTCTCCTGTGACAAGAGTCCATCCTCCTGGTTGGTGGGGCTCCTGGGGAGGGGACCGAGGACCCCGAGGTCCTTCTGGAGGATGTGTCTTCAGGCACATGAGGGGAGTTCTCTCCCTGCACCTACTTTCTTTCAAGTGCCTTCTGCTCAAAGAAAGCCTTCAAAGGAGACAGAAGGAGGAGACTCGGGAGGGAAAATCAGACTAAAGCTAGACGAATGGAGAGTCATTGATCAGTGGTCCTTTTATGGAGCATTTCATGCGGATTTATGAGTCTGTCAGCCACTGAGAGGATCTAGATGGACTGACCTCTGGGAAAGCGTCAAAGATACTGAAAGGGGTTCAGACTAGGCCACCCCAAATTATGCCACTTTAGCAGAAGGATTATTCTGAGCTGGAGATAATTGAGAAGAAGCAGATAGAAGGAAAGCTTTCTGCCTTCCCCTAATTTGCCTAAACACAGGACACAGCGCCCCCTCCCCCCCCCCAGGAAGGACAGAAGTTAATCACCAGAGACAGCTCTAGACCCTGATCAGCCCGGAGACTGCACCAGAGGAGTCTACACAGCAAACCTCACCAACTAGGCTTTATCTCCCACTAGCTCCCCAGATACTTGTTGCCCTATAATTTGCTGCCCCAGGAACTTAAAATTCTATTCTTTTGTCTTGTTACCTCTCTACAAACTTACTGTTCTTTGCTAAGATGCTCTATAAGGCCATATTATAACCACCCCTTTGATTTATTCATCTCTGGTGTTCCTGTGTGTATGCATGATGCGGTGATCTGAGTCTTGAAGTTTAGCTGGGTGACCCAGCCGATGAGTGGTCTCCAAGGCCACCTGTCTGCTCAGTACTGGATGAAGGTGGACTTCAAGTAGCAATGATAGCCAGCTCCCATGACACTCTTCTGAGAGGCCAACCTAAGTCAAGCATTTCAAGTTAATACTTACACTGGGGCCCTCAAGCCTCTGATTTCCCCTTTCATTCTCAGAGCCTATCAACAAAGTAGGATTCACTTTTAGCTTAGTATTATAGATGACAAAGTCGAGGCACAGAGATGCTAAGGAGGTTCTCGTGGCCTCAGAGCTACTTATTGCAGCAGATCCGGGATCCCGCTGACTCCAGAGCTGGGATTCCTAACACCACTGCCTAGAAAACTAGACAGAGCACAATCACGGAGAGCAGTGAGCATTCACCCCAAATGCACTTGAGAACCACTGGTGATGTCAAGGAGTGGAAGGTCCAATTTTTGTTTTAGAAATGTCACTCTGGTTTGAGTTGGGAGATGGACACACCGGGGAGGCCAGTGAGCTGGTTACTGGAGTAACCCAAGAGAAAGTTGATGTCCTGAACCCAAGCAGATGGGGGAAAGGATGCTGGGTGAACTTCAGAATATAATGAGGTGATGCGTGGAGCTATGAAACACTGTGGGTTTCAGAGCAACCAACGTATTTCAGCAGCCGGTCAGTAAATGTGTAGATTTCATGTGTAAAAGAGTTGATTATGGTACCTCCCCCACCCAGCATCGTAGCTAACACTGTTGATGATGCCCAGTGAAAAACTCCATCCCTTTTCTCGCGGACCCATTCATCTACCTTTCCCTCTCCCTGCTTCCCAGCTATCACTGATGGTTCTCCCATCTTTGAGAAGTACTTAGAGGAAATGCTTTTACAAGTCATGAGACTCCCAAGTTCCTCATTAGTGTTTAAGTGCCATGGACATTTATGGCTATGGCTATTCCTTTGTCATGAATACTATCCCATTACATTGAAATGCTTTATAGGCCTTAGTAGGAAGGCGCTACAGACTGAAAGTCCTAATTATTATTATTGCCATTATTACTATTACGATTTTTAAAGTATTTGCAGAATGGTCCCATTAAAGGACAGTTTATTACAAGTTTACTGTCTTGCATTTCTCTTTTCTAGTGTTTCCAGTGCTCTCGATCTCTCTTACAATGTTTTATTTGTTCTCACTAATGAAAAGAGAAACTATTAAAAGCATGCTCATAGAATACAGAGTCATATATTTATTTTGAGTAATCCCTTTATAATAAACCTATTTCTTGCAACAATGGAATAAGAACATCTTGTTGATTTTCTATCTAAATATCTATCTAAATCAAGTAATACGTAACAAGCATCCTCATCTGTTACAAAAATGGGCTTTTCAAAGAAAGAAAGAAAAGTACTCATAGATAATTGATAGTGATGATGTGTCTTTGGCATATTGTTATATTTAAGCTCCTTTCTACCAGCATATTCAGATATGTAGACACACTGGTAATGTCTGTTAATTTTAGGCCAGTTAAATATTTTTAAAGATATGGATGTGTTCTCATATATTTTTTGACATACAATTTCAAGGAATTTCAAGACTCCTTGAAGACCATTCACGAAACTCCAAATGTCCTTAGATTCCCTATCTCAGAACATCAATTTTTAGCTGACCAACATCCATTTTCCTACCTTTGGTCACAAAAGAACCCAACATTTCTTTGAGGAAACCTCTCCTTTTTCCTGTCTTGGGGGAATAGACTCCATAACCAGCTCCCATTGTAGGATCAGTCAGCTTAAATTGATCCCATGCCCCTCGAATGTAACGACCGGTGAAGAGACGGGCACCTAACATAGTGAGAGTCAAACAATGAGAAAACGTGTGCTGATACTCGTGGTGTAGGGGAGCTTTGGCTCTTTCTCTGGGTTTGACGGTGCGGCCAGGAGGCATGGGGCAGCCCCAGGCGCCTTCGGACCTTAGTAACACAGGTTGAGCCCTGAATCGAGTCAAATCGAAAATAGCTGTACCCGTAGACGCATCTGTTACATAAGCCGAGGTTTTCCCTTTTTTGTTAAGCCGGTTTAAGTTGGGTTTGTTGATGCATACATCACAAGTAGTCCTGAAAGATACGCACTAGCCTGGAGACAGTGACCCTGGTCTAAAAAGATGCTTCCTGGTTTTAAAACTTGCAACATGTTTGGTTTTGATCATGTCTTATCCAAATGTGGTGTTATTGAGGATTTTCATGAGATTTTTCGATTTTTAAAAAATTTTTAAATTTTCTATCCTTCAGTGATAACTAAAAAGTTAAGAAGAGATTGCAGCAAATTGGGCACATTGACTTTTAGAAAAATGTTGAGTCCTGAAAAGTGGAGAAATGAAGCAAAGCTAAAACCTAGCAGAAGTGAGATGTTAGAAAAGTATTGGGCCAGTTGATATTACACAGCCAAAGCAGTAGAAACATCTGGACGGTCTCTTCCTGTAGGAGCTGGACATGAACAGAATTTAGTTGAGGATTTTACGTGTAACCCTTCCTGCTTCCATGGCACGCATGTAATTGAAAGGGACGAGGACACGTTTTAGGTAGGGTTAGATTTCCTGGGCTAAATGCCGGGATGGAGACAATGGTTCCTGAGGGCTTCGCACAGGATCTCTTGTGAGGAGAGAGAGCTCTGTCTTCCTGTTGGTGCGCTGCTCACCTCAGATGGGGGGTCTGACGCAGATTCCAGAAGCACAGGGTAGGGAGAAAGAGCAACGACTCACCGATTTAGCCCTGTTTCGCTTTTCATTCTGTTGATCGGGGTAGGTGGCATGTGAGTAAATTGTTTCAGTTGTCAGAATGACATCAAATCAAACACTACCCCAAGACTTTAAAGAATTAATGGACATATTATATTAATATTTTGCAGACCACGTATGACCTAAGTTATTTTTTTCTCAATAGAGTAATGACCATTATTAATACATCAAGAAAGTAACCTGAGTCAATTCAAAAGCAATTATCACAGAAATTCTGATGTAGTATAGAAATGGTTAAAGTTTCGTTCTCTCAAGTAACCTGTTCTGATAATATTTAACAAATTCTGTTATTCCAAATTGTTGATTTTTTTTTTAATTAGAAAACGTCCTAATGGGTGCTCTTTGAAAAAGAGGCGGGAACTGGTTAATTAGTTTTAGAAATTGTTTAAGATATATATACATTTTTACAAGTCACACTTTCAAAGCAGTTTCCTCTTTTAAAAATTTTACTTCCTTTATTATAGGGTAAAAGCCTCTTATGTACAGAGATGAGTCAATATTTATTTTCTCATCTCAGCTTCTCTCCTTGGACGTTTTAAAAGCGCAGAGTCTGAATCTGGCTTCCTTTAGATATTAATATTAAATGACTCTTGGATTAGAGTTCTCTAGAGACACACACCCAATGGGCTACACTGGGCAAGATTTACGACGGGGCGCTGGCTCCTGCTATCATGCGGGCGGAAGTCCCACGGTCGGCCAAGCTGGAGACCCCGTCGAGCCGGTGGTATAAGTGCCGATCTAAAGACGTGAGAGGCCTGATGTCCCAGCTCAACAGCCAGGCAGAAGAAGCCAATCCAACTTTCCTCTTCCTTCTGTCCCATCAGGCCCCGGAGAGATTGCATGAACCTCCCCTCCCTACGCTGGGGGAAGCTGATCTGCTTTGCTCTGTCCACCCATGCACATGCCAGTGGCATCTGGAAACTCCCTCACAGACACACCCAGAGGTTTAGCTGGAAGCTGGGCAGAGCTAGGAGTCAGCTGAGTTCATCGCAAACTTAAGCATCTCCACGATTGTGGAGAAAGCTTTTGTTCAGGCAAGCGGGTCCACCAATTCCCGTAGCTCTGTCAGGGATGCCTCCACGGTGACCCGTTCCCTGTGGACCACCTCTCGCCCCAGACTCCTTTGTCCGCGTACATGTAGCCCATGAAAAGCAGAAATGTCTTCAGAAGTGAATACTCGTGAAGAAACTTTGCTTCCAGTTTCACAGCAACAAACATGCACACATTGGGTTTTATGGTAATCAACAAAATACACGTCCAACAAGCTGCAAACAAAAAGCAAAACTGACAAAATCATTTTCTCCTATAAATTTCCCGCAATAATTACCAAATATAATTTCTTCACTTTCTCAAGTTAAACTTCAACAGATATTAATATAGATAATGTAGTAAACAAAAGCTCTCTCTCTCTCTCTATATATGTGTGTGTGTGTATATATACATATATATATATACACACACACACACACATGTATACACACACAGAAATAGATGATTTAGACAATAAAAATGAAAATCATTTCATAATTGAATTGCCTGATAAAAATAGTACTCCATTTGGGTAATTAAGTGTTAGCCTTTAATGGAATACTTTTGGCATGTATATTCATGTCCATATGACTCAACAAGAGAATAATGGTACATATGTTTCTGATTTGGTCCAAGTGAAAAATCTAGATAAAATTCAATCACATTTTATTTTAACATAACACAAATTCTTCTCTCATCTTTCAAAATTTACCACTGAAGATTTTTTCTCAAGGAAATTGGATTGAATTCATCTTAATTAGTGCTAGTCTTTCAAATGAGTATACGTAGTCCTGCAAAGATATTCTTTCATACAGCTGCCCTTTAGAAATGCCAATAAGCATGTTTCTGCTTTCCCATGAGAATATTTCACATTTTATAAGGACGGAAAGTGCCAGCATGTGTAGTTGGAATGAGTCTGTGGTAGCACAGGGCTTCCCCATTCATGTAACTGGATAAATAGATCTATGCAGAGTAGAAATAAGAGAATAAAAGATCTTTTGCTGAAACTCGTCATACATTTCTTTTCAAAAGATCTAAAATGATGAATTCTGTACACAAAAGCAAAAGAAAATCTGTTAATCCAACAGTATGCTCTGTTCGTATTGCTATATTAAAAAAGTGCGTGTGTGTGTGTTTGCGTGTGTGTGTGTGTATGCATATATATATATATATATATATATATGTATATGTATATACATAAATTTTTATTTGAGTGAAAAAATCCCCCCCCAAGCAAAATATGTCTTATCCAAGAAAGACCAAAAGTATACATTAAAGGTCTAAAATTTTAAGCAGTCGAGGAGGAGACTCTTAATGCTAAGGTACATCAGTCAAGAATCCGATAAAACACAGGATGTTAAAGGGAGCTGTTAGCCAGGGCATTGAATGTCCGAGGCTCATTCCCTGAGCCATAAGGAAGTCAGCGTGAAGGCATGGCGGTGCCATGTTGTGTCCTGGTCCCTGCTGACGACCAGCCCCAGGGGGTGAGAGTGGTCACAGGGTGTCTCCTCTGCTTCTGACACTGACTTGGCACAGTCTCTTGGAGAACAGGTTCGCAGCATCCAGTAACATTGAAGATGGGCATTCAGTTTAACTGAGTAATTACATTTGTAGGTATCTGAGGAAAGCCTCAAGCTTCCTCTAGAAAGAAAACAAACAGGCAAACTGTGTCAAAGGGTACATCTGGCAACAGAGGCTTTAAAGAAACAGAAGAAATCGTGCTTACAAAAAATGTATAAATATCCATAAAAATACGATAAAATGTTGCCTCACTGAAATGAGGACAGAACCCAATAAAAGATAAGAGGAACAATCAGATAAGAGAGCCTTTCTGAAATGAAATGTGAGAGCGGAAATTTTTCTATGTCTGAAGTGTTGGAAGGTGACTGGGGGGAAATAGCCCAGCAAGTAGCATGTGGGAAGCAGGGCGGGACCAGCAGAGAAGGATGGGAACCGGGGGAGCAGGTAACCCACAAGAGGACACAGGAGCCCGTCGGGTGTTTGTGGGGGGGGGAAGCCCAGGCCCAGAGCCAGAGCCTAGGTTGAGCAGAAGGGCAGGGGGTGGCCCGAGGCCCCCAGTCCTGTGCGATTCTCATTGCCATGCTGCTGCAGCCAGCTTTGTGTTTCCCTCTGGGAGCATTTCATTCTTCCCTGAATGCTAACTGAACACATTAAAATATAATCAGCCAATATAATACACTGCTTTTAAAAAAAAAAAATCTTAACGGAGCATAAACTCAGTTGCTTGCTTAAAAAAAAAAAAACACACTTTTTGAGATTTCACAGGTACAAAACTATGGGCCATCCCTTCATTTTTGACTCCTTTGATTGGAAGCTGCCAGAAGGATCACACCAACTCATGCTTGCGCATGCTATGTGAGTTGTGCCGAGCTCCCTCTGGCTCCTCCTTCCAAGACCAAGGCTGCAGGGGCAAGTGTGCTCGGCCATGCTGCTGTCTTAGTGGAATGGGGCTCAGCGTGCATTTGCCTGCTTTCTGAACTGGAAGGGAGACTGCATACAAGTCAGCGAATTCTGGACACCTGCTCTTAAAAAAGGCTGGCCCGAGGAAGAAATCCTTTACTAGGAGCACTGTGATTGGAACCGGTCCACGTGAGCATAATAGGAGACAGGCAAATAACTGGGGAAGATTCATACAGCAAAATACCTGTATGGTATTTTTGATGGTTGTATGGTTACCATTAAAAAGATTGCTCATGTTGTAGAATAAATTCTCCAAAACTTGGTGACAAAAGCTATTAAGCAGTGGAACATACAGCACACTAATGCTTAAATTTAAAAATAGAGAAAATAATTTTAACCCAATTAAAAGTGGACAGAGAACATGAAAAGATGCTCAGCATCACTTGTCATCAGGGACATGCAAATCAAAAGCAAAATGAGATACCACCTCATACCTGTCAGAATGGTTAAAATGGTTAAAATCAAAAGCAGAACACCAAGTGTTGGCGAGGATGTGGAGAAAAAAGAACCCTCGTACATTGATGGTGGGAAAGCAAACTGATGCAGCCACCGCGGAAAGCAATAGGGAGATTCCTCAAAAAATGGAAAACAGAATTACCACATGATCCAGTAATTCTACTACTGGGTATTTACCAAAGAAAACAAAAATGCTCATTCAAAAAGATACATACGTCTGTGTTTACCGCAGCATTATTTACAATAGCCAAGATATGGAATCAACCCAAGTATCCATCGATAGATGAATGGGTAAAGAGATAGATATATGTGTAAATATATATACACATATATGTATGTGTGTATATATATATGTGTGTGTATATACATATATATACATATATATATACACACACACACATACACACACGCAATGGAATATTCGCCATGAAAAAGAATGAAATCTTGCCATTTGCAACAACATGGATGGATCTAGAGAGTATAATGCTAAATGAAGTCAATCAGTCAGAGAAAGACAAATACCATATGATTTCACTCATGTGTGGAATTTAAGAAACAAAAAAATGAACAAACAAGAAAAAAAGAGACAAAAAACAGACTCTTAACTCCAGAACACCAACTGGTGGTCACCAGAGGGGAGGTGGGCGAGGGTGCGGGTGACACAGATAAAGGGGATTCAGAGCACACTTATTTCTGTGGGCACTGAGAACTGTATAGAACTGTTGAATCATATTTTAGACCTGAAACTGATATAACACTGTCTGTTAATTATACTTGAATGAGAAAATAAATAAAAACAGACAAAACAACTCAATATAGTATTTATGAGAACAGTGCATAACCAGAGCATAAAACAGGAAGGGGATGACAAATTCAGGATGCTGGTTATCTCTAAGGGGGAGGAAAAGGCTTGACAAGGGACTTCAAACTCACCAGTAAATTATAATTTCTTAAAAATGTCTGAAACATGCATATCAAACTGTAAAGACTTGAGAAATCTGGGACTTTGTTATATTATTTCCTATATCTTTCTCATACTTTATCATGAATACTGAAAACCCCAACCCTGTGTAAAATGTAAAGTGGCCCCATTATTGTCACCACTGGTGAAGTTTGTGCAGTTCTGGGCATGTGTGCCCTCTGAGTGCCTGAAAGAAAGGCTGATTTCCTCTTTCATCTGTGGGCACAAAATGCAATAGATGAACTTTTTTTTTTTTAATTGAATAAAACCCCTGACTTCAGCAAAACTGGAAACTAAAGTTCACATTGCTTCTTAGAATTATCATTGCCACCTAGAATTATCATTGCCACCCACATTGACAGGTCATTGTTCCCAGGATTTGTATGAGTTCTTGCTGAGTGATAGTTTCCCACACAGAACTTTCTGTCTTTTGCGTGTTCTTGGCCTCTCTAATTCTCATGGCTGTGGACTGAATGTTTGTGTCTCCCCTCCACCCAAATTCCTCCATGGGGATCTACCTGCCCCCAGTGTGAAGTTAGGAGATGGGTCCTTTGGGATGTGATTACGTCATGAGGATGGAGCCCCTGTGATGGGAGCAGTGCTCTTGTGACAGAGACCCAGAGAGCCGCCTTGCCCATCCCACCACTTGAGGACCCACTTGAGGAGAAGGTGGTCATTGGCAAGCCAAATAGGCTTCAGAAGAAGCCAAACCCACCAGCTCTCTGATCTTAGACTTCCAGCCTCCAGAGCCGTGAGAAATAAATATTTGTTGTTTAAGTCGCAGACTATGGTATTCTGTTAGGGCAGCCAAGCATGTGAGACATTTGTCGTTTCCCAAATGTTGGAGTCCTCTCGCTGTGACGGTCACTGGGGCCAAGCAGGTCCCAATCTGCAGTCCTGGGTGCAAATTATTGGTGCTAAACTCACACTCATTCAGCAAACATACAATGAAAGAAAGTTAAAGAAAATAGCAACATTATATAATCCTCACCCCTTTCCACCCACTCGTATCTTAGACATTGCTAACAGTTTTACAAAATATAGCTGAAACAGGGAAACAGTAGGTGCCTTTTCCAGAGCTGGGGCTGGGGGGGGCACCATAAAATTCTCTGACGCCCATGGGAGAAGAAATACATCATACCTCCGTGTCTGAAATAATCCCAGAACCATCACAAATTGATTCGTTAAAAAGAAAAGCAACAGAGAATTTCATTTCAAAGAAATTCACACGCTCATTATAACCAGGGATCATTAGTAATCGCTAACAGAGAGTCCAAAGTGTGTTTGCGATTTTTAGATATTTTATCACCTGAAAAAGAAGCATTAAAAGAACTGAATTTTCTAAAACTTTCTATGCGTTCACACAACGTCCGTGAGCCCTCAGTCCCGTGGCAGTCCCAGCTTGCTGCGGGCGACTCCGAGAGGGCGGTGCATACATGGGTTGAGGAGGATGTGATAGTTCTGACATGGTCGGTCGCAGGTGCACTCAGAAGTCTGATCATCTCAGGTCTAAATCTTGGGCCGGCCTTAGCCTGATCTCCGAGTGGTTTTCCTCCTCGCTTCCCGCCCCTGGGAGAAAGTTTACTATAAAGCCGTGTGATCAGCATCCATCCACAACACGCGTGTGTAGAGTTTCCCTGTTATACAATGATAGGAGTTACCTGGAAACAAAAGAGTGAAATAATTCATCGTTCGTAAGATTTTTCTATATCCGTTTTTTAAACCCAAGTTAGAATCTTATTCAACTAAGGAAATGGAGTTCTCTACGCCGTCCTGTGCCCTAGAAGACGTGTTGGTTACGTATCTCCTAAATGTCCTCTTTGAACCCACCTTCCGGAGCAGCACGCTTGCACGAGGGGGGCAGGGCTCCGTGCCCCTCACGCTTCCCTTCTCCAAGGGCCGCTGGTCCCCGGCCCTCTGCCTTTCCTGTGTCCTTCCTAGTGTCAGCCCTTACTGCAAATGCAGCAGGTAGAAATGGGTAATGTCAAGAAGAAGCAGATGGAGGGGTAGGTCCCATCCGGTTAGGTTGCCAAGTACTGATGGCTGGTCATCGTGTCATCGTCACAACGAGAACTAAGTTTACCACCTTACCCCGAGCCCTGAGGACCCCATGACCCTCTTTCCATCTCAGCCTGTTGGATACAGCTGGGGTTCCCGGCCCCTGGGGTTGCTCTGAAATCCAAATGCCAGATCCTGCCATAGCGTATACTTGTAACCTTCGCTTACGACCACTTGTCTTGCACATACAGCTTTACCGTTTGAACAACGAAGAACCAGGTTTCCGTCTGTTGCGACAAAGGTCTCCCCAGAGGAAATTCTGGTAAAACACTGGGATTTTAATCCTGCAAACTTAGTCTCCATTGCATTGGGTCCTTGTCTTTTTGTTTTAGCTTGCTTCTTTCTTCTTATCATTGTGCTCCAATCAGACATTTAACTGTCTGAAATCCCAGCTGATAGGTAACAGCAACTTTCTCTGAAAGTGGAATCTCACTGGGAACTGGGAACGTCCACATTCATTTCCTTCTATTTAATACAGCTTTTTAGGAAAGACCTATCATCCACCCTTCACAGTATTGAACGCACACTCCCTCTCTCTCGATTCTTACTCATTAGGGCACAAAATCCCAGTCTCATATTTATATTTCTTAAATTCCTTGAAACAGCCAAATGGAGTAGGTAGCACTTTTTATTTGAGTAGCCCAGAGAACAGAATATAACTCATTCCCAGGAGCTGCCGTCATAAACAGAGTTTGTAAAAGGGTGGCAAGATTCTTGGAAATGTTTCAAGCATTCAGCAGACATAAAGGAAACCTGGAGGGAGGCAAAGAGCTCAGATTCATATGCAGCTCTCCTCAGGTACTTACCAAGGACTTCTCCATTTCCTTTTTTTTTTTTAATTTTTAAATCATATCCATTACAGCAAGATTTAGTGAGGGAGATTCTAGTCGGAGGCATGTGCTGAGTGCTGACCTGGGCATTTTTTTCAGAGGCATAGCACTGAGAAATTACAGAAAGATCCCGTAAAATGCACAGGAAGTACATCCAGAGCCCGTGCTCCACAGAGAGCACCTTGAAGCTTTTCCCTCTTTCTTCCGCCAAGTGACCACTTCCCGGAGGCAGTAGAATCCTAACACACGCGTGTATCCCGGCGAGACTCGAATGGGTTCATTTTAATGCAGCCTTCATGGTTTAACTAAGTATATGACAGAACTCACTAATCCAGAAACACGCAAAAAGAGCAAAACCCATTTAAAAAAAAACCAAAGACAAAAAAAAAAAAAAAAACCCCAAACTGGGCAACAATTCCAGAAACTAATCAGTAAGCTCTTTCTACTCAACACCCAGATTTGTCATCGACCTAATCACCATCCTTGGCACACAAGTACCAAGTGGCCCCATCTGCAGGATGCTGCAGCCAGACTCTCTCGGAAGAAAGTTACTCTGTCCCTCCAGGACACAGGCTGGGAATGCACATGTGCCAGCGCGGGGGCATTCGGACTTCACAACATGCACACACACAGTCACACGCTTCACCCACACACGCACACATGCACACAATCCAGTAATTGCATCCGTATCTTCCAGTCATCCCCGGGGTACCCTCCGCTTAATACATTTGAGAAAGGAATTTGATTGTACGCCATCACATTGCACAATGCTTGTGAATTAAAACCAGACAGAATTTTGGTAGAGACGGCAGAGAACATCGAGCCACAACTCTGGTTTCCTCCGGAGAAGACACATCCGACTTTAACTTCTCCGGAGGAAAATCATTACGTGTAGTGCTCCTACACAGAACCTTTTTGTCATGCGGTGTATAGGTGTTTAATGTAAATCGTTACTCCTTAATTTATATGGTGAGAATGAGGTTTTCTCTCTTTCTATATTAGGTTTTATTATGAAGTGTCACCCTGGAATTCTACTGTACTGTCAATCTCTGGAACCCGACATTCTGACATTCCCCCGGGCGGATCTGTCTGTAACTTTCTAAAAAGCCCCTGTTAGAATAACAGAAATTGTATTATTTGGTTGCCATTTACTTTTCTGCTAGTGAGGTGTGACGGCAACAGTAAGTCTTACCATTTCACCTCATGAGCAATCATCTGCGTGTGAAAATGGGCCCTCTCTCATTCTGTTGGCTGCTAAGGGAACGTACCTGGGGTGCTTTAGCCTTCAGCAAATGTGACCCCGTTAACACAGCTCCAGCATCTCGCTCTCCCACAGCCCCACCGTGACGACAGGGCCTTTGCACCTACCATCATTGCTTCCCACGGATGTATGCAGGGACTGCCGCCTTGCTTTCCCTATGTCTGCTCAAAAGATGTCAAGGTCCTGCTGCTGTCACTTTGCCCAGGCTGCCCAGGGCTTGCCCAGGCTGCCCAGGGCCTGCCTCCCCCCCATCCCCTCCTCCCCCAGGGAAGCGATGAGAACAGATGCCATGGTGTCTGATCTCCAGGACAATGAGCCTGGTCACCGGCCCCACCTCTGGCAAGTACCCGGGGCCCCGGGGCTGGGGGGTGGGGGGGGGCTCTCGGAGGTGCTTACCCAAGCTCACCAGTTCTGCTTGGGGAGAAAATCTCTGAGCTTGGCAGCAAATTCTTGCTGATTTTTCCACGATGGCTTATATCTGGGCACATGGAAAGGCAGTTGGGCACGTCTAACCGACGGCCGGAGGACATGTTTCCTGGCCTACTCGTTCATTCCCTGGTGAGTGTGCACTGATCGCAGGAGCCAGGACCACTGCTCCCCTTTCTCAGTTCTAGGGAGGAAGTGAGAGGCAAGGGGAGATGTGAGACCCCAGGTGGAGAGAGGTCAATCTTTTTCCACTTGTAGACCATCTCTCTACTCTACCCAGTGGCCACGGAGAACCTGCCATCTTGTGGGTATTTTTAGGGACGTGAAGCACAGTAGAGAAGGGGAAGAAGTTATTGTTTTCACAGAGATGCCACATGGCAGGAGAACGCTGTTCCATTAAATGAGGCATAATCTTAGAGAGTATTAGGTGTCGTAAAGTGAATAAATCCTGATGTTATAAAGCATATAGCTCCGAAGGCCCCATCCTCCTGGATTCCCTGGGGCACCCAGATGTGTGAGCTACAAAGTGCCTGAATGGGGCTTATAGTAGGGAGTAGGAGGTGGTATTGGAGATGCCCAGGCATTTTGTCTGAGCTCGTGTTCCCCAGAGGTATGCCTGGAGGTGAAGATTATTTGATAGGATTATCCTTGATAGGAAATTCTCCTTGCAAGAGAAGTCAGTCCAGGAGCCCTGGAGTGAAATCAGGAGCCAGAAGAAGTAAAGCTCGGGGGAGTCCCAGCTCCGGATTGTTTTCTCAGGGGGGTCTGGAGACCACGTTGCCTCCCAGTTGTTCCTTCCATGGGAGGGAAGGAAGCTGGGCTTCCCACACTGGTTCCAGCCCCAGGCTGTCACCGAGCTTTCTGGGGAGTCCCAGTCGTCCACGACAGTACCCTGAGCAAAGCTGGTCTGCAGAGAGCAGGGGAAGGTCACCCGAGGCAGGAGAAAAATGAAAGCCCAGTTGCCCTGAGGAGGGAAGGAGGTGGGTGCAGGCCAGGGCAGAGGCTCAGTGAGTGCAGGAAAGCCGCAAGGGGAGGGAGGGGTGTGGCCAGGGCTTTAGATTTGGGTCTGAGTCTGATGGGATGCCTTTGGAGGGCCAGGGACACTGGTATTTTATTAATTATATCAGAAACTAAAGGGGAAAATGATTTGTAAGAAGGCAAAAGTGAAAGCTGGAAATACCACCCACGGACATAGCAGATTTAAAGTAGTTCAGACTCTCTACTTTCATATATTTCTGGATGTAAGTAAGAGCCCAAACTTGAAAATATATGACAATTGAGGTACTTTGAATGTCCATCTATCTGTCTGTCTGTCTATGTATCTACTAATCCACACGCACACACACAGATTATTTCATTGTGATAATTACTCACGGAATCCCACCTGATGCCAGACCGGATTTACGATTCAAATTACAGGAGATAAGCAAGATGGTCTATTTTTCTGAGATCCCAAACACCTCAGACATACTGTCACCAAAGATATGAAAGAACTTTTGTGAGTATTAGATCTAATATCTCTTGAAATAAACATGTTCAAGAGATTATAGAGTAAGATGTGTGTTCCTCAAATGACATATTCTCAAAAATTCTGGAAAATAACTCACTAAAGCTCTAAAAGATGAGGCTGAGTTACATTATTAAAAGCGGCTGGATGCCGTGACAGTTTAATATTTGAAAGTCAAGAAATAGAGAACTACTCATTATCTGTGTCTTCTGAACGGAAAAGAAATGTGTGTCTGTGTTTTCATGGAAGCATGGATACCCTTAGGTTAAGCGCTACGTTTCTCACCCGCTGGACACCAGATCGCTTTGGCGTGAATCTCTGTCTTCCTCCGGAGCTGCTGGGATGCATTATTTGAGAAATGTCAGAAGATATTTCTGTGGCCGTTACTATACAATAGTCATCCGTGACGTACTGGATTTCACTATTATTTTGTGATGTGTGTCTGTTATAAATAATATGAAACGTTAAACGTTCATAGCTAAGGAATACTTTATCGCCTTAATTGGTACCGAATGATACGTTATTTTTAACCCAAGTGCACGTTATAACTTTCTCCTGATCCCTGTATTCTAAACCTTTCTCAGCAGCCTTCTGTCTTACCACCCGTGCCCCATTTTTTAGTTTCGACATAGTTAATATACTTAAAACCAGAGGCATCTATATTAGCCTATTTTCTGAAGATGACAGTAAGGGGTTGATTTGCCTAAAGGATTGAATGGAAACACCATTTTCTATAGGGTTGATTAAAATAATATTTTAGCCTGTTTATGTCTTTAACCCCATATAATATGGGAATATCAACTAAACATAGTGACTAAAATGAAGATAATAAAGACAAAAAAACAAACAATGACCAGCCTTTGTTTCATCCATGACTTTCAAGTGCCCCTTTATGCTGTCACGGATTTACAGCCTTCTGCTGGACTGGACGCATGCCTGTTGCAAATGAAAATCGAGCGCGTGCACATAAACGTCTAATGTCACGAGAGTGGCGCTGAGCACTTGCACTCTTACTATGCCCGCTAGTGCGCTCCTGTGCAGACAAAAACAAAGCACGTTCCCAGGCATGTGCGTCACCCCCAAAGTGAAGAAGGGGGCCTCGGTCCCACATTCCAGTCACCACAACTGTTTCCATGCTTTGCCTTCCTCTGGTTTTTGACAGCGAAGCTTCACCAAGTCTGTGCAAATTACAGTGGATTTAAATTTTCTATTTTTATTTCCTTAATTATCCCTTTCTTCCTAGATAGTTTAGATTTTAAAAGTCGAGTTTTGTTCAAAAAAAAAAATGTTTAATGGAAACTTTTTAGAAAGCGTACTTGTCACCGAGAAATTAATCAGCAAAATCAGTGAGCTAATTTCAATGATGATTACTATTTTAATGGGTGAATATTTTTAGCTCTATCTGGAATGCAAAACTGCTCTCTGACTTGGTAAGATTTAAAGTGAGTACAAGCTGCGTTTTGCCACATCTAACAAGCACAGATAGCACATTATCTTAATTCAAATTAGAAAGGTATTTATAGACTAGCCTACAAAGCCGCAGTATAGGTAATGAATAAATGATGCCGGAGGAGACCAAATCCTGGTAAGTGGGTAATGAGACAGTCCCTGCGGTGGCCGCGGCCAGCTAGCCGTCCTGCCGAGAGTCACGGAGATTTCCAACCTATCCCACTTTTCTCGTTTTATGAAGAAGAAAGCATATCTGCCAATTTAGGCCACGGCTGTAAACTACCGTATTATACCTGTTGGGGTGTGTTTACGGCCTTCGTTAATCAAAAGTGAATGCTGTATGTCTTGCGTTTAGTCTGAGCAGAGAAGGGAATTTTCCATGGAACGTCGTGCTACGAATTGCCAAGACCCATGATATGTTCCCGTAAATAAGCCCCCTACGAAAGTGCATTGCATTGTATCAGTCGCCGTGTGGAGTGTCTGCGCCGACAGATTCTGACCTCCTCTCTGTCTTGTGAACTACGCTTTTGGTCATCTGTTTGCACAGTTGGGGCATTAGGCGAAACCACAATATTTGCTGCTGTGCACTTGGTCCCGGCCGCGGTGACGTCTCGTGAGGCAGAGCCCTGCTCTGACGGCGGGGGGCAGGGGGCGCACAGGAGGGAGGGCCCCAGGGACTACTCAGCGTGGCACTTAACAAGGCAAACGCGTAACTCGCGTGTTTCAGCATGCCCGGGCGAGGGACATCGGCAGACTGAAAGAGTTTATTTTTAAAAGAGTGAAACCAGTGCTTCGGTGAGGAGCCTCCTGGACTCACAATCGTAATCGTAATCACAATGACGGGACAGCTGTGTCTTATCCGCACCCATCCTCACCCCACTCCATTGCTTCTGGGCGTCGCACACCTTCCTCGGGGACAGAAGGCCTCTCTCCACCAGTTCCGGCCTCGCATCACCCAGAGGACTGTGGATACATGAACAATTAGGGCTTTTGGCTCCAGGAGCAACTGGCCTGAAACTAAAAATATTTCAGCTTTGGCAACTAGCATCCATCAGAGTGAAGGAGAGGCATCCACGATCGATTTCCCTACACTCAGCCCAGAGAGTGTCCCCAAAATGAACCTCCAGTGGCAGAAATGGAATACAATTAAGTGGGATGATTTTCCTTTCCCCGAAGAGACATTCTCGTTAGCACGTTCTCTCACTGAAAGTATTTATTTAACCTTTTATAATAAAACAGCCGCCTTATTATTAGATAAATGCACACTTTTATTTTCAGTGCCATGATTTTAAATATTTCACAGCCCCTCATTATTTGCAGAAATATCACAGGGTCACTGCTCTTCGGGTTTCTGTTTGTTTGTTTGTAACATACCTCGGTTGCCACTGACTATACTTGCTGGATGTCAGAGATACCACACGTGAGCGTGTCCTCAAATCCACCTGCCCGGACCTACTCCCCCCTCGCTTGAGAGATAAAACTTACCTTTTATACCACAGAAGGGAGATTTTATTCTTTCTAGACCCATGCCTACCAGCAAATGGCTGTATTTGTATGTGTCAGAATCGAAGTGTGGTTTGAAATCAGAGGGTAGGTTTCAGTGCTTCTAAAAATAGAAGAAGGAAAGTAATGTCTTTGGTCACAGCTCAGCTCCTATAGACACACGTTGTTTTCCAGCACACCAGGGAAGGGTTGTTACTCTATAGAAAGAGGTGACCTGGCCGTTCTCAAGATCCTGGGATTTCAACTTGTCTTGTGCAGCGTGCATACGCAAGGGGTGCCGAGCGCAGAGGGATATAAATACTTACACAACAAAACATCCCCTTACCTTTGAAAAGTCTGTTGGAAAACCAGAGGTAGCCAGCCCCACCCTGACATCAGGTAACGCTTTTCATCCGGGTTGCCCGTGCTGCCATGAGATTTTCACCCAGGAGCTCAACATTTGCCCACACCCATTTGTGGTTCCCAACGTCTGCCCGGAGGATCATTTTTTACCCTGTGGGACACTCTATATAACCAGCTCGTGAGAATCCAGCTTCCACCCGCCCCCCAGCTTCACACCCAGTACACCAAACGGGGGGGGGGGGGGGAAGGAGAGACAGGAGTCCCGAAAGGACTTCTAGACTTTCATCTGCCTTCCTCGTGCGGACCCCTGCATTGTCCCTTCTTTTCACCTGCACTGATCTTGTGTGCCTCGACTTGCTTCCTCCCTTTTCCTCTCCTGCTATGCTTCCACCTTAGCTTGAACTGTCCCAGAAGCAGCCCTTGGGATGAGGCGGGTTTAGGGCAAATATTTATTACAGAAATTCTTCTGGGAGAAACCGACCGGTGAGGGAGTGAGGGAGATGTGTAACAGCAGGGTCCACGTGACCCCACAGGGAGACCCAGCCCTGTAGACTGTGTTCCTGCTAGAGACAGAGGAGGGGCTTCTGTGCTCTGGGGATTAGTCCTGGAGGTGGGGCTGTGCAGAGAGAGAGGCCGTGGGGGCTGGACTCTGGGTTCTTCCAGGGCAGCCCTCGGAAGGAGGCCCCTGTGCAGCAGGGCAACAAGGCAGTGGGAAGCACACAGCCTGTTGGCGATGAGGACTGGGGGGCCTGGACGGGCAAAGACGACTTGCCATCGCGCTGTTGTTCGGGTCTCTTGAGCTGACCAATTAACACGTTCACTGCTGCTCCTTCCTGACTAAATCAGTGCCTTTTGTGATGCTGCGTTTACCTCAGGCAGCAACGAAGGGCCAGAGCCCAGTGTCCCCTACGTAACGCGTACCCTTCCTTAGTCATGCTTGTGTTGGGGGCACTTTTCAAATGATCGGCCTCCGGGAATGTGTAACAGAAGTTGGGAAATGAAACAAGACTGAAAAGTATCCTGTTTGCATCAGCCCAGCCCCAGCACCAATTGAACAAGTTAGTGGCATAAATTAAGTTTGACGTTTAGGTTGGGTATTTTTCTTGAAAACAGAGAAACAGGGAAGATGAACAGAAATAGCAAGCCATAGGTTTTCCTGATTAGATATTTATGATAAACTTAAGAACTCTTCTTAAGGAGATGGAAGAAATGAGTAAGCACTTAACATATATTGAGAATCTCCTGAGTCAGTGCTTAGAACGGACCTCATTAATCTGCACAATATCATTATGGTTGAATTAAACTCTTTATTCTGTTGACGAATAAACCACGGCTTAAATGAAAGTACTTGTCCAAAGTCACATAGCTTGAATAAAGCTGAGATTCAAGTCTGGGTTTTCCTAACTCAAAAGTGACTGTTGTTTTTTAATTCACACTATTTGCATAACAGAACTTACGTTATGCACACGTAAGTATCTAATGGAGAAGAAAATAGATAACGGGTGGCACAAAAATATTCTTCAGGAGACAAGTCCTTGAAACCTGTTCCTTTACCCAAACTAACAACATTAACCAGATACCTCAGAATATCTTCATTTTGTCAAATACTTAAGTGGTGTTAGACTGTACCCTATAGTCTTAAAACCATGTGTTTTTACTGTAAGAGAGGGCAATCACTGAATCACGATCGAGAATCCTATCACACAGTTACACATTTATGCGTTCACTCAACAAAGAATTATTTAAGTGTTCACTATGTTTTCTGGGGAACAGGGATAAAGAGATGATTAAGCATAATCTCTACCATCAAAAGAGCTTCCCAGCTTGGGGATGAAGTCAGATTAGTTTACTGAAATGCTGTAGGACTCAACAGGAGATGTGCTTTGTATCACAAACAGCATGAACCATAGAATGGTCAATTCTGTCAAAACAGGCTTCATAAAGAGGATTATGTTTAATAAAGTGTTTAAAATTAATAAGTATTTATTAGCCAGAGGGGGAAAATAGAAATTGTAAGAAGAGGGGACATAAGGAGAAAATCAAGAGGATCCAAACATGGGACTCAGCATGCTTTGTAACCAGAATTACAAGCGACACGTCATGTGCCCCGGGATAGCTGTGGTACATATTCGAAGCAATAACATATGTAATACTGTATATAACTGAAAATTTCAATTAGTTATAAAACATTTGAGAAACTGTCTGACATAAGGTGACTGGGTGTGTGTTTATTAACCTTTTTACTGAAGTAAAAATACCTACAGGAAAGTGAACGAGTTATGTACGAAGACCACCGGGTCAACCAAAGAAGCGTCACTGCCCCGCCACCCAGCTTGCGCGTCCCACCGCAGCAGACACACGCACTTCTCGGCCTCCACCGGCTTGTGGAAATGTCAGCGTCCACCTCAATCTCCCAACATCTCCATAGTCTTTATTTTTGATTACATACATTGGCCTCATCTCAGTTTTCTTTACTTTTATAGGCTTGTGACACTCCACATTCACTGCGGCTGCTCAGACAAAAACCCTGGTTTACCTCTCTTTCTGGGGCAGATGGTCACACGATATCTCCCAGCCTCCCTTCAAGGGCAAGGTGGCCGTGTGATGGTTCTAACCAAGGCAATGGGGACCAACACGATATTTGTCACTTGGGCCACAGCCATACAGAGTGGGCCTGTCTTTCTATGTTTCTTTCTCAGTTTCACCAACAACATGCAGATGGGAGGGCAGAGCCAGAAGATGGAACAAAACGAGGTCCCTGAACGTCACGTGGCTTCCTGACAACCAGGAATGCCAACCTGACGTCTTTATGAGGAAGAAAGAAACGTTTACCGTATTCAGCCACCAAACTATCAGTGTCTGTTTGTTACAGCAGCTGACGTGGCTCACATACCAACCAGGAGCTGACCCAGCGGGCAGGAAAATGTTTCCCTTTGATGAATTTTGACTTGCTTGCGTGGTCAAACTTGAACTGCCTGTAGGGCCAAGGGCAGGGCGGACGATGGAGGCCCTGGGAAGTAAGAGAGAAGAGGGAAGCAGCTTGCAGGAACGTGATACCTCGTGTCTCCTTGGTCCTCAGAAAGCCTCTAGCTTTCTTTGGGGACAAGAGTCACACAACTGGAGATCCCTGAAGAGGAAAGAAACATGGGAACATTTCTGTATTGAGATGATTACCACATCTGCAACTGGGTCTGAAAGAAAGAAGCAAGAGACAGAGCCTATAGTTTCCCATAAAGATGGGGGGGGGGTGGGTAGTGAGGAGAGAGCATGAGTAAGACAGCAGCCCACAAGGAGGAGAGGATGGGAAGCATCACAGAAGTGGAAGGAACAGGGTCCATTTGTCACTGAGAAAATGGAAAGCAAACTGTAGAGACAGGAGACAGCACAGTGGTTGCCTGGCTTGGGGGGATGTGGAGGAATAAACAGGTGAAGCACAGAGCATCTTCAGGACAGAGAAAATACACTGTAGATACTGCAGTGGTGAATACACTCCTCAAGACCTATAGACTACACAACATAGAGTAAATCCTAATATAAACTATGGACTTCGGTTCATAGCAATGTATCATCAATAATACTGGCTCTCCTGGCACAAAATTAGACACATAGATCAATGGAACAGAACAGAGAGCCCAGAAATAAACCCATGCTTATGTGGTCAATTAATCTACGACAAAGGAAGCAAGACTATACAATGGGGAAAAGGCAGTCTCTTCAGCAAATGATGCTGGAAAAACTGGACAGCTAGCTGCAAAAGGATGGAACTGAACCACCTTGTTAACACCACACACAAAAATAAACTCAAAATGGATTTAAGGCTTAAATGTAAGACCTGAAAGCATAACACCCTGAGAAGAAAACATAGGCAGTAAATTATTGGACATCAGCCTTAGTAGTATTTCTCTAGATACGTGTCCTGAGGCAAGGGAAACAAAGGCAGAAATAAGCCATTGGGACCACATCAAACTGGAAAACTTCTGCACAGTGAAACCATCCACAAAATGAAAAGGCAACCTACTTAATGGGAGAAGATATTTGCAAGTAATATGTCCCATAAAGGGGTAATATCCAAAATATATAAAGAACTCATACAACTCAGTATCAAAAAGATAAATCATCAATCTAAAAATGGGCAGAAGACCTGAATAGACATTTCTCCCAACAAGAAATCCAGATGGCCAACAGACACATGAAAAGATGCTCAGCGTCATTTATCATCAGGGACATGCAAATCAAAATTACAATGAGACATCACCTTATACCTGTTAGAATGCCTACAATAAAGAAGACGAGGAATACAAGTGTTGGTGAGGATGAGGAAAGAAAGGAACCCTCCTGCACATGTTGAGAATATAAATCGGCGCAGCTGCTCTGGAACACAGTAGAGAGGTTCCTCAAAATATTAAAAATGGAAATACCATGCAACCCAGCAATCCCTCTCCTGGGTACTTACCTGAAAAAAACAAAAACACTAATTCAAAGAAATATGTGCACCCCTATGTTTCTCGCGGCATTATTTGCAATAACAAAGGTATGGAAGCAGTTCAAGTGTCCACTGATAGATGAACGCATAAAGAAGATGTGGTGTACATATAAAATGGAATATTACTCAGCCATAAAAAATACGAAAGCTTGAAATTTGTGGCAACATGGATGGGGCTAGAGAGTACAATGCTAAGTGAAATCAGTCATACAGAAAAGACAGATATTCTGTGATTTCACTTTCATGTGGACTCTAAAAAAAAACCAAAAGAAATGAAAAAACAAAAAACAAAATAAAACCCAGAAACAAACTCATAGATACAGAGAAGAGACTGCTGTTTACCAGAGCAGAGGGGTTGAAGGGATGGGCAGAATTGGCGAAGGGGATAAAGACATACAAACTTCCACTTATAAAATAAATTAGTCACAGGAATTAAAAGTACAACATAGGAAATACAATAAATAGTATTGTAATAACAGGGGCACCTGGGTGGCTCAGTCAGTTAAGCGTCCGACTTTGGCTCAGGTCACATTCTCCTTGTTCATGAGTTCGAACCCTGCATCGGTCTCTGTGCTGACAACTCGGGGCCTGGAGCCTGCTTCGAATTCTGTGTCTCCCTCTCTCTCTGCCTCTCCTCCACTCATTTTCTGTCTCTCTCTCTCAAAAATAAATACACATTAAAAATAATAATAATATTTTAATAACAATGTATGTGGCAGATGGCAAGTAGAGTTATTGTGGTGAGCATTTGTAACGTTTAGAATTATCACTGCTCTACACTTGAAATGAATATAATATTATATGACCACTGCGCTTCTATAACTATGCTCAGATTCTGTTAAAAATAATAATATTGACTCATCAGCTATTCCACGTTTACCACATTAATACAAGATGTTAATAACAGAGGGATTGTGGCAGGGAAAGAAGGGTCGAATGGGAACTCTGCAGTTTCCACTCAACTTTTCTGCAAATCTAAAACAGCTGTAAAACGTAATTATCAATTAAGAAAAAAAAAAAAAAAGAAAATGGAGCACTTGCGTGTTGTAATTACCATCTGTGTCTAAGCGGTTCTAGATTTCCACCCTGACTTACCGGTGCGGGTGCTAAGTCTTACTTTCAACTTGTGCTGGCTCCTCTGCCATCGAGAGACGTGGAATGGGGTGTGGACAGAGTGGCTGTGTCACCTTGCTGTTCCATCTCACAGTATGAAAATCCACAGCCATAATGCAAACATTCGATCCCTCTACGCAGTGGGCCTCTACGCAGTGCCCACAAGTTCAGTTGGGGGGAAAACCGGTTTTTGTATGTACAGTTACTACAACAAAGGAAAAGCAAGTGTGATGTCTTAACCACAGTCTCTTTCCAAGTATGTGGATGGATAAGCTGGCTATGAAATCGTCTCTAAGCTCCAGAATGTTCTCTGTGGCAGTCGAGCCAAGGTCCCTCTGCCAAGGAAAAGAACTCCCTGATTCGGGTTTGTGTGTGTCCCGCGCTGTTCCGGGCCGGCGTGAAGGCCAGCTGAGTGGAGCCGGCGAGCCAGCAGCCCTACAGATACAAACCACGAGACGGGTTTTTTCCCTTGGCTTTTCTGCGGCTCCTGACAGAGGAGAGCAGTGTCCCGCAGCACCTCCTGACCGTGCTCCTGGGGTAAGCCACTCCAGAAGCGCAGCCACGGCTCCCAGTGCAGACAACTTTTCCCCTGCGTGGTCACCGCTCTGGTCCCAGAGCCAAGCAAGATGAAGCACAGGAACGTGACCGGCAGCCAAAAAAGTCACACGTTTAGAAATGGCTCCTCTGGGTTGTCACGTCGCCTCCACGTGTGTGTCTCGTGGCCGTCCCCGGCGGACTCAAGCACCAGGGATCATGAGACCCCAGAAGTGTTGCGAGTAGGTCACGGGCGACCTGCCCTTCCTCTGAACTGGGAGTCATAAGCCCCTGTTTTGTGTGTGGATGGAGCCCGTGCTGGGGTCGGGGACAGTCTCTGCGGCAAGACGGAAGGCAGGTAACCGAGATTCGTCTCCTGCCTCCCGGGACACGAGGAACCTGTTAGAGTGCAGTGCGAGTTTGCTCAGCCTGTTCCGTTCGTACTTTTGGGCCTGATGGTGCCTCATCGTGGGGAGCGGTCCTGGGCGCTGGAGAACGTTTAGCAGCGTCCCCAGCCCTCCCCCGCTAGACGCCAGCACCGCGTGTCCCCAGGTGTGACGATCCAGAATGCTTCCAGACATTGCCCAGTGTACCCCGGGCAGGCGAGATCACCCCCTCGAGAAAGACTGGTGTAGTGGGAGAGGGATTTGTTCGGGACAGGAAAGTGTTTCTCGCATTCCGTTTTCACTTTGTAATTTGCGGCTGCCACGCAGGGCCCCAAGAAATCATCAACTGGATTCTTAACGTTGTGACTTCTCCCTCCCTTGGCCCGGCAAATGAGGGCTGAGAGCTGACGATTCATCTCTTCAGCGCATCCAGCAGGTGAGCCTGAAGGGTCTTCCCAAGTTCCTGAGCCCGACAACCGAGGGGCCGGCTCTAATATACTTTACATCTGTGTGGGGAAAATTGCATCAGAATAGTTCAAATAAAAGGGCCAAACTGCATGATTCGTTTTGGAAGCGTAGTTCAAAAAGTGAGCCCTATTTTAAAAATTCACATTTTTATTTTTATCCAGGACTCTGATTGTTCCACGAGAGATAAATGATTCCTTCTCAGAGGGGAATAAGAAGCAGTCTCATCTTGGCCTTCCATCGCTTGAAACTGTTCCACCTCTGTGAACTCATTTCATATTTTAAGCTCCCAAAAAAGGACGGAAGAATTTAGCAAACTTCCCATGCGACCACATATTGTTAATAGAACAACTTGTCATTTGGAAAATTTCCACCTTTCTGGGAAGACACGCAGCATTATCTACCTTAGGATCAATTTCAGTGCAGTGTAGTCCCTGTTTTGATCTTGTCCAAAAGCACTAATATCCATCTATTCATTTACTGAAGGTACATCTATTAAGGTCACTTGTTTTTTTTCTTCCTAGCTGTTAAGCACCGGAAATGATTCTTTGAACAAAAAAAAGCATAGGTCCACATACAGCTGGTGGTTCCACGGAGTTCCCTGGGAACTGAGGCCTCGTACCGCAAGGGTGGTCATGGAAAGTCCAGGTACCTCTACGTGATGGGCACAGGATGCGGGTTCAGAGCCAGGCAAAGCTCCAGGGGAAGCGACATCCAAGTTGAGGTGCGGGGGCGGGGAGAGGCCAACAGGATAAACCGGGGAGAAAGGTTCTAAGCACAGGCACGTGCACCCCCCAGAGGTGCCATCGTGAAAGTCTCCCTGCCACAAAGTCTCACGTCCAGCCCTCAGAGTTGAGAACTCAGGGACTGGCAGCCCAGATGGGTTAGCCTGGAAGTTTCTCTTCTTCCTGAAGAGACACAGAAGGGAGAGACACTTCAGATGGAATATGTCTTCCCTCTCCTGAGCCAGGTACAGTTTGGGTTCCCCAGCCTGTACACACTTACAGCTCTTCAGATTTGACTCAAGGTCCCTTGTCCCAGAAATCTTGTAAAGGCCACTCCAGCTTCTATCAGTCCCTTCTCCAAGCTGCTCTGACTTTCTAGAAGGTTCTGATTTGCTTTCCAATCAGGATTTTAGACCCTGTCAATATTGTTCAAATAGGCTCTTGGTAATATACTTCATCACTTATGTGTTTCCTGTGCACGTGATTTTGGTTTTCTCAACGAAAATATGGAAGGTTTTGGTCTGTACTTTCCAGTGAGCTGTACCCAGTTCTACCAAAAAGTCATGTTTAGATCTGCCAAGTGACTTAAGCAAGTGTTAGATGAAAAGTAAAGAAGAATGCATGAGCAGGGTGAGGAGCAACCTGATATAACAACGTGCCTTCCAAATGCGATGATTCACACCAGATGGAGGTTTCTTTCTCTGTCAGGGGATGGTCCAGGGTGGGTAGACAGGCTCCACGCCAAGGATTCGCCTCCGGGACCAGGTGAGTCAGGCAGTGTGCCATCCTCAAGCATGTACCTCCCCGAGGCGCTCTAATCTTTGCAACTTACGTCCCGCAAGAAGGAAAGAGAGGTCCTTTTAAGTACAAGTTGAACATGTTCTCTCATATGTTTATATTTTACTGACTCATGTTCTACTGACAAGAACTTAATCACCAGGAAGTCTGGGAATTATAGTCCAACTGGACACAGGGACCAGGAAGAATGAGAGATCCAGGCAAGGAAACAGGGAGACTCTTTTCTACTAAGGGCATCCCCTTTATACCCAAGTCTGTTTGCTCTCTCCCATCAACCCATTGTGAGCCCCTTCTTTTGCATCTGTACCCTAGATGGGGGGGGGGGTGGACAATATTTTAAGCAGAATGTGCCTTTTGAAACAGCCCCAAATGTTCACCCGGGATTTGTGCATCTGGAGTAGAACAAAGGATTGTCCCACCACCCCTCTTCCTGTGCCTCCACTGTAGGCCACAGAAGGACAGTTGGTTAGCTTTTTGGGCTAAAATGAAAGAATAAAAATGAAGTAGCCACTTATAAATACAATATCCTTTCCTCAGTGCTTCCAGATAGAACACATTTATCCACAATGGTGTATACAATCTGCAAAGGTAATTTATTGCTGAGAAAGGACAATGCCCATTAAGTTAATTTTTCATTTTAGGACTTTCAAAATATCACAGAAGATCAAAAACAGACAAAAAACAAACAAACTGCTTTGGAAATGGACAAAGGACTTGAATAGATGTTTCTCTAAAGAAAATGTTTCTCCAAATATCCCAACAAGCCTATGGAAAGATGTTCGACATCACTAATCATTAGGGAAATGCAAATAAAAAACACAAGGAGACACCACTTAACATCCATTAGGATGGCTACTAATAAAAAAAACCCAGAAAATAATAAGTTTTGGCAAGGGTGTGAGGAGATTAGAACCCTTGTGCACTGTTGGGAGAAAGGTAAAATGGGGTGTCCACTACAGAAAACAGTATGGCAGATCCTCAGAAAGTTGAAAATATAATGACTGTATGACCCAGAAATTCTCCTTCTGGGTTTTTACCCACAAGAAGCAAGGATATGAAGAGATCTTTGTAGAGCCATAGTCACAGAAGCATTATTCACAAAAGCCAAAATGTGGAAGCCATCCAAGCGTCCACTGAGAGATGAATGGTTAAACAAAATGTCGAATATTATTCAGTCTCCGAACGGAAAGAAATCCTAACCTGTGCTAACACGGAAACACTTTGAGGACATCATGCTAAGTGAGATAAGCTGGTCACAAAAATGCAAATACTGTATGAGTCCACTTATGTGAGGTACCCAGAGCATCAGATTCATAGAGACAGAAGTAGATTGGCAGTCGCCAGGGCTGGGGGAAGGGAGAGAGGGAGCTCCTGTTTAGAGTTTCGGTTTCCCAAAATGAAAACAGTCTAGAGATGGGTTGTATAACGTTATACTTAACATGACTAAACTGTGCACTCAGAAATGGCTAAGATGATAAATATTATGTTGTGTGTTTTTTCACTGCAATTAAAAGTGTTTATAATATATTACAAGGGAAATATACAAGAAGCAGAAATTACACTAGAGGGGGGAATGGAAATATTTGGTTGAGCTAACATACTTAAGATTTAGGTAAATTTATTACGTATTGGTCAGCAGATCATTTTATTTACTAGACCAAATGATTTATAATTTACTTACTCTTTCTAATAATCATTCGATCAAAAGCTTATTTGTTGAACATCTGTCCTAGGAGACCGTACTACACTAGAGAGATATTGATAAACCAAAATAGTCATGTTCCCAAGCCCAGTGGAGCTTATCTTCCTGTGGAGGGAAAAGGCATCAGGTGTAGGATCCCTTCAAGGCAGTGGTTTTCAGGGTATGAAAACCATGAATGGGAGACTTGTTAGAAATGCAGATTCTCAGGCCTCACTCCCAACCTGCTGAACCAGAAACTCTTGGGATAGGTTTCAACATTCTGTTTACATTTTTTAAATTTTTATTTATTTTTGAGAGAGAGAGAGAGAGACAGTGCGAGTAGGGGAGGGGCAGAGAGAGAGAGAGGGAGACAGAATCCAAAGCAGGCTCCAGGCTCTGAGCTGTCAGCACAGAGCCTGGCGCAGGGCCCGAACCCACGATCTGTGAGATTGTGACCTAAGCCGAAGTCGGACGCTCAACCTACTGAGCCACCCAGGCACCCCTCAACATCATGTTGAAAGCAGCCTTCCAGAGGGTTGAAGGCATGCTGGCAGCTCTGGGGAAGGACAGTCAGAGACTGAGGCGAAAGGGTAAAACCCAGGTCAAGGAAGACAAGTAGCAGAGCTGGACGAGAGGGCGGCTGGTGTCCTCCTGGAGGGACTTGGGTCTGAGGGATGATTTGAGGTTAACCAGAAAAGGGGCCGTTGGGGGTCGGAGGCAGAGAGCTGATGTGCAGACACCTTCGGCGGGGTGAAAGCTGGCACACGGAAGGAACCAGAAAAGAGCAAAGTGTGTGAAACACAGAAGAGAAGGAGTAATGAGAAGGGCACAGCCATAGAAGACAAAAATCAGACCCTAGAGAGGCATCTGGGCCATAATCAGGCTCTTGGTTTTTAGAAGGATTTTAGAAGAATGGTCACATAATAACAACTTTCATCTTGAAAATCCTTCTGATTACAGCATGACGTTACTAGACAGTCATTAGAATGAGCGCAAGGACAACAGTTAGTAGCTTTGGGGCATTTGGGGAAAGAGATGATGGCAGGTTTGGACCAGGGTGGGAAGCTAATAGGGATAGAAAGTGACCCAAGGTGAAACATGGTGGAGGCTGTGGGTGTGCAGTGTGGATGGGTGCTTCCCAATCTCCAGAGACTGGTTCCGGCTACTTTCATACATCAGACTCACTGATGTTCGGCTGACAATCGGAACCACCTGAGTGACTAGGGAGACGGCCTAGGATAAGAACAAAGACCTAGTCTAAGAAACCCCAGCATGAGACTGACTCCTGTTCACAGATGGGATGGAGAAGGAGGTTGAGAGACCAGATCAGTGATGCGAGAAGATGAGATGGACACGATGGAGTTTCCCAAAGTGAGAAGTCAGCAGCAGTGATAGGTGCTCTTGAGTGGCCCGGGAAGCTGCATGGAGGTTGTCATTACATTTGCTGACATGAGGGCCAGGCCGACCTTAGGATATGTCCGCGGAGTAACGGGGTTTTTGTTTTTTGATAAAAACATGTATTTCAAAGTGGGAACAGTTGTACGGTACAAAAGTCACTGTGAATCTTCAGCCAAGTGAATATGCAAACGTGCAGCCTCAAAGATGCAGAATTTCATCTGTAGCTGAACGGTCACGTTTGACTTTGTTTCACTCGGGCTTTTAGAGTAAGTGGTGCCCTGCTCAGCAGACAGACGACTTCACCATTTTTCCCCCTTTCTTCTAATAAGGAGACCACATTCTGTCTGTCAAACACTCTAGCCATTTCTAGGACACCTTTGGAAATCAGGCGAAAGGGCGTTACGTGGGAAAATGGGGCCGCACGTGGGTGGTTCAGTTGGTTAAGCATCCGACTCTTGACTTAGGCTCAGATCATGATCTCACGGTTTGTGAGTTCGAGCCCCACGTTGGAATTCTCTCACTCTCCTTCTCTCTATCCCTCCCCCCACCCAAAAAAATAAATAAATAAAACTTAAAAAAATAAGTGGGAAGATGGTAAGGGAATGGAAACAAGCCATATAATCAGTGTTTTTAAGAAATTTGCCTGGGACAGGAGACACATCAGTCAGTAGGTCAGGAAGGATTTTGTCTGTTGTTTCTTCAAAGGACATAACAAAGATATATTTTGAGACTCTTAAAGCAGAGGTTTCAATCACATGTTACAAAGATGCTGAATATCATAAAGTTTAGATATTTAATCCCAACTCCCCCCCCGCCCCGCCTCCCAAATTATCTTCTAAGCAATTAGTTTGAGACTTTGTGTTTGGGTTCTTTTTTTCATGTTGACATTATGCCTTTTGCCTTTCCCTAAACAAACTCTCTAACTCTGATCCTGGAGCAGAGGGCCTGTCCTGTGTCTCAGCTGCCTGCAGAGTTTCTGTCAAGTGAACGTCTGCTCCATAAACCTGTGCTTAAGCCTCATCTTCTTAGAGCACATTTTAAAATACCCTCCCTTTGTCAAAACCTGGCAGCAGGAAGTGACCCCAGTCCCGCTGTTTACCTGAAGGTCATTAGCAAGCAGCTCTGGGTTTGTACTCTGGCTCAACTTAGGCACGTGGTCTGTGGCCATTCACAGGCCATCACCTTCTTTTGGTGGCCAACCTCAACACAAGACCAGCACAAGCAGAGCGCGGAGCCCACGCACAGGTCCTAGCTGGGCTCCTCCCCACTGCCTGGGGTCTTTGCTCCCAGGTCCTCAGGCTACGCCCAGCTACATGTGCTTCTTCTTCGAGTTTTGTTATTTCACTGCTCTCCCAAACGCAGCCCAGTAAAGAAGTGACAACCCAGTTCCAACTGTGGCAATCCAGTGACTGACCGCGTCATCGTCCGTTCCTCGCCTGTCAGATCAGGACACAGACAGGGATGCTTAAACTGTGCACCTGGCAGTGAAATGTTATCCATCATGGAAGGCCAGGAAGGGTTCTTACATGTGAAGCTAGCCCAAAGACCATCTGTGCCATGTGCCGTGCACACGTTATTTTACAAATATTATGTTGTTGCTGATGGACGATGTGACCAAGAAAGATCCGAAAATAACTTTCTGGAAGAACAACCAAAATGTAACAGCTGTGGGCTGGTTTTTAAGAATGCTTCTAGATGACTTAAAAATAGCCATTAAGGGGCCCCTGGGTGACTCAGTCGGTTAAGTGTCCGACTTTAGCTCAGGTCATGATCCCGCAGTCTGTGCGTCCCAGCCCTGTGTTGGGCTCTGTGGTGACAGCTCGGAGCCTGGAGCCTGCTTCGGATTCTGTGTGTGTCTCTCTCTCTGCCCCTGCCTCTCTCACACTCTGTCTCTTTCTCTTTCTCAAAAATAAATAAACATGAAAAAAAAAAGCCATTAAGCAGTTTCCCTGAAGAAATTAGAAAACCCGAGGAGAAAGTCCTGGCCATCTGGTCAACAATGCAGATAGAGTGCCATGTCTGCGGCTCCCCCATGCGACCATGCCCGGGGGCCAAGGCGACAAGAAGGACGTGGATTTCAGTCTGTGTTTATAATCATCTTCTTATTTCCTCCATCCCATTTCCATCTTCCTTCCCGCCTGCCCCTCTGTGGACATTAAGCTCCAACAACCATACAGAGATGGCCTGCCTCCCACCTCTGCAGATCAAACACTCGAACACAAGCCTACACAGTTGTTGTGCTTCCCTGACTTAAATTTGACTAATGCAGAATGTGGTATTGAGAGTGGTTGCAGAGGAACAGAATCTTAAGGATGAGCTCTCTGAGTTATCTCTGGGTTTTCTGGAACTCGTCTCTGGTCTGATTAGATGTAAAGGCACTAATGACCCTATTTCCAGTGGTAAAGGAGTGTGTAGAATATAGTGGCGAAATAGCTCCTCAAATTTTCACCTTTATGTATGTGCAAGTAAGTGCCTACTGAGGACCAGGCTCTGGGTGGCCAGGCATTTATTGAGAACATCGTGATGAGAACAAGGAGTATAATTGGATCGGTTGGTTACTTCTAACTATGCTAACTTAGGAAAAGAAAACGATGAGCGTGGGGCTTTAAATTCCCAGATTAAGGTCTATATAAGGAATCCAAAAGCGCCTGGAATGGCCATGTAAGAAATCCTATCTCCTGTAGCCAGAGGGCCAAGATTTCTGAAAATTAAACCCAAAGTCTCATCCTGCAGGTGGATGGATTACAGCCCAATTTGAATTCCCAAATTCACAGGGTCTCTTTTATTAGCATTAGGACATTTATTGGAAAGAAATGGGATTTGGAAGTTTGGTTTATATGAGGAAATTCTGATGAAGCTAGGGATCTTGACTTCCTAATTCTGGCAGCCTCCTTTGCCTTCTTTGCCAGTGGAATCCTCAGGAAATTTGTCCCCTTCTCATGATGGAGCCCTAAGGCCCCCGGCTCCGAGAACTCACTGATAATCCTTGTTAAGATCTGCTCTCACCATTCTCCTTCCATCGTGGCCTGTGAGTAGTCCCAAATCTGTGATGGGGTGTGGTACACACCAAAAGAGCTGCACGACGGACAATTTGTATCAGCAGCAATAAGAGAGAGAGAATAAGAATGGCAGTTACCTTAACATATGGGATTAAGACGGGACGAATTCGAAGTTTGGCTCATGGTGAATCTACTGAGAGTGGTTCACTGGCTCAGGGTTTCTGTTGAGGGGCTAGGAATGCCTCCAACAATGTGCTTGACAGATCGACTGAATGATGAACCCAGAATGGATTTACCACATGAGGCCAGCCCCTCCCTGCCCCCCCCACCCCCACCCCCACCCCCGGGATGCCTTTCACCTCACGGGGCTGCAATAGATAATATATACCTGATTCTGAGCCATCAAGTTACCAACCAGCCTAACAGGGTATCCTGACCTAGCTGTTGTCTGACCCACCAGCACTGTTTTGTTACTGTCCGAGGACTTTCAAATATGTTGTTACAACTCAGGAAGATAAAGAAGATGGATTCTATTCCTCTTTTTCTGAGTTGAGAAAAGTTGAGAAGTTCACTTAGAATTATGCATTTTTTATATTCATACAACAGTACATATGTCTACACAGCCATCCCTCCAGATGGCTAAGCCATCAAGAGAAAAATAGATCAATAGTAAATTTTATTTGATTATAAGTCATGCATTTAATCACATCTATCAATAAATATTAGGTAAGAACAGCTCAAGTTACAAACTTAAAATACCCTAAGTAAGTAAGGTTATATGAGAGCACATTAAGAATATGTCTGTGGTAAAAATACATCACAGCCCACATTGCACAGAGTAAGTGAGATGTGTGGGAAATGACCTGCCCTTTTCTTCCATTAAAGGGCAGAGTTTTTTGAAAAAAGATGGTTCAATTTCCTCTCTCCAAGCTGCCTTTTTAAAATAACATAACATCACACATATCTTGACACAACTCCACATGATTCAGAGGCCCTTCTTAAAATACGACCAGACCACATTCACGGAGACTGAATCACCTCTAACCTTCCGAACTTGGTGAGGATTACTAATCAGGATGTGTTTTCATTCCTCAGATAGTATGGGAAAGTTCTGATTTTGACAGTGAAGCTAACATTCAATCAGTTATCACTGCAGCCCTAAACAAGTCCTGTGTTTCTTCTTCTCTCGTTGCCTCGCCAAGACTGAAAGACATCCCGTGTAAAACCGCGTGTTTGCCAGTGGAAATAAAAGCTGCCCGTCTCCGGAAAAATGAACGATTCCCGAGATGACATTTCAAAAAGGAATAAAGCAGCCTTATGAAAGTATGTGACATTCATCTACATCACGACCTCCGTCAAGCCCTCTAGCTCCCAGAGACACGCACGTTTTCTGAGTTAATTATGCCGGAAGACAGCTCCCGCTCCAGGCCCGAGGAAACTTGTTGGTAAAAGTCAAACATGATTTGGCATTTTTCTTCTGACTAAAAATCGGGGACTCACGGCACCTGCCGCTAGCACGTACGGACGAGTCTGACCGCGTGGCACAGCATGACCAGTGCCTGGCCTGCGCTGGCATGACTCTGCGAGAAAGCTCACAGAGGCCCGCGTCTAAGCCAAAGAGCTCTAAGAGCAGAAGGAATGGCACTCGAACTTCAAAAGCCTCCATTGGAATCTTCCTCCCTGCCAGACTGAGGCTCTCGATTTCTTTATTTGAAAAATGGGGCTGGGCTGTGTTTACCTCAAATGTGCATCAAAGCAAGCTCGTGCACACGGACTTGTGCTTAGGTCTGCAGGTCTGTCCACTTGGTAAATGCGGCCGCTATTAATAACAGCAAACACGAGCTGTCATGACTAACTAGCCTGAACTCCAAAGGGACTGATTTCTTTGGCTCACTCAGTCAGAATTTCCTTAGCGACTGGGGCCCAGAAGATAAAGAACTGTAATCACTTCCTGTGAGTGATGTCTTTCCCTCCGCTGTACCATGAGTAACATGTATATCATTCATGTTTAAGCGCCAGCCTATCTGAGAGCCAGATTTCCCCCTAGGCATTTGGTTAAATCGGCCTCAGAATAGTGATGGCTCACGGTTCTCCCTCCCCTCGCCCTCACCCCCAAGCACACTTAAAGACGGTCAAGCTTTTAGCGGCCGACATTCTCTCTCAGCCCCTCCCGGACAGCCCACTGAGGAAGCCACGGAGGAGAGGGGAAGAGTCTTGCCTGAAGTCGTCAGCTTCCACATCTCCCACGTGTGCCCGCATTCAGGGCTGGTCCACAATGTCACATCCCGGTGGGAAGTGAGTGTGTGTGTTTTGTTTGTGTCCGTGGTCCTGTTGACAAAAGCCGGTGCTGCAGGTGTCCTCCAGAAATGATTACACGGTGATTCTCTTAGCTGAAAAGAAGCATAAATATTATTGACTCCCATCTCCCGGCGACCTCCGAAATCCCTACTTTCCAGAGACCTCAGGACTCTGTTTCTCTGATAGATTTTTTCCTGACCTCAGTCTGCGGGGACAGAATTTGATGAGAGCAGTCATAACTGCATTCCTCTTCCTGTTGCCCACCTTCCCAGCCCTATCTCTTGGTATTTTCATAGCGGGGCACAGCATCCGACATGCCTCTCCCTCCCCCCTGCCTTCTCCCGAACCCCGAGTCTCCCTGGCCCCACGTTTATGCACGTAAAATTCTCAGTAGGCACTCCAGCTCCCTCTTCCCAGAGGCAAACTTTCTTCACGGTGTAATTTACTCAGATGGCAACAACAGAAAGTAGAAGCAAATCAAGAAGGCAGGGCACAAAAGCCCCCTGTGGCTGTGGGGCAGGACGCTGGAGAGCGACCTCAGGACCTCACGCAGCGCCCCCACCCCTGACAATGCCAGGCTGGACGGAACACAGAGGCCAACCTGGGAGCCAGCGTGGTGTGTAGATGGGGGTGGGGGCCTCGCACACATCAGGCATCCACCCAGACTGTGCGCTCCATACAGAAGGACAGAAAACCTGTGTTTAGAATGTCACTAAGGAAACCCAGATGCATTATCTTTGCCAGAGGACAAAAGGCAGTGTGGTTAGTGCCTGACTCGAAGCCACTGGGCCAGAGAACATGTGATAAGGATGTTGACGAGGTGGGGGCGGGGGTTGAGGAAGAAAAGAGCGGCCACAGTTTTTATACAGTAGAAGAACGCTTCCAGAAGAGTTCCAGAAGAGTTCCACGGCTCTTTATCATGCTGGTGGCTTTTTGCAGGCAACGAGCAGTCGAAATAAAGGCATTTCAGTCTTTCCACTCGAGGATTTAGGCGGCCATAAATTCATCTTTCAAATACCAAGATTTTTAAGCACTGCTTTTTGTTCCTGCTTTGACACCTGTAAAACATATTTTATTTCACTATGTCGTGCACAGTCGCAAGAGTATGTTTTGACCCCAGAATTATGTTTGACCTCAGGATTTTGAAAGTATATATGTATTTTTTCAACTTCCAAACTCTTACAGCAAGAGAGCGTATTGTGCGTGCACTGATGTGTGCGGGTGTGTGCGTGGTGGGTGTTATGTGTACTGTGCCCTAAATTTTATTCAGAAGCTTAGTTCCATTTTAATGCCAGTTAATTTTTAGCACCATTAACAACACAGAAAATTACTCTCTAAAAATAAGTTGAAATATGTTTATATTTGTGACGTTTAGGCAATAATACTCTTCATGCACGATACCCTTTAACAGATTACCATCCATAAAAAGATAACAGGAGCCTTCATTTATCATACCATAATAACTTCCCCGCTACTCCTGAGGCACGTGCTGTGGACTTATTTCCACGTGGGTCAGCCCGGTTTCGACCTGTGTCAGACTGGCATCTCTTCTTCGTGCGGTCACGCACATTATTTTCTCTTCCACTGCCGCGTCTAGATTATAATGTTACGAATTCAGGCTATTAAAATATAAAGATAGTAAATCATTTGAATTGAAGAGTCTACAGTCGGCATCTCGATCTTAGATCATCTAAGCGAGGACCCCACAGACCGGGGAAGGACTTCACACCTGCTAAACACAGTTGAAGTCATGGTGGATCTTTCTGTTGTTACTTAAAGCAACAACAACGATTTGGCAGTTTTTACACACGCACGTACATGGGCACATCTTTACAGATTATGCTCATATTTTTTATTTGGGTATTATTTTTTTTGTTTTGTTTTAGGCTGACAGCATGAAATAGATGTGGTTCTAGGAAACCAGTGTCTAACCCATGGGACTCAACAGCAAGTATATAATCCAAACCTCAAAAAACCATATTCAGTAGAAATATTTGGCTCTTGTGATGGACACACCTGGAATCTAATCTACATGACTGGCATGAGTCATCTATTGATAGAGTATGAAAGAAACCAGTGCCCAAAAGTTTGAAAACAGGCTAAAGAATGAATTAGTCGTTTTTTAAGACAAAAATAGAAATGAGCCAGGACGATAAGACAGACTTTGTGGGTAACAACAATTGCAAATTACAGACTCCGAGATGCAGATTCAAAACCCTTTCACTAAAGAAACTGTCTCTATTTCCATTAACCCATTTACTTTAAAGCATTTGTGCAGCGTCTACACTGTTACAGCTCCCATACGATTGATACACAAACACAAGAGAACATTGTTCAGTGATTGGAATTGCAATAGATAATTCTGACTGCCTAGTTACAAGTCGGAATTCGATATTGCCAGAAGACAAATCCTAGAAATCTTTTTTAAAATGACACGTTTTGCTTGTAATCATACCGGGTGTAGTTGCATTATCTAAAGGGAGATCATTATATTGTGTGTATTAGAGAGAGAAGCAGCATGGTCTGACTTGGAGATAAACTTGAACATATAGCACAGAGAAGCACTTTTTTAAAACGGGCCTTTATGGTACTCAATAATCACCGTCTAAATACGTTGAAATAAATTTCAAATAACGTACTTCAGATTCAAGACTGTGCAGAGTAAGGCATTTTATTACCAATATGCATCCATTTAACATCATATAATCACACAATTGCACATTTGTACAAAAACATTTAAAATAGCACTGGTTAAAACTGTCCTCTCTCTGAAAATGCAAGACCTACATACTTTCTTTTGAGGGAGTGAACATGTGAGTGTGCTTGCACGGGGGAGGGGCAGAGAGAGGATCTTAAGCAGGCTCTGTGCCCAGTGTGGAGCCTGGCTTGGGGCTCAAACCCATGACCCTTGGGATCATGACTTGAGCCCACATCAACAGTCAGGCACTTAACAGACTGAGCCACGCAGGCGCCCCAGGAAAGATTCTCTCAAGATTCTTTAGCTCAGACCCTGATGATATATTTTTTTTCTCTATTAGAACACAAAAAAACCCAGACGAGTACAAGCACTACAAAATAAAAATATTAATAAATTTTTAAAAATCATATCTTGGGGCACCTGGATGGCTCAGTCGGTTAAGCATCCCACTTGGGTCAGGTCATGACCTCACAGTTCATGGGTTCGAACCCCGTGTCGGGTTCTGTGCTGACAGCTTGGAGCCTGGAGCCTGCTTCGGATTCTGCATCTCTCTCTCTCTCTCTCTCTCTCTCTCTCTCTCTCTCAAAATAAATAAACATTAACAATCACATCTTGATTCTAATTATTCTCCTTGAGGCACAAGCAGCTCTCCGTAAATCACATCTCAGATAAAGATAAACTAACAGAGCAGACAGCCCCACGAATTAAATAGGCTTTTCCCATCCAGGCTTCCCACCTCCTATCCAGGTGTCTGAGGCCTTAAATGTATCTCTTTTAATATCTGGGATAGGGTGAATTTTGACGAGCATCTATTCATATAAAATAACAATAACGACCAGTAACATAATCCACCATAGTTAGTTTCGCATTTATGATACAAAACTGCTTGCAAAACACCTCTAACCAATACAGAAGTATGCTACCCAGTTGGTGCCTGCAATAAAGGCATTTTCTATAAGCTTGCAGGGCAACACGGGTCAACTCTGAGAATTCATTTGCTAGCCAGCTTTCACTAGGATGAAAGGAAAATGCATATCTGCTGTTTTGCAGCAAGCAAAGGACACAGGCAACTAATGGAGGGGTGGTTAATCTTGTCGACGATGTACAACTCGAGGTACATTTATATGTTTTAACAATATGAAGTTAATTTTTGCAGAATGGATAAACAGAGAAACACAACTCACGATTTTCTCCATCCAACCTGGATCAATACACATCAGAGAACACGTACATTTGTCACTGTCGGTTAATTCCCGTCACATGTCGGCTATCCATTTAAAAGTCAGACAACATAGGGGTGCCTGGGGGGCTCAGTCAGTTAAGCGTCTGATTTCGGCTCCGGTCATGATCTCACAGCTCGTGAGTTCGAGCCCCACGTCAGGCTCTGTGCTGACACCTTGGAGCCTAGAGCCTGCTTCAGATTCTGTCTCTGTCTCTGTCTCTCTCTCTCTCTCTCTCTCTCTCTCTCTCCCCCTCCCCTGATTGCTCTCCATCTCTCAAAAACAAATAAATATTAAAAAAAATAATGAGAAAAATCAGACGATGTGTCTAGAGTAATAGACCGTGGTGGCCACAGCGGATCAGTCAGGAAAGACAGCGGGGAGAACACCAGAAAGGACACATGGGCACAAACTGGCTGAATGCTAGCCCTGCCTCCTACCAGATTAGCCCTCAGACAACATCTCTTTCCGACTGCCATCCTCGGGAATGGGCGCTGAGGAAGTCGGGTGCTGTGGCCAGGATGCCTGCAATCAAAACCCAATGCAGTTTCTCTCTGTTGTGCGATTCCGGACACACCCGGAGACTCACCTAGTAAATTTTATGGGGCTCCTAGAAAGTAGTATACCCTTCACGATGTGACCAACAAATGAGGGATGGATTCATAGTTACATTGTCTTTAGGATCTGTTTACCCGGACTGAGCAGTGGGGAGGCGATGCCAGCATACACGAAACTAAGGACAAAAACAGGAGTGAACACCCAGCACCCCCTGGCCGGTTCTCCTGCACCTGCCTTCACACCCCTTGGCCACAAACATATTCTTTGCAGTATGTCTCTTGGCAGGACTGACCGAGAGGGAGACAGGACCAGAGCCAGAGTGCACAAGGCTCAGTGTGGCAGACGTCTTCAAGGTCACCGCCGGCTGCTGAGCTGAACGTCCCCCAGTGTCCTCAAAGAAAGGAATTCCTGGATTCCTGGAATGCTAGGATAACCCTAGTTCATACTCAGAACTGGCCACGAAGACGGAAATACATCTCAGTTTTATTGTAAATTCTGTCCAAAAACCTGTGCGAATGCTCTTACCTAGACAACTATCATCAGCATGACCTAATTCATAGTATGAAACAGTAAGGGCCTCGGGGCTTATCCGAAGTCTAAGGTTTGCAATGTCACAGGAGCAGTCGGGACACCTGAGTACTCTGGTAGTGAAGGGGACGGTCAGTGGGTCTATGAGCAATGAAAGCAGTGATCACGGTAAAAACAATGGGTGTCTACTGGGGCGCCTGGGTGGCTAGGATGGTTGAGTGTCCAACTCTTGTTTTTTTGATGTTTATTTTTGAGAGAGAGAGCACACGAGCTGGGAGAGGGACAGAGAGAGAGGGAGACAGAGAATCCAAAGCAGGCTCCATGCTATCTGTCAACAGAGCCCGATGCGGGGCTCAAACCCACGACCCGTGGGATCAGCCGAAGTGACTGAGCCACTCAGTTGCCCCATGAACATCAGATTCTTGACCTCGGCTCAGGTCACGATCTCCTGGTTCGTGGGATCAAGCCCCTTGTCGGGCTCCACACTGACTGTGGAGCCTGCCTGGGATTTTCCCTCTCTGTGCCCCTCCTGCACGTAAGCTCTCTCTGTGTCTCTCTCAAAATGCATAAATAAACTTTTAAAAAAGCGAGTATCTATTGACAATTTATTTCCTAACATTTAACGTCGCTACACAGCCATCTTTTGACCTCTACTGGGAATAAGCAATAAAGCTCTGCATTTTCGAAGCAACGCCTGACTGACCTCCTGGGTGAAAAGCATCTTCCTGGCAGAAAAGTCGTCAGCGTGATGATGGGCATAATCAGAAATACAGCAGCCACTACGGGCAAAGGGCCCAACTCACCTGCTGTCCACGGAGGACACGCCTGTTTCCGGCATCCAGCAGCACAGGGCAGGAGCAAACGTTTTCCTTAAAGGATCCGTAGGAACTGTTTGCAGTGTTGTGGATCCTCCTGTCTCGGCTGTAACCCCTGGACCCTGCCACTTCAGTGTGCTGCCCTCTGCCAGCCGATCTAGCCAGGGATTCATCAGGAAACCTGTGACTCGGGAACCCACCCCCCCCCCCCCCCCCCCCGCCGCCCCAGGGCGCTTCCAGAAGTCGCTGCCTCAACATAACAAAAGACACCTTGAAGCTCTTTTCACTTAGAAGTTCCCCAGGGTTTTAGGAATTCTGTGCCAAGAACTGGGTGAAGACCAAACACAGATTTCTTGTAGCTCAGCACTGGGCCGTGGCTTTGGCGTCCTGTAGCCTCCCGGCGTGGCCGTGAAGGCAGCTCTGCTCACGGAACACATGCATTTTTCCCTGCAGGCCCAGAATGCGGCTAGGCCCGGGCGCCCCCTCCCCTGCGGTGTGCACCCCGGAGACGCCAGCCTTGCAGCTGACAAGAATGTCCCAGGATCGCGGTTCTTAAGGCACAGCTCTCTGGAGTAGCCTGTGAGGAGTGCGCCTTCTCTGGCCCTCCCTCAGGCTGGCTGCAGGAGAAATTCCGGGGTGGCCCAGCAGCCTCCCACCTAACAAGCCGTGCAGGGGGGACGGGTCCCTGGTACGTGAGAGGGAAATAACGCACCTGCCTTCCGTTCCCAGAGGATTGGGGTTCTCGGTCAGGGTCTTGTCGGGTTTTCCTCGGACCGAGACACCTCCCGATTTCGGTTTCCTCGCGAAGCTCCGTGGGCTGTTGGCACGGGGGGTGAAGCCTCTCCCGGATCCGCGTCAGGTTTCTGCAGAGGCGGAACGTGGGTTTGCACACACTTCTCGGTGCCGCCGTGAGCGTGGAAGGTGCCAGTCTGCCTCCGGGCACGGGCCTTCAGGGCCCACGGGAGTCCTGGCCCCCAGCCGCCCCTGTCCCCTGCTGCACCTGGTGTTCGGTAGGTGTGTCCCACACGTGTTTGTTGAACAGATAAAGAAAATGTTGTCCCGTGTGTTTTCAACTCGAGACCCTTCCGAGACAACAGCTCGGGTTAACGGGCTCGGCCAAGTGCGTTCGTGCATCTAAGCGTGCGTCCTAGCCACTGTGTCACAAAGCGAGAAGTGTGTTTTTGTTTTTGTTTTTGAGAGACGGAGAGAGCAAGCAGGGCTGGGGCAGAGAGAGACAGGGAGAGAGAGACAGAGAGAGAGAGAGGATCCCAGGCAGGCTCAGCACAGAGCCTGATGTGGGGCTTGAACCCACAAACCGTGAGATCATGACCTGAGCCGAAACCAAGAGTCAGATGCTTAACCGACTGAGCCCCCCAGGCGCCCCGAGAAGTGTGTTTTTGGATTTTCTGTCAGTAGTTGGCGTATTCCCGGTGCTCAGCCTGGAGTTGGGGAAGCGGTGTTGGGCTCTGGGAACAGTGACATCGATGGAAACCCCTGTGGGGTGACCCCAAATCTTCCCGAGAAACAGCACCACACAAAAGAGGTCTGTGTGACATGAGCCCCTGTGCTCAGGGCCGTGTGAGTGGCCTGGGCCTTCTGTGTCCTCCTCAGGCTCCCCGCCGTGACGCTGGCCCCCAAGGCACGGTCATGGCAGGAGGGCGTCCCTGACCAGGCACGGACACCTTGTCCTCACCCCCACTCTGGCCTCCACCCTCCCAGTGCGGCTGCCCCCCCACCAAACCTCACAAAACACCCACATGTCACGACAGGGAATGGGTTAGCTCAGCGCCCAGCAGCACCCACGGCGTCCAGTGCTGACCGCAGCTGCAACGGTCACCTCGGGCCATCTGGACACCGCTCAGGCCGGTCCCCAGCCTACATGCCCCTCCACGCCTCCCCCTGCAAGTCCCCCTCACTCTGCCTCCTCCTCCCCCGCAAGGAGGCTCCACTCTTCACCAAGTCAGGCCAGTCCTCGGAGCTTCAGAAGGGGGCTAGACATCTCATTTGATGTCTTGGAGACACTTCAAACCCCTAAGTCCTAAACCCCCCGCTCGCTCCCCAGACGGAACCTGCTTCACCCTTGCACCTGGTCCCCACCCCCCAGGGTATCGCGGCTCCCCCCGATGCCCCTCCCAGATGCCATGGCCTCCAGAAGCTTCTCTAAGCCCCCTCCCCACCCTCCCACCGGGCACACTCCTCCTCTGCCCTCAGACTTGTGTCTGGCTTGGAGCTGCGTGTTCCCTCCGGCAGCCCGTCTCAGCCTTGACCGCGACTCTGAGGAAACCGGGATCTGCTTTGCTCTTGTTCTCACCACTGTATCCACCCACATAAAGTAAATACTGGTTAACAAAACTGGAAATGTAGATCATAGTGGGGTTTTTTTTCCACACTGATATGCTTTTACAGTAAAAGCATATATATTCAGTGTGAGGAACAAAAAGTCTACACACACACACACACACACACACACACAGAAATATAAATCCACACATAACCTGCCCACCACCCCAAAACATGCCACTTTCCAGAAATCATAACCTCAGACTATTTGACTTTTGTTCTCTGCAACTCAGATATGTTTGGTGTTCACAAATGTTTCTTTCTTTAAAAAAAAAGAGAGAGAGATCACAGCACAATACTGTTTTGAAGCCTGTTTTGTTTTCTACTAGACCATGGTGATAGTAACACAAAGTGTACATATAGGTCTTAACACATCATATTTTGTACATTAATTGTGTTCACCTTGTGTAGATCCGTCATACCTCCATGAAGGTGGAAAATAGTGAAAACACAACACAACACACATAACATAGCAATTCGATGCCGACATATGCAGACCCAGTCCACACTGCAGCGGCCACACGCCGCTAGTCTGTACTTTGGCTGAATGAGTTTCTTGTGTCTCGGTTTCTCCATCGACTCAGATAATGCACGTATTTGTACGTTGCATCATGTTTGACATCGGGATGCGTCTTGTAATCCATAGCCACTTAGATGTAGCTCAGTGCAATACTCCCCCTCCTTAAACCATCAGTAAATAGCTGTAGCTGCCAATATGAGGGTCTCCTGGAGAGACATAGACATATGCTCACAGAAAACTAAGACACCTCGATGGACCCAGGCATCCTGTCCACCCCCCTCAGGTGACTAGATGCATACACATCTACTCCATATCTCACCAGGCAGTGAGATACTGTGGAAACAGAGGGGAAACAATCAGGGATTCCAGCGAAGTAAACGCAGAAGAGAATCCAGAGGCCACGGGGAGGGCCAGGATCGCACTGTGCCGGCTGGTGGGAGACCTACCTCCAATCTCCCCTGTCGTCGGGCTTCTTTTTCTGTTCCGATTGGATTGGGCACAGTAATCCCTCCTGCGTGGTGCCATGGCACCAGGTCAACCCACGTCGTCTTCTTGGGTTTGATTTGCATTTTAAGACTAACAGAGTTGATCAGCCTGGTTCCAAAGGACAGGCTACAAGGTCCCTGGAGATAATATTTACCAAATGTCACCTCTAATTCGAACCGTACGTCAAGATCCAAGAGGTATGTTGTAGAACCAGCTTCTCTTAGAAACATTACATAGGGCAGAGCAGCAAAGAGCATGCTATGGGAGAGTGGGATTCAATGTTCATTAGTGAAATTACGGTTTTGGTGGTTGTACTTGAATGGTGCCGCCCGGCTTCTAGAAGATGTTCCTCGTCGAGGGTTATGCTAGTCAAACCGCTGTTCAGCTATCCTCTGTCGCTGTGGAGAGGGTGGCCTCTCGGACCCTCGGCCACCCTTGCCTTTTCCAGGCTGGATGCCCATGGGGCTGATGGGGAGGCCCCCTGCCCACTGTTTCTGGTGGGATGGAGTAACGCCAGGACAGAGGGTGGTTGTCGGCCGTATCCCTTGCTTATTCCTCCTTTTTACACCTTTCAAAATCATCATTTCCTTCCATTTCCAGAGCAAAGCTTCAGGGTACTTGCTACTGATTAAAAGAAAACCCCTTTCCTGCACTTTTACATGACTTAACTCATTTTTCCCCAATTTTCCCCCTCGTGGTTCTCAAGCCTCTCTGGAGTAAGACTCCTTGCAACCCCTAGCAGAAAAATACAAAACCCGGAAAATGCGACATAAAATTACATAGAGTTGGAGATTCTTTAAAGCTGGGTCAGCAGCCCATCTGTTGGAGCTGCTGGAATCCAAGCTCAGGAACATTCAGGCTGTTGAATTAACCATGCATCAAATATGTGATACGGTCAGAGGGTAATACGTTTAAAAAGGTAGGTATGTTCTAAGGGACCACTTTTCTTGTCTGCTCACTCTGAGCACCGGTGTTTTACCTGTAATTTTCAAGTTGAATTCTGCCCGAGGCAGCACAATAGAAAAGAAAGTTCTTGAATTTGAGGTTTTAAAAGGACATTGAAAGAAGAATCATTGAAAGTTCCCTGAACTCACACTGCAGAAGGACTTCACCAAATGCTTAATTTAATCATGTGTTTTATAAAGGCAATGATTGCAGTGACACATGGGGAGTGTTTGGTACTGACTTTGATCTCTTCTGATTAAAGAATTGACGGAGCAAAAGTGTCGACGTGGCTAATGGAAATGTCCCTAACCTCATTCAGTCTAGCTTCTCCTATTCTTTGATTTTGTTTCTGTGTCATTTAATGATCCTAATTTGCACCCAAAAAGGCGTTTCATTGTATCAGAGACTCTGGTATTGTATGATATCATGCAATCTGCAGCGGACCCTAATCGGATAATGCGTAGCGTTTCCATTAGCTCCACACACATTAATTAATTCAATTCAGGACTATAAGGTTCCTTTTCTCCTTCGGTGGGCTTCTGAAGCCACCTGTTCCCCCTTTTCCAAGAACTGTCCTTTTACCTGGCCTGTATTTGACATTTTCTTGGCCAGCTTTGACATCTAGATTGTGGGGATGTAATGGTTAATTTTACGTGTCAGCTCAACTGGGGTCCTGCCAGAGCATTATTTCCGGGCGTGTGTTTTTGGGGGAAGTTAACAGTAACGAAGATGGTCCTCTGCAGTGTGGGGGCCTCATCCAATGCCATGGGGGCCTGGATAGCACATAAAGGCATATGAAGGGGGAACCTGTTTTCTCTGCCTGAACTGGGACATAGATCTTCTCTTGCCCTTGGACCGGGGCTTACACCATCGGCTCCCCTGCCTCTCGGGCCTCCGGGTGTGACCAGAACTGCTCCAGCAGCCTCCCTGAGCCTCCAGCTTGGCAGACATCCACTTTTCTTAAAAAGAACAGAAGACCAAGGAACCTATGACTCACAAAAATGAACAAATAATCCAGATATTTGAAAAACAACTACAGTATCTAAAATGAAGGACCAAGATGAGCCAATAAAAGTATGAATCTGGAGAAAAACAAAGCTAACTTAAGGAACAGAAAAGAATTATTAAAAAAGAAAAAAAGAAAGAAAAGAAAAAACAGAGATAATGTAGTAAATAGTTTATTCATAAACAGGTTGCTGTGAAAACGAGCAAGTAAGTGTATTGAAAATTTCAAAACACAATTGTGAAAAGGAAAAACATTCAGTAGCAGGGTTTCCAAGCACTCTTGTACTTCCTGAAATAAAGGAGGAAATATCTCAAAACGTATCCAAAACACGAAGAAAGATGATGGGTAGCACGAGTGAAATATTAAGACATATGAAAGGTCAATTAAAGAGTTTATGAATGTGAGAACAAAACAAATGAGAAGACTTGAATTATTAAAGAAGCAACAGAAGCAGTGTGTGCGACACCTGCAAATGGGCAGCCGAGTCCAGAAGACAGAGCATCTAAGTTGGAATCATCTACAAGGAATCCCAAAGAACATGAATGCTAACAGAGTCCCACCCAGGGTACCCTTCTTACAAGTTTAAAAGACTAAGTATGAAGGGAAAAGCCCAAAAGGTACCAGAAGGAAAGAACAGGTCAGCTTCAAGTCAGAATTAGATCTTCCTCAGACTTTCCATCAGCAACCTTAGGAAGAAGAAAAAAACAGGCAGAAATGTCCACAGGAGTCTAGGGGCAGGGAAGAAATCATTCTGAACTTAAAGTTCTAGACCCAATCAAAATACCATTCAAGTGTGAGGAGTGATCAATACTTTTTCGGAAACGCCATGACTTGGGAAGTCTATCTGTCACCTGTTGCCTTTGAAGAATTTGCTGACCGATGTTCAGATAGGAAACAGGACCCAAGAAACAGTGATCTGTTGGGCTAAATTGGCATTGAGACTAGCAAGGATGAGGGATTTAAAGGAATCCCAGGTGGATGGCTTCATAGGAGATCTAATCTCCAGGAGTGGGGGAGGGTAAATGTTTTAGACAAAAACAAATTCTCTGTAAAACAATAGGGTAGCTTATAAACCAGAATCTCATTATTTATGATAATTATTACAAGTTGTTAATAATAATAACTGCCCTATACAAAAGGAATGTGTGAGACACATAGTAACTTAAACTGAGGAATCAGGAAATAGATGTTAAAGTGTATTTTTTAATAACATAATAATGACCAGTGAAGAATTATAAATGAAAATAGGACTGGCAGGAATTATTAGAATAAGTAGAAGGAAGCCAAGTACTTCAACTGAGATATTTCTAATCTGTTCATGCAGAGGAGCCAATAGATACTGTTTACATTTAATAAATAAAACAAAATACCAAGTTATCGCCTCTGACCATGGTTAAAAATAAAATCAGTGGGGTATTTAAACCTCCAACTCAAGAACTTCTGGGCCAGATGGAGAGCCCAGAATTCTCCTATTTTTTTTTTAATTGTTTAATGTTTATTTATTTTTAAGAGAGAGACAGAGTGCAAGTGGGGGATGGGCAGAGAGAGAGGGAGACACAGAACCCAAAGCAGGCTCCAGGCTCTGAGCTGTCAGCACAGAGCCTGATGCGGGACTCGAACCCACGAGGTGTGATATCATGACCTGAGCCAAAGTCAGACGCTTAACTGACTGAGCCACCCAGGCGCCCTGATTAGTCCCTCCTTAAATACGCGATAACATTTAACTCACTGAAGATTTACCTGCTTGAGGGTAGGGCTCATATAAAGTACTTACCACTGGATGCCTGCAAAAGAGCATGGATTCCATGTTGGTTTGTTACATGAGTTTCACAAACCATTGCTGCTGGCAGTAATCTGCGGTCCACCAGATTAACCGACAACTGCTTGTCATCTAAGCCATGCTGGAGACCTGTAAGGTTCTGCCCCTGATTGTTTAGAAATCTCACTGTATATTATGCAAAAAGACATTGATACATTTCTTCAGATGGAAAAACCATAGAGCAGGTCTAATCTAGTGGTCTACTTAGAAGAAGTTCCAGGGTCTTGCCTTCTCGGTCTGAGGGCCCCTTTCTTCCAGCTCTTCTCCCAGAGCATGGTCTCCAGTCGCCATTACACCCTGTTGCTGGCATCCTGTGCCATCCCCTGGGGGAAGCTGGTTTGCAAGAAGACACCACTCACCAGGCCCTTGGGAAGTGTCTTCCTGTTCTCTTAGCATTCACATCTTTTGATAGGCGTGGCCTATACATCCACAGCCATCATGTTCCCAGCAGGCACTTGGAAAACCATAGGCTCCCTTGCCTGATGCAATCGATATCCTTTCATGGCTGTCTCAGAAGTTTGCCACAAGGTAAATATGTATTTATAGTATTTATTGACCAAGCCATAAGTATTAAGAAATACCACACATTAGTTAGTTTAAAAAAATTTATAAATAATAACTGACAAGAATTGAGCCATACACTGCCAGAAACCCTTATATTCTTCTCAAGATAAGTTTATTTTTGTTTAATTTGGAATAAACAGAGAATATCCTGAAATGCTAAAATTGGAGAGGCAAAGGTTGCTATTCTGTACTTCGGACAATAAGTTTCTTGGTAAAAACCCTGCGGCTTTTCCTTAATTCCATAAAAATGCTTTGTCATTAGTGCACGAAATGCTTTCTTGAAAATGCTTTCTTTAAAATCAGTTTTTTTCTTAAGTAGTATTAGAACTTTTCTCTTAATTCTGTTGTCTTTGTCATACAACCATTTTTTTTGCATATAGAAAAAAACCTGTAAGTATACTTAAATATAAATATAAAATGGCGCATCTGACATCCGTGGACTGCTAAGAACATATCACAACGCACGAAAATTCTTTCTTAAATACAATATGCTTCTCGGTAGAATGCAGCTGTAATGTGGATAAGTTAGAATAATCGCTTATGATTTTATAATCAAAACATAGATTTAGTGTTATTAACTTTTAAATCTGAAAACATTCTGATATAACTGTGTGTATTTTCTGGTTTTATTTTTTGAGGCTCGAATGAACATATTACTATGGGTAGATTTATAGATAGAGATATCATCTCAGAACTTAAGAAATACTCCGCAGACACTGACATGGGCCCTGGTCTCTAGGTCAATTGGAAATATTTAAGAGCTGAGAATCAATCTCACCACCCTGTCCGGGAATGAAAACCGTCAAAATCAGTAAAGCTCACTGATACTCTCTTTAGAGCCCATCAATGTTGTAAAACCTTCAGTGACCTTCTGTTCACTTATTTCTTCTCCAGAAACTTTGACACTCTCTGCCTCCCTCCCGCCCCGCCTTAAGAGGCCCTCATTTACAAACATCAGTTTTTAAACAGGCTTTATGAAAGTAAATGAGGCCATTACATTTAGAAATTCGATTTTAGAGCACACCCTTCGCTTGAAGTTGGACACAGCTTCTAATTTTCGATACTGCTGGTTAATTATCTAAGTACCCTCCTAGAGCGCGAAGTCTCTTGGGTTCTGTCGTCAGCTTCCAGCTGGATGACACAGAACGACGGTTTACGTGCATTCTCATTTGTACTGTTGCAGTTATTGTTATTATTATTTATTCAGAGCATTTTTACGCCTGATTAGTGACGGGTCCTGAGAGGATTTGACATGACATGCCGTCAGGAAGACAAAAGCCGCTGCCGTAGGGATGTGTTACAGGCTCGCTGAGGCAATTTGGAAGAATAAGGACTGTCAAAAGCAATCAGACCCACACCAGAGTCTCTATTAACTCTGGGGGAAGACACTTGGCAGAGCTGAGCACAGTGGCCGCCCTGACGGGTGACAGCCGCGGGGACCTGGCCGGCACAGGCTAACCTTTCAGATCACGATGTGGACCAGAAGACTCTGCCCACCTGCAGAGATCCCGAGATCCCCTTTTCCCACCAAGTAGCGGCCGTTCATGCAAAACCCAGGGCCCGGTTGGCTCACCAACTTTCAAGGGAATGGTCAAGTCTGAGGGAAGAGCAGACCAAAAAAGACTTTGCGAAACTCCCACTTGCTCCATCAATCTGTGTAGAGAGAGTTCTCCTCTCGAACATGTTTTTGTTTCCTGGGGCGGAACATTGCCACGTGCCCAAACCGTCATTATCCAGCCGCACCTTGAGCACTGTGCTCTCCGACCGATGTGACATGATCGATGGTGGAGGTTAAGAGGGCGGCCGTCTGGAAGACGGCCCGAGTTTAAGAACAGACGGCGGCGGAGCTGGGGTTGCAACCTGGTCAGATGCCCTTGAATGTGAGGAATGTGGCAGCAGTGGCACCCGGTGTTTGGGATCAACAGAAGGTAAGGTGTTGGGTTCCCCGCGTCCTCTGCTCTATCTCCACTACTCACGGAGCCTCACCAGCCAGGAGGGGGGTCACGTGTGCGTGAGCTTATGGATAAGCAGAACCAGCATGACATTAGATTTATGCAGCCATACAGCCACCGTAGGGAATAATAATAACATCATTTTGAAGAGCATTACATTTTTAAAGTCGATAAAAGAATTCCTTTGAAAACATAAAATTGTATTTCTCACTTGCTAATACAATTCCAACACACAATTTGCTTCATCAGAAGCATAGGCTAAATTACACCAAGGGGTTTCTACTTGCAGTCATTCACATATTATTTATAATTTACTCTACATAAAGCTCTTTCATGTACAATTTGAACGCTTCTTTTTAGCTAAAGAACATAAAACCATTTACTATTGCTATTTCACATTTACCCCCTTTTCCAAAATCGGACGACATATTTTTCTTGGGGCGCAGTGTTTCGCATAGGAATAAAAGGTTTAGCTAGCGACGGTAAACCAGAGAACAGATTAATAAATTGTTTGGAAGGGTCGAGAAAACCCACGTCCTCCATGAGGTTTCCATGAGCTCTTGAGGCTCTCCGTGAGCGCTCCACGAAGAGAGCTGCGGACGCTGGCTTCCCTTCAGTTTATGATCAGATGATGGACCGCACACCTCCCGTATCAGCAAGCCCGGCTCACGCACCCCTTCCAGGGGAGACACAGGCAGGGAGCAACTCCCCCCAGCAGGCCCCAGCCAGACTGGGTCTCCCCATGTGAAAAAGCCCAAACGTTGACCGTATTGAAATAGTTTTGTTTTTAACTGTGGGATGCACATTGAAAACATTGGGGGGTGAACCAAGGCAGTAATACATGGCGTCCAGTCTGCTCATACACTTTGTGGGTCAGCGGTAAGGGAAGAGTCACAGCTTGAAATGCTTTCCACGTCTTCCCACACTCCAGTGTGTCTCATTTGATAACGAAATTCGTGCTGACAAGCAGCGTAATATTTTAACAAAACAATACTTTTAGACCTATATTCTACCACCCCCTCCCTTTTTGTTAAGTTTTAAACGAATGCTAAAGACTCCGGGCTTCTTGAACTTTGAGCATTTTCTTCTCCGGTTCTCATATCAAGTTAAGTAAAATGAGAGCAGCCAGGGGCACCTGGGTGGCTCAGTCGGTTGACAATGTCCAACTCTGGATTTCAGCTCTGGTCTTGATCTCGGGGTGGCGAGTTCAGGCCCCACGCCAGGCGTGGAGCCTACTTTAAAAAAAAAATTAAAGGAGCTCACTATTTAAAACAAAATCATTCTCTTCATTAAAAAAAAACTGTACATTTTTAACTTTTATTTTGGATGTATGAAGCGTTTAGTGAAACGTCTTTAAACATTCCATAAAAACCTCTTAATCAAAGGATGAAAGCTATTTTTTTTTATTATACCTTTAGCTTTTTCAAGGTGCATTCACGGTCGTAAACTTCATAGGTGGACCATCACTGTGGAAATGAGAGAAAGACAGGATTGTAGGACAAAGAGAAGGAACTTTCTTGTAAAGAGAGGAGAAATTCATGCACAGTCTTGCCCCTGATAAATCAACATACGATCATCTGAAAGGCAATTACATCATATTGGGAGCTTCTCTACAGCCCCAGCCAAAATACCAGAGCTGCTTCGAAAGCAGCAGTGTTTATGTGGTAAACATGCAATTGAAAGTAAAACTCATCTGTAGTCAAAGGAACTTTTTATTAAGAAAGAAAAGAATCACTCAAAAATAACGTCCCGTTCTAAACCAGTAGGATGTCACTGGGGTTCTAAGGAGGCTTTGTAGGGTAATGTATAATGCAACATGGACAGTTTCTCAAATGCAACAGGACAGGAGCTAATTATATAATTAGTCTTTGTTCATTATACATGTGTGATATAATCAGATTTAGGGATAATATGAAACTGTGAAACCGCAGGTCTTGTCACGTTAAATTGATGAGAAAAATTATTGCTTAAAGAGACCTTATGACATATTAATAAATGGGTATAGTCTGTAAGGAATATTAACAAAACCTGTCTGAACGAGATTATAAATCTCCAGTGAGTTTTTAAACTACTCATGCCTCCAGGACAGAGAAACACCAACTACGGGATTGTAGCCATGTCAGATTTGCAGCTACAAGGCTTTAAAAAAAAATAGCAAGATAAAAGGCAATGCTTAATTAAATGTGTCCCCAGATAAATCCCAGGTTAGGTGAATTTTGTGCCTGTGCAACGAAAGTGCGCCCGCGGGCATTGCAAAATGGCGCCGGCTCGATCTCAAACCGTAAGGAAGGCCCTCCAAGAGCAAACTCGAAGCACAAATACATCCAGTATTTATTTAATATCTCACTAGACATATTTCTAGCAGGAAGAAGAAACTTACGTGGATGATTTACAGTTTCAGTTAGAAACTGTTTTCTCAGGCACTTTGTTGATTTCTGCAAACGCCAATCACGGGGGATGTATTTACAGCAAATAGTAGAGATTTGGTTTATTTCCACATGCTTTAGATTTCTTAATTCGGTTTGTCTTTACAAATGGTGAAGCTCAAGCCTGCCCGGATGAAGTCCCTTGGACCAAGTCATGAATCTGGTGAATTCTTCCTGTACCATGGGTTTGAACCCAGGCAGGAAACTGGCTGTAACTCAGTTTTACAAGTGCAAGCATATGGATATTTACGGCCTCTAATGGTCTCTAAGAAAAGTAGCTCCGTTGAACAAAAAGCAGTTTGGGTAAACATAAGCATAGCAATGAGAACTTCAGCAAATCATCAAAGAACGTGAGAGGTGACTTAGCACCTACTTATTTTAAATACCCCACCCTTATCATTTTCCTTGGCCCTGCTGAGAAGTAGAAGTCTACCTTCATGAATGAGATCTGTGAGAAAGCACGCAGTTCTCGGCTTCTGTCACGTGAGGGTGACGTTAAGAGGAAGTGTGATTGGCCACTGTGTAGAAGAGGAACGTTCACTGCTGTGTGAAGTGGTATTTCCAGAAACTTCTACCAATGCCTAAGAATCCATTCTTCTCAGGGAAGGTGATGCCGCTTTACCTTTCACGGTTCTGGCTTGGGTATTCCAAGTGACCTTGGATGGCGTTTCGTGGGCGTGGTTGGTGAGGAACAGTGGCACTGATCTAGCTCCTGTCTCCTAGTAAAGAGCTGTGAACTCCCTGGGCGGAAGCTGGGCTGTACCACCCGGCCTTCCACAGAACGCTCACGGCATTCAATCCACCCTGCAGACCAGACTGCTGACTGCTGATTTAGAAAACCTTGAAAGCCTCATGACCTATAGCTTGGAGATAGAATTGGCAACTCAGATTTCCTTTCAGATGGATTTGTTCACTGTCCCAAGGAAGATACTAGCAAGATTCCTCTCATTCGTTCATTCCTTCATTCACTCTAAATTTGCACTATGTGGAGAAAGCTTTCATACGCTTCTTCCAAAATGTGCAGCCAGTTAGAGGCATTCCAGGGTAATTGTTTGTCTTAGAATCGGTGGGCAGGGCTCCGAATCTCCATCCAGAGCTCCTATGTCCATTTTAACCCATGTTTTATATCATGGCACGGCTTGAAGAAGCAAGGACAGGACCCCTTCGCTTAAATAAAAGTTTTTGCTTTTATGTTTTAAACAATGACCCAGATTTTTCCAACCTTAAATCCAAGTTTAAGCATGGCGCTACCCAATTGGTATCATTAAGCACACAGCTGCCAATACTATTAAAAGCACTGGCATACATTTTTTTTTGCACAGAAGTATATTTCCTTGAATATTATTTACAGTTATTCGCTTTGTTGTTATTTTTCTTCCATACCTATTATGCTATATTTTGTCATATCTAATCAGTGCTATTATATGTGCATCTTAATTGACGATATAATAGTCAAAATTGTAGCAATTCAAAGTTTTTAAGGTCACTAGTTAGTTTTATTATTTAAAGAAACTGCTAATATTTTTGTCCCGGGTATGTCAGGGGCAAGAATTGGTGAAGGAGCAGAGGACTGTGGTATAGGGCTGAGGGTGGTTGAAAAGAGCAACGGGAAAGAACTAGTTCATGCTTCAAAAACGTGGCTAGCACTACTCAGGTTCAACGTAGGTAGAAGTTATCTCCTTGGTTCAATAAATATTTGGAATATTGTCCATCATGTTATTTTGAACTTCTCACTCCATTTAACTCCACCCTCCTCCATCACATGTAGCTTCCTCACTTTGAGTAGTTTTTCATGGACCAGCTGTGGAACATCATCAAGATCCCACGGCCAAGAGTGAGGAAGAAGGAATAAATTATCTAGATGCCCTATATGACTAGGAAAAAACAAATTCAGTTATTTAGACCTTAGTCACTCCCTTATAAACATATTCTCTTAAATACGTCCACTACCTATATCAATGTTCTTTTCTTCATGAAGAAATCTACATATTTTTCTAAATATTCCTTTGGCTAACCCAGTTTTGACACTTGCTTTCCCTTGTGCTGAGAAGCTGCAGGAGAACATGTCCCTACACTCTGACACTGGGATTCTCTGCACCTAAGCTGTTAGAAGAGTGACGACCCCGCCTACCTGATGGAGACTGAATTTCTTTGGTCCAAGAAATTAATTGACCACAAATCACTGCCTACAATAGTTTACAACCAGAGCAAGTAAATGTGTACTTACTTGTGCACCTGTTTATTGTCTATCTTTCCTCATAGAAGATAAAGCCCAAGATAGCAGAGCCTTTGTTACTTCATTCACTAACACGTAGGACAGAATGGAACATAGGTCCTGGCATGTAGTAACTGCTAATAAACATTTGTAGGAATAACCACTGGATGGCTAGAGGCACACGTGGAGAGATAGATGCGTGGGTAGATGAGTAGATGGACAGATGGATAGATGGGTGGGTGGATGGGAGGGCAGGTGGATGATGGCATTCCCTGCACCACTTTCTTGGAACTTTGGTTTGAAGAATTACATTGACTGTCTTTGAAGACTATTTTGATGAGAGAGCCGCTTCGTACACAAAACTAGATGTTATTCTTCTAAAACTGTACTCTGCTTAATATGGGAAGAATGATGCACCAATATATTGGTCCTAAAATGATCTTACTTTTCAATAAAACAGCTTTTATGCGAGTTTTTGCAATGTAAAAGAGATTGTCATTTAAATAGCACTGCTGATAGACTTTTGAGCTAAAATAGCTCAACATGCTTGTCATTATATCTTCAGGTCATTTAAAATTAACGTTCAGCTGGGGCGCCTGAGTGGCTCAGGCAGTTAAGTGTCCAACTTCAGCTCAGGTCGTGCTCTCGCAGTTCATGAGTTTGAGCCCCGCGTGGGGCTCTGTGCTGACAGCTTGGAGCCAGGAGCCTGCTTCGGATTCTGTGTCTCCCTTCCTTACTCATGTTCTGCCTCTCTCTCTCAAAAATAAATAAACATTAAAAAAAATTTTTTTAATTAACATTCAGCCTAATGATCTATCATAGAGGTGTCAAGCTGTTACCCTAATGTTTTCATGATTTTATTTTCCAACCATTTTCCTGGAAGTCATCCTAATTCAGAGATCTTCATAATGCTTACTTGAAAATCACTCTCTGAGGTGCCTGGGTGGCTCAGTCGGTTTGGTGTTTGACTTCGGCTCAGGTCATGATCTCGCGGTTCATGAGTTCGAGCCCCACATTGGGCTCTGTGCTGACAGCTCAGAGCCTGGAGCCTGTTTTGGATTCTGTGTCTCCTTCTCTCTCTGCCCCTCCCCACTCATGCTCGCTCGCTCTCTCTCTCTCTCTCTCTCTGTCAAAAATAACTAAATATTAGAAAAGAAAAAAAGAAAAAAAATCACTGCCTAATCAAGTTAGTGCTTGCCTCTACTCTGTAACATAATTGCAAATTGTCTTATGAGATGTCTTTGGACAACTGGACTATGAAAATCATGTCCACAGCTGCTGCAAAAAAGACCCTCACTTTTGCATTTGGACCGTGATGGAAGATACATTCAAATTACTCTCTTTAGTTAGTGATACTTTACTTCTCTACCATGAAGTATTATATGCTGGGAGAAAGTAAGAGAAGGAGCCAAAGAGAGAAAGTGAAAAAGCAAGTCTTGGATGTTAAACTCAAATCACATCTATATATTTTGTTAAAGGCTTTGTTAAAGTGGTCCTGTTTTTAAATTTTTTATTTAAATTCCAGTTGGTTAACATACAACCAACAATGATATTAGTTTCAAGTGTACAATATTGTGATTTAACACTTCCATCCATCCCCCAGTGCTCATCATGACAAGTCATCCTTAATCCCCATCACCTATTTCCCCCAACCCTGCCCACCTCCCTTCTGGTAAACATCAGATTGTTCTCTACAGTTAAGAGTCTGTTTCAAGGGGCACTGGGAGGCTCAGTCAAGAGTCTGTTTCAAGGGGCGCTGGGGGGCTCAGTCAGTTAAGCATCCGACTTCGACTCAGGTCATGATCTCATGGTCCATGAGTTGGAGCCCCGCGTCAGACAGCCCAGAGCCTGCTTCAGATGCCGTGTCTCCCACTCTAGCTCCATTCATGTCATTGTAAATGGCAAGATTTCATTCTTTTTGATGGCTGAATGATATTCCATGGTGTATATATCTACATCTTCTTCATCCATTCATCAGTCACTGGACACTGGGGCAGTTTCCAGAATTTGGATGTTGTAGATAACGCTGCTATAAACGAAAGATGGATCCCTCTGGATTAGTACTTTTGTGTTCTTTGAGTAAATAGCTAGTAGTGCAATTGATGGATTGTAGGGTAGTTCTATTTTTAACTTTAGAGGAACCTCCACAGTGTTTTCTTCAGTGGGTGCACTAGTTTTCATTACCGCTAACAGTGCACCAAGGGTTCCCCTTTCTCCACATCCTCACCAACACCCGTTGTTTTTTGTGTTGTTGATTTTAGCCATTCTGACCGGTGTGAGGATCTCACTGTGGTTTTGATTCGCATTTCCCTGAAGATCAGTGACGTTGAGGCAAGAGAACAAAAGCAAAAATAAACTCTTGGGACGTGATCAAAATAAAAGGCTTCTGCACAGCAAAGGAAACAACCAGCAAAACTAAAAGGCAACCTACGGAATGAGAGAAGAGATTTCCAAATGACATATCTGATAATGGAATTAGGATCCAAAATATACAAAGAACTTATAAAACTCAACACCCAAAAACCGAACAAGCCAGTTGCAAACCAGTCAGAAGACCTTAATAGCCATTTTTCCAAAGAAGGCATACAAATGGCCAACACACACGTGAAAACACGCTCAACATCACTTACCATCAGGGAAATGTCAGAATCATACTTGTAATTTTTGTTTGATGTGTATATTTATATGTGCATACTTTCAGGAGTTTTACATTTACCTGGTGAATTATGTCTTTTGTCAATAAATAATTACTTTTCTTTTAATCTAATATTTTCTTTTGCCACAATGTTCATTATCACGAATATAATATAACTATATCTTCTTTTGTTGGTCAGCATTTTCTTGATATGTATTTCTAAACTTCAAACTTCTGTGTTAATGTATTTTAAATACTTTTATCACAACAATATATATAGTTGTTGTATTAGGTTTTTCAAGGGTAATGAGATAATACGATATAAATGTATACACTTTAGAAAGTGGAGCTTGTTAATGGCATTAAGCATCAAGTCACTGGTAACATCTACATTATAAGTAATCGGGTGGCATGATGTTGGAGCCTGGTGGCTAGCCCAAACTGCAAGGTGGACATTAGGCTGGAGGTCTAGAACTGAGGTTCCAGTTTGAAGGCAGTCTACTAGAGAATTCCCTCTCAGAACAGAACAGGTTCTGTTCAGGCCTTCGACTGGTTGAACGAGGCCCACCTACACTGTGGAGGGCAATCTACTTTACTCCGGGGATTGAACGGTTAGTCTCATCCAGAAGTATCCCTTGCAGAAACACCCAGAATAATGTTTGACCAAATGTCTAGGCACCCCGTGGACCAAACAAGGTAACAGAAAATTAACCATCACAATTGTTTTTATCCATTGTAAGAATTTCTATCTTTTAAGACATGATTTTAATTTTTTACGTTATGATTAATGGTGTATTTGTGACCCATACAGTTCATTTCTGTGATCTTATGACTGCTCTTTTTTGTTCTCATTTTCTCTTCTCTTTTTGTTTCTCTTTCCTTGCCTCCCTTTGGATTCTTCCAACTCCTATACTCGTTATCTGTCCTCTGTCGGTTTAAACAACCATCTTCCTGTGTGGTTGCCCACAATGAGTTTTCATTGCTACACTTTTCAAAGGTATCTTGTGGCATTTACCCTTATATATCAGCATGCCTACTTGTCTAAAAATGACTAAAGTTAACTAGTATCCGTATCATTTTCCTGAATAATTACAAGATATTTAGATAACTTTTCCATCGAGCATTTCGATTACATCTTATGTGTCATTGTAGTCCCATATTTTAATGCCATTTCACAACAAGGACAATGAAATTATTCATTGCTGTTATTATCAAATTTCATAACCAATGCTTAGTCAGAATTACTACTGTTTTTCCTAGTTTATTTGCTCTCTTTTGCTTCCTGGTGCTGCATTAGAGCCTCTCGCTGTACCTTTTATGTCTTGAGGTTTCTTTGGATTTGTTTTTTTATCCTTTAGAATCTCTGTGCTATATTTTTAGCCAGGGATCAATAATTTTTTTTGTAAAGGGCCAAATAATAAATATTTTAGCGTTCTTAGGCCACGAAAATCTAACATATTTTTATCTGTTCCTTCTTCTCTGGTAAATCCTAACGGTGAAATGTGGTTTCACCATCCGTCGAAGCCAAATGAAGGTGCGTGGCAGATGGGAATACATGGAAAGACTTAGAGCACAACTGATGGATGATTTTCTTTAAAAAGAAATAAATTCAGTGCTTTTAGATATTATTGAACACAAATCACCAGGAGTTATGAAATTGCATACTTATGAAAATGAGGGATTTCAGTATAGTTGAAACCAGCTTCCTTCAGTGGTCTAGTTCCAACGTGTGCTTTGTTGACACCTGTATCCTTTCTACTCTCAACTTGCTATGGCCAAGAATAGAGCCTGAGGGCCCAAAGCACTCCTTCAATCCCATGCAGTGTGCTAAGCATCCTGTGTGTGTCTCCCAGCCCTCCCTGAGCTGATGTATGTGGTCAGCCTCACATGAGCCTAGGCATACATAGGTACTGGGAAAATCTTGTTCAATCTCTCCATCGTTTTTTACAGTAATAATCCCACCTGATGAAAAGCCACCTTAGAAAGTAGAACGTGTTAATGACGTAAAGCTGTAAAGTCATTAGGGTGCCTCTAGCTGTATTGTTTTGTAATTTGTTGAACATTGCTGTTTGCCTTAGGTTCATTCTCTGCAGCCTGGTCTAATTATTAGCGATTAAGAAAAGCTTTGGCCATCATGGGCATTGTTGGATACGGATGTGCACTCAGACAGAAAGTGACAAACCAATCAGCAGATCGTGACAGTATCTGTTCATTCACTGATTAAGTCTTTCAAAAAATGTATTGGGCATCACTGTTCCAGGCACTGTTCCAGGCACTGAGGCTAGATCAGTGAACAGATCAGGCAGGTTTCTTGCTCTCGTAGAATTTTTTTTTTTTTAGCGTTGAATCTACAATACTTACATATCTTGCTTGAGCAAGTAGTTGCCATATGGGTTTTTTCTGAGTACCTTATTTTTCTCAGGAAATAAGAAAACGAGACAAAGTAAAGTGAATATTTTTATTTACCTCAAGCATAGATTAAGTATATTTTCTCAAATGTATATTTGATCAACCAATATTCGATCCACGTATGAATGCATAAAATATTCTTAATACTATCTGAAAGTTGAATAAAAACAGATATAATTGCATAAAAAGGCAGTCTCAATGCTTTTAGAATAAATGAATAATATCTACTCTAAAAAAGCTCATTTGTAAGAACAGAACCAGCTAATTATTTTCTAGGAGAAGGAAAGTCTTTTCTGAGGATGGCTGATAAAACTTCCTTCCTTTGAGTTTTCTAAACTTGTCCGACCCATTTTAAAGTCTATTTTAAATTTATGAGTGAACTTTCAATTTATAGATAAGTAGTACCTGGCAAATGTATTTGCATCAGAGTGTATATTTTTCTAGCTTTGACAAAAAAAAAAAATTACATTTGAACTAGATAAAAACGCTTCCCTTTTATTTAGGCTTTCAGTGTGATAATCTTGACATGTGACCCCCGCGCACCCTCGTCACCAGGCTCGAATTACTCCCTCTGTTAGTCATGATGGATGCACACCTGTCCCTCCGCGTCACCTGATTCCAAATAAGTTAGAGGATGTTTCTGGCGAAAGGAATGTGTGATTAATGAACAAAGCACAGCTTGCTACCCTTGAGCAAGCCGCCAAAAATCATGATATTAGCACCTCTGGTAAGAGCTTTTTAACTCAATCAGACAGTTGGCTTTAGCTACACATTTAAAAACATCAGCTGAATTTTTCGCAGATGGAAGAAGAGGGTTTGTGATTAAGTATGCTCTGGTCACTGCACTGTGGAGGGAGGACGGAGAAGCCTGGGCATACACAGGATGCCTGTGCCACGTCCCCCCTGAGCTCGTGTTCCTGGTGCTCACAGGCCAGTGTTCACCACCGCCCCACGTTTTACAGCCCTTCGCCCACAGCCTTTGTCTGTGTAAGTTTCTCACTCAGGAAGTGCGCACATGTTCATTGCCTCAGTGAGGCCATCTGAGTAGGATCTCTAATCCTCACCACCTGCCCACACGTGGGTTTCGATATTTTACTGTCAATTTGGTATTTGTGTAAGAATGTCCCCCACTCAGGGCTCACACGTTCCTGCACAGCATTTTCTTAACAAACCTAGAGACCCTTTCTGCTCCCTTCGTGGCACAAACAGGATCTCAGTTCCTCCCTAGGAACTGTGCTTTCTTTTCTCCTTTCCTTCTTTCTCTCCTGTTGACATGTCACGGTCGGTATATAATCCTGTGTCGTTTTAATTCGGCTTCTGGATTTCCACGTCTCTTGTAATGGGCAGAACACGGACTCCTTTATTTCAGGCGCTTCGTTTCAGGACCCAGCATGGTGCCAGAGAGAAATTAAATACTCAATAGTTGCTTCTTGTGTGGACTGATGAATGCATACAGAAGGCCATCTGCATGTGCAATCACCCAACTTGGTTCACCCTTCCGTTACAATATTTTTTTGGCTTTGTTTCTTGCCCTTCTCCGGCCACACCTCCCCAAACAACTCTTGTTTTGATGACTACAAGTACTGTCATCATGTACCTCCTTCCTGCCCAAATCAACACCTGGCAGTCCATGGAAAAAATCCTGCTCTGTACTTTGGTAGCCGCCGATGGCTATTAGTGACTAGAGATCTCAGAGCACCGGGCACCAAAGACTTGTGTGCTGTATTACCACTACAGGCAGTGTGTTACCGTGCATTCACAGGCAGCGTACTTTCCTGAAGACGTTCGCTGGGGCCAACAGTTGGGAGACAGCAACCTGCTTCATCTTCGTTTCTGACTTAGTCATTAAGGAAGGCTTAAATCCATTTCTTTTTCAAGAAATTCTCTCAGGAAAGCACACAGCTTGCCTGAGCTTCTCTCCTCCTCAAGAATCCTAGAAAGTCACACTCTTAAAACAGAGATGGACTTGGAACTGACTTAAGAGGGTTTTTTTTAATGTTTATTTATATTTGCGAGAGAGAGAGAGAGACAGAACATGAGCAGGGGAGGGTCAGAAGGAGGGAGACACAGAATCCGAAGCAGGGTCTAGGCTCTGAGCTGTCAGCACAGAGCTCGACACGGTTCTCGAACTCACCAACCACGAGATCATGACATGAGCTGAAGTCAGACGCTTAACCGACTGAGCCACCCAGGCGCCCCGGAATTGACATTTAACACTTGCAGCAAACAAGCGTGAAAGATTGTGTCTTACACCGGGATTAGGGCAAAACTTTGTGAGGAGAGCTGACCAGGAGGTCAGGTCCGTGAAGCCCCAGCTCACATCTGGGGTATGCCACTGGGGTGTGCGGTCTGGGACGCTCATCTGGGATACACGTCTGGGGTGCACGTCTGGGCACATGTCTGGAACGCACATCTGGGGCGCACGTCTGGAGTGCATGTCTGGGGTACATGTCTGGGGTGCACATCTGGAACACACGTCTGGGGCGCACGTCTGGAACACACGTCTGTCAAGTATCAACTGAAAACCTATTACAGACGACCATGTATCATGACGGAGGCATGCTGAGCACTTGACTGGATCAATTTGTCTTCAAAGATCTTTACAAACTAATGAACTAATTCTTACAGTATTGGCCCTATGATTAAACATTAGTCACCTCTGTATTATGTTTCAGGGAGGAGTGGATCAATGTAAGAAGTAATATTTTCACAGAGAGGGAGGAAAAAAGTTTTTTGCGAATGAGTTAAAATGGAAAATCTAAGTAAAGGCAGACCTGAAGGCTTAAAGATATTAACTCTTTGTTGCCAGTTCCTTTGAGAGTTACCAGTTTGAAGCAGAACTAGTTTCCCTTCATATCTGATAAAATTCTGTTTTAATCTCTGCTCAAGATACAAAGCAACAAAGCTCCTCCCAGAAGTGGCCAAGTGGACAGTGGCCTTGAGCAGAGAGAGGTACTGGGCAGGCACCTCACAGCCAGAGGACAAATGAGGTCTGTCCCTTAGAAGCCAGCCACTTGACCTAAGGGTCCTGGCAAGGCCTAGAGCCCAGGAGGGGATCTTTCACACCCAGAATTGTGTGCTGAGGGAAAGCATGTGAGAGGGGAGGCCATATACTAGCATTTGCTCTACATTGTTTCATTGTTGTTGTTGTTGTTTAACTTAGAAATCGTGGGTTTTTTTTTTTCAGTTTTATTGAGATATTATTGTCATACATCACCGTATAAATTTAGGACATACAACATGGTGACTTAACTTACATTTAGTGTGAAATGATTAGTACGATAAGAGTAGTTAGCAGCTATGACCTCATATAGTTGAAGGAAAGAAAGAAAGAAAGAAAGAAAGAAAGAAAGAAAGAAAGAAGAATGAAAAAGGAAGGAAGAAAAAGAAAGAAAGAAAGAAAAAGAAAAAAGGGAGAAGAGAGAAAGAAAGAAAGAAAGAAAGAAAGAAAGAAAGAAAGAAAGAAAGAAAGAAAAAGAGAAAGAAAGGAAGAAGGGAGGGAAGAAGGAAAAGAAAAAATGTGTTTTCCCCTATGGTGAGAATTTTTAGGATTGTTTTAAGTCTTACCTCTGGCACTGATGGTCTGTGTGGGGGCTTTCAAGGGACGCCCTGCTGCTCCTGAAAGCACCAGCAGAGGAAGGCACAGCTGACACCCCTCTGCAGCGAGGGGACATCACACATGGCTAAGTGCTCACATCCTTTCTGAAGCTGGGAGCCCTGATGTTTACCCTGAACTCCACGGCAGGCATCAGGGCAAGGCCAGCGCCAGCTCCGGACCCCTGCCTCTGATTCACAAATGGATTCAGCATGAACCCAGAGAAGCAATCAACTCAAGGCCTCAATTGCATAAACACAAACATCAGACTTAAGTAGAATTCTTAAAAATCCAAAGGTCAACAAGGGAACAATCATTTCCCCCTCAACCTGGAGGACAACATAAATAAATCACCTGATATTGGGAACAAAGCTCCTATCCGTCACAATTGCACAGACTCACAGGTCAAGAGTCAGAAAATAATGACCTACGAAAACTTGTAATGATTGCACCCAGTCAAAAGGCGCTGGCCAAGGTGCTTCCATGTCAATGAGATGTGGTTGACCTAGAGCCACTAATGGCTTAGAGAGTGGCACTCTGGCAACATTGAACAGAGAAGCGTTTAATTGCCTGCAAGAGAAACCTGGGTTCTGTGCTGTAAGACCACTGACAATAATGGGGAGCGTGTTACGATGAGGCTCGCAGCCATCCGTGCATCAGAAACGTGCGTTTAAAGCATTCATTTCTCTTGAAGACCCGTTTCAAAAACGTTTGAGGGATGAGTCAGTCGTGCATTTGTTGTTGGTTTGCTGTATAATGTCGGCACGATGCCTTCCCTTATGAACATCTCCATGTGTTAATCGTGAAGACCAGTCTGGCGTTCCCGCACTCACAACATCAGAGCACACTACTAGGAAATTGCCCATGAATCGTCACATTTGACAAACTCAGGCTTCACAATTATTATTTGAGTCTTTAATATCACTTGTGCTTAGAAGATGGCTATTTTGATTGTGAAAAATGGGACATGAACGAGAACTTGTCTCTCGCCTTATTTGGTTTTCCTTTTTAGGAGGGTCAAAGGAAAAAAACAAAGATTCATTTTGGGAGAAAGATGAATGGAGTTTGTTTTCTTTCGCAGCTACTGTCCATTTCATCAGCACCAGAGAAGACAAAATGCAAATTTAAAGATCGGACAAAACAAAAAAGTTAAATAAGGGTCAATCTAGTTCTTGTTTTCCTTCCTCCTTTCCTTCCCGGTGTCAACTAATCATCTGTCAGCCGGGAGGGATTTGTTGCGTGTTTGGAATAGCGGGACCCCACCGTGCAGGATGACATTTTGCCTTTTGTGTGCGCTGATTTAGGCCGGAGGTGTAAGGGGTAAAACATGCCCTTAGATTCGGGCCATGGCGTGCACTAGTTTCAGAGGATTTCTGTGACACTTTCTAGCAGAATAGACCGTCCAGTTGGCCATCAAGGTGTGTGTTCTTGACTCTGTCTTGGAGTAAGTCGGCTCACCCAAGTATTTGCATACCTAAAATGAGATTCACTTTTAAAATGTATGTTAATGAATAACACCATTAGGGCACCATTTTGCATTCTGATTGATGCCATTCAGGGGCCTTCGAGTAGGCAAAGGACAGCCACAGTTTACGTCCTATTTAAGAAAAGGACATTTGGTTATTAAATCTGACCGTCTACAGCTGCCTACCTCTAGGGAGTAGTATCAGAATAACCATGTTTAATGAGATTTATTAGTTAAAGATGTGCAATTAGATATATTTTGTATCCAGCGAACTCATATTAAATATTTCAGCATTTTTATTACTAAATACATGAAATGCCTTAAAATAACACTAATTCACATCTATATGAGTTTCCATTTTGTTGAGTCATTGCAATTAGATCAGTAATTGGAATAAGATAGTTGCTCCCATCAGATAAAGACTGTACCTTGGAATAAATCATCTGCTTCTTACGTGCTGCAGGGAAGTATCTGATCCATTTTGCTCTCTGGCTCTTCTCTATGCAAGCGATGAAGACATTTATGAACATGGTAAATTTTGCTGAGTAATGGAACTGCACGTAATCAGAAAAGAAATGATTAAGAAAAAAAGGTTTGAGGGAGGGTAGGGAAATGACCCAGGTGAATATGTGATATGGGCGCATGCGGTGGGGGCAGGATGAAAGCCAATATTATAGGCAACTAAATGACCGGGCTGAGGCTGGCGTATCTTCTTGGTTCAGGATTGTTTATGTGAAACCTATTAATAGGCTCTCAGAGCCCAGAATCTGGCTTGGAAACAGAGGTTCATTCCCCCGGGGTGACGGGTTTGCTTGAGCCTGTCATCTCAGTGGCTGCCTCTGGCTTTGGGAATTGGTGAATGAGAGAGAAGCAGTTGATGGTGGAAAGATTTCATTTCCCCACAGAGGCTGAAAAAATGAAGGAGATGAAACCAGCCCAGTGAATGCTCACACTGAGATTGAAATCCGAAGCTTTCCTTCATGCCGTCCCTCTCCTGCTGATCTCTGGGGCGGTCTTTGCATCCCTCAAAATAACTCTGTAATTTGTCTGTGGCTTCTAATAGAGACTGAGTGGGTGGCTCTCAAGTCCCAGTCTAAAAATAGAATCTCCCATTTCAGAGAGAATGAAAAGAAATGCAAGCAATAGGTATCCCCATTTGTTTGCAAAACAAAGCCTCCTTTTACCTCGGACAAAGCTCTGCATCATCTTAGAAGAATAGTTCAGAGTAGATAAGGTGAGCTTAAAATGCGGTAACAGGTAGATCATGGGTGAGGGGGTTGGGGGAGGTTGGGTGGGAGGGGGGATGGAAATCCCTCCCAGGACTGGCACAAAGTCAGTTTCTTCCTGACCCCATTGGACCAACTGGATTACTGAATGATGTTCAGAACAACATTCAAAACAAAAAATTCAGGAAGAGTCCACAAGCTCTTGGCTCTCCTTGGGAATCATGCACACAGCAGGAGAATTTTGCTGACTGTTCCTACCGTAAATTGTTTGAAAGGCACACAGCTACAGTTGCTCATGCACTGCTCCTTTAAAAGAATTCCCTAGTGTTTCTTATTGTTTTATTTTTCCTGTGTTTACCCCAAGTTGGCATAGATGAATTAGTAAAACAGTTTGCAAATTGTGCATCTGTTAATAATGTCTAAGTCCTAGGACTGGAATATATCAAATTAGCAGAGTCGTAAATTTTCAGATATTCCAGAAAGACAGAAAGAGAGGAGACAGCGAGGGAGAAAGGGAGAGGGGAAGGCCATCACATTATTATTGAGGCGATATTCAATTATGTAAGAAATCTCAAGTTATACACAAGCCCAGAATGGGAACCTATACTGAAATGTAGCTACTTTAGACTAGTTACGATGGGGTGCACTGGGAGAACATTCCTCAGCATGGGGCCTTGTGTGGAGACGGGGTCATTAACAGAGGTGATCGAGTTAAAATGAGGTCACTTGGGTGGTCGTGCTTCAGTATGGCTGGTGTCCTTATAAACATGGGGACTCTGGACTCAGAGAACGCCACATGAAGAAGTCGGAGTTGGGGGTGGGAGGAAGGTCAAGGATGGCCATGAGAAGAAGCAGGAGAGACGCAGGAACCTCCCTCACAATCTCAGGAGGCACCAGCCCTGCCGAAACCTTGAGCTTGGACTCCCGACCTCAGAACTGAGAGGCAGCCATTTCTGTGAAGTCACCCTGCTTTGTGAAGGCAGCCCCAGCAGACTAACATGAGGTGATTGAGAAGTTGGCGGACTGTGAAGGTGAAAGCTTAGAAGTTGGCGGACTGTGAAGGTGAAAGCTTAGAAGTTGGCGGACTGTTAAGGTGAAAGCTTAGAAGTTGGCGGACTGGTAAGGTGAAAGCTTAGAAGCTCAAAAACAGTGGGTGAAGATTATTGTTATTATCAGTGCGATGACTCAGGTCATTGTAAGTTTTCATGAAATATGTTCTGTGTCTATTTCCCCTAAATTATGTAGCTGCTCTGAGTCAACTGATTTCTCAGGTGGCCCCTTGCCAGATGGGTCCAATTGACAGTTGCACGCAACCGGCCAGTGGATTCAGTGGGGAGAGGTACGCAGAGCCCTTTGGGGAGACATTCCTAGTGCACCTGACTCCACGTTCTGTGAGGACAGAGGCTGCCCTCCACGCCCCCGCCACCTGCTTGCCCCGTCACCTGGCCCATCCACACAGACCATTCCTTGCACAGCAGTGCAAACGCCGGCACTTAGATTAAGTCAACGCCCTTTCCTTCGTTTCCACGCAGTAAGATCAGACGGGGAGACAAACAGAAGCAGAGAAGAAAAGCGGTGTCTGTATGCCGCCTGCACAAGGGCTATGCAGTGCCGGGTTTCACGGATGGGCCCGCCCAATATTTTTCACTCTTGGCTGCATAGCATGAGCAGAGAAGCTTATTTCTAGACTTGCCCAAGGACGGAGAGCATTTGGAGAGGGCTGTTGCATGCGTCACGCTCCCACTGGCACATGCCCCTTGGCGTTGAGGCCTGGAATATTCTGTGGTTTCCTGCCTCCATCAAGGGTGCAGACGTTTCCTTAGTGGGCATAAACCATTATTTCCGAGTCACTTCCTCATGCTCCGCTGTGGATAGCTCACATGCCAAATACTTGCCTCAAAATCTTGAGCTGAATTCTTTGGTCTTTGGGATTCCTGTTTCTCACCTGTCGCAGACCTTCACTTGCAGAAGAACTCTCTGTGGCCCGCAGCTGACACATGGTACATGGCTTCCTTAGGAGTGAATGGAAGCTGGGTGCCAGCTTGACCAGACAGGAATTCTGCACAGCGAGGCATTTCCAGCTCCTGCACCCTCCCGTGTCCCCACCCAAACACATGTAAGGACATTCCTCAAGAGGGCTGGGATGGTGTCTCGGTGGGCGCCGGGCTTCCCGAAGGATCATCTGCTCAAAGAAGTGTCAGATTTCCCAAATGCTTGAATACTTTGCCTAAAACGTGCCTGAACAGTCTTCTTCTTAAATATATTTTCAGGCGAGATACAGTCTACACACGCCTGAGGGGGTTAACGTAGATGTCCAAATAACCTATTGGTTTTCGTGGAATTTCTACTTGATATAAGGCAGCACGTGAGCGAATTCTTCTTTGTTTACATTATGGCCAGAAACTCGAAATACACAGTTCTTGTGATAGGTCATATAGTCTTCTCAAATAAACCTATATTACTGGATGACATGGAGGTTGTTAAATTTGCATATCTTAGACAATAAGTCAGCATTTAACTTTTTGATATTAATATCAATATTAAATAGAATAGATAGAAATACATACACAAACAAATCTATTTTAAAAAACACCATCAGGGGCGCCTGGGTGACTCAGTCAGTTAGACGTCCGACTTCGGCTCAGGGCATGATCTTGCGGTCTGTGGGTTCGAGTCCCACGTCAGGCTCTGTGCTGACAACTCAGAGCCTGGAGCCTGCTTCGGGTTCTGTGTCTCCCACTCTCTCTGTCCCTCCCCCACTCATGCTCTGTCTCTCTCTCTCTCTCTCTCTCTCTCTCTCTCTCTCTCTCTGTGTGTCAAAATTAAACATTAAAAAAATTTTTTTTTTAAACACCATCAAATAGTGTTCCAAGGGATGTGCAAAATTGCCTTTGCTCTTAAACGAAGGAAAACATTCCAGTGACGTCCAAATAACTCCCAGGTTGGGGCGCCTGGGTGACTCAGTCGGTTAAGCATCTGACTTCGGCCCAGGTCATGATCTCACGGTTCGTGGGTTCGAGTCCCACATCGGGCTCTGCTGACAGCTTGGAGCCTGGAGCCTGCTTACATTCTGTGTCTCCCTCTCTCTCTGCCCCTCCCCTGCTCACCCTCTGTCTCTCTCTCAAAAATAAATAAACATCAAAAAAAAAAAAATTAAGCCAGATCACTCCCAGGTTGTCATTGGTCAGGTTGAGTTCTCAAACATGCAAATGTTCTCCCAGTTTCTATGGCACATGTCAAACTTGCATTGAGTGTTGCTATATGTCAGGCTTTTTAAAGATAAAAAAGTGAATAAAATACCTTTTGCCTTTCTGGGGTTCAAAAATAGAGAAAATACAGCACCATCTAATGACTAGCTAATGAATGGTTATAAAATGAGTTTAAAACAAGTTACACAGACACAGGTGAGGTTTTTCAGGAACATCATCCTTAGTGTATAAAGAAAGTTATGTGATAAGATTGGTACCCAGGGAAACAAGTGTGTGCAAATCCATGGAAGACTTCATGAATTTCACCTATCAAATAGTTAAATTAATATTATACTTTATTCAGTAGCTGTCCTAAATATGTAAAATTTAATTTATAATTGGAAGTAAATATTTAATACATGATCATGCTGTAATAGAAATATTTGTAAAATATTAAAAGAGCAGGAAAAAAGATAAATAATTTTGCTTGCAGGGGAAAAGAAAGACTTTAGAAAAAATGGCCTTTGAGCAGCATCTGGAAGAATGAGAAAATTGTAAAATGTAAAGTTCAGGACGCTGGTAGAAGGGTGTTGTGGGAAAAGGAAGGGTAGTGGTCAGGCATGGAATTGTAAAGTGACGAGGAACATTCTCCTATAGTAGAGGTAGTGCAGGCGACTGTCCAACATCCTTCTACCTCTGGAAGGTAAGTGTTTCTCTTTTATCCTCCATCCATCTACCCACCCACCAACCCACCCATCTACCCACTTACCAACCCACCCATCTATCCATCTACCCACCTACCAACCTACCCATCTACCCACTTACCAACCCACCCATCTATCCATCTACCCACCTACCAACCTACCCATCTACCCACTTACCAACCCACCCATCTAACCATCTACTCACCTGTTTGTCTATCATCTGTCTATCCATCTATTTATCTGTCTATCTATCTCTAGCAAGCTAGCTAGCTAGCTAGTAAAGAGGGTTGAATCATACGTGAAGGGTTAGTGGTGTGGAGTATGTTAACAACATGTTTGGTCAAGTTCACCCAGCACTTGGTGGGCCCGATTGCTGGGCTCTGTGAATATAAGACAAACCCACCATCATGTTGCCCATGTGCCATGGCACTCAGTATCTAGTGATCATTTAAGAGGAAGAGGCTAGGCTGATACATATGGACTTCATTTATTCATAGAAAGTAAAGAAGGAATGAAGTACCTTCAGTTGCTCTTTGCCCCCTTCTCTTCCCAAACATTGTATTAGGTGGAGATTCAGCTGATTGACCACAAGATCTTGGATCTACCTTATTATTCTACACCCCATGTCCAAGGCAGAGTTGTAATTCTGCCTTGGCGTTCTAAAGGCCTGGTCAATATAATCTGACAGTCAGGACTAGGGTTCTGGGAGTGCCCCTGGGTCTGGTGGCGATCCCAGATGTGCTTGCTGTCTGCAGAAGGGACAGTCTTGCCTTTCACCCCAGACTTCTACATCTGTCTGGTTATTTGTGGTTCTATTTTCGTTGTCTCTTTTAGTACCGTGTATGTATGTGTGTGTGTATATATATATATGTGTGTGTGTGTGCGTGTGTGTGTGTGTGTGTGTGTGTATATATTTTTGATAAGCCTAGTAAGTTTTTATTGAAGAATGGGCATCTTGTATGTAAAGTGATTATAGAGGATATGGAAGCTATTATCTTTCTCTAGAAGACACCACCCTATTTTCTGGTCTCTGGACCAAACCAGAATAAAGGCCCAGCTTCTAAATCCGGCGATGGGCTTCTCTGGCCCGAGGCCAGTTTCAGTTTTTATATGACTGGCACACTAGCAGTGTCCCTGGGGGCCCCACTGAGAGTCACAGCGTGTCAAGGCCTCTCTGCCTTCATGGATCTGAGCACCAGTAGAATGTCAAAAGGTCTGTCCACCTTTACGGAGGCCCTTCTGTGCAGATCCTTAGCTCCTACCCCGTGCAAAAGTAGGCAAATACCTTGAGAAAGACACTGGTGCAGAGGCACGGTCCTTCACATTCTGATGACCCTAGCGTGTCTAAACTCTAGTTTTATTCTTGTTGTTTGTTTGCTGGCTCCCAACTCCTGTGAAATGTCCAAAAGTTCTGCTTTTGGATTTCTTCTTGGTTTTGCTTGGCTTCTTGGCCTCTAGGCCCGAGCCACTTAAAAACCAGCAAATGCCTCGAGGAAACAAGTCTGAAGAATACATGGCTTATCTCCGCAAACATTCTTCCTCTCTCTCTGGACTCTCAGTTTCTCCTCTCAAATCCTTGGCTACTTTGGAAATCCCAAATGCCTTCAAATTTTATTTAGACATTTGTCTTTCGATTGCTTATTTGGGCTTCAGTCTGGCCGTTCTGGCTATTTGTTGGGAGCCCAGCTATGCCCAGCATGGCCTGAAGTGGAAATTCCCCTTCAATGTGGTCGAACAGAACCAAGGGAAACTGCCTGCTGGGGCCTGGATGCAGAGGAACGGAACTCACTCCCGGCTCACCCTTCCCTAAAATCCTTGGATGTTTGTGGACAGAGGGTCAGGAATGGTTTTTATTGGTTCAGGATTCCTGAAAGCCTCTCCAGAGTTGTATACTCTCTTAAGGACTCAGTCTGCCAGTGACCTGGTAGCTCTGTCGGAATCCTAGATCATAAATGATACGAAGGAAATGTTTTAAAAGATTTATACAGGGGGGTACCTGGGTGGCTCAGTTCGTTAAGCGTCTGACTCTCGGTTTCGGCTCAGGTCATGATCTCGCAGATCTGCACAGACGGTGTGGAGCCCACTTTGGATTTTCTCCCTCCCTCTCTCTCTGCCCCTCCCCCACTTGCTTGCTTTCTCTCTCTCAAAATAAATAAGTCAACTTAAAAAAAAACAAACAAAAAAAGATTTCTAAAGATCAGGACTTTCAGAATCAGTTCAGCTTCTTTGGGATTCAGGTAACGTATCGGCGACTTTAATTATTTTCGGTCAGGTGCACTGTGCCCAAAGCGTTCTAAGGAACTGACACCTGTCCTGTTGCTGTGCCATTTTGTCTCCATTTAAGGGTGTGGCTACCCACGCAAACAAGTCCCATCACATTAAGTCTTGTATGCGCTTTCTAAAGGTTGAATTCAGTGGAGAGATTAGATTTGCTCCTTTTGAGCTGTAATATTTCAGACGAAGGTGGATTGGAGACTCTACTCTCTAATGCTGGTTGAAATGTATGTATGTCACTTTGGGTTAGGAAGGTGACGTGGCCCAAGGGGTGTGAAGTCGGCTGACGGAGGACGGGCAGCCGGAGCACCTGCCGCCTACACGAGGACGGTCAGTGCTGAGGCACTAGCTGTGTGAGGCACGCCCTTTCCTGCCGGTTGGTGTTTCTTCGCTTCCACTCTGCATGCGGGAACTGTGTGTCTGGGGGGTGGTGGCTCCATTGGCATCTGTGCTGCTCTGCGCCCGGTGGGGTTGCTGCTAAAAGGTATCTCATCCACGAAGAGTCCATCAGTGTTCACTGTCTGTCCTTAGAACAGCCGAGCTTGCTGTTGTCAGACAAGCCACAGCTGTCTCCTTCTGCTACAGGCAGGCCTTGTTAGACACATCGCTGCCTTTTACGTATTAAAGGCAGTGGCACTGGGGCACCTGGGGGGCTCAGTCGGTTAAGTGTCCGACTTCGGCTCAGGTCATGATCTCACGGTTCGAGCCCTGCGTCGGGCTCTGTGCTGACAGCTCAGAGCCTGGAGCCTGCTTTGGATTCTGTGTCTTCCTCTCTCTCTGCCCCCTCCCCCGCCCCCCCAAGCTCGCTCTCTCTCTCTCTCTCTCTCTCAAAAATAAGTAAACATGGGGGGTGCCTGGGTGGCTCAGTCAGTTAAGTATCCGACTTCAGCTCAGGTCATGATCTCACAGTTGGTGAGTTCGAGCCCCGCGTCCGGCTCTGCACTGACAGCTTGGAGCCTGGAGGTTCAGGTTCTGTGTGTGTATGTGTGTCTCTCTCTCTGCTCCTCCCCGGCTTGTGCTCTCTCTCTCTTTCAAAAGTAAATAAGTAAACATTAAAAAGTAAATAAAGGCAGTGGCACCTCTACACAGAAAATACGTATAAAGCTTGTAAGACACACCCATGCTCCGAAGAGGGACCTGTGATCCCTTCCTTACGGGCGGGCTTCCAGCATGTTTAGTGATCAAAGAGGAATGAATACAACCACATTCCAGCCGTGTGCCTGAAGAAGCCTTCTGTAGTTTTCCCTCAATTTATACCTTTTTACAGCTGGCATTTGTTTTTAAAAGTAACAATTAGCTTTAATGGTTTAAGCATATGGCATCTATATTCTATTTTATTTCTTTGAAATGAGTTTCAGAGTGTTTTCAATTTTGAATGTTTTAGAGGATGCACGGGTTAATAATCTTTCTGAATCATTTAGTACTCCATAACCCGGTCCCATCTCATGGTAGTATATTCTAATAGTACCTCGGTTTAATAATAAATGAACTTTGTTAATCTAATCCTGGGTAATTCAGGAAACAGAATGTCCTCCTCCTAATGTCTTTTTCTGATAATGATGGAGATTTATATTGATAAAATTGCTTCCACGGAAGATGAAGGCCTCCTGATGGCTTCTTTCAGTCTTGGATGGGGCCAGGGAAGCGTGTTAGGTTCCTTTGGGTGGATGAAGCAGGCCAGGGAGGACGCAGGCTTAGTCTCAGACGAAGTGGGGCTCCTATGGCCATTCTGGGGACTCTGCGAGGGGCCGTGGGACACTTTGGGTAGAGAACGGATGTAACGTGCATGTACTGCTTAGACCACAGGGGACGATGACTTAACTAGAGCCCAGCGAGGAGGTAGATTCTGAGGTGGCTTGGACCAGAACAGGAGCAGCAGAGACAGTGAGAAATGGCAGATGTGTTTTCAGAGTTGCACAGGCAGGATTCGCTCATGGGTCAGGAGAGGGTACGAGCTGGAGAAGCGGAGGGTGAGTCCAGCACATGCTGTCTGAGCAACTGTCACCCGGGCGGGGCAGGGACAGCTCACGACAGGAGGTTGGAAGAGGACCTGGGGTCAGCTGTGGGCGAGGGTCTACACTGAGTCAGCCCTGGCGGAGGGTGTCACTGGAAGAGGCGGGGACACCATTCACTCACAGATGATGCAAAGTCAAGACAACAAGCATCTCTGATAGGGAAGCAAAGAACTGAGGGACAGTATTCAACTGAGGGACAGTATTCAAGAAAGTATTTCTTCTTTTTTTTAACTTTAAAAATTATTTTTATTTATTTGTTTTTTTTGAGAGAGAGAGAGGCAGAGCAAGCAGGAGAGGGGCAGAGAGTGGAGAGAGAGAGAGAGAGAGAGAGGGAGAATCCCAAGCAGGCCCCACACTATCAGCGCAAAGCCTGATGTGGGGCTTGAACCCATGAACTGTGAGGTCACGATCTGAGCTGAAACCAAGAGCCAGAGGCCCAACCTACTGAGCCACCCAGGCACCCCAAGACATTTTCCCTTCTACCTTCCTAGGTCCTTGGCTGGGGCCCCAGAGGACGAAAGACACATGAGCAAGAGAAACACATACACATCTATTTAATGGAAATTTTACAAGAGGCTTCATGAGGAAATGATGACCCAGAGAAGCAGAATTGCCGAACGCGTTTATATGGGGTTGGACGAAGACTAGTAAACTGTGAAAACGCAACAAGACAGACAGGTTCCACTTAATGGTGGAAAAGTAACTAAGAAGATAGTGTGTTAGTTCACCCAGGCTGGTTTGTACAGGTCTCTCTCGGCTTCCTTCCTCTCGGTACAGGGAGGGCGCTCTTCACGTGGGAGATTTCTCTCCTGCTTCCAGGAAGAAAAAGGAAAGCCAGTGTCCTTCCTGAACCTACTCTTTTTCAAGGGTCTTATGCCAAATCATCATGACCCAGCCCCTTCATATTCTACAACACTATTTGCTCAGGACCAGAGCTTGTGGGGACCCTCACCCTGCCCTACGTGTTGCCTATGAATTGTGAGCCACTGAGATCTGCCACCGTTTGAAGAGGGGGTGATGGGGACATATTGTTTCAAATGACTCAGGACGGGGCTCCCTCCCCGTGTGATGTGGAAGGCACTCGGCTTAAAGGGCACTCGCAGGGGCTGCACTCTGGCTGTAGCCGCCAAGGACAGAACAGGGTTAGGAGCGCACTGAAGCCTGGAAGGCGTGCGTGGTTCTGGAACAACCTGAAGCAAAAGTGGCCCCTTTGGGAGGCCCTCAGGAGTGTGCCGAGGACAGTCTTCCCAGGCTCTGAAACAGACAGGGGACCCCTTGGGACAATGGGCTGGCCTTGAGAAGAGGCCCTGGGGAGGCTAGCTGGTCCCCAAACATCTCTTTCCCCTCCCTTCAAAGACAGTCTTGCTGGAGCACCTGCGCGCCTCAGTCGGTAGAGCATCCAACCCTTGACTTCGCCTCAGGTCCTGATCTCATGGTTCATGGGATCGAACCCCACATCGGGCACTGCACTGACAGCACGGAGCCTGCTTGGGATTCTCTCTCTCCCCTTCTCTCTGTCCCTCCCCCCCTTTCTGTCTCTCAAAATAAATAAATAAACAATTATAAAAATAAATAAATAAATAAACAAACAACTTAAAAAACAAAACCAAAGACTGTCTTGCTGAGCAAAATGCTAGCATTATAAATTCATTCCTTTCTAGGCCTGGAAGGATTTATGGTTTGAGGGGGAAAGTTCTTACGAACACTGTTTTGGGACAAGAAACTCATTACACATTTCTCACCTAGCACCCCCCAGTAGGAATTGATTTCTAACGTAAGTTTGCCCAATTCTGGGAACTGGGCAAAGGCTGTGTACTTGGACTAGGCTAGGGTCAGCCATCAGGAACAGACAAAACGGGTGCTGATGGGGCAAGTGATAGGGCCCCATGGACTTGCACGAATGACTGTGTTTTGACTGCAGCCTTCCTGGTGGGGGTGGGGAAGGCCCTAGCACAGTTGGACTCTCCAGCTTTGCCTTGTGTATTCGTCTTTAAAGCTGACCCAAAGAAACGCCTTTAAAATGGAATCGATTCCCTCCTGGATTTTAAATGATACCGAGAGGGAAAAAAGTCCTTGGTAACAGATAGGACTGGAAGGAGCGACATTAAGAAAAGCAAAGGAAAACGATCAACCATTATACGTCTGCAGCTGTGCCTACAGCCGTTCAACACTTGAAGCAAAATATTTCTATTACGGAACATGGAGCTCTCTTCATCTGTGTTCCCTAATATGCCCCTGGCTACCTATTAACATCTGGGGCCAATTAAGGCTGTTGATTTTGTTCTAAAAACCTCATGCAAAATCGAGCTTCTGATTATCTTGGGGTTTACCTCTCCCGGTTCCTCCCCACGATCCTTTGCTTTTCACCGAAACTCTTTGAGAAATTGTATTTTTCTCTAAATAGGTCAGGACAGGATTTTGCGTTGCATCTGGTTCCAATTGTTTTTATGGATGAACTTTGGGTTTTTATTTTCACCTGCCAGCTACTGTCCCCGAGCCACTAATGGTACTGAGCACTTCCTGAGTAACAGAAGGTCTACCAGCTGCCCCACCTGTAGGGGCCCTGCCTGCCCCTTCCGCTGAGTGGGTTGCACTGACCTGTGCCCTTTCATCTCAGAGGGTCAGTGTTGCCTCCAGAGGATTCCACTGGGGGAGGAAGACTTAGGACATTAAGCTTTATTTTTTTTTTAAATGGACACTCAAAGGAGCTGAGAGACTAACTGATGGAAACTAAACTGACCCCAAATACATTTATTAATGAATTGTGTGCCACCCTAGTGTAGCCACCAGAGCACTGGAAGGAAGACCCTCACTTCACAGCTGGTCACACACCAGCTGTGTGACCAGAAACTTTCTTCTCTTCTTCTTCTCCTTCTCCTTCTCCTCCTCCTCCTCCTCCTCCTCCTCCTCCTCCTCCCCCTCCTCCTCCTCCTCCTCCTTCTCCTCCTCTTCCTCCTCCTCCTCCTCCTCTTCCTCCTCCTCCTCCTTCTCTTCTCCTTCTCCTCCTCCTCCTCCTCCTCTTCCTCCTCCTCCTCCTCTTCCTCCTCCTCCTCCTCCTCTTCCTCCTCCTCCTCTTCCTCCTCCTCCTCCTCCTCCTCCTTCTTCTAAGAGACAGAGAGGGCACAGAAGTGGAGGAGGGGCAGAGAGAAAGAGGGAGAGAGAGAATCCCAAGCAGGCTCCATACCCAGTGCACAGAGCCCAACACGGGACTCAAACTCACGACCTCAAGATCATGACTTGAGCCGCAAGCAGCTCAAGACATGTAACCGACTGAGCCCCCCGCGCGCCCCTCAAGCAGCCTTTCTGAGCTTGAGGAGAAGTCAGTAGTTGTGCCATGAATTTGTGCTACAGACACTTTCATTTCCTTTGTGTGTAGAAGCCACTGTGTCGCACAGGTAAGCCGGGACCTGAGGGTTCTGCAGGGCAGAGTGTGAAAACCAGGGGACTGGGTTGTTTCCAGAGTCTGGTGGGTAAACAGCAGTCCCGGTAACAAAGAGGGGGTAGCGTTGGCAACTGCACTCCCGAAGCACTTTCTCCCCTAAAGACGGCACGTCTCATCTTATTTGCTGAGGGACATGCACACACTGGGTGGCGTTTTAGAACCTCCATTTTCTCATCTGTAAAACGGAAGTATTGCAGCCTGGCCAGGAGAATTCATTGGGGGGCAGTGTGCAGACCACACAGCACACGCTTTCTGAAGAACCAAAAATGTGCAGAGAGCTCATCTATTTTCCCGCTGTGATTTGTCACGGGACATCGTATTGCGTAAAGTCTTCTTGAAACCATTCTTCCAGGCTAGCTGTGTTAGTCACCAGTAGGTTTAAACTAGAGAAAGTTTTTCTCATTGTGATTTTCCATTTTTCAGTGCCTTTTCTGCAACAAATGTATTTGTAAAAAGGATTCATTTTAAAATGTCACTATTTTGGAAATTTCCGACTTGGAAGCAATTCTGTATTGCAAGTCAAAGGATTAAAGGGGGAAAAGGTTAATCGGGGCAGCAGCCTACATTGTATAGAAAGATTTTTTTTTTTTTTAAAGAAAACACGGGAAATCTAAGCTAAGGGTAGAATTTAAATTGGAAGCATTCATTCATCAGCCTTTATGAGGAGAAAGGATTGAATTGTGTCCAAATCAAGCATCGCATTTCCAGGGAAAGCAGATGAGAAGTTAGAAAGTGTGCAGAAAACAGCAAGAATGTCTGTTAAAAGGTTATTACCTTTTTAAAATTGACAAGACTCTTTGGTCGGCTAACAGAACCAAGAGCTGGAGGTCTTAATTCAGGCACGAAGATGGGAGAGGAAGAGGCAAGAAGCTCACAGGACAAAACAAAACAAAACAAAACAAAGTGCCACTGCTAAGGGGCATCTGAACCTATTTGGAGTTACCTCAAATCTAGTTTAGGTAAAAGATTGGAAGTCGGGAATATATATCTGCGTTATATATGAATCAGCAAAGCAGTGAGGGATCATTCCCAGGGTCCATTAGATGGCCTCTCAGCCCAGCAGCATTATCTAGGACTAGGGCTCTGGGGATCTTTGAGCTTTGCCATTGTCACCTGGGCAGCCTAGAACCACAGGCTGAAGTTTCCATCCCAAGCATGGCCTTGACAAAGACCGTCCCCTTGACCAAATGAAATAAGCGTCAAGCTACTCTGAGGTGGCTTCCCGACCAGACTTCCACCTTGGCCCCCATTCTTGCCGGGCCCACGCAGCTCATTTTCAGCAGAAATTCCTCCACCTTTGACATCTGGTCACCTGCTTTCTCTGATCACATTCGTCACCCCCCACCGTGGCGGCCCGATCACTCTGGTCTGCCTTCAACAAGAGTTCTAGTAGGTTGGCTTGGAAAGGATCGCCCTACCGCCCACATCTCCCGTTGGTAATTTTCCATCTGCCAACACCCCATCCTGTTTGCCATGTTCTGCGCTGAGCGCCGGTCCTGGGTGTTTTGTGACCGCAGCTTGAATGACAGACAGCGACCCTGCGGCCCACGCCTCAGTGACGATGTGGTGTGAGTGAGAATTCAATCTTTGGGCTTCGGTTGGTGGTGTTTTATTTGTTTTTATTGCAGCACGGCAGATTCTAGGCCTTATCACTGGATTGTAAGACACAGACTATGGATCACAGTAGTCCTTCCTCGAAACCATGAGCCCATCTAACTTTAGTTACATTTCACAAACATCTGTGTCTCTCTCAAGGTATCATTTCTTGACCAGATCATATCTTGACCAGAAAATTCTTTTTAAAAATGTGACTAGGGGGAACTCTTTTAAGAAATGGGATTTTCTCACGCCTAGTGTGACATCTATCATTTAACCAGACCCCTTCTGCCCAGTCAAGGCAAATTATTTTGTGCTCTTTACGCATGCCTGCCGCACTACCGGTAATAAAGCCTGCTTGGGTCCTCATTCCGTTACATTTTCCTGGTCTTTTGGGCTCATGTCACTGCTGTTAAACCTCCTGGCTGTCAGCACAATCCCTCCAAGCACGCTAAGCTGCTCTGGGACCTCCACCACCTCAGCCATGAAGGGTACTTCCTTCTCCCAAAATAGGCCAAGGCCCCTTAGCTATCTCCTGCCACTTCCCAGGCCTTGGAGTAGCTATAAATCGGCAGTGGGTGTAGAAGCGTTCAGAAGATGCCACCCCTGCGGCGCCTGGGTGGCTCAGTCAGTAAGCGTCCGACTTCAGCTGAGGTCATGATCCCATGGTTCGTGAGTTCGAGCCCCGCATCGGGCTCTATGCTGACAGCTCAGAGCCTGGAGCCTGCTTCGGATTCTGTGTCTCCCTCTCTCTTTGCTCCTCCCCCCTCACACTCTGTCTCTCTCTCAGAAACAAATAAACATGAAAAAAAATTTTAAAAAAAAAGAAGATGCCACCCCTAGATATGTGGAATTAACATAGTGATAGTTTGTGCGGAAGGCACTTGCGGATGCGGGAAGGGCTTTCTGAACCCACTTTTTAGCTAAAGGCAGGTTGCCAAATTTCCCGTGAGAAAGTGCCTTCTCTGGACTAGGCAGAGCAGAGCATGCTTACCCATGCCCAAATGGACCTGTGTACATGCACCTACTAAAATCATTGTGCTCCCTCATTAGTCCTCACCTCCCTGTAGCTCCTAGTCCCCATCCCACAATTTACTGCCCAAGCCCTTTGTCTGTTACCTGCCCCCAATTTGCCATTTTTTATATAAAAAGCATATAAACTTTTGGCCTGATGGCTTCTCTGGTCTTCTTGTTCCTTCTGCAGACTCCCCTGTACATGCAAAAATATTAAATAACTCCGTATGCTTTCCTCCTGTCAATCTGGTGTCCATTTTTCACATTTTTTTTAATGTTTATTCATTTTTGAGAGACAGAGACAGAGCATGAGCAGGGGAGGGGCAGAGAGAAAGGGAGACACAGAATCTGAAGCAGGCTCCAGGCTCCGAGCTGTCAGCACAGAGCCCGATGCGGGGCTCGAACCCACGAACCATGAGATCATGACCTGAGCGGAAGTCGGACGCCCAGGTGCCCTTGTCTTGTGTCAGTTTAATTTTTAGGCCAACCACAGAACCTAAGAGGGTAGAAGGAAATTTGCTCTCTCCTGCAGGTGTGAATAACTGATGACATCTGAAACTCTTCCAGGGCCTACAATGCTGTAACTCAGGGGGGAAGTGGTTTATCATACTCTCCAAGAGGAATATTAATCTTGTAATTTTAAGAAACTGCAGCCAGCTAGTAAGAAAGAGACTATTCTTCCCAAAGGGTTGGGTGTGCAAAGCACACATGCCCGTCTGTTTGTAAGACAGCCCCAGGCCTGGGAGACCTACTCTCGAAGAAGAAAAGAGCCCGTCTGTCATCTTCTGTGTAAAACATGGAGGCTGAGGGTAGGACAAGTGAGCAGTCAAAATTATCTGCAAGAGGAAAACACACGAACAAGCATCAGGTTTCTAAATACAAATTATCAGCATACCCCGAGGTCAAGGAAAATCCATGAGATAGAAGCACATGGGTGAGGAGCTTGGATCTTCCCTCAGTCCAGCCACGGTGGAGACAATGTTGGGGAGAGACAGAACTAGGAATTGTTCTGAAGGCGTTACCCCCTCCTTCGTTAATTCTCCCAGCACCCACACGATCACTTCACTGCCATTGCTGTACAGGCGAGGATACCACAACGATAAGGAAAGGCCAGGATCACAATCCACCTATCTGATTAGCAGGAGCTTGGGTAATACATTCAGTTCCTTTGTCTTTAAACTAAGAAGCTTACACTAAACCATCTCTGTAGTTTCTTGAAGCTCAAAAGTATATGATTTCATGAGCTATGATCATAATTTTAAGGCAGTATTTACCAAGACTTGTATGAATCATCACTCCTAAGCGATGTTAATGCAATTTAAAAAACAGGATTGCTTGGTCGAATGACTTGGAGCAAGGATGAATACTTTTTCCTGCCTTTGAAAGATTTGTGACACAACTTATTGTATGAAGAACTCGGAAATCTGGCTGTCGGGCGAATGGTTCCACATTGTTTTACCCAGTGTTTCCTAAGTAATTAACAATATGCCTTTTGTTTAAGTCCTTATTAATTCTTTGGAATGAATGTTTCATAAAACACATTTTCCAAAATTGGGATTAAACTTTCATTTCATGTCATAATGTGAAACAAGAGATTTAGATACCAAAAATAAAGGTTTTGATCAGTTGTCCTTGGTCACAGCAATCTCGTACTAACCAGGTGTGATCTTTAGGCATTAGTGGTCGCCACCAAGAGAGTTTTCCTTTGAACCAAAAGTGCTAGTCTTGGTGGCTGCTGATAAAGAGATATAAAAATGGTTATTTATGATTACTCACAGCTCCAGGGCCAAATATCCTGTCTCTGAACTCTCAAATTCAGCTAGCATCTGATGACACACTTCCTGTTGTTTGCACTTTCCATGTAGCCTTTTAATAACTTTTGTGTGTTAGTTTGGCTCTTCCAGTGGATTGCAAGTTTCCCCTGTAACTTTAGTTTCTCCTGCAGTGTTTGCTTGTGGATTCTCACCAGGAACATAATATCAGTCACTGGAGAAGTTGACACACCCGCTTAGGTAAATGGTACAAGAGCACACAGCTGAGGGAAGTCGCTGGTCAGCTCTCCCAGTCACCCGAGGACCCGGTGACATCATTTCCCCACATGTATGCCTCAAGGACATGTACAGAGTCCTCTATATCCTTACTGCAACTGGTAACAAGGGTGGGAAATGGATGTGAGTCAAGTGAGTTAACTAGCCCATGAGCGAGAATTCCAGTCGCATCCACATCGTTCTTAATGTTCAGAATATAATCTCTATTTTGTGGTGAATAGGGAACCATCAAAGTGGTCCAGACATGAAACCCAAAAACGTCACACAATATTGTTTTCTAGGTGTCTAAACTAAATTTTAGAATGAAAATATATATTGATTTCTATGCATCATGCTTTGGAGGACATCTAACATACTCTGAGGCATTGTCTTATCATTTCTTCCATTTTGAATTAAGCCTTTCAAACTTTTAATTTTGTGTTCCCCCAAATCAAAGTATACATTTTAATATATTTGCAATCGTGTGTAAGATCTTAAAATCGTGAAGTGTTTGCTCTACTCTGATTGGTGGAACAGACATGGAAGAATGAAAAATATATAATATATAATATATAATATATAATATATAATATATAATATATATATGCAAATATATTTACCTAACATATCTACTTATCATATTTTTCTACCTACCTGCCTATCATCTGTCTTTCCTTCTTTTCTTTCTTTCTTTCTTTCTTTCTTTTCTTTCATTCTTTCTCTTTCTTTCTTTCCATGTGTCTCTCTGTCTGTCTATTGTTTAAGGAAAATGCTAAAAGACCAGGGTGCCTTTCCCAAGATTTGCATTTTCAACTATTCAGGCTTGTACCATTTTGTTTTATCTCCTCTTATTTGGGAATTTGGGGGAATGACATGTTGGTTGTGTCATAATCCCAAAGAAACAGTTATTATGGCCAGGTATCTGATTTATTTTTTCCACTCAAACTCAGTCATCTATGTAAGTAAAGAGACATGAGTTCAGAATTATTTCAATTCAATTTCATTGGTAAAACCATTTTACATAGTAAGTGTCACTGGATTTTATTACGTCATTGAATATAGTATTTATTATTAATATGCATTAACAGTAAAAGTAGTATAAATAATAAAAAGAAAACAATGTTCATAAGCATAATCATTTATAAAGCATAAATAATATGCTTATATTATTTATTATGTACTGTTTATATCACTGGATTTCATTTATTAATTAAATCGACTGCCTTTTTGAAATGAATTTAAGATAAAAATATATGCTTTACAAGAATTAAATATTCTTTATGAAAGTGGGTGGTGATTATTTGGGCAATGGGAAATAAGGCATAGAGGATGGTGTTGAAGGCAATACACAGAATGTGTGCCATGATGGCATAATGTCAGACTTTGATACTGGAGATTGTGGGGAGCCACAAATCTGACTAGCAGTTTCTATTGAAGCCAAGTAAGAAACATGATGAGTTAAACGGTTCTGAGATTACACAGGGAAAAGAAAATTACTCCCTAGGAGAGACACATCTATTTCTAGTTCATTTGGAAGGTGTCCCCAGTTGCTTTCCCTAATGAGGATGGTGTGGAAGGCACAGAGCACCATCCACTAGAACACCCTCCCCAGGGACCCAGCAGGGGTTTCCCTCATGCCCCTCAAGGCCTGGCAAGGGCACAGCACCAAAACACCATGTTATAGGAACAGGCGTGGGAGGGCATCAGGAAGGCTGTAGAGTCGCTGGCCGCCTTGAAGGGCACTGTCCCACAGGGCAGCTACCTGCCGGGCTAACATGGGGCATCCTAGATTGTAGCATGGGCTACATACCCCTCGGGCCATATTCCATGTGTTTCTTTCAAGGAGCCTTTCTCAGAACGAACCGTTTAGTAACTGGTGAGCATCAGTCCGTTACAGGCTAGAGGCCACGGAACAACCTAGAAGGCAGCTTTGTCCTATTGCTGGCTCAGTGTTGATGGGATGTGCCGTCTCTTACATGCTTTAGCGGGATGTGCGCTTTGAGAGTGTGTAGCCGTGTGTGTACGTAGCGGAAGGCTGAGTTCGCACAAGAGGACAGAGGGCGGCAGGGCCCAGGCTCTGGGGAAGTGACGTGCAAACTCTTCTCACTCACAGATTAAGAGACCTCAAGGATGCAGAGTTCCATTCCAGCGAATGTGACTTTTTTGAAGGGAGTGTGACTGAGAATCATCCTCAGTTTTACAAAATGCATGTGGAAATAATGGAGTGGCTAAATTCCCATATGAAGCTGTTAACTTATCCCATTTGGTTAAGTGTTGAGGAATATTGGCCATACTTTACAAAGGTACGTAGAATAATTGGTCTACAACCTCTCTTGTGATAATGATTCAGAAAGAGTTGAGAGCCAAGAGTCTACGAACCGCCCCCCCCCCCCCCCGGTCTATGGCAATACAGCCTTCTGGTCCCTGTAAACAAATGTCTTAAACTCTCTTCTTTCTGGTCAATGCAAGAGAGAGACCAGGGAGACTTCTCTTTACCCCAAAGTAATATCTAGTCCTCAGTATACATGCTAATATTAGGAAATGTTCACACAAGGGGAGGGGAGCAAGCATTTGTCTTTAACCCTCTGCGAGTTATCATCACATCTGTCAATGAACATCCCTACGGATCCCAATCATGGATTGCCATGGTGTTAAACGGCAGGTATACACAGAAATACATGATTGTGGGCTCTCACTAGGGGGATAAGATCTGTCTTGTCTCCACCTAAATTCCTGTAAAATATGATCTGACTGGCCACCATTCTGTACCTTCAGCTTCATCTCCAAACTCCCTCATGTTTTCTGCTCTGATAACATCAAGTTATTTTGAGTTCCCAGAATCCCACATGCTGCTTCTGCGTCCTTGCTGGTACACGAGCTACTTTCTTCCCATCTGGAATGGCCTCCCCTTTGCACCTAGCCAGCCCACCCTCCATGCCTCGAGTCACGTTCAGGCCCCACCTGTTCTGGAAATACCCTTCCCACCCTCCCTCTGCCTTCTGAAGAAGCATGAATTCCATGTTCCAAGCAAAAAAAATGGAGAAGACCTCTTTAATATTCCTGATGGAAAAAAATCAATAGATTTATCGTAGCAAGGGGTCCTCCGTTCAGTGCGAGGTCCTCTCTGATTATAATTATAGCGGGCTGTATTATTTCAGGTAGAGTCACATCTAAATCAAATCATATTTTCTCAGCGTAATATAACCAATCCTAAATTAGGACCACAGCCTTACCGCTTTCTGTCAAGCCAACGCAAGTTTCTCAAGGTCTAAGTGTAGGCATTTTAAGTACGAAGAGCAATGCAGATTCAAGAAAAGCATGCTTATCCTGTCTAGCTAATCTGTTACACTTCTCTGTGCCATACTTTTTTGCATAGGCAGGCAGCCTGGCAATATTCAACAATTTATACTATAATTCACTCTCTTCAGGTTTCAATTGTATTCATCCCAAAGGCTCATTTCCTTGAGTGTCCTCCAGCTGGAATTCAAAATCTTCAATGAAAGTTTAGCAAGGCAACTCAAGAGGTGCTGAAGAAATAAGTCCATTTTTTTTTCAATGAAAAGACGGCTTCTAGGCAAACTCACAAAATACAGTTACACGGATATTAGTTGTTAATAATGGTTGGGCACTTAGTCTACTGCACGTCGCCTGTCAGGCATCGGCTTTGATGGATGGGCCACACAGCACCTAATATGATGTCGTTGAGTCCTTCCTTTAAAGGATTAAAACACCGACATCTGGTGAATGAGAAACAGCTTAATATTTCACCAAGATGCCGCCACCGTGATTCATTACGGGTAAGGTGTCATTTTCATAATCGTGAAACTAAAACTACGTGCAATTCTGTAGTAAGTATTCTATCACATACACTGCAGTCCCTCTTCTACAAGCATATCCTGAATTTCTTTTAAAACAAATAATTACCTGAGCCCAGGTGTACCCAGTGGCCAACAGTTATTTTGAAAATATTCCCGTGAGCATTTCTGCACAACAAAAATGATTCCATCAGTGGTGATACTTCCTTTGGAAATGGCTGTAAGCTGACTCATTCTGTTCTGGGGAAAGGAGAGATCTAGAGAAAAAAAATGTATCATGATTACTATGTACTTAGTTCAGCAAAAAAGATAACAGACTGATATATAAAACAGGTCCCACTGGGCTCAAGTGGGATGGCAGGGTCTATCAGAGCCATACGGTTAGATGAGCAGTGCCTTTTTTTTTTTTTCAAGTTTATTTATTTATTTTGAGAGAGAGAAAGGGAGAGAGAGCATGGGCAGGGGAGGGGCACGGAGAGAAGGAGAGAGAGAGAATCCCAAGCAGGCTCCATGCTGTCAGCCCAGAGCTTGATGCGGGACTCCATCCCACGAACTGTGAGATCATGACGGGAGCCCAAATCAAGAGTCGGAAGCTTAAGGGACTGAGCCCCCGGCACCCCCGCAAGCAGTCCTGGTACAGAGTGTCTAATAGGAGGGGAAACATCCTCAGAAGCACCAGGTAGTACTTCCCTTTTAGTTCATCCTTCCCAAAGCAGTAGAGGAGGGCTCTCTTCCTGTTTCGGCTCATCTGAATCAAGGTGAATGAGAAGAAACTGGGAAAGTATCAGAGGAGAATTATGATCATGATTAAAATTTGGAAAAGAGTTTGGGGCGCCTGGGTGGCTCAGTCGGTTGGGCGTCCGACTTCAGCCCAGGTCACGATCTCACGGTCCGTAAGTTCGAGCCCTGCGTCAGGCTCTGGGCTGATGGCCCAGAGCCTGGAGCCTGGTTCCGATTCTGTGTCTCCCTCTCTCTCTGCTCCTCCCCCGTTCATGCTCTGTCTCTCTCTGTCTCAAAAACAAATAAACGTTAAAAAAAAAAATTAAAAAAAATAAATAAAATTTGGAAAAGAGTAAAGTTTCAGGCATAAAGGCAGAGTTAAATACGCTAAGGCGGTAAAGCCACGCATGAACTTAGTGACAATCTTATCCTACGTTTTGTTTCCTGTTTCACAGTCGAAGGAGATAGAGCCGGAAAGGTCAGGTTGCTTGTTCGCTGCCACACAGCTGGCCAAATCCAGAAAAGGACGGGATGCACTTTCCTGCACTAGTACAGTGCTTGGTAAACGTTAAGAGGCGGAGAAGCTGTCAGACCAGAGAATGGAAACACTAGGCAGTACCTGGTTGGCAAATAGCTTTGAAGAGCAAGGAACTTAGTAATGAGTCTAAAGGAAAAGTTGGTAATTGTAATTAATATAAGTCATTATGCACAGCTGGTTTGACAGATTTCCAGAGGGAACGTTTTTAGGAAACCACCATATGGCTTTGTTTTGTCCTCATTTACTTAACCCAGGCTGCCTGATTTGGTTCTGTGAAGACACGGCAGGTGTCCGGAGGTGGGCCACTTCACGATCCGTGGAAAGCCCGGGCACATATCAGGGACTGGGGGGATCCCCCCCCGCCCCGGTCTCACTGGGCACGCGAAAGTGCACCCACCTACCGCACGGGCGCGGAACTCGCTGTGCGAGTATCAGCTCTTGGAATTTTTTGGCTGTTAAGTCATTCAGTTAGCAGTTGGCTCTGATTTCCAAGAGGCCCATGTAGTCGCAGCGCTCCAACTGCTGTGGTCTGCTGCTGCGTGGGATGCTGGGAAGGTTTAGGAGGCAACAACACACTCAGCGGATGCTAAGTGGCAGGGTCCACGGGAGCATGAGCTTGCAGACTGGACGTGATGTCCTGCTCGGACACAGGTGCCCAGGCCTCCCCAGATCCCCGTGCTCCGGGTGTTCGCCCGCAGCACGCCTGTGCAGACCGGCGTCTGATCTTGTCACGGCCGCGTGAAGCCCCCTCCAGTGCTTCTGCTGCCAATAAGGCCTTTCACAGCGTCTTGGGCTGCTCAGGCCGCTGTAACAAGTACCACAGACCGGGTGCTTACAGAGAACACACATTTATCTCTCACAGTTCTGGTGACCGGAAGTCCAAGATCAAGGTACCAGCAGATTCTGTGTCTGATGAGACCCAGCCTCCAGGTTCATAGATGACATCTTTTTGTCCTCACATGGTCTCTGGGCTGCCTTCCGTGAGGACACTGATCCCGTGATGAGGCCTCATCACCTCCCAAAGATGTCACCTCCTACGCCAATCACCCTGGGAGAAAGTGACCAGAGGGAAGTGGGAGGGAGGGTGGGAGGGATCTCTGCAGTCCAGACAAGAGACTGCAGAGACATATACGTGAACATGTACACGCACAGCGTATATACGATTATATATATTGAGGGAAAGTAGCCAGAGTACATTTCGAATGAGGGCCCGCAAAGTATGACATGAGACACGAGGAGGGGGACAAGAAGGACGGATGTTTGAGGTGGACAAGCTGGGTGAGCGCCCACAGTTCACCCTGCAGGATGGGCTGGAGTGGTGGGCGAGCACGGGGCAGAGGGAAGGGGCTGAGGACGAGCCAGGAGTTCTGTTTGCGATCGTTCTCGTCCAAAAGGGCTGTAAAGCAACCAACGGCAATGTGGAGCTGACGTAAATAAGCACCGATGCTTGCTTCGAGGACGCACGCTTGTTCCAGAGCAATCGACTTATCAGGGGAGAATCGGGACGTCACAGGAATCTCAGATTTCACACTTGCTTCTGCACAATTCTGTACACAATGAACACCGCGTGAGTGTAGAAAGCAGCACCCGCCCGAACCCAGCACGCGGGGACGCACGCAGCTCGGCCCTCACCGCCAGCACCACGAGCTCACGCCCAGCATGGTGTCACGTCTTCCGTCCCCCCTGCCACTACTTGCCCATAACCCCTGGTCCGCAGGCCCCACGATGCCCGCTCCCGAGAGCAGACAGCAAGCGGGTCTTTTCAAAATCCAGCTCCAGATTCACTGGTAGCTAGTTAATCATCCTCACCCATTTAGCCCGTGTAAAACTGCAAATGTTCTATTAGTTTCCTGACCTTTTTATACATCACTGCTGAATTGTTGGAGCACGGGGCCTCGCTCGGTTCCCCCAGGAGCCTTGTGGTTTGGGCTGCATGACTTTACACAGTGTGGTGGGTTTTAGGACGCATATGCTGGGGGACAGAAGTGACAATCAGTGAGTGGAGTTCAAGTGAAAAGACATCGCTAGAGCGGGGGCCGAGGGGGCCTTAGACGTCAGGCTGCAGGAAGGGATGTGTCTGTCACAACTTCCTCCCCCGGGGTCCTAGGTCGCCATTGCCCCCGTGCCAGTAACCTCCGCTGGGAGCGTCTTGAAGGCGTGAACTCATCTTTATAAACATCTCTCAACTTCCCGCAAAGGGCCTGGCTTTTAAGAGCCGCTTGACAATTCGCTAACCTAGCTGTTCCTAAAGCAACGTTGGCCTTTCTTCAAAATCGTAATCGTTATGGACAAAATGACATTTGCTGCGAGTTTGACCGAGAAGTGTCGAGTTATGTGCAGGCCTTAAGCTCATTTCATTCTCAAAGCATGTGTACAAATGCTGGGCACTCTCTCTCTCTTTCTGGGGGTGCACTTTGTGTCATTTTGGAAGCTTTATTAATGGCTCCCCTGTGAAATTCTCCAGAATCCTTCCCACCTGCCCGCTCGCCCACAGGGTGTAGTTCTCACACACCCACTCAGGGGCCCACATGATGACTTCCTTCCAAGCCAGTTCCCCAGGCGTCTCTGTGGCCCACAGGAAACTTGCTATGGACCCAATGTTTGTGTCTCTTCCCAAAGTCCACGTTGAAGCACAAATCCCCGGTGTGATGGTGGTAAGAGGCGGGGTCTATGGGAGGGGATGAGGTCATGAGGGTGGGGCCCTCATGAGGGGGATCAATGCCCTTATAAAAGAGACCCCAGAGAACCCCCTTGCCCATCCCACACTGTGAGGACACAGAAAGCGAGTTGTCTATGAACCAGGAAGCAGGGCCATCAGCAGGGCTGAATCTGCCAGTACCTTGACCTTACACTTATCCACCTCCAGAGCCAAGGGAAATAAAGTACATTGTTTATAGGTATAGGGGTGCCTAGGTGGTTCAGTCGGTTAACCGTCCGACTCTTGATTTCAGCTCAGGTCATGATCTCCCGGTTTTGAGACTGAGCCCTGAGTCGGGCTCTGTGCTGTCAGCACGGAGCCTGCTTGGGATTCTCTCTCTCCCTCTCTCTCTGCCCCTTCTCCCCCCACCTCTCAAAATAAATAAACTTAAAAAAAAAAAAAAGTATGTTGTTTATGCGCCAGCCGAGTCTGTGGTATTTGTTGTAGCAGTCTGAACAGATTAGGACAGAACTCACACATCTTTTCTACTTGTGTGGTCAGAATTCTGCCCCGGGGCACTGTCCCCGACTTCTCCTCAAGGCCCAGGAGTGGCCTCGTCTCTGGCAGTTTGGGGACGGTGTCCGATGAGAGGGTACAATTTTCTGGGTGACAGGAGGGAGGCAGAATGGACTGTGACCTGCTTCAAAATTACATCCCCTCTCTCTAGTCATGAAAATCAAAGGAGGGAGGTCCACTCAGTTGGCTTTGTTAGACTTTTCCCTTTTAGAACATTTGCAGTGAAATGCCTGGCACACCCATGAGACAGTTCAAATTCTGAAAGATGAGGCTTTAGGGTTTCTGTTCTGGCCGTGGGCAGCTTGCACGCCTTCCCGTCGGGTTGTTGGGAAGCCTGGGGAGTGTGGGTGGAGGTGGAAACACCTTTCCTGGGGTCCTTAAAGACTCCCACCTCTTTCCCTGCAGATAAATACGCCCGGGCTCCGGTCACGCTCCCTCTGAGGTCTTTTAAAGCACTGCTTTCTCTGAGTTCTGAAATTGGCAATTGTCAATAGAGAAATGGCACCCTTTTCTGACTCCTAATCCATTTTTTAAGACTTCTTAGCATTGTACCCTTCGGTACCCTTAACAGACCGGTGCAAGCATTTTGTGACTGGCTGTCAGGGTGACCCCCTGAGTCTGAAATCCTTGGCAAACAGGCCTATTTGGCCGCCTTCCTGCTGTGGTACGTAAATTTCCATGCGTGTAAATAATCACACCCCCATCCATTCACTGGAGGGAGGTTATTGTATTTCACACGCTGTGCAAAGCCCAGAGTGTCAAAGCCATGCTTTATGGCATCATCGCAGGCAAATAGATCACTGTCAGAAGGCTTACTCCCATAAAACCTCTTTATGGGTGATAGATTTTATTTGCGAGTTTATGACAAATATGTCTGAAACATCAGGTATTCGTGTTGTAATCACCTTTTATGGGCTTTAGTTTTCTTCCACGCTCGGAAAGGGCACGCACCCCCATGCCTAGGATTTACAGAGGCTGATACCTCCGATGCTGGTTCAACAGGCAGCCTTCTACCAGTTGCCCGATTCGGCTGTGTGGCACCTTTATAAAACCTGCCCTGCCTGCGTGCCATTAATTGGGCATTCATTCTCATGTTCTCCGAAGATTTGCAAGTGCTCTGTGTGGCCATCTTTCCAGCTGCTTTATGCATTTGGGCCCCATGTATTGGTTTTCACTGATTGCTTGATTATTTTTACTCCTACCTTAAAACTAACCCCTCACTGAGAATCTCCCTATTGGACATCCCAGTTTGGAAGAGAGACCTTCCATTCTGGCAACGGAAAGTGATGGGAAAGCGTGCCGTTCTGCGCGCTAGTGGGTTTGCCGCATTTCTTTGTTCTCTAATATTGAAGCGTGAGGAATCTGCCCTGTACAGAAGAGCTTCAAATATATTCCAAAAAATGGAAGAAGTGCCAACTGATGCGTCTAATTGGGCGGTCATTATGCT